>NC_090932.1:1193354359-1193985192 GCF_040938575.1 Ambystoma mexicanum
TTGCTTGATCCCCAAGTTGAAAGGCACCCTGTTGCTCATGTGCAAACAGATGCATGGTCAAGCAATTCAGGTGATGCAGATAGGAGCCATGATAGAACCACTGCAACAATAATAGGGTTTTAAAAAGCCTGTTGTCCTGTCACCCTCGCAACCATAATTCCAAACCCCAGAAAAACCCAAAATACCTGTTTTCCGTCCACCATCATCATCATTGCCTTCCACATGTGGGCTGCTCCTTCCCACACAGGACGCAGAAGGTAGAAATACACACCTGCTATCCTGTTCCAACCCCTCACCACTCTTTTCTGGTTTTCATGTATCCTCCAACCAAATTTCTTACAACGCCCCCACCCCCTAAGAAATTGTCACCTTCCGCCCTCACATCTGGTGCAGATTTGATAAATAGCAATACTGTGGTGTGGGCCTGTCAAAGACGCAAGACAGTCACCCCAACTCTGTCAGGAAGCAAACCTATGCTCGGCAATAGGCCTAAGCTCGAACACTGCGGCTCTGCCGCTGTCACATCACAACCCCATGTTCGGAGTTGTCCTCTCAGGGCCTGATTCAGAGGTGCATGTTAAAATGGAAACGTGCTGTGAGACACCTTTCCATGCAGACATGCATTCCGATGTATTATGGGAGTGGCGGAAATAAACAAAGCCTGCCACTGCTTTAAAGCCATCATTTACTTTGCCATCCACCCCACATGCGAGGGCCTGGCAAGAACTGCATTCAGAGGCCAGAGAACCCTTCCTACACAAGTCAAAAGATGTGGATCTTACCGGTACCCTTGGAGGTGCCCTCAAACCCTACAGCACTCGTTCTCCCTTTATGTAGATAGCATTTCTCAGACTGCAGCACCACTTTTCTAGTTCAATGCACATTTTTAAACTTTCTTGAATTAGAAAAGTGGCAGCCTTTGAAGAAATGCTCGCTAAGCCTCTGGAGCACATGTTTCTCCTGAAAAGATAGATTTTAACAGCTTTTGCTGCTGGAGAATGTCGGCTTTCTACTCTATACTTAACACAGGCTCTGAATCAGGCCCTCAGTGTCAAAGGTCCGCTACCAGTCATGACGAAGGAGCCTTTTTGTGACAACACACGTTGGGCCTCAGAGTTGGGCGCATTGCAAAATCCACTTGTTTTCACTGGTGGAAAACAAACCTATTTTAAGTTAGCACTCGATCAGGTTTGCACTGGTAATTCGCTAGTGGAAAGCTGGCGGAAAATCTGCCAGTCCTCCTTGCCACGCAGAGGAGCACGAGGGATTTCGAGGAGCTTTGAACCTGCAGATGTAAAGCCGATTTCGGGCTAACTTAAAATAAGGATTGTTTCCGATGGTGGAAAATCGGCAGGTTTTGCAATCCGCCAAACTCTAAATGAGGCTCTTGGGCTCTTCTACCTCCTTATAGTCTGAATAGACCAGAGGGAGGTGCATAAATGCTGTATTTATCTGCTTAGACGTCATAGCAGTAGAATATGGATTCCATATTCCCTTGGCATGACGTCATATTAGAAAGAGACAGCATTTGGACATGTTTTCTTTGCTTTTGGGTTCTAATGGCAGCCATGATCAACAAATCATTACAACTGAAAGGTGTTCTCACAGGTCAAGTCCTAAAATAAAAAGTGGGGGGACTAATTAACATACCAATTAAATGTGGTGTCACCCGAAATTAGCATATCAAGGTGCTCTCTGAAAAAAGGGAGGGGGGACTCCGTCCACGCACGAGCACCGGCGATTTGAGCCCTGTTTCTTTGGGGCTTTACACATTTGCCAAGTCTCTGGAGCGTGATCTCGTCTACAGAATGTTCCCCTCCATTAGACATGTTTACACCTGCTAATGTTGAACAACATCTTGTATCTTTTCGGCCGGAAATTGATGACTGCATTTTCGAGCAGTGTGAGATTCCTTAAATCAATGAAAAACGATCATGATATTTAGAGTACATTACCCCATTAGCCTAAATTAAAATTATATATTTATTTTCTTAGTTTCATAGGAAGATGAACTTTTTATTTGTTCTGCCTTTTGGTCATGCACAGTTAAATGTAAATAATTCTGGTCAGCAACAGAGCAGACAAGGACAAACAGCAGCAAAGCTGCGAGTGCCTGAGGTCTCATGGGGAGCGTTGACTGTAAAAGAACCAGATCCTCAAAATAAATATATATTGAATTAAAGACTCTTTTTCTGAGACTAATAACCCCCCCCCCCCCCCTCAATTCCGCTACACAGACTGGAGGGAAAATTAAGAGTGACGGACATGCAGGAGGTGACCTTGGTCCTATAATTAGTATGCGTATGCTGCAACGACCATAAACAACAACATTGATTAGAAAAGACAAAAGTGCATACTGAAAAAAAGAAAAGAAATGCATACGTGCTAATAGAAGCATTTGTTCTCTCAGAGTTTGAGGGGGTGGTTTTGTGTGCAGTGGATCTTGTGAATATTCTGGGTGCAGTATTTTCTTGAACGCTTGACAAATTGACCACCTCAATGCCCTGGCACTCATATTCCTGCCTGTCGCTATTTGCCACTTTCTTAGTGGTATTATGGGCACTTTGATATTTTTTGGGAGAAAATTTCAGTTGAACAGTCTAATACCCTTATTGATGGAATTATTTGCGTGTAAACAGGGATTTGCGTGCCATTCTGCCCACAAATCCCGATTCGTCAAACAGGGATTTGTCAGCAGAATGGCACAAAAATCCCCATTTTACAAGCAACCAATCCCATGAATCAGGGTTATACTGGGTCCAGTTTTTTAGTTTATTGATTGTCGCGCATATACTGAACTGCTATGGAAAAAAATTGATTCCAGATTTAGCTTGGAACTCGTTATCAATGTCTCTTTGAATTTTCTGGTTTCAGTTGGTACTTTTATTTATAACACAAGCTGTAAACCCTCCAACCATTGCAGGGAGGATGGATCATTGGAGACATGTCAATGTCAATAGTCTTGGGCTGATCATTTGAGACTCATGAGTTGGTTGTGCCACGTCACTTTAAGATTTTGATTCCATGGACAGTGGAGATAAGGCGATAACTGAGTGCCTCTCTCCGCCACAAGTTCCACAGCACGGGAGGCTTGTTGCTTGTTTTCTCCTCTGGACATGCATACTTCAATTTGCAAAAAGTCATATACTTCAACTGAATTCAATGAAAACAGTTTGTATCTGTACCTCTAGAATTTCCTCCAAAATGAAATGAAATTAAATTATATTTTATTTCTATCACGCTCGTACACAAGTATTTCAGAGCGTGACCAGGCAAAAAGGGAGGGGAACAAGGGAGAAAAAAACAGAAAAACAGCGATCTTACTAGGCCCAGTGACATTTAAGAAAGCGCAAGTGCATGTGAAAGGAAAATGGGTGCAAAGTGCATGGAAAGGGGGGAAGTGGAAAGTGCGAGGAAGAGGATAGAAAACATAAATACATATTAAATAGAATAAATAATAAATAAGAGTGATAAACCATGGTAGTGCAGCCAGCAAGTGGCAGGTGAAAGTTAGTCAGAAAGGTACATTTGATAAGTGCAGAAGAAACGTGGGAGGGGAACTGTATGGGTACAGATACAGAACCCTAGTGCAGATGATGGCTTGGAGGCAGTGCAGGAGGGTGGCAGGGTGAGCAGGTACCTGTGCCCGAAAGAACAGAGGGTGGCCAGGTGCACCATGCCAAGAGAAGAAACAGATCAACAGGGGAGAAGGGGGGGGGCAAAGGCATAGGCAAAGAGGAAGGTCTTGAGAAGTTTCCGGAACCAAAAATGTTTTTCCTCAAATTTCAAGGTGGCCGGGAGGCTGTTCCAATGGGAGGCACGAGCCGAAGACAGAGAACTACCCCAAGCTCGTTTTTTTGTAAAATGACTAACCCTGAGGGAGTTAGAAGTAGAGGAGCAAAGGGCTCGAGAGGGGAGGTATTTACGGAGGAAATGTTGAAGGTATTTCCAGCCCCCAGAAAGTCTTGTTGACAATGCAGAGGGTTTTAAATGTAATCATTGCATCGACTGGGAGCCAATGAAGGGATTTCAAGGCTGGAGAGATACAATCCCAGGGCTTGGGGCCAAGTACAAGTCTCGTAGTCCTGTTCTGGATTAGCTGTAGAGGGCGGAGAGTGGACGCAGGTAGATTTAGAAAGAGGCTGTTACAGTGCATTAAAGAACCAGAGCTTGGGAGACAGTGAGCTTTTGAGGGAAGGAGAGGAAAGGCAGAGTACCTCTAAGGAAGTGAAGTAAAAAGTTTGATTTTTTGGAGACATCAGAGATGTGTGCTGAGAAGGAAAGTGTAGAGTCAAAGATAACCCCAAGGTTCTTAGCCTCAGAGGTGGGGGTGGGAGGAGGATCAAGGGAGGTCGGCCAGAGATTGATAGGAAAGGATGGAGATGGTGTACCAATAAGGAGGATCTCAGTCTTGTAGGCATTCAGACATCGATCATTGGCGACGCACCAATTTTGAATGGCGATTAGACAATCAGAGATGAGGGAAGCAGAGGAGGAGGCTGAAGGTAGCCTGAAAATTAGTTGGGAGTCGTCAGCATAGCACTGGAAAGTTGAGCAGAACATTGAGATGCAGTAAGCGAGAGTTGCCAGGTATTGGTTGAAAAGCCAGGGAGAGAGGATAGACCCCTAGGGGACACCACATGTGGAGAGGGAAATAGAAGATAGGAAGGACCCAAGTTGTACCTGGGAGGGTCGATCAATGAGAAAAGAGGTAAGCCAAGCCAGAGTTTGATTAGTGATACCGAGGTTGTCACGAAGACGATTAAGCAGGGTGGTATGGTTGACTGTATCGAATGCAGAGGAGAGATCAAGTAGGATGAGGACAGAAGGAATGTTAGAATCGAGGTTGGAGAGCAGGTTTTCACGGATGTTCAGGAGAGCAGTCTCCATACTTCTGGCAGCTCTGAAGCCAGATTAGTGGTCATGGAGGGAACAACAGAGGTTTTTACTCACTCTATCATCATCCTTATTTCCCTACCTTGCCCCATTATGAGTTTCTTTTTGATTGAAATATAGGTGAGTGTTGAATTACTTGGGACTATATTTTTCTTTCTTTGACGGAAAATGTGTGTGTGATCCATTACAGAATTGGGTATGCCAAACGATGCACCAGCTGACCAGAGTTTAGACACTCACTTGGCCTTGACTCAAACCCTGACCCAATGGCTTTGAGACATGAGCCACAACCCATCTATCTGCTTGACACAATACTCAAAACACATATAATGATAGTGTGATGAAATTACTTCTCAGCATTAGTACAAGGGTGAGTAGTGGTTTAAACCACTTACACAGCCCCCACACTCCTACAAATAAACAGTGATCCAAATCATAAAGGTAAAACAGGTAGAGTTACAAGATATACCTCCTTCACTTTGTGTTATAATGTGGATTTAGGGAATGCTATCCTCTTAGAAGGGGTGGCAATGTCAAAGCCCACCCCATTAAAAGAAGACAGAGGATGCAACACACACACTTATACACACTATGGATACTTTGTCAGAGAGGAAACAGGAAAGAAATGCAACAATGCTGATGAAAAAGGAAATGACTTGGTGGAAAGAGGTGTACACAGGGCATAACCAGTCTCTAGAGCCTCAAAACGTGGATTAGGTGGACAGGGTCACTTAAAAGTCCATAATTCCAATGTTAAGTAGTTCAATGTTGAACAAGGTTTTGAGGTGCTGTGGATGTGGGCCAAACAGGGCTTGAGTGTAGCAAGTTGCATTGATCCCAGGTGGAGAGTTGGCATCAAGTCAGTTCAAGCAGTGCTCCATGTGGTTTGAAGGTGGCATGGAGTGATGCAGGTTGATGGATCATCAATAACACTTTGGTGATCAAGCATGTTTAAAAGTGATGAGTAATAGATCTTTTGCCAAAGTTACAGAATTCTGGGTTATCAGACCATATATATATAACTTTTTCCGTGAGTTCGGTGCTCTGAGTTTACACTTTACCAACTCCAAGTTACATCTCATTTCTGGAACCCCGAGGAAGGTACAACATTTATAGTATTAAGGATTGAAACCTATAGGGTCAGGTCTATACGATACAGGCATTGCATTGAAAGTAGGTCATTTGGTGTTGTCATACATGCTATTATTATTTGTGAGTTGTTACGGTGCAATTTAGCACATCTTTATTTGGTCTGTGTATTATGTGTATTATGTGTTTGTTTTGTCTTGAACAAAATATATTGTTGTAAAGGTTTTTTTAACAATGGTTTCAAGTGTTGAATAAAGATATTTTTTTACTCTGATCTGAAAAACTCCAGCAGCATCTTTAACACTCTCACCGGTCTGAAAAACAACAACCTTTTTTGTATTGTGGTCAAAATGATGAGTACCACTGTTTCGGGTCAACAAGTAACACGATGATCCAGCATTTCGAGTCGAGTTGGTGGTTCTGTGCTTTCTCCTGTACTGCGGTTTAAATTAATCTGCATGGTGCACAGGTGTCCAAGCTAGAGATGTGACAAGGCTCTGCTGGGGCAATGCAGTGTGAAGCCAGTTCGATGGATGCAAACAGCAGTTTGATTGAGTGCCAAAGGCAGCAACGGCGGGTCTTGTTGGTCCAAAGATGTGGAACATGGTTTGAAGATTGCTCAAATTGACCCACATGGAAAAGGCCGCTGGAGATTGGTTATAGCAAGCCTGCTTTAAGGGGTGCAAATCTTGTCCTTCTCACAAGTAACCCTCACCCTGATCTCAACCCTCAGGGCCTTATTTCACAGGAAGGGGAAGGGATAGTTTAATGAAAAGGGGGTCTGGTTGGTAGACCACCCTTTCTTAGATGAAATTACCTACATTATTGTATTATTTAATAAAAAATAAAAAATGCAAGGGCTTTGTCAGATAGCAATACCTCACATGTCCCAGGCACAATTTTTGAAAGCCACCTTTCTAAAGATCAGGCTCATATTCAATGAGAGAAAATGTACTGATGCCATCTTTACTAAACTGTGGAGATCCAAGCTTAGGCATCATGTCCATTTGGAATCTCTTTAGAGATGTGGCCCAATGCCCAAGCGCTGGATTATTCTCAACTGTGGCCCAGGTTATCTCTGTACCTATCAGCCAGGTGTGGAGGTAGGCAATGGACTGATGAATACCTTCTGATCTCAGTTGCCTGAGTATACAGATGTACAGGTGCCTGTGTGGCGTTTAATTCCTAGCGACCCAAGCTACTTGTCACTGATGATACCTAATGAGGCCCAACTTGTCTGGGGATGCTTGTGGTCTTGTGCTGAAGGGATGTGGCCAGTGGTTATGATTAATTCAAAACATTCCAGCCATCACTTTTTGGTTTTGCTGAAGTCACCCCAAGTGGGATGGCTATAACCAGACATGGGTCCCAAGCCTGCTGGGCCTAGAGACCCAAGCTACTGCTCACAAATGATGCCCAATGCAGCAAAACATGTTTGTCGATGCGTGCGGCCTTGTGCAGAAATTATGTAACCTAGCATTTCAGGATGGACTGTCCTGTGTGAGGTGGGACCAAGACTGAGTTGCATATGGTCTTCCTGTAATGGCTTGGCAGGCTGAAATATGATGGTGTGGAGGGTTGCCCAAAGCCGTGCTAGTGGTTATGATTAATTAAAAACCTTCCAGCTTTCACCTTTTGGTTTTTCTAAAGTCACCCAGAGTGGGACTGGTATGCCCAGACGTGGGTCCCGAGCCTGCTAGGCCTAAAGCCCCAAGCTACTCCTCACTGCTGATGGCCAATGAGGTCGAACCATGTCTGGGGATGCTTGTGGTCTCGTGCTGAAGGGATGTGACCTAGCAGATCAGGCTGAACTGCCCCATTTGGGCTGGGACCAAGACTGATTTGCAAATGGTCTGTCCCTTTCGGTAATGGCTTCCAGCCATCACCTTTTGGTTTTGCTTTTAATTCTTTGCCCACAGTCTGGAGTTCTAGAATTGAGGCCCTGCACACACCATCTTTCCAGTGCTGAAAAGCTGCTTGGAAGGCAGAGGGTTTCTGAACTCGCTGTTCTATCCGCACAGACACAGACACAAAATTCAGCCCACTGTCAACTATGACTTCCTGGCTAGATCCCATTTGAGAGAATGTACCTTTCCTCTCACAAGAATACCCAAACAGTGGATTTTAGGGGTCTGTAGTGCTTCTCCTGTCTAACCAGTAGTTTGGCAAGACTGGACAGAGCACACTATTTTTAGTTTTACATCCATCCGGCGCTTGAGAATTGTTTAGCCACATGTCAGTTTTCTAATCACATCTAAGTGACCCGCAATTGTGTAAGGAGCCTGCTCAGGTAGAAAACGCCTAAATCATGCGTGAGAAACCAAATACTGACTGTACCCGGCCTCAGAATTCTTGATCTCCTTGCCTGTGAACTGACCCTGGCTTTTGTCATGGTTCAAAGTTCGAGTGTGTGCCAAAAGCACAACCGACAAGTCACATTGATTAAAGGTTGTCAAACTTGATTTAAAGCAGGCTTGAATTGGTTAAAATGATGAAGAACAGAGATCCTGGATGTTTTCACCCTCAGGATGCAGTGAGACCCACCAAAGATGCTCTGGGACAGGATGAGTCATTTTCAATCTATTCTCTCCCAGCTAGAGAGGTTTGTAAGTAGAGTAGTAGGCCTTCCCTGGGAATGGGTAGGAAGCAATCTCTGCCTTGGGGCATTCCTTCTTCACCTCAATGGCTGAGGGCTTTGGAAATATCAACTCTCCAAAGAGAGGTTCAAAAGCATTAATTCTGATGTCCTTGAGGATTCAAAAGTGAATTAAAGAAGGAGTAGGAAACATCATCTTTTATATGGTGAAGTCCACATGTGATTGGATAAAAGTAAGCCTGATTCAAGGGGTCCAATCTCTGCCCTTGTGAAAAGTGACCCTTGCCTCCTGATGCCATACCCAGAGTGCCTTATTCCACTGGAAGTGGAGGGAGACAGGAAGGAGAAACCAGCACACCGAAAAGTAAGATGGAGGAACCCATTTGTGTTCCCTGACAGTCTTAACACCACTTATTTCCCAAGCCTGCAGCTACAACATCTCTTTGGTGTGCAGTCCTTTAGTATGAGGCATACTTTTGTTATGGAATTCTCACTCTAAAGCCAGGCTCTCAGGGTGAGCAATGGGAGGAGTTACCTTTCGTCCCAGGGAGTCAACAGAGGCATACATTCTGCATGTTCTACCATTCCCTGAAATGCAGACAGGTAGGTCCTAGTAATCCATATAACCACCCATTGTTGGGTCTAAGCTCACATGGTTGGCATTGGTATGCTACTAATGATATGTGGCTTTAATTATTATATGAACTACCAGACACTGTACCAAAGCCTAGGTCCGGCTTAAGCAATGGTGTTGACTTAACTGTGAGCTCTGCTCTGTGGTGACTTGCATGTCAAAAAGGGCACCTCAGAACTTTGAGTCTGCTTTATGCTACTGGAGAGCAGGTCGTGCAAATCAGTACATGTTTGCAGCTGGGCACAGGTGTAAACTATGTTTTTGTCATGAAGTTTAATGAAAAGTGGGTTCTGGTTAGCAGACAACCCTTGCTGAGATTTAATTTCCCCCATTAGTTTATTATGTGATAAAATTCAAACAAGCAAGAGCTTTTACAAACCTTTTCCTCACAGATACATACAATTAAACATTTTGCCTCATTGGGGCAGGTAACACCTGACTGACGTCCTGTCCTGTTTCCAGCAGAGATTCATGAATTCAGAGGCTAGTAGTCCCCTCCTTACTTGCCTATGGAGAATAATGCCAGCCAGGTGTAGCAGTCACACATTGGCTTCCTTTGTGTTGCTTAGGAACTCGCACATTTAAATTGGGTTTAGCCAGCCCCCACTATTTTGCTACACTCCGCTGACACTCATGACTCTCCACCCTTTTGTCATCTAAAGCAGGTGGACACAACCTTTATTAGTGGTATGTTTTAGTGTGCTCAGCATAGTGTATCCATATGTTTGCTACTGTTTGAAATTCATTGTGGAGTCTGACAATGTCATTCCTTGCAAAGGACGGTGTGACAAAAGAACATTTTGGTTGGTAAGTTAAAAAGAAACTGTCAGAGATCATACATCTTTGGTTTCATAAGTACTTGTATATTCCCAGATACCTCACGCAGGAAAAGAACAGATTCTTATTCTCTACATCCTTGTTTGTAAACCATTGTATACTTTCATTTTAGGGTGATTAAATTGGTCAGCCGATCACTCTGGGTCTTTATCAAGGCTGAGTCATTACAATTTAAACAATTTCTGCAACAGTTGTGATAACATGTGAAATAGTGTATACAGAGATAGTTTATAATTTAACATTATAAATAAACCATATATGGTACATGTTATTTGAGAATAATATAGTGGTTTTAACATTGTATATCCATGGTCGGTAGGGAAAAGGAGAGGGAGGAAAGGAGGAAACCTAGTTAGTTGGACCTGTTAGTACTTTGGTTTACGGTTCTTAAGAGATAGGTTACTGAATTGTGAGGCCTGACATGATAGGTTTTACCTAGTACGTTAATGTTCATTAACCGAATGGTGAGGTTGTTCCCAATGGTTGGTGTGGATACCTCCCACTGTTGGTCCTGTTGGGCTGTATAAAGTCAGGCATTTGGTGTGGGAAAAGAAATTAGGTGGGGTAAAAGCGAGGTCCCTGGTATATCGTGATGCGCACAGGTCAGCTCATGTGGTCAGCCGTATGTTCATGCTATACTAGGATGCGGGGGTGCTTCTTTTTAAAGTGTGGTCGAACCGGACAGCTATGTAATCTAACTCTCAGGTCATCTTTGCTTTCATGGCTGACCAAGCGCCTTCCAAAATATTTCTGGAAGGAGAAGTTTAGAGTTGAAAATGCATTCATTTGCAGCACTAAAACTGCTTCTCAAGTTATGCTACAAATAAAGGCATGCTAATATCTCCTACCTAAAGCTGAGAAGATGTATGGTAAAGTGTCTAAAGTGTAGCATTGACCACACCCTTTGAGATAAGTGTGTAATCCTTTGCTAATCATTTTCATCTTCTTCTGTATTATCTCAAAAATATAGGATGCCAGGTAAGGGTTGCATTTTGTGGAGGCAGGGAGGCAGGGTGCAACATATGTGTGTTGGGGTTGGGTAAAATGGAGAACACCTGGTTTGAGTGTTGGTGGTGCAGAGATAGGATGAATAGTTGGGGTTCTTGCGTGGTGGGGCGTAGGTTGGCACCAAGACAGTGATCTGAACATATTGGAATAACAAGCACATTTTAAACCTCCTTGCCCAATTTTGGTAACGTGGACGGAACCGAAAGGTTGTGGATCGTTGTCAACACAGTGAAAATACAATGATTACCCAATGTTACAAGGGGCTGTCCAGACAAGGTCGTTTAAAAAATTATATCTTAAATTTATACCTTATTTATATCACAAAAAATAGTTCTAGCAACATTACTAAATACAACCCACCCAGTAAAGGAATTCAGAGGACAGACAGTTTCAAAGAATTTAAAATTATGCATTCTGGAAACTGACAGGAGTGTAGTCGGTATAACAGTTTAAGGTTTCTTGGATTCAGCACCAAGGGAACAATGGGTCTTAATATGTTTCTATGGGCCTTCTGGGAAGGAACTCGACTGGCTCAAAAATGGCCTTTAAGGTAAAAGTCAGCAGATGCTCATTGAGGCAATTCTCCCAGCTTCTTCAATGGGCTTATGCCGTCCTTTAAGGTGGATGGCCCAAAACCGAGGAGTGTGTTGCAGACTGCTGCCTTGTTCCTTGTTGCAGGTTCAGAGACCTTCTGGCGCTTCCTAACTAGAAAGCTTGCTGCAGAGTCTAACAGGGCATAGTGTGTGCTGGCTGAGTACATGACTAAGGTCCCCAGAACAATTCCTCACCTGTCCGTGCCCCATTGCAGAGACACCCACAACGCCCCAACACACCCTTCTTTAGAAGCTCTACCTTTAACGCATCCGAGCTGCAGGAGCAGTGCTACACATGCTTCTCACCCACCTGACACCATCCTGATATGTGCGCCGCCATTGAGGTGAACATCTGAGGCATAACGCTGCATTTAGCCATTATTTACTGGCACTGTGAGTATCGTAGCTCCACTCACCCACATGGAGTTAATACTCCATGGTCACGCTTGCTAAAATGGCCGCCGCCCAACGCTCATTATTTTTGTTTATGACGGTTGCCTAGCAACCTATATGAGCAGCTACATAGCCAATCGTGTGTGATCAAAGCCAAACACGACTAAGGCCCCCCAGAACAAGGGCTCATTTGTCCGTGCTTTTCAGTGCCGGAAGGGGTTGAGGGTCAGCCACGATCAGTCACGCCTATTAGAGGTAAGATATACCAAGAAACAACTGCCGATGCCTATTAGCTACAAGCCTGACTTCATCACGTAACTGCGGTTCTCACACTGCAGCATGGTAATGACACTGTCTCTGCATTACGCCTAACCCCCATCTAGGAACTACGCAGTACTAACGATCGCCCAGCCGGTAACACTGCCTATATTATTATTGTTGCCATAGCTCATCAACCTACTTAATGCACTCTGGCCTGCATAGTAAATGTGTACGTGCTAGATCTATCGCTCAGCGGGCTTATTCCTATTCTATGATTGCGATGACCTTCCTGATGATTGACTCATAACTATCATTGCCAATTTGATTCGCCGTCACTCCTGATATGCCTTATCTAACTGTACCTTTCCAGTCAAACTGCCCCCATTGCATTGCTTTGTGCCTTTGTTGTGTGCCATTTCTAACTGTGCCTTTCCAGTCGAACTGCCCCCATTGCATTGCTGTATTCTTCTGTTGTGCACCATATCTAACTGTGCCATTCTAATTAGACTGCCCCCATTGCATTGCTGTGTGCTTTAGCTGTGTGCCATATCTAACTGTGCCATTGTAGTTGAATTGCCCCCTCTGCATTGCTCTGTGCCTTTGTTGTGCAGCATTTCTAACTGTGCCATTCTAGTTGAACTGCCCCCATTGCATTGCTCTGTGCCTTTGTTGTGTGCCATTTCTAACTGTGCCATTCTATTTGAATTGCCCCCTCTGCATTACTCTGTGCCTTTGTTGTGCACCATTTCTAAATGTGCCATTCTAGTTGAACTGCCCCCATTGCATTGCTCTGTGCCTTTGTTGTGCACCATTTCTAACTGTGCCCCCATTGCATTGCTGTGTGCTTTAGTTGTGCGCCATATCTAACTGTGCCATTCTAGTCGAACTGCCCCCTCTGCATTGCTCTGTGCCTTTGTTGTGCACCATTTGGTCATACACCATAGTGAATATGGTGTTGTATGGACTAGTTGTACCACAGGTCTCAAGTGCCCGATACACCTACTGCCCAGCTACTCCTTGCTTAACATTAGCCTGACCACCTTATTTCCTCATCCAATACCAAGACAACTCCTCACTATGTATGTGCCCTACATAATACACCATATACTACTAATATTCTGCACCTTTCTAACACATGCCTTGACCGCTCCTAGCTATAACAGCTACATACCAACCTTCCCCACTAGGATGCTGATTCATATGACCAAAATGTCCTGTGAAACACCTCTTAGCTGCCCGCCGGCAGAGAGCAATCCTCCTTCTACCTTCCTGCCCTCCTCGCCCCGATTTAGCACCAGTACCACTCCCACCACTACTGTGCCACCACCTAACCCTTACCTGAACTCGCCATCCTTGTGGTGGGAACACTTTGCTTCCAAACCTACACTCAAGTAACCCTGCGCCTTACATTGTAGGAACTTCAGATTAGGCTCCAGATTCCCATTCACAGTCCCATGAGTACACAACCACACCACCACCGCCAAAACACACAATACCTCTCTAAAACATACAAACATCCTTAAGACAACAATGCCCAAAGCACCATACCAATGGTTCCTTCTACCAACATTAATCATACCCTCGATGAAGCCACCACTACTAAGGGTGCATTAATCAAAGCAAGATCACTCTCAGCACATGCTATGGATATTGCAGACTACATCTGTATTATTACAGTTCAGGACCTAGATTTCTTAGCCATTACTGAGACCTGGCTACATGCAGCTGCAGGACCATCACTCTCTCTCGTCATCCCCCATGGCTATTGCATTACAAGATACAATAGAGACACTTACCAATTCAAAGGTGACGGCATCGCTTTTATCTCTAGAAGATCCTTAGGCCTTAGACCTATTCCAAATCAGCATATCCCATCAGCTGAATTATTGTCTGTTAAGATTCCTACCTTACCCACTCAAACCATTACCATACACCTCCTCTATATGCAACCTGGACCAATTTCCACCTTCGCAGAAGACATTACCTCCATCCTATCAGCCAATACTAAGCCTAACTCACAAATCATTCTATTAGGTGACCTTAATCTTGGCTTCCAAGATGTCAAGGACCATTAAGTGCTAGACATTGCTAGTACCATAACAGAATTTGGCTTCACCCATCGCATCCATGAACCCACCCACATCAAGGGAAGAACCCTCAATTGGCTGGTAGATCTTAACTGCAGCATTAATATAGTGTCTAATTCACCATGTGCTTGGTCAGATGATCATATAACTTTCAATATGAAATCTGACACCCTTCGTCCTAACCTAAACATCGCACCATCTATTAGCATGAGAAACAAAAGGAGCATAACAAGTGAGAAACTGCTCCCTCTATAACCTATATTAAATAATGCCAGTGATTCATGTACTGACCCCACGGCACTACTCAACATCTATAATCAAACTATTCTTAAAGCCCCACTGAAATTACGGAAGCCCAAACCACATGCACACCTTAACTCCTGGTTCACACCACAGCTTAGAATACTACGCAAGGAGAAAAAAATGCAGAAACCTGATGGAGAAGCCTACCTTCTGCCGTAAATAAGGACAGCCTTACCCTAGCATCCCTTAATTACAAAGAGGCAATTTTTCAAGACAAAAAAGACAAAAAGACACTTACAACAATGTGGCTTCCGACCCAGGCACAGAAATAAAACGGCCTTAATTGATTTAAAAACACAAATTGAAGACCTTAAAGATAACAGCAAGATGGCCCTCCTTCTACTGCTTGACTTTTCGGCTGTGTTTTATCTGGTCAACCATCAAATACTCTGCCAACATCTCAAATCTGCATCCAACTTCTCTGACAAAGCCACCTCCTGGATCAGATTTTTCTTGGAGGATAGATCTATGAGGGTCTTCTCCCCCTTGGCCTCCGCTGAACCATCACCAGTGTTATGTGGGGTTCCCCAAGGATCTTGTGTTTCACCTACACTCTATAATGTGTTCACAAAGCCCCTCTTCTATATTCTTGACTATTTGGGTGTCATCTACACTTATTAGGCGGATGACATCCAAATAGTCATCCCCTTCACTGAAGATCATAAAGCCGATCCCAAAGCTCTAAATGACGTCTATCTGGTCATCCAGGCTTGGATGGCACAACACGGGCTCTGTCTTGACGATGATAAGACAGAGATACTACTCCTGGGATCTCAACAGAGACTAAATAAATTAGAACTGGCCTTTAACTCTTTCACCATTGATGGCAACACTATAAAGGTATCTAGCGACACAAAAACCCTTGGCATATATCTAGATTCTACTCTATCCTTAACGAGACAAACTAATGCCATAATCTTTTCAACAGCATACATGTGTACATTTAGCACCACTTGGCGACCATTCCTGACTACCGCAAATTGCACTACCTTGGCCAGAATCCCTATCATGTCAAAACTAGACTATTGCAATGCACGTTATCTAGAGACTAGCCAACGTAACTTAAATAAATTACTAGTAACACAAAACAATGCCATTAGGGCACTTCTAAATATCCCTGGAACTCACCACATCTCTAATACGAGACTCGGCCTATGCTGGCTATCGGTCATGCAAAGAATCTCCCTCAAATAATTGTCACTTACTCACAAATGCCTGGCCATTCAGGCACCAAAATACCTGTCCAACAGATTCATGTGCAGCACCTCCGATCGACCTCATAGAGCAGCCCAAAGACATTGCCTACTATTACCAAGGTTCAACTTCAGAAACCAGGGGGTTGTAGCTTCCTAGTGCTTGCCACCAGGCTTCGGAACACCCTACCTATCCCACTCAGATCAGAACCCTCATTCCACTCATTCAAAAATAAAGACAAAATCTGGCTTGCAGCGCAGGACCTCTAAAACCAACATTTTACAATTGAGCTCCGCTTGCTGGGTGATATGCCATCCTGCAGAACACCATTGTAAATATCTACTGTATGTAAATAGATATGTAAAAACTTGTTATGTCTATGTATCATTTGTAATTCTATGTATATGCAACTTTATGTAACTGTAACCTTAAGAAATGCGCCCAGATGCCTCTGGGTTAGGCGCACTATACAAATAAACAAATACACATACTGGTTCAGGAGTTGCCGGAGGGTCCAATGAGGTCATTATCTCACTCTGTTCCCTGGAAGATGTTCAGGGGGGATCTTGCTTGCTTCTTTGGAGGTCCTGGCCTTCCTTCACTGGCAGAAGTTGTAAGGCAGACTGTACCTTCAGCTATGGTCCAATGATGCATTCTTCTTTCTGCTGCTTCAGTCTTCAGATGATATGCCAAAAGAGGGCCTCAGCCCTCTTTTAAAACCAAATGGGCCGCAGTGATTGGTGTAGGCTGAGCCTACCTTAATGAATCAATCTTGGGGTCCCTTCCAACAATTTCCTGTATACATGAGGTCATAACCAGAGTGCTTTGCAACAGGAAAGGTAAAGGGGTATAAGCTTGGGATGCTAAGTCCCACCAATCTTCCCATCTGTTGTTGGTCAAAGAGTCTCTCTACTTCCTGTGGTTCCTGACTAAAGCGGCATGTTCCTGTGGTTCCTGATTAAAGCAGCAGGTCTCCCTTGAAGATACGGTGAGACCAGACTCTCTGGCTTCTGCAAACCACATTCTCGTATCTTAAGAATGGGGTCCCACTTCCGGGGTGGCCTACTGCAAACACACAGTCCCAGACATGAGAGCTCACTGTCATAGATACTGAGAGTGGGAGCTTGCTTCAGGTTGACACAGATACAAAAGAAATATTGTTGGGTTTCCTGTCGCCTTTGTTGACCTCTGCAGCCAGGCCCCATGGGCCTCTTTGAAGTACATTATATTAGTATGTGAATGTTGCCACCGCCTGCAGGGCCCAAAAAAGAGCAGGGTGGATCCATGGAGCCTTTGTTAGTTAAAGAGGCTGGTCATGGCTGGGCGAAGGTTGGCCATCCACCTTTCTGGAGAGGAAATAGTGTTCTCCTGTCTGTCATATCTCAACTAAATTTGGCAGGTTTGAGTAAGACTGTAGGCTACGTCCGCCCAGTGTACACAGGTCTATGTGTTTGTTGTGGTGTGAGCATAGGAAGATGTGTGTGGATTGGCCGCACACATTTTCCTGAGATTGAACTACCATCATTCCATTTAATTAAACATTTTTAAAAAATGCCCTGGTGAGCGCACACCCACCGTGCGATGGTAGAATTCCACAAAGGGACATGTTTTGATGCACATTTCTTAATGTGTCCCTGAGACAAACTGTCACAAAAGATGTAATTAACCATCCCTTTGAGTGAATATTTTTTTTTAATGTAAACTATCACTTGCTGACCTTTAAGAAACTTTTGGTTTACATAAGCTCCTGAATGACAATTATTTTCCTGTAAATTATCACAGAAACACCTTATGGTACCTTTGCACCCCATTCCTATATATTTGTGCAGGAGGCTGGACTTATCACATACTTACTTATCCAATGTTTTAATAATATTTTAGATTTCTCAAAATCCAAACATAAGGACAAATCTAGTTACGCAGAGATTTAGCTAATAAGTTCACCTAGTGCACTACTTTCTACCTCTTGGTATGGTATGGTACAGTTTATTTGTAGAGCGCCTATTTACAAGCAAGTGTTTCAAAGCACTGAAGGAGAGGAGGGAACAAGGGGAGAAAAACAACAGTTATTCAGTGCCCTTGAGTTTCAAAACGATACCAGTCTGCCCAGGCAGAGTAAGTGTGTATAATACAATTAGCAGTGTAGATAACAGCAAATAGGTCTGATTACGATTCTGCAGTTTTGCCAAGCGCATAGAGGCACCACCATGCATGAATCATGATCTTCACAGCATGATATGTTCAGTTCATGCAAGTGCACAGACGGTACCGGAGAGAGGGAAGGGGGGGCAAGTGCAGGGGGGAATCTAGATGCGCCCAGTTAGTCAAAAACTGGGTAAGTGCTGAGAGATGCCATCATTGACCAAGCGCAGTAGCAATGAGGCAAGTGCAGGACCTGAGGCAAGTGCTGGGGAACTGGCAAGGGTACCAGGGACCTGTGAAACTCTGAGGCACACCCGGCAGCTAGTCTGCATGCTGTGTGGAAAAGGAGGGAGAGAGGGATAGAGTGGAGAGAGAGGTTATCAGGGTAGAGAAAGAAGGAAGAGGAGAAGGAATGTCTTAAGGAGTTTCCGGACCTTAAGGAGAGCAGGCTCACGGCAGAGGGTGGCAGGGAGGCTATTCCAGAGGGTGGCCCCTGGTGAGGATGAGGATCTCCTTCCAAATTTCTGCTTATAGAACTGGCTCACTCACAGAAGGTTGGAGGTAGATGAGCAGAGGGCTTGGGAGGGACAGTATTTAAGAAGGCATTGGTGCAGATGGGTGGGCTCCGGGCCCCAGAAAGCCTTGTGGACAATGCAGAGGGTCTTGAATTTAAGGCAATACATAGCAATACGTAGAAGATACTTGCAAATCCTATACTTGTGTGTGTCACAACTGCATATAAACCTCTATGCTGAGTACATCTACAGAAAATGACTTCAGTAACAATGTGTCCCACACACAAAATGAAAACACAAGAACGTATTTTGTGCCTAGTTCTGTAAAATAAGGGAGTGCGAAGGCAATTTAAGTGAGCTGGGTGTCAGACTGCCAAAAGATGATGTGTTCTGTTTCTCCGTACTGCGTTCCTCATGCACAATTCCCTTCCTTATTTCTACAAATTACAGGGCACTGCCTGTATTCCTCTACACATTTGGTCTCTGTTCCAAGAAGTGCCTGAATACAAATTCCAAGTAATCAATATAAGATATCAAAGCCTGCGCTCGCTCTTGGGTAATACAACTCCACCTGAACAATATCACACAAGGCTATGTCATTTGGGTTCAAGCAGCATAAACGCCTCTTAGAAAGAACCGTGGAAAAGGCAGATATGTGATAGAAAGATAAACAACACATTACTGATACCGATAGGGGCGGATTCGGCCTGCTACCTCCCATGCCCTATTGCAGAGAGAACCCTCGTGAAGTTATCGGCGCTTCTCGGATTTTAGCAGAAATTCAGCATGATTTTTTTTTTGTTTAAGAAAGACAAGATTCAATGTTTAATCCAAAGTAATGTTTAATTCCAACGGCCTGCGAAAGGGGAATATCCACTACCACAAAGTGGTTCCCAGTTCACTTAAGAATCTTGCTACACTCGTTCTGGCTGCACGTTTCAAAGGTAAGCGCCTCGGCACAGAAAACATTACAACATGCCCAGAAGACAGGTCACTCACATATGTCACAGCATCACTCACGCAGAACGAGTGTTCAGGCCTGCAGTGACCGTAGGGTAGCTATGCACGGTTCTGTGATACCAATGGAACAATGCATAATGCCGACATGCAGGTATTCCTCTGTACACTTATGCTTGGATTTAGAGGTCTGCTTTCAGCCAGCCTCCCGCTTAGGCTCTTAGCGGCCATGTTGGGGAGCTTGGAAGTTACCCAATTAAAATAATGGGAGGAATATGTCTATAGGACGTGCTTCTGCCAGGTGGATTCCCAGCAAGATTCTGGTTTGCTACGCCCACCTGTAGATGTGCGCATGGCAGGTCGCAGCCTCGTCCCTCCCCTCCCTAAACAAGGGAGACACTTAAGGATTTGCCCTATTTAGGTCCACACAGGGTATTCCATGGACCCATCGAGGGCTGCTGCAACTACCAAGATCCATGTTGCAGTAGCATTTTTGCAACACTAGTATTACCCTTTTTCTACAAATGTACAGTCTAAACGGAGGAGCCATTCCTGCTGTTAGGTTTATAGTCATCTAGAGCAAAGGCGAGGTGGAGCGGGGCAAAGGTAAAGCACGGATTCTGCCAGCTATGATTTCAGAAGCTCCATCTCTAAGTCCAGTCAAGCCCAAATTGTGGACTAAAGAGTAATACGAGATCTATCTGCATCCAACAGGAGCTGTAGGTATGTATCCTCTGGCCTTTTTCAGTGGAGGCAAACACACACACACAAACTTAGTTGCATGGAGTGTTGCAGGAATCAGCAAAGCATGTCACAGCTGTCTCTGAAGAGTATCATTTGCCAATAAAAATCCAGATGCAAATCCCCCCATTTAAACGCAGACATTGTAACAACCGAAAGCACTAGAAGCACAGATATTAGCAGGAATAATCTGCAACGAAGGAAAAAGTATAACTAACACCAAACATGGGGGGCGCTGTTGAGCAGCCTGCAAGATGGCTGCCTGGCTTTAACGCTCCGTGGCCCGTCGGCTGAAAATCCGCCTGAATCAGCGGTTCCGTTCATCATCTGGAACTGTGAACCCGAGCATTGTGCTGCTCACTGCTTTTACTTCATCCTGCGTCCCGAGGGAGACCGCTCTACGACATCGACTGCCAGCCCTTACCCTCCTCGCTGCCCGGCCGCCTTGGACTTGATCTTCATTCGCTGCTGGGCGGCGCTTCCCTTCGCGCCCCCACTCTCCCTGTGGAGTGGTGCGTCTGGGCTCGCGGCCTGCCGGCGCGGCTTCCCTCTCCGGCTCGCCCCTCTGTGACTGCAGCGGCGGCGACATCGACCCTCTGGATGGCGGATCTGATCCGTCATATCGTGGGGGCTGCTGGAGCGGCCCCCCACAATGACAACACCCCACCATACCTGCCTGGCGGTTCCACCGCCGGCGTCCCCGGCGCCGAGGGCACGGCTGGGGCTGGACGGCTCCGTCGGGGCCAGTGCGGCTCCCCTGCTGATGCCCTGTGGTTGGGCTCCCACCTCTAATTGGAGCCCCGCTCCCGCCCGGACTGTTATTATTCCTTGACGGAGCCTAATACTTGAAGGTGAGGAGTTTGGGGTCCTAGATTGCGGCGTACTACACGCATTTGGAGACTGCATATATCCACTGGCTGCGGTCGACCCATTTTACAAGGCACAGTGGCCCCCATACTTACCAGGCTGCCCCGAGACTACTTGGGTGGTGCTGTTGAGACTCTGGGCGTTCCATCATCCTCTTCTCCCCAAACTGCGCATCTATCCGCCGGCGCCCTGAGTTCAATAGGCGCCCCCTCACTGTGCTGCCCTCCATTGCTGGCACCGTCTGCCTGAGACTCTCCTGGCTCTGTGGCGTGCTCTGCCTGACACTATCCCTCCCAGGTTATACTGCCGCTTGGGACACATTGCCAGCCCCCTCAAGGTGGGCCCAGCGCCCTGACACACACCTGCTAGGGGTACTCTTCGCCCCTACCCCTACACATTCGACAGCCCAGCGCTGGTCGGGAGCCGAAGACCCTCCCTAAGGCCCCAGGCCCACTGCTAACTAACTACAATATCCGCCCTGCTGATCTCAGTGTGCCCCCAAACATGTCCGGCAAGGCACGTGGGACCAACAAGGCAGGAGCAATGGACAAGTTTGCCAAATCACTTGCTAAGCAGGACCAGGGTGGAGCTGCCTTGCCTCAGGACGATCCGGATGCACCCTCAAGTCCTCCTCAGTCGGACCTTACAGCACTGATGGAGTCTATGGCCAAAAACTTTGCGTCATTTCATCAAAAATTGGATGATATAAACGCCAGTGTAGCCTCACTACGCACCAAAGTGGATCAGCATGGTGCTAGGCTGGTTGAGGCCGAGACCAGGATCGGGGCCAATGAGGATGAGGTACATGTGCTCCAAAACACGGTCTCTGACTTGGTGCGAGATATGAAGCAGGTCAAGGCGAAGTGTGACGACTTGGAGTCCAGATCCCGCAGGAACAATATCCGCATTGTGGGGGTTCGGAGGCAGCCCTCAAAGGCAAAATGGAACTCGCAGTCGAGATCCTTCTGAGAGACCTCCTGGGTGATCCTCAACTCTCCCCGTTCTTTACTATCGAACGCGCCCATCATTCACTGGCACCACGCCCCAAGCCGGGCGATTTCCCTAGACCTATTATCGCTAAGGTTCTCAGCTTCAGGGATAGAGATCACATTCTACGTTTGGCTCAGGAAAAGGGGGAACTGAAACTTGAGTCTCAGACTATCCATATCTTTCCCGACTTCTCGGTCAACGTCCATTTGGAGCGCAGACAATTCAATGGTGTGAAAAAATTGCTTAGAGAGAGGAAAGTGGAATGCGCCATGTTGTTCCCTGCAAGGCTGAAGCTCACCCACCGTAATAAATGGTACTTTTTCACGATCCCTGAGGAGGCGGTGAAATTTATTGAGTCCCATATTCCTGTCCCAGGTCCAGCGGGTGACCCTGTGGATGAGGGTTGAGCTGGTCTGTCTTGCACCCATTGCCTGAATCTTCTCTGGTACCAATGCCACGCCTGTCATTTGCATTTTCCTTGCTATCTCAGGTATCCTTTCTCCTGTGTATTCATTGCTTGTCGTAACTTGTTGTGAAGTCTCATGAAACGCAATATGGGTTACAGTTGTATGATCTGCGGTATATTGCACCAAGCCTGGGATCCTCTATTTCTATACCCTCTGCTTACCGTACTCTACTATGGTGTCTCCTCTTAACTTAACATATTTACCGCTGCACGTTATTCAGTGTATTCCACCTTTTAACCATCTCAAATGGGCCCACGGCAGCAGTGACCCCCGCTGCAGTTGCAACGCAGAGTTTGGCTTGTTATGTTCACTGGTTGCGCCTCAGTTGGGTGTGCGGGCAGGCCTTGCCCTGTTGGGTTTGGCACAATCGCCTTAGACCTTTGGGTGGGCTTTTGGGCACTGCTGTGTTGGGGGAGGCAGTGAGGGTGCGGGGGGTGCAGTTGGGGGATGTTATAACAAAAATGGTGAGGTAGTAGTAGCTTTTGGTGCGACACAGCGGGGCACTGTTTTGGTGGCCGGCACTTGTTCAACAAATTATGTCACACACTACTCGGATCCCCCCTAAAATGCTACTGAATGGCTATTAGGCTAATGTCTTGGACTATCAGAGGGCTCAGCAACTTCACGAAGGCACGCAGGATCACTGCTTATGTCCAGAGGCACGGGGTCAAAATACTTCTCTTGCAAGAAACCCATGCCCTCGCACAACTCTCGTCCTCTCTCGCCCCGGCATGGGGCTCCAACAAATACTACACAGTGTTCTCCTCACAGTCCAGAGGTGTCCTCACCTTGATTCACAAGTCCTTGGAATTCTCCCTCCGCACCAGCCATATAGATGACCAGGGTAGATACGTGATCCTCCACTGTTTCCTTGCTAATACGGAATGCCTTCTGGTCAACACATATGCCCCGTGCATAGATGGACCCGATTTTTTTGATCACATCCTTGACATCCTCCTAGGATATGTCGTGGATCCTATCATCTGGGGGGGACATGAATCTCATTCTAGACTCCAAAATGGACAGATCTGGGGCCGCACCCAGAACAATGTTCAGGGCCGCTCGCCGCCTCCAAGCACACATGCTCAATGCCGGTCTGGTAGATGCCTGGAGAGCACTTCACCCAATGTCGAAAGAGTTTACATTCTACTCCTCTGCCCATGATAGCCATTCCAGGATTGATCTTTTCCTTCTCTCTGTGGGGCTCATGGGCAAAACACTTACCACACAGATTCTGCCGCGCACATTATCCGATCACTCCCCGATCACACTGGACATTGCTTTGCACTCGGCCCTCCCCCAACACTCTAACTGGCGGTTTAAGTCAGATGCACTGCATGATCTTGTCTTCAGGGCTGACATCCTCGCAGATATCACCTCGTTTTTTGATAATAATAAACGCCACAACAGATGGGGTAAGATGGGAGGCCTTTAAGGTTTTCAGAGGCATGTGTAGCTCCAGGGAGGCTGGGGTCCTGAAAGGCATTAGAAACTCTTTGCGCCGTTCTGAGTCCAGACTTAAGGTGCTGGAGCGCGAGTACGCGACCATCCACTCTCCATCCAAGCTTGCACAGATAAGAACTGAACTAGACGCGTTTGAGTCCTTTGCCCTCAGCAAGATAAGATACCTTGCCTGACCCATTGCGGCCCGAAAGTATGGTGAGGGAGAGAGGCCGGGTCGCAACCTTATCCGCCTTGTCCGGACTGAGGGAGGCAGAGCCCGGATTGGTAGTATCATCGACAATGACGGAGTCCGGCATTGGTCTGACCGGCCCATTCTTGAGACCTTTGCAGATTTCTATGCAACCCTTTATACCCAGCAACGAGAGCACAGCCCACAGGATCTGGACGCCCTCCTCGACCGCATTCCAATGTCCCTTATATCTCTAGCCACTAAAGAACAACTAGATACACCCTTCACCCTTGATGAGATCACCGCTGTCGTTTTGGGCCTCCCTAATGGTAAAGCCCCCGGTCCAGACGGCCTAACCGCCGAGTTCTATCAAGAGCATGTTGCCCTTCTTGCCCCACGGCTTCACGAGGTTTGGGATGAGTCGCTGCGTCTTGCTACCCTGCCCCGATCCCTGCACGAGGCTGTCATCACTGTGCTCCCCAAGCCGGGTAAACCTCTTGATGAGTGTGGCTCCTATAGACCTCTGTCCCTCATCAATACCGATACCAAAATCTTTGCCAAAATCATAGCAGATAGGTTCCTCCCCATCATGAAATATCTGATTCACCCGGACCAGAGTGGTTTTGTCCCTGCCCGTTCCACTGCCTTAAACATTCGATGCCTGTTCAATGTCATCTCTAGAATTGACCCCAAAGCCAATGCTGTGACGCTAGATGCCCAAAAAGCATTCGACATGGTCTTGTGGCAATACCTGTGGGCGGTGCTGGAGAGGATGGGGATCGGCCCATACATGATGTCCTGCATTAAGTTGCTTTATACTAACCCCGTGGCCAGAGTCCTGGTTAACTCTCATCTGTCAACCTACTTCACTCTCCACAGAGGGACGCGTCAGGGATGCCCATTTTCTCCCCTGTTGTTCACGATGGCTATCGAGCCCATGGAGGATAGTGTAAGAAACAACCACGTACGCAAAGGTATTCGTCTGCGGGACAGCCCTGAAATTATATCACTATATGCTGACGACGTGCTTCTATACATTAGAGACCCTTCGGTCCACCTCGACCCGATCATTCGTGAAATATTTAAAATTGCCACATTCTCGGGCTTCACCATAAGTTACACTAAATCAGAAATCTTTCCACTCACACCCGCAACTTCCGCCCCCTGCATGTGAATTTCCGCTGAAGTGGGCACTTGAGGGCATCAAATACCTGGGGGTTCAGGTGTCCCTCTCGAAATCCTCTTTATTGTCTGATAACTATGGGGCTGCCGCGCAATATGCTGATACCAAGATGAAAAGATGGTGTAACCTCCCCCTTTCACTATCAGGGAGACTATCCCTTATAAAAATGATCATAGTTCCAAAGCTCCTATACATATTTGCTAACGTTCCACTTTGGCCCGGGAAACAGTACTTTACGGAATTGCACGCGGGGTGTGCCCGCTTTCTATGGCATTCCGGTGCCGTGCGTAGGAAGTGGCAACATACGACGCTGCCTTATGAGAAGGGTGGCTTCAATGCACCTGATCTCACCCAGTATTGGATAGCTGCTCGGGCTCAGCACGCTACATACTTGTACCATCACCAGGACCCCCCCCGCATGTTGAGCTTGAGATCTTCGTGACCAGGGAGGTTAATGTCATGTCCTTGATCCTTTTTCACTCGTATCCCTCGGACGCCCCTGCTGACCCAGTGGCCTCCACTATCAGGGCGTGGCGGCAGGTTCTGATGCCCTACTCTGACTCCCCCCCATATTACAATTGGCTTCCCCTGTGGTCGTTCCTTGGCCTCACCCCCACACAGCATAAGCTTCTTATGCGTCACTGGTCGGACTTGGGATATAGGTCACTCTCCGACCTGTTCCCGATGGGAAATTTATCACCCCACACACGTGGAAGCCAGGGCACTCCAAGTCCTCACTGGAGCTGCTGCGGCAGTCCAAGACATGTGGAACTTCGTATCCGGATGAACCACCGGAGTCCTCTGAGATCTGCTACATTGCTAATTCCGCAGGGGGTAGGGGCATTGTGTCCTCCCTGTATAGAATGATGATGGCTCGAGCTGTAGAACCCCCACACACTTTTCGGGATGCTTGGAACCGGGACATGGGATATTAGACATCACTGACGATATGTGGCCCAAAATGTGCATGCATACACGCAAGTTTTCTCTGAATTCCAGAGTTAGATGTGTTCAATACAAGCTACTCAATCGCCTGTACTACACTCCTTACGCGGTTGGGAAATTTGCACAGGATCACTCCCACCCCTGCCAGAGATGTAGATCCAATGAGGTGGACCATGCTCACATGTTCTGGTCTTGTGGGGCATTGGCCCCGTTCTGCGAGGCGGTGCTTGGGGCCCTCTCTGAGATGGTGGGGTTCTGTGTTGACCCTGACCCCCTGTTTCTTCTGTTTGGGCTCTGGGAGGGGGCTGAGGCGAAACGGGTAGCTAGGTTTCTGAATGTGGCTGCGATAGTGGCCAAGAAATGCATCCTGCAATGTTGGAAGCGTAGATCTCCCCCTTCGCTAGAAATGTGGCTGAGCGCCCTTACCTGGACACAATCTTGTGAGGAAGACTACATCACCTTGTTGCCCAGTAATGCTCGACCTAAAAACATATGGACAGAGTTTTATAGCTACTTGAACTGCAGGGTGGACCTGGAGCTTCTGTCATCTCCCCCATCTCCCGATCTGGGGACCGATCAAACTACATGATGAATGGCTCTATTGTAATCTACCTGCTTTTATGATCATATGAGACCTTCTGGAGAATCTGTGCTTTATCATTCAAGCTTCAAATATGGAATGTGTGTTATTGTTGTAACCTGTAATGTGCCAGATACTACTTCTTAAGCAATAGAACCCGAGCAAAGGGGGCATTACCGTCTCAGGTAATGCCCCGGGGCTTATAGGTAAGGACCCGAGCGAGGGTTCTATTGCTATTAGTACCCCGGCCCACAAAAATTGCGTGACCGGGGCACTAAAAGCTTTTTTTTTTTGTTCTGAAACACTGCAGCGTTTCGGCGCTGCAGCGTTTCAGGAGAAAAAAGAACCACCAAGAAAATGGCCGCCGCCATGAAAGGGAAAACGGAGTCCGTTTTCCCTTTCCATGGCGGGCATCGGGAGCGGACGCGCTGGGAACACAAGTGTTCCCAGCGCGTCCGCTCCCGAAAAAGGATCAAAAATAAGGTAATTGGGGTTGGGAGGGGGGAGAAAAAAAAATACGTACCTGCGTCCCCGGCAGGGGACGAGGGAAGCCTCCAGCCGTGTGGCGGGGTGCGGAGCGGGGATGGCCCTGCTCCGAGTCTCCACACGGCTGTAGGCTTTCATCGTCCCCCGCCGGGGATGCAGGAACAAGAAGGTAAGTGGGGGGAGGGAGGGGATTTAGAAAAAAAAAAATTCCTTACTCGAGTCCCTGGCGGGGGACGAAGGCAGCCTCTCAGCCGCGGGGAGGCTCGGAGCGGGGATGGCCCCGCTTCGAGCCTCCTCATTGGCTGAGGGGCTGCCACGCCCCCCGCCGGGAACATAGGCCGTGGAATCCCGATGAAGGGATTCCCGGCCGGGTAGGGACCTGGCGAGAGCCAATCAGAATGGCTCTTACCTTCTGATTGTCTCTCCGCCGGGTTACTAATTGCCAATAAAGAAAAGTTAAAAAAAAAAAAACAAAAGAAAACTCACACCAAACATTGTGGCAGAAGAAGCTGAGAAAAAAAGAACTTTAACTCCTTAAGTGCTAAGGATGAGCTATCTTGTCCTCAGCATTACCTTTGGAGTGCGGGAGGACGAGATACTCGTCCTTTTAAGCACTTCGGTTTGTGCAGCTATTGCACACATTGTAAACCCAACCCACTGGCTATGCTAGGAGGAGCTTCCTCCTAATGGCCCGAGGGGTTGTATTTCATTCAGTTTCCTGTCAGCGTGCGCGAGGCCCACTGTGACACTGGATGTAATTTCAGGCTGCGACAAAAGAAGGAGAAGGTAGGGTTCTCCCTCGATCTGTGGCATTTATATGCCATTTTGATCGAGGTAGGTGTCTCTCCCCTTTCCAATGACAACTACCAACAAGCATTTTTGGGAACGGATCAAGCGGATCAATGCATAGCAATGCCACAAGACCACCAGGTATACCTTTTTTAGAACAGGGGAAAAGGGGCTGCTTCTTATATAAGTGTCCCTCTCCCCCTCTGGCCCCAAAGGGAGGGTCGTGAAGACCAAACATACTAGACAGACATTTGGTCATCACCACCACATTCTAAGTCACTATTTGTTACTAACCCACACTGTGCAAAAACCAAATGCAAAACAGTCATTGTATGAGTTTTTGAATACGCCTTAAATAGTGCATTTTATCGGCAATTATGGGCATGAAAAAGGTTATGACAATAGCCCTGTGAGGCTACTTTTAAACCACATGAAAAATAAAAATTGTTAATGTGTTACATGCAATTTGGGTGCTCTCTTATATACTTGTCATATGTTATGATTTGTTAAACATGTGCTGCATCTACTACCGGCGAGTGGTAGAGAGGTGGGGTAGCCTATGTCATTGCATTTCTAAACTGTTATATTCCCTCATGACATAGTTCCGCCTTATCAAAAAAGAGGACTCAAACTCCCTCATATAGCAAATGTGTTAAAATGTAATTAAAGTAATAATGGAGTCAGATTGGCGCCCCCTACAGTCGGCATCTCAGGCAGCCACCTGCACTGCCTGATGCAAAGACCGCCCTGCAGGTGCATGAGAATTACAGTTCTCATGGATGCAGTGTGGCAAGTTGTTGCAAAGTACGAATATATTTTCATTCTGAGTGAAGGTTGCCAGCTTTGAATTTTTGTTTGCGAGCTCAGGAAGCCCACGCATCGGACACACAGAATAAGGTTCAATTGTTTTTTGACCTTGAGAGAAAGGGACGATTCTGAAAGTAATTGAATGAAGGAGGGTTGTTATAATGTAAAATATGATAAGCTTATGTATTCAAAAAGTGGACTAAGGAACATGTAAATTCAGTTCATGAAAAATTGTTGGTGCGAACGGAGTCTTCCTTATGATCTGAGTTACCCCAAGAGAATGGAAATGGTGAATGTAATGTAAGTTTAATTTTGGATGATTTTATAATCGAACAAGCATCAACTTATCATTATCTGAGCATTATTTGTGGGTTACATTGTAGTTGTTTGTTCTGTGTGGCATATTACAATGAAACGCAAGTATAACCTTTCTGTGTAATGTTCTTTTTACCGTCCAGATGGGCAGGCCAGCATTGATATGCATGTAGACCACTACTCAATTCTCCCAGGTTCAATGCTAATATTTAATTAAAATGCCATGTATGAGCACATAGAATTGTAGTGTCAGCTTTCGTATGCTGTTTAGAGTTGATCATACTACAAAGCAATGTTCTCGGAAGCAAATTGTAATAAAGATCGGCTAGTGAGACATATTTCTATTATGTTTCCGAAACAAGTACATTTAAAAATTTTGCGATTGTCATAGATTCCAGATGCCAACTGACAGATTTTTTAATACGCAGATCCAGCTACTTGTGAATAACTGGATGTGTGTGACAGTTTTGTGGGACGATCGGCAAGGGCAGATATGCCCTTATTGTTATTGTTATTGTTATTGTTATTTTGCATTTATATAGCGCCTTATATACCATTGGTATGGTCTGAAGGCGCTGGTAGGTTGAACGCCCTTGGGAACCGAGGTTCGAGTCAGTAGAGAGGGTGAAGAGAGACAAAAGGTGCGTGTGCGCACAAAGTATGTGTGCAGCTGGTGCGTGGTTAGTGTGGTAGCTGCTTCTTAGTGGTAGGTGTGGTGGTTGAGAGGTCAGGAGAATGTGTACGCTCCGGCAGAATTAATCAAGCTCGAGAGTGGCTGCCTTAGGCCTGAGGAGAAACGCCTGGCTGGGGGTGTTAAACCAGCGGTGGTTACTTAGAGTGATGGGGAGTGAGCGGGAGATGTTGATATGAGAACAGTTATACCGAATGGTGTCATAGTATCCCTGTGTTCTATTTGAGTGATGGTGTAAAGAGGAGAGTAGGCGTGAGGTGTGGTATGATATATGTTCATTCGAATGTTCCTGCATATCAATGCATATTACGTACGTTCCCCACACTCAGCCATTCCCCACACTCGGCCATTCCCCACATTCACCCTTTCCCCACATTCACCCATTCCCCACATTCACCTATTCCCCTTATTCACCTAATCCCCACAATCAGCCATTCCACATACTCGGCCATTCCCCACATTCACCCATTCCCCACATTCACCTATTCCCCACATTCACCTATTCCCCACATTCAGCCATTCCACATACTCGGCCATTCCCCACACATTCAGCCATTCCCCACACATTCGGCCATTCAGCCAATTCCCCACACACAGCCGTTCCCCACACACAGCCGTTCCCCACACACAGCCGTTCCCCCCACTCAGCCGTTCCCCCCACTCAGCCGTTCCCCACACACAGCCGTTCCCCACACACAGCCGTTCCCCACACTCAGCCGTTCCCCACACTCAGCCGTTACCCACACTCAGCCATTCCCCACACTCAGCCATTCCCCACACTCAGCCATTTCCCCACATTCAGCCATTTCCCCACATTCAGCCATTCCCCGCACTCAGCCATTCCCCACACTCAGCCATTCCCCACACTCAGCCATTCCCCACACTCAGCCATTGCCCCACACTCAGCCATTGCCCCACACTCAGCCATTGCCCCACACTCAGCCATTCCCCCACACTCAGCCATTCCCCCACACTCAGCCATTTCCCACACTCAGCCATTTCCCACACTCAGCCATTCCACACATTCAGCCATTCCCCACACTCAGCCTTTCCCCACACTCAGCCATTTCCCACATTCAGCCATTTCCCACATTCAGCCATTTCCCACATTCAGCCATTTCCCACATTCAGCCATTCCCCACATTCAGCTATTCTCTCCTCCGCCCTCTCGTCCTCCACATATTTCCGCCCTTTTCATTCATCAGCTCTCGACACTCGTCCACTCTCGACATTCATCTGAGTCCACGTGCTCATGCGCTCTGCAATCATTTGTTCTCTAGACTCATCCGCTCTTCGGTCACATGCGCTTTGCAGACTCTGTGCTCATGCGCTCTACAAACATTTGCTCTCTAGACTCATCCGCACACCAGATACATGCGCTTTGTAGACTCATCCCCTATCCAGACTCATCCGCTCTCCAGGCTCATCCGCTCTTCAGATCCATCCGCTCTCCAGACCCATCCGCTCTCCAGACTCATCCGCTATTCACACTCATACACTCCCCACACTCATATGTTCTATAAATTCATGCGCTCCCCACACTCAGTCTATCCCCCCATTCGGTTGTTCCCCACATTTCTCCGCTCTATATGTGCGTCTGTTCTCAGCGCTCTTCCGTTTTGCATGATCTTGCGCTCTGCACATTCTCCAGGCTCAACCGCTCTCCTTGTTTATCCGCTCTCCACGCTCTCTTCTTTCCATTATTCAGTGATTCTTTTTCTATTTAATCGTTTCCCTGTTTAGATCTAGTTTATTCGTTTTAGTTCTGTTTGTCATTGAAGGTTACAATCTGGTTCGGTTACTTTATTTATTTATTATAATTTTTTTTTTTTATTTTTTTTTATTTTTATTTTTTTTTTATTTTGGGATGATGGTGGTTTGGGGCTGGTTGGTTTTAGGGAAAGAGCCAGGTTTTCAGTAGTTTGCGGAAGGCCGTTAAGTCCTGAGTTCGGCGGATGTGGGGTGGGAGCGAGTTCCACAGGGTTGGGGCCAGGGCTGAGAATGATGCTCCGCCTAACCTGACTGAGTTTGTTTTAGGAATTACTAGGAGGCCGGCTGAGCTTGATCTAAGGGTGCGGGTAGGGTGATAGGGTATTAGCTTTTTTTGAAGATAATGGGGTCCAGTTTTATGTAGAGCACGGTGGGTGAGGCATAGGGTTTTGAAAGCTACCCTACGGGCTACTGGAAGCCAGTGCAGTGTCTTAAGTGCTGGGGATACGTGGTCCCTTGGACCGAGCGCGAGAAGCCCTTTGGCTGCTGCGCTTTGTGCTCTTTGTAGTTTATTCAGTTGGTAGGCATGAATTCCGAGGTACAGGGGGTTACCATAGTCCAGTCGGGATATGACGATTGATTGGACCGCAGAGACTCTGTTAGGGAATGAGAGATATGGAAAGATGCGCCTAAGGTTTTTGAGGTGGTAGTGGCAGGACTTAGAGACATTGGTGACTTGGCGCGAGAGTGTTAGGTCGGAGTCCAGGGTGCACCCAACATTTTTTACTGTGTTAGAGGGGGTCGGTGAGTTGCCCATGGCGGGTGGCCAGGGTAGTGGGTGCGGAAGAAAATCTGAGTTGCCGCAGACCATGATTTCTGTTTTGGAGGGGTTTAACAGGAGGTGGCTTTGGGTCATCCAGCGCTCGATGTTAAGGAGGCAAGAGGTCAGGTCAGGTTGGGAGTTGGGTTTTGCGTTCAGGAACTTTAGAATTAGTTGAGTGTCATCTGCGTAATTGTAACACAGGATGTTGTGAGCGCGAATTATTGGTGGGAGGGTGATCAGGTAGAGATTGAACAGGAGGGCGGATAGACATGCTCCTTGTGGGACTCCTGTGTCAACTGGTCGGGCTTGTGATGTAAAGTTGGAGAGTGTCGTTATTTGGTGCCTGTCTTTGAGGAATGAGGCTATCCATTTAAGGGCGGTTCCACGGATTCCTAGGGAGTGGAGGCGGTCAAGGAGTATTGAGTGATTGATCGTGTCAAAGGCGGCTGATAGGTCGAGAAGGATTAGTGCGGCGCATCCTGCAGAGTCAGCAGTCATTTTTAGGTCATGCCAGATCGAGGTTAGGGTGGTTTCAGTTCCATGGCAAGATCTGAATCCTGATTGGGCGGGGTCTAGGAGATTGTTGGCTTCAACAAAGGTGTTTAGTTGGGAGTAGGCTGTTCGGTCAATGAGTTTGGCAAGGAACCTGGTGTTAGAGATCGGGCGGTAGTTTTTTGGTTCGAAAGGGTCGAGTGAGGGTTTTTTAATCAGAGGTTTGACGTACACTAATTTGAATGCATCTGGAAAGATACCGGAAGAAAGGGAGGCGTTTATGATAGATCTTGCGTGTTCTCCTGCGCAGGTGGAGGCAAAGATTTCTTTAAGGGTTGTGGCTGGGCAAAGGTCTAGTGGCGATCCAGATGGCTTGCGGTCGGATAGGAGTTTGAGAAATTGTTCTGGTGATATTGGACTGAAGGATTCGAATGTTGGTTGCGTAGTGGTCGCAGTTGGAGGGCTGGCTGGTACGGGCTGAGGATTGCCTGGTGGTTGTAAGAGAGCCTGTTTGGTGGTCAGAGTTTTTGTCCTTTCAATGGCCGTGGAGTAGAAGTGGAGGGAGAGTGAGTCACATAGTGATTGTGACGCGGTCGGGATGGTTGTGTTACATGCCGGTTTGGTGAATTCGGAGATAATTTTGTGAAGTTCTTTGCATGGGTTTTTGCAGTTTAGGATTCGTGAGTTGTAGTGGGCTTTTTTTGCTTTCCGGATTTCGGCTTTGTACTGGTACAGGTGTTGTGCCAAGGTGGTCCTGCTGTCTTGGGTTTTCTCTTTATGCCATTTGCGTTCTAGGTATTTGTAATGTCGTTTAGTGTTTTTTAGCTCAGGAGTGAACCATCTGGGGAAAAGGCCAAGTCGGGTTGATGGTTTGCACAAGGGGGTCAGGCGCATCAGGGATGAGTTGAGCCATGAATCAAAGGCCTCAGGGGTTAGTTGATTGTTGAGATGGCAGGTAGGATGTGGGGACTGGAGGAGTGCCTCGGCTAGGTCCGGGGTGATTATTAGTTTCTTCCAGCTTTTGCGAATGTTCGGAGGTTCAGATACGAGTATGGGAAGGGGTTCAGGTGAGTGGATGGCGAACGAGAGAATGAAGTGGTCGGACCAGATGATAGGTGTGGGCGGCATTAGATGAATCAGGGTGTTGGAGCTGAAGATGGCATCAAGAGTGTGTCCTTTATAATGGGTCGGGCCGTTTATGTGGGGTTGGAGATTAATTGCATCTAAACCGTCAATCAGGGAGTATGTCATGGGGTTGGTGGGGATGTCGAGCCCTATGTTGAAATCTCCAAGAAGGGTGAGGTTGGGATGGTTTAGTTGGAGGGTGGAGATGGAGTCGCAAAGGTTGTTTGCGAAGTGTCTATCATAGCCAGGGGGCCTGTAGATTATTAGGAAGCTGTACGAGAGTGAAAGGGAGAGGGATAGTTTAACAAGGAGCGATTCGCAGGATGGAATGGAGGGTTGGTTGTCGATGATTGAGGCGCGGAAGAGGGATTTGAAGACGAATGCTACCCCTCCTCCCCTGGACGTGCGGTTCAGTGGGATGAGGGAGTAGTCCGGAGGAAAAGCTTCATTAGCGATTGGGCCGAAGTCATCAGAGAACCAGGTTTCGGTGATGAAAACTAGGTCTGGTGTGGCAGAGGAGAGGAGGTCAAAGATGGGATGTCTGTTTTTTGCTACCGATCGGGCGTTAAATAGGATGCAGTTCACATCGGCAGCTAAAGATGGTCTCGGTGCTGGAGCGGGACGGGGCGGTGGTGGGGGGTGTGGACGGAAAGGGGTAGGGTGGGTGGTGGTAGGTGGGAATAGTGGGCGAGCAGTGAGATTGGCAGGGTTCGGGAGGGGATGGGAGGCAGTGTGTGATAGGAAGGTCGGGTTTTGATTGGGGGGTTTGAGAGAGGGATGTTGGCGGTTAGGAGTTTCAGTTGGAGATGATGAGAAATCGAGGGAGAGGGGTTTCAGGTAGGGAGAAGCGACGGGGGAAGGAGGGGATTGCGGGATAGAGGTGATGGGTCGAGCCAGGGGAGGCGAGGAGTGCTGGGCGATTGAGGGGGACCAAGAACGTTTCCTCTTTAGTTTCTTTGTTGCGACTGGTGTGTGGGAGAGAGTAGGGGGGTCGGAGGGTGAGCAGGAGGCAGCTTCGGTTCTTGCTAGGGCTAGCCGTGCAGTTTTTAGGGAGGGGAAACGGTGTGGTCGGGGGGGGAGGGTGGCAGGGGTATGAGGGGAGGGCGGGAGGTGGGTGATGGCAGGGGTATGAGGGGAGGGCGGGAGGTGGGTGATTGCAGGGTGGGGTGTGCTAGGTATGATAGTGATGGGAGCGGGTATGGGGAGTGCTGGTGGGTCGGGAGTGGGGTTCGGGAGAAGAGTGGTTTTAGGGTGGGTGGTTCGCCATCGTGCTCCTCTGGCTTGGTGTTTGGAGAGGGGAAAGGCAGAGGGAGAGGGTGCGGGGGTTTCGGGGGGGCGGGATGGGAAGGAAGACTTATCGGAGGAAGGGGGTGGTCCATGGGAGATGTTTCTGACTGATTCTGGTGGGGTGGGTGCACTCATGATTGGTGTAAGCTTAAAGGATGGTTTAGGAGGGTTTTCTGATTGTAGTTCTAAGATCGGTGATGACACGCTTTTAGGTACGCTTCAGGGTTCAACTGTTCGAAGATGGTATTAGGTTTAATTGGAGCTTTTCTAGTTACAGTTGTAGATGGAGATTCTTTTAGATTATTGGGTACACTTCTAAGTTTGTTTGTCCCCAGGAGGATATTCGGTCAGCCTCTAGATTCTATTTGCTTAGAGGGGGTGTTAGATTATTAGTCACAGTTTTAGATTCAATAATATACAGTGGTATTGTTGGTTATACTGAATAGGATTGGGTAGGGCACGGTGGTGGTGGACTTTTCCAATTCGCCTTTATACAGGGACGGTGTTTTGTGGATCTAAATCAAATTTGTATTCACCATTTAGATTCTACATTGTGCAGTTATACTGTTAGTTATTTCTAAGTTAGAGTTGCATAGACAGGTTGTTGGGCGCACTTCTAGATTCGCAGTTTAGCTTGTTGGGTACACTTCTAGATGCAGCTTCTAAGTGCGTTTCTGGATTCAACTTTTCTGAGGTGCTATTGGGCACACTTCTAGGTGCTTTCTTCAGAGAGGCTATTGGGCGCACCTTCAGAGAGCGATTGGGAGACAACTAATGCAATTGGGAACACTTCTAAATGCAACTTTCCTCAGAGAGGCTATTGGACGCAGCGCCTAAATGCAATTGGGAACACTATTAAATGCAATTGGGAACACTTCAAATGCAATTGGGAACACTGCTAGGTGCAGTTGGGAACACTTCTAAATGCAGTTGGGGACACTTCTGAATGTGACTTTTGTCAGAGAGGCAATTGGGCGCAACACCTAAATCCAATTGGGAACACTGATAATGCAATTGGGAACACTTCTAAATGGATCTTTCCTCAGAGGGGCTATTGGGCGCAACTTCGGAATGCGATTGGGAACACCACTAGTGTGATTGGGAACACTTCGAAATGCAACTTTCCTTAGAGGGGCTATTGGGCGCAACTTCAGAATGCGATTGGTATCACTGCTAAATGCAGTTGGGAGCACTACTAAATTTAAATGGGAATACTTCTAGATGGAACTTTCTTCAGAGAGGCTATTTGGCGCAGCTTCAGAATCCAATTGGGAACACTTCTAAATGCAGTTGAGAACACATCTAAGTGCGGCTTTTCTCAAAGAGGCTATTGGGTGCAACTTCTTAGTGCAATTGGGAACACTAGTGAAAGCAATTGGGAACACTTCTAAATGCAGTTGAGAACACTTCTAAATGCAACTTTCCTAAGAGAGACAATTGGGCGCAATACCTAAATGCAATTTGTAACACTAGTAATAGCAATTGGGCAAACTTCTAAATGCAGTTGAGAACACTTCTAAATGCAGCTTTCATCAGAGAGGGTATTGGGCGCAACTTCAGAAGGCGATTGGGACACTACTAATGCAATTGGGAACACTACTAATGCAATTGGGAACACTTCTAAATGCAATTTTCCTCAGAGAGGCTATTGGACACAGCACCTAAACTTCAGAATCCAATTGGGAACACTTCTAAATGCAATTGGGAACACTTCAGGAATGCAGTTGCAACTTTCTTCAGAGAGGCTATTTGGCGCAACTTCAGAATCCAATTGGGAACACTTCTAAATGCAGTTGAGAACTTCTAAATGCAGCTTTCATCAGAGAGGCTATTGGGCGCAACATCAGAAAGTGATTGGGACACTACTAATGCAATTGGGAACAGTTCTAAATGCAGCTTTCCTCGGAGAGGCTATTGGGTGCAGCTTCTAAATGCAATTGGGAACACTAGTAAAAGCAGTTGGGAACATTTCTAAATGCAGTTGGGAACACTTCTAAATGCAACTTTCCTCAGAGAAGACAATTGGGCGCAAAACCTAAGTGCAATTTGTAGCACTAGTAAAAGCAATTGGGGACACTTCTAGATGCGGTTGAGAACACTTCTAAATGCAACTTTCTTCAGAGAGGCTATTGGGCACAACTTCAGAAAGCGATTGGGACACTATTAATGCAATTGGGAACACTTCAAAATGCAAATTGGGAACACTTCAAGTGCAATTTGGTGCAATTTGTAACACTAGTAAAAGCAATTGGGGACACTTCTAAATGCGGTTGGGAACACTTCTAAATGCAACTTTCTTCAGAGAGGCTATTGGGCGCAACTTCAGAATGCGATTGGTATCACTGCTAAATGCAGTTGGGAGCACTACTAAATGTAAATGGGAATACTTCTAGATGCGACTTTCTTCAGAGAGGCTATTTGGCGCGGCTTCAGAATCCAATTGGGAACACTTCTAAATGCAGTTGAGAACACTTCTAAATGCGGCTTTCCTCAAAGAGGCTATTGGGTGCAACTTCTAAGTGCAATTGGGAACACTAGTAAAAGCAATTGGGAACACTTCTAGATGCAGTTGAGAACACTTCTAAATGCAACTTTCCTAAGAGAGACAATTGGGCGCAATACCTAAATGCAATTTGTAACACTAGTAATAGCAATTGGGTACACTTCTAAATGCAGTTGAGAACACTTCTAAATGCAGCTTTCATCAGAGAGGGTATTGGGCGCAACTTCAGAAGGCGATTGGGACACTACTAATGCAATTGGGAACACTTCTACATGCAATTTTCCTCAGAGAGGCTATTGGACGCAGCACCTAAACTTCAGAATCCAAGTGGGAACACTTCTAAATGCAATTGGGAACACTTCAAGATTGCAATTGGGGACACTTCTAAATGTATCGTTCCTCAAAGAGGCTATTGGGCGCAGCACCTAAATCCAAATTGGGTATACTGCTAATGCAATTGGGAACACTTTTAGATGCAACTTTTCTCAGAGAGGCGTTTGCGCGCAACTTCAGAATGTAATTGGGAACATTTCTAAATGCAGCTTTCCTCGGAGAGGCTATTGGACGCAGCACCTGAATGCGATTGGGGACACTCCAAAAATGCAATTGGGAGCACTACTAAATGCAATTGGGAACAATGTAATGCTGGGATTCGGAGTTTGACTATAGAGGAATTGATGCTGAGTTAGAGGGGTGGTAGGGTAGTATGGCCTGAAGTAGTTGCTTCTGGCCCTGCCTTTGCCACACTTACTTGTTGTTGGCTTCTTGCTTCTCCTGCGGATACCTGCAGATACGATCTGGAGCTGTCCAGTTGGAGCCGTCCTTTGCCTTGGGGTCCTTAGCCGATGGGGCTGCCGGGCAGGGGCTGCCCTGGGGAGATTGGCTATGAGTGGAAGTCCCCTTGATGTGACCAATGGGGGGGGGGTGGGCGGGAGCGGGAGGCGGGGAGGGCCGGGGAATCAGGAAATGGATGCGGGGAGGGAGAGGAAGGCGGATGGGCTAGCGAGGGGGCAGGGGGGCCACGGAAACCACCAGATGGGTTTACACTAAAAAATGGAGTCGGCAGCAGTGCACAAACGGGCAGATGCACTCACCTGGGCTCCTGGGTGAAATGAGGGAGCGCAGGCAGGGCCGGGGAAGTAGGTTCACACCAGGAAGGGAAATAACCAATCAGGGGAGGTGGGAGGGCCGGGAGGCGGCACAAATGGGAGTGAATGGACGAGGGGGTCGGGGGAGAGAGGGGGCAGCAAGGGGCTGGTTCGGGCCTATGGATGGGGGTTTTACACTAAAATGGAGTCGGCAGCAGTGCACAAACGGGCAGATGCACTCACCTGGGCTCCTGGGTGAAATGAGGGAGCGCAGGCAGGGCCGGGGAAGTAGGTTCACACCAGGAAGGGAAATAACCAATCAAGGGCGGTGGGAGGGCCGGGAGGCGGCACAAATGGGAATGAATGGACGAGGGGGTCGGGGGAGAGAGGGGGCAGCAAGCGGCTGGTTCGGGCCTATGGATGGGGGTTTTATACTAAAATGGAGTCGGCAGCAGTGCACAAACGGGCAGATGCACTCACATGGGCTCCTTATGCTGTACTAGCGATTAGGAGCAACATAACATCCTTTACGATGGTCTAGCCTCAAGTTGATGCACAAGCCCTGGAATTCACTGTGCGACTCAAGCGCTTCTTTTCTCCAAAACGAACACCTTGTGTATGCAAAAAGAACAACACGTGACTCAAGATAAACATTTTGGATCGCGAATGAAGAAAGAAATTTCATATTTGATTGAACATGGCAATAGTCGGATGTTGTCGGAGCGTTTATTGTTAAATAAAAGTACTTTACAAATTGTACAGTCTTGTTGTTTCTTTTTCAATTATGGTTTAGTATTTCGAATTGTGCCGTGCTGTGTGGTGAGAAGTTGTGTGTTGATTTTCGGGTTCTATGTCACATCACGTAGGTGATGACTGGGTGCGTTTGGGTATGCTGCTCAGGAACGTCACAGAGAAAGGCTGAGAATATCACTAGGTTTGGTGATGTGAGGCTCAGGGGTGGGGCATATGATTTAGTGCCACCAGGGCAGTTCATTATAGGCCAGTGGTCTTCAAATTTATTTGACAGGGCCCCCCTGAGCAACTTTTGGGCAAGTAGGGACCACCCAGAAATGCCAAATGGACAGTATATATTGTGCTACATCACCCGCTCCCATCACAGTCCCTGGGCTACCTCATCCCACTCCTACCCAGTCCCTGGTCTCTCCGCGACCCATCAAACACCCTGGGCTCTCCCCACTCTGCTCCCACCACTATCCCATGGTTCCTGCCCATTGTGCTGCCACCATAGTATGTGGGTTCCCCCCATCCCGTTTCCAATACAGTCTGAGGGCCAGTGGCGGCTGGTGATTTTTTTAAGTGGAGGGGCATAACTATTTTCCCCAAAAATGCCATAGCGACTGAGCATAGTGAGGGAGCCAGAACCAATAAAGGGGGGTTCGGCGGGGTTTCCCCTTGTGAATGTTTTTTAAATAATGGGTTAAAATGTTGCATTGTAGAGCATACTTTTAAAAAAATATTGGGTAAATAGCCAAACAGTTTGCAATTGGTGCTGGGGGTTCAGGGGGCAGGCATGACATTTTTTACTGGACATCTAAAATAGATATCCAGTAAAAAGATACCATACCTATCCCCTTGGCCCCGCTGGGCCTAACACAATCAACATGATTACGTGTGTATGCAAGGCGCTGCACATTTATACAGCAATCACTCTATCATTGACAAGAGCATCCATCACCCTACATTCACTCATAACATAAGCATACACGCACCATACACATGATTAAATAAAAACAATGAACATAAACGTACCTTCTGTATAGGCCCACATATGGGTGCTGAAACGCCCTGCTCCAGGTTGCTCTGTCTGTATGTGCGAGGAGGCGCAGGAGCTCCTCCTCGGACATACAGACATGCAGTGCCCCAGCCAGCATTTCCAATGAGCTATGCAATGCTGGTAAAGCAAAACGCCCCAGCACTTGTATGACTCAGTGAGCATGTGCTTCTGGGGAACTAAACTGAACTGTCAAAGGGAAACAGTTTTCCCTTTGACAGTTCAACCAGCCCAGGAGCACTCCATCAGCTGGAAAAAGCAGCTGAGGGAGAGCTCACTGTTTCACTGGGCTGGCTCCTTAGCGCCTCCATAATGGATGAGTCGCCAGGCTCGAACTGGGCTATAGGGCAATGCCTGTACCAAAAATGTAAAATGCTAGTGTGGGCCAGTCAAAATTGGCCACCATTTTGGCCAATGTGGACCAGTTTGATGAGTTACTTAACTATGCAGTTAGTAAGTTTGACCATTGTTGCTGAATATATCACAATTTACTTACATTTTAACACAATGCACCCCTTGGGTACTATTGAAACAGTGGGCCTCATTACAACCCTGGCGGTAGCTGTGCCGGTAAAACCGGGACGGCTGCTGCCGGAGTTGCATCCGGGTCTGGCACCCGTGCATGGGCAATTACCGGGTCATGCTGAGTTAGGCGGACCTGATAATTGCCCTTTCATGGGTGCCGGTACCGGTAGATCACCATTCCCATTTGAGACCCATAGGGCTCAATTGGAATGGGGAGCTCGGATGCACCAGCACCGTTAATAATGGTGCCGGTGCATCTGACGAGCTGTGCTGGCGGGTGCCGCACAGCCTGCCAGGTCCCGTAAGCTCAACTTTTACTATGGCGGTACGGTAGCAACGGTGCCAGTAGCTTACCGGCACCGTTGTTACCGTACCGCTATAGTTGTAATGAGGCCCAGTCTGTGCCTAAAGGAATGAATATTCATTTACAACTGCGGTCCACTTTTTCATTGTTGCCTGAGACAGTTTCATGTGTGAGCCACTCTGCCTTTTTCTTCCAATCTAAAAAAAAACATGTTTTTTTTTTTTTAGATTTCATGCTGAGCTGTCAGGGCCCCAGTGATGCAACCGCGGACCCCTGGGGGGTCGTGCCCCACAGTTTGACAGTTTGAATACCGCAGCCTTAGCCCAATGCAGCAACAAGTAAGATTAGCGCAAGATGGCCGCGCCCTGTTGCTTAATTTCGCATGTTTACAAAAGAGGAAAACTAAGGTAAGGTGCATTTGAAATGTTTCTGCGATCGATGAATGTATGTATAAAAATACATGCCTGAACCCTCGGAACAATAATATTTTCTGGGCATTGCTCTTGTCATACTTATCAAATAATCTCTAAGGAGGTGAGGGGTGATGAGGATGGGATGGTATATTTGTGACTTGATTGAAAATGAGTTTACAAAGTTTGGTGGGATTCTGTCATGAGGGGGGAAAATTAGAGGGGGGGGGGGTCCCAAAATAATCTAATGGCTTATAAATGAGGTGACATTTGATGAATCTACACTTATTTTGGCAAACTGATAATCAATCTAGTTATACATGTTTTTGCAAAGTTTGGTGGGATTTTGTCAAGAGGGGGCAAAATTAGAGGGGGGTGCCAAAATAATGTAATAATGTAAAGGCTAATAAATGTGGTGCCATTTGACAAATCTACACAAAGGTTTGCAAAAAGATTATAGATCTAGATATAAATGTTTTCGTACAGTCTGAATGGATTTTGTCAAGTGGGGGCTAGGTTATTTGGCGATTGTGTGTGCAATCATTTGACACTTTTGAAAAAATAAAACATGGGTGTATTTGTAGCAAACTTGCATAAAGAGCATTGGCAAGGACCTACAAGCATGGTTTTGCCAATGTGCCAGTATTTTATTATTTGCCAAGTGTCATAATGTAGCTATAAAAAATAGCGGTATACCTTTAGTGAATGAGGGGTAGCCGTGGCAATGGGCAGTGGCCAGATTATCTGGTTCATGAATAAGGTCATGATCCAGACAATCTGGCTATTTGCTATGACCACAAGAGAGAACACATAGGATTAAAGTGACCATGTCCACCTGGGACTGGCTTTGTGGTAAAGTTATTCGAAATTTGGATTCTGCAAGCCTGGGAATGGCTGGCAGAATGTGGGGACCTAATCTCCTGTGTTCTGGGATGCTCAGAAGAGTCTTCTGATTCCTCCTTGCTCCCAGGATTTGATGGGTACCCCCCCACTGACCTAACTGGGCAGATGTTTTCAGGATGCCCTTAGTGGGCCTACTCTCCTGGGGTACCCCACTAAAGTTCACAGTACTTGGGTGCCCATACCCAGATGCCTGCCCATCCATTCCTGGGAGGTACTGGCCTATGAGCCCCATACATCTGGCTGGATAGTAATCTGCCATCCCGTGGCCTTGGGTTCATGTGCTCCAGGGGACATGGGGGTGGCAGAGTCCAGGGACTGGAAGAGATGAAGGCCTCTCGAACTAGGGCTCCTGAGGTTATGCTCAGGTGTTTCCCTTTCCCAGAGAACCTCATCTCTATCAGCCCCTGCTCCCTGTTGCCATGCAAGAGCCTGTGCTTTCAGATCCTCAATCAAGGTCTTACTAGACTCTATCAGTCTCTCCTGCATGGCTACCTGTTGCTGGAGCCTATCATTGTGCTGACAGAGAGCCTCATTTTCCCCTCTGTGCTTCCTGGTTGGTCCTGGAGTACTGGGTCAGTCTTTGCTGCAGGAGGGTTACCTCCTGAGTCCCGTCCCTACTGGCCTGCTCCTTTCTTGCCAGACCATCTTCCACACTCCTGGTGTGCTCCAACAAGTTTTGGTGGAGGGCCAGGTGATTTTCTTCCAGCTTCCCTTTTAAGTGGCAGACTTCTTGGCCTAAGGTGTCCCTTTCCTGAGCAAGAGCCTGCCTCTGTGCCACCTGGCCGTCCCTCTGCCTTTGAAGGGCACCAGCTTTCTGGTGCTCTTCATCAAAATCTGCCTAGGTATCCAGGTCTTTCAAAATCAATGTATTGCTCTCCTCTTTTTCTTTATCCAATTGTCTTTGCAGGGTGGCTACCTGCTTTGTGCATGCCCTGTTGAAATCTATCTGTTGCTCCAGCTTTTTATGGCTCTGCAGTAGGGAGTCCAAACCTTCTTGATACTCCTTCTGGAAGGCCAGAATTCTGGTATCCTGGTCTGCCCAGTCCTGTTGCAGGATACCCATGTCCTCTTTTATTTTAATTAGATACTGCCTACTTTCGTTTTCTGACTCCTGGCTCCTCTGCAGCCTGTGCTCAGAAGAGTCCAGATCAGATTGGGCCTTCTCTAATGCCATCAGTTGCCTACTTGCCAGATCTTGGCCTTCAGCACATTTGTCCTGTATGGCTCCCATAGATAAATATAAATATGCCGCTACCCTGGCAATCTTGTGATGCTCATCCTGGGCCTTTGGGGCCATATATAGTTGATCTCTCCAGATATCTAACCCAGTTGCAATGACCTGTTGTGTGATCGCCTGCAACCATGCATTCTGGTCCTGCTCAGTACACTCACCTCTCACGAACAATTTATGCAAAATGTGCTCTCTAGCTATCTTGATATCTACCAATGTCACCATTCTGGAAATTGATTTCTTTCCTGACTTACAGACGTTTGTTATTTTATTTTGCAAAACAGACCGTTTCCTTAGAGCGTTCCCTTTTGAGGGGTGCTTTTACAATGTAACACAGCGTAGTAGCCCAACAGGATTTATATGTCCTGTCAGTTAGCACACAGTATTAAGCTGCACAAGTGTTAGATCTAATCCAGAATCCTCTGCTACCAAGCCCCCAATCTGTAAGTGACTTCAATTCAGCACTCCAACTAAGTCAATGCTCAGTATGGGATGCCCAATGGAAGCCCTTATTTATCTATTTTTATGTCAAAGTTCTTTAAATCTGGATGATGAACCCTTATATAACGCCCCTCTCTTTGAATTCCCCTGACCTTACTGAGCCAAGAAGTAGGTTTGTTTTGCAAATTAAAGGGTTTATTGAACAATTACACAATATATATCACACTTTTATGAACAAAAGAATATCTGAATAGCACACTTATGAATATGGATGGTAATCAACAAGGGTTAATATTACAAAATTGACAATCCCTTTAATCACTTAGGATTTAGGAATATGAATATGAAAGATACTGTAGCAGAGAATACCTTATATGATTCAAGGAAATGCAATAATGGGAAAGAATGCAACGCAGAAATAAACTTGATATGATTTCAATCAAAAGATAATATGGTCACTTTTTCCCCTGTGACTACTCACTCCCCCCTATGCAATATGAAGAAATGGAAATGAGGGCACACAGGTTTCAGGAAGACATTCAACAATGCAGTTCAATCCCATTTCCCCCAGCAAGCTTAGAGAAACAGGCACAAATACTTTTGAATGTGATTGCAGTGAAAGTGAAAATATGCTAAATTGATTTTAATTCACTAAAAGAGATTCAGGATGATTGATAGTTACTTGAGATTGGTTCAGGTCAACACTAGCAATGATTCATGAATGATTATCAAATTGAAAACGTATTTCAGCAATTGAGAACAAGGAGCAGCTATTTTGACAGAAAATGAAATTGAGCCAAATTGCAATTCGTTGCAATTTTTCTGCATGCGGAAATCACGATTATGGAAAAACTATAATGAACAGCTTTAAAATGGCAGTTAAATTTCGCTTCTACGACGTGTGGTTCAAAAGTTATGGATGATTTTGTGTTTCAGAAAATGACAGATGTGTTTTACAGATTTGAAATCAACAGGATGGACACAAGGTTCTATAATACAGTTCTGGACTGGTTAAAATGGTTGGAAGAGGATTCCGTTAAACTAAGAGATTGGTTATGGACAGTTCTAGACTAGATACTCACTCGTAGCTTTGGAATGGAATTGGCCTTGTCAAAGATCTGGTCAAGGGGTTTGGCTTCACTCTCGCCACCGGACAGGTCTCAGGCCCTCTGAGTTCTGCGTTCAGCACTGCACGGCGGTCTGCGGCCTATTGAACTGGATCTGACGGGTCTTGGATACAGCTCTGCTTTCTGGGTCTGGACCTTGGTTCTAGCACAGGGTTCTTGGCTAGAATAGAACAGCACAGCCGGCTGTTGAATATGAGAATCAGGTTGCTAGATTCTACACGCCTGCTGAGAAGAGTTCAGCTTTTGGTTTAGGCCTCTCTGCTTCAAGGTTCTAGAGTGTGGGTTCTAGAGTTCTGGTCACTGGATCTAGATCTGGAGTCTGGAGTCTCTGGGCCTGATCACGACCTCGGCGGTAACGCTAACGCTATTAGCGCGGGGGCTATTAGCGTGACCGCCATAGCCCTCGGCGCTAATAGCGCGGGATCACAAGTTGGGCAGACTTGGAAGTCCCCATTCCCCATTCAGCCCATTCGGGAATGCCCCATTCCCCATTGGGCTCAATGGGGAAAATTTGCACTATTACTGCCACGCGGATTTCCCGCCGGCGGTAATAGCGCAAATTTTCGGCGGATTTCCCCCCAAACAAGAACTGGGGCGAAATCCACCGAAGCCCTGATTCGGCGGACCCTTAAATCCGGTGGTAATAGCGCTACCGCCGGATTTAAGGGTTACCGCTGAGGTCGTGATCAGGCCCTCTGTCTGGATATTGTCTGGATCTGGTCTGGCAGAGTGCTTCGCAGGAATCGGTGAGTAGTGGAAAAAAGAGTGTCCCCTATCTGTCTTAAACAGTCTCTTTTTATGTGTTTCCAAAGTGGGTGGGTAGGCTGATTCTCTATGCCCAATCCCCTAAGGATTTGATAGGTTAGAGGATTCTCTGTCCCCTGATTGGAGAAAGGATTAGGGTGTCACCTGGTGTCATGTTTATGGCTTAACTGAAATCCCTTCCCTTTGCTTTTACAGCAAAAATCAATTTTACCCAAAAACATATTTCCCAGATACACAAGTTGTTCATAATACATATACACATCACAAATTACTTACGGTACATTCTTGTCCAACTCTGATCTTCCTAAGGGCTCTAGTTCAGAAATGACAACTTATTTGCGCTTTTGGTGGGTTTCCCAATATTACATCTCCTCTCTGGGCACATTCCTGTAAATTCTTATGTTCATAGCAACAACACTGCAGCTGTGATATTAATACATTCCGGGGTTTGGTCTCAGAACATCACTCGGCGTCCAGCTTAGTCTTAAATTGTGAGTGCATTCTTCATTTTAAGAATCCCAAAGTTTCATATTTTTGTCAGCTTGGTAAAATTCGTTATACGCAATTTTATAAAACATATATTTGCTGGGCTACTTGAATCCACAACGGTTTGTCTCCGCCCCTGAATCTGGCTGCCTCAGAGGTCACATGTCCTGTCTCTCCCAGAGCAGTTGTTGACGAATCACACCCAAATCAGCATATTCTATTCATCCCAAAGAATCCAATGTCTTGACTGAGAGCAGCAGGCCAGGGTGCCTTGGCTAGTTCCTGTTCACCACAGTCTGTCAATCTCTTATCCCAGGGCACGGGAGGCTTCCTTTGTCCAGGGAAAAGGTGTGAAGGGTTCTCATGGGAAGCAAGCCTTTTGGAGTTTTAACTGCATCAAGTTACTTTCTGATCAATTGTAACATACTTCCTTGTAAAACATATATTTATAAACTCACAATAGCAACATATCTTTAAATCAAGTATTTTTCAACAATGAAATCACTGTGTGAAACTCTATATGGCATTTTGATGGAATTCTCTTCTTTGGCATAGTTAACTTCTGAAACACAGCTCTCCTGTCAGAATTATAAAACACCAGTACCTGACAGAGGCGAGTAACGGTACTACACCCATTTTGTGTCTTTTTATCAAATATCTTTAAACGTGGATTTTGTTCTAATAACACATGATTCTTTCTGACATTGGATTTATGTGGATTCTTGCAGTATAATGATGTGGAACACCCAACAAGGAGGTTGGATCTGTTTAGGTGGTTTGTGAGCCATGATTTTAGAAAATTTGACACCAAATAACAACAGATTTTTGAGACAGCTCTGTATTCCTTTTGCAATCAGCATTGCTATTTCCAAGTAGTTTCAGGCTGCTTTGTGGGTAGCCCAATGGTGGTTTTTGGCATTGATCTTGTGTGCTCACTAAGGTAGGAACAAGTGGATGGTGGCCTGTTTTTCAGGTTTTCACTGCGCATTTTCTGATGATTTCTAGCAAGCAGCATGCTTTCCAGTGGCCATTATGATGTTTCTGCTGCCAGCAATGCCTAATGATGTTGCAGGGCTTGGAAGAAGTGGGTTGAGACATCCCACAACATAAGGGGGTGCTTTTTTGTTAAAATGTAAGTAAATTGTGATATATTCAGCAACAATGATCAAAATTACTAACTGTATAGTTAAGTAACTCATCAAACCTGTCCACATTAGCCAAAATGTTGGCCCATTTTGACTGGCCAAAACTAGCATTTTACATTTTTGGTACAGGCATTGCCCTATAGCCCAGTCCGAGCCTGGCGGCTCATCCATTATGGAGGAGCAAAGGAGCCAGCCCAGTGAAACAGTGATCACTCCCTCAGCTGCTTTTTCCAGCTGATGGAGTGCTCCTGTGCTGGCTGAACTGTCAAAGGGAAAACTGTTTCCCTTTGACAGTTCAGTTTAGTTCCCCAGCCGCACATGCTCACTGAGCCATACAAGTGCTGGGGCGTTTTGCTTCGCCAGCATTGCATAGCTCATTGAAAATGCTGGCTGGGGCACTGCATTACTCTATGTCTGAGGAGGAGCTTCTGCGCCTCCTCGCACATACGGACAGAGCAGCCTGGAGCAGGGCGTTTTAGCACCCACACACAGGCCAATACAGAAGGTACATTTATGTTCATTGTTTTTATTTAAACATGTGTATGGATGCGTATATACCTATGTTATGAGTGAATGTATGTTGATGGATGCTCAATGATCGAGTGATTGCTGTATAAATGTGCAGCGCCTTGCATACACACGTAATCATGTTGATTGTGCTAGGCCCTTTGGGGCCCAGGGGACAGGGATGGTGTCTTTTTATGGGACATCTATTATAGATGTCCAGTAAAAAATGCCATGCCTGCCCCCTGGACCCCCAGCACCAATTGCAAACTGTTTGGCTATTTACCCGTTTTTTTTGTTAAAAGTTTGCTCTACAATGCAACATTTGAACCCATTATTTAAAAATCATTCACATGGGGAAACCCCCCCGAACCCCTCTTTATTGGTTCTGGCTCCCTCAATATGCTTGGTCGCTATGGTATTTTTGGGGGAAATAGTTATGCCCCTCCACTTAAAAAAATCACCAGCCGCCACAGGCCCTCAGAATGTGTTGGAAACAGAATGGGAGGAACCTACGTACTATGGTGGGAGCACAATGGGCGGGAACCATGGGATAGTGGTGGGAGCAGAGTGGGGAGAGCCGAGAATGTGTGATGGGGTGCGGAGAGACCAAGGACTGGGTAGGAGTGGGATGAGGGAGCCCAGCGACTGTGATGGGAGCAGGTGATGTAGCGCAATATATACTGTCCATTTGGCATTTCTGGGGGGTCCCGACCTGACCAAATTTTGCTCAGGGGGGCCCCGGCAAAAAGAAATTTGAAGACTACTGGCCTAAGATGAACTGCCCTGACGGCACTAAATCTTATTGTGAAAGCAAAAAGAGAATATCGAAGCTGAGTACCCCAAAAGGAAATGCACCAACATGGGTTTACAAAGATATACACAGATCTTTATTCTACAACTGAACAGTTTCAAAGGACAAAGCAACAGATAGCTATCAGGCCCTCAGTACAACACAGTGAATACCAGCCCTGTTCGATGTGTGTAGTGAGTGGGACTGTACATCAGAATGGTTGTGTCTTTTATACAATATGTAATCTGATGTTCAGCCCAATTGCAGGTTAATCATTTCCTTTGGCTAGGGGTTCATGCCGAGTTTGCTCCTAATTTATGCATCTATACATTTATGGTTTATCCTTAATACATTCTCCAATAGGTTACAATAGCAACAGTGTGTCTTTGGATTCTATATTAAGTCTTCATACATATTCTCATACAATATAGTCAAACAAGTGTTCACATCAAATGCTCGAGCAGTATTGTGCATAATATATGTTCATGGATTAGTATTGTTGGCACAGGTAATCCTTTATCCACAGGTCAACGAAGGACAAGATCTCAGTACATGACCCTAAAATTTGCCGCGGGCAGTGTAAGATTTAACATGGATGCAGAGGGCAAGAAGGCCATGTTCCTTAACAGAAGAACACTGTCCACCATTTTAGAACACAGGGTGACTTTGGAGCGAGAATCAAAATGGCGGATGAACCTAAAATGGCGGTTTGATCGATCTAAGGTCAGAACCTTGAAGCGCGGATTTCTTCGTAGAGTGACTGGGCTTAGGCCAATATATACAATAAAGGAGACACAATATGATATTCTGTCTCGCAATATGCCCCGCCCTGAGCCTCACATCATCAAGCCTAGTGATTTTGTCTGCCTTTCTCTGTGACATTCCTGAGCAGCGTACACAAACGCGCCCAGTCATCACCTACGTCACGTGACACAGAACCCAAAATCAACACACAACCTCTCACCACACAGCATGGCACAATTCGAAATACTAAACCATACTTGAAAAAGAAACAAGACTGTACAATTTGTAAAGTACTTTTATTTCACGATAAACGCTCCAACAACATCTGACTATTGCCATATTGAATCAAATTTGAAATTTCTTTCTTCGCTCGCGATCCAAAATGTTTATTGTGAGTCACGCATTGTTCTTTTTGCGTACACAAGGTGTTTGTTTTGGATAAAAGAAGCGCTTGGGTCGCACAGTGAATTCCAGGGCTTGTGCACCAACTTGAGGCTAGACCACCGTAAAGGATGTTATGTTGCTCCTTATCGCTAATACAGCGTAAGGACATATCTGCCCTTGTCGATCGTCCCACAAAACTGTCACACACATCCAGTTGTTCACAAGTAGCTGGAGTTGCTGATTAAAAAATCTTGTCAGTTGGCATTTGGAATCTATGACAATCGCAAAATGGCAAAATGTACCTGTTTCGGAAACATAATAGAAATATGTCTCACTAGCCGATCTTGTTTACAATTTGCTTCAGAGAACATTGCTATGTAGTATGATCAACTCTAAACGGGATACGAAAGCGGATGCTACAATTCTATATGCTCATGCATGGCATTTTAATGAAATATTAGCGTTGAACCTGGGAGAACTGAATAGTGGTCTACATGCATATCAATGCTGGCCTGCCCATCTGGACGGTAAAAAGAACATTACACACAAAGGTTATACTTGTGTTTCATTGTAATATGCCACACAGAACAAGCGACTACAATGTAACCCACAAATAATGCTCAGATAATGATAAGTTAGTGCTTGTTCGAGTATAAAATCATCCAAAATTAAAGTTACATTATATTCACCATTTTCATTCTCTTGGTGTAACTCAGACCATAAGGCAGACTCCGTTTGCACCAACAATTTTTCATAAACTGAATTTACATGTTCCTTAGGCCACTTTTTGAATACATAAGCTTATCATATCTTACATTATAACAACCCGCCTTCATTCAATTCCTTTTGGAATCGTCCCTTTCTCCTAAGGTCAAAAAACAATTGAACCTTATACTGTGTGTCCGATGCGTGGGCTTCCTGAGCTTGCAAACAAAAATTCAAAACTGGTGACCTTCACTCAGAATCAAAATACATTCTTACTTGCAACAACTTGCCACACCGCATCCATCAGAATTATAATTCTCATGCACGTGCAGGACGGTCTTTGCATCAGGCAGTGCAGGTGGCTGCCTGAGGTGCCGACTGTAGGGGGCGCCAGTCTGACTCCATTATTGCTTTTATTACATTTTAACACAGACATGAATAGCCCTTTCTTTGCCGCGCTCTGGGTGTAGCACAACAACATGAAAGTTTCCTTACCCATTAACGGTGGGTACTGTATCACTTCGCTGCACAGTGCTTTTAGCCTGCAACCTTCACTAATTTTCAAGTTGATTGCATTATTTAGTGACAACACAGATGGTGAGGCAGAAATGTAAATGGTGGACTTGTAAATATAGATTGTAAGTCAATCACCACTTCTTCCGGTCCTCCACAGGACTGTTAACGAACATCCTAACTGTTTGCACTTTCGCAACAAAAAAACACCTGTTTTTTGCTTCTTGCTGCCATATCCCATCCCATCCTCATCATCCCTCACCTCCCCAGAGATTATTTGATAAGTTTGCCAAGCGCAATGTTGTGTTTTTCAATATGTTTATACCGCGATATACGCAGACACCAAGCACTGATCCAAGATGGCAGGCGTTTCCAAAAATCTGATGCACTTCACGCTCTTCACCATCCAATCAGGGGACACGTCGCATGTCCACGGACATGGCGCGAGCCGATTAGACAGTGTCCTGCCCGCGGAGCGAACAGAGAAGTGTGTCTGCGGAGGGAACATACATATCACTAATTTTTTGTGACCTACTTTTCGGTCATTTTAAAAAAACGACTGGACGGATTTTCACCAAATTTACAAAAGAACGTTTTCGTGACCAAGCCGCTGCCCCTGCCGCAAATTTGGTGAAAATCTGTCCAGCGGTTTGGGCTGTAGACGTGCACAACTTTTTTTCCCTAATCAGTCTATGGGAAAAAAATACATTTTGGGACCCCCCCTATACCTTTGCCCCCCCTGGACCAAACCTATATATATATATATATATATATGTTAAACAGAAGGGTAAAGGTGCTGGGGAGAAGAAAGCTCTCCCACAAACACCTACCAAAAAATGCCCAAGCACACAAGACTTCAAATTGTGTTCAAAGTTTCATTTTATTTATCCAAAAAGAGTGAACATAGTATAAAAAGCATACATAACAATACCTAAGCAGACCAGGTGTCATGCAGCACTCACCCACAGCGGGTGGAAAACGCCACGCGTTCCGCTCGACTCGCAAGCTTCCTCAGGCTAGTATGATTCCAAACGTTTGTTTCCTTGTGTTTTTATACCTTTGCACTGAAGGTGATTGGGTCTGCACAGCTGTGCAGCTTACATAACGTAAAAAAAGTTGACAGTTACATAACATGAAAAAAACCTTAACAGTTAATTGTTTAGAACTCTATGGTTCTGATTGCAACAAATCCGCCATTGTTCAGTGTGTAAATACATAGTTGCCCACATTTGTGAGTTGCCTAATTCCCCATTACTATACTGGGTGTATGCCAGCTGATGATAAGCCATAACAGCCCTTCACCTTCACTTGCTTTACAATGTTAAAAGAAGTGACCACAAGTAAAAGCGCTAATGCGCCTATTTAATTTAATGTTGCACCGTGATAGAAAAAATGTCTTCACGGTGCTGCTCTCTTCCCGCTAGTGGCATAAAATGCCCTAAAACGAATGTGTGCTGCTACTGCCCTGAAACCACCATGCCGGCTTCCATGGCAGCTTCCATGGCTGTGTGTATTATATGAATCATTCGTTCATCTCGAATGATGGAGAGCCTTATTAAATATGCCAAATTGGATAGGCTCAAATTGATCAAGGAGATAGAAAACATGGAAGAAACCTTATTCTCCTCAGAAGATGGCGATGAGTGTAAGAAACGGAGGATAAGAGTTGAAGAGAACCTTGAGAGATTTGAAGGAGAATTACGGCTGAGGAAACAGCTAAAATTCAAAAGAGACAGGTTGGACTATGAGCAGGGAAGAATATACACCTTTGCGAGAAGGTTTGATGGCCCTATCAAAGCAAGATTGGAGCAAAAAATTCCCAATAAACCACAAACTGAAATGCAAGCGGAAGATCCGAGTAGTTCTGAAGTGGAGCTATCAGACACTGAAGGAGCATATTCAAAAAAATTGAATTTTTTAGACGAGTTCAAACTACTCCACATGGACAGCAGAATGGACAAAAGAGGACGGGGCCAACAAGCCAGTCGAGGAAGAGGACGAAGAGGAAGAGCAGGAAAAGTACAACCAGGCGAGGTAGTCATGCCAAATGGGGACGATCAAACTGGAAAGGCAACGAGATCTGGGACAAAACTACGGGGGAGACCAAGGGGCAAGAAAATGAACAGTTGAAAATGTATAACATTTCGACAAGGACCCTTACTCAAACTGAAGAGTCAGTCCTGTTACTAGGTCTGTCATACAGCCCCACCCACGCTTATGACTATACATCTGCCAGGATAGATCTTTTCAAATTTACACGCAAACTGAAATTGACCAAATTTTATGCAACACAAGTTGGGGATACCAGACATAAAAAGGATCAAGATAAAGAAACTGCATCAATTTTGTCAGAGAGAGATTTGGGTACCCTGCTATGTTTAGATGAACTACAAGGGAATACTGATATATGCATTGGATATACAGATATTGTAGACAATGATACATTGGCCGAACAGTTTGGAATCAATGCTAATGTGAGCTGTTTCAGCAACTTTAGACCCAAATCGGTCTTTTGTCCGAACATTGAATGTAGTCCAATTGATATCTTTGAAAAATTGGTAATTAAGGATTTGAAAGAATTGTCAACCCTCAATTCTGATGCTATGAAATTTAAGAATTTGAAAACATCACAAGTCAGCGCCTTGGAAACACTGCGTAAAGACCATAATATTGTTATTCGACCATCGGATAAAGGGGGTAGCATAGTTATCATGGACAGTATCAACTCTAGCGAGGAAGCCATCAGACAACTGAGCAATACATCATGCTATGAAAAAGTTGACAGATCTATCCTCAATACCACTAATCAGGAATTCCACACTCTGTTACATATTTGGAAAGAACAGGATTTAATAAATTAGGATGAATATTTCTATTTGAAGAACGTCCATCCCACTACTCCTCTCATTTATTTTAATCCCAAAATTCACAAGAGTCTTATAGATCCCCCTGGACGTCTTATAGTATCCTCGATAGGCAGCCTTTTGGAGAACACCTCGAGATTTTTAGACCATTTTCTCCAACCTTTTGTATTGAGTTTGAACTCATATATTCGAGACACTTCTGACTTGCTAACAAAGCTTAATGATGTTAATTGGGAATCTAATTTTCTTTTGGTTTCCCTAGATGTAGTCTCTCTTTACACTTCGATACATCATCAGTATGGGTTAAATGCATGTAAGCACTTTTTAGCGAGTAGATCTGTGAGCTATCGCTAACACAATCTCATGCTATTAGACATGTTGAGATTCTGCTTGGAACACAATTACTTCCTGTATGATAATGCTATCTATAGACAAATACAAGGCACGGCCATGGGGTCATGCATGGCACCAACCTATGCAAATCTGTATATGGGATGGTCGGAAACGACAGTGGCATGGAGTGAGGAGATGGAAGAATTCACCAAACACATAGTGATGTGGCATCGTTTCATTGATGATTTTTTTCTAATATGGGACGGTACTGAAAATGAATTAGAAAAATACATCTCTATTTTGAATTGCAACCCATATAATCTGGAATTGACTAGTACTGTCAGCAGAAAAGAATTGGTCTTCTTAGATGTGTTGTTTAAAATAGAAGAAAACATGATAAAATAGACACTCTATAGAAAGGAAACTAGTTCCAACTCTAACCTCCATGCCAACAGTCATCATCCCACATCACTCAAAAAATCCATACCATATGGAGAATCCTTGAGAGCCAAACGTGTCTGTAGTCAGGAGAAAGATTTCCAGGAAGAAGCCAAAAATATCGGCAGAAGGTTCGTAAGCAGAGGATACTCTAAAAATACAGTGACAGAATGCTTTGAAAAAGCAGACAAACTGTCTAGAGGTATTCTGTTTAAACCCAAAAATAAACCTAAAGATGAGAAAATCAGGTTCATAACAGGCTTCAACCAACAAGCCCAACAAATAAGAGTCATAATGCAAAAATATTGGAACATTCTGACCACCGATAGAGATCTGTGTAGAGTCTTAGAGATAAGACCGAGTGTTACTTTCCGCAGAGCCCCCACACTAAAAAACATCTTGGCGCCAAGTAGGGTAGTGACTAAGAATGAATCGTAAAGTTGGCTCTTAGGAGAGAACAAAATGGGTTTCAGAAAATGTAAATGTAAAATGTGTAATTTTGTATCTAAGAGACCATATATTGGTGTTGATGGCAAACAATGGAAACACAAACATAGAATAACATGTCAAACAAAGTTTGTTGTGTATGCCATTACCTGTAGTTGTGGCCTGAATTATATAGGATCCACAATAGACCCGCTCAAACTGCGCATCTTGCAACATTATAGGGCTATAAAAAATGGAGATCAAACCTATCCACTGGCAACACATTTTGCTGAACAACACAGCAATAATGTAAAAGAAATGAGTTTCCAGGGACTAGCCCATATACCACAACACAAAAGACTTGGCAATAGAGAACTCAAGTTACGTCAACTAGAAGCCAAGCTCATATGCAAATATGATACTCTGAAACCCAATGGTCTAAATATAGACTCAGAGATGTATGTGTTCCTATATGAATGAGGAATTAAACATTGATATCCAGGTGTTAATCTATATTAACCAACACACCTTGATATGTCCATTCATTCTGCATATATGATTATCACAAGTTTACAAACTATTGTCTATAGTTATGATACCGATCTAGGTAGACCCTCCCTCTTATTGGCTGTGTGTATTATAAGAACCAACACACTTTAATATTCATTTAAATTTATGGACATCTGGATGTTTTACAGCCGTACTTTTGCACTGAATAGGAGCTCAGGTTTCAGCTTTTGTCTTATATTGTACTTTAATGCATTAGTCACTTTGTTCGATATGGTGACTTTTCACCAATCGTGATATTGTTTTAATTTGTCATTGAGAATCAGACTGTCTATACCACAGATGCTCGCCCCGTGTAGTGGACACCATTGTTGTTTTTATATGGCCATACACTGGTATTGCCATGTTGCATTTATAGTGTGCATATATAGGGGGCCTTCACTTGAAGGCTTATTTTACTATACAGAAGCGGGCATGGTGGTTTCAGGGCAGTAGCAGCACACATTCGTTTTAGGGCATTTTATGCCACTAGCGGGAAGAGAGCAGCACCGTGAAGACATTTTTTCTATCACGGTGCAGCATTAAATTAAATAGGCGCATTAGCGCTTTTACTTGTGGTCACTTCTTTTAACATTGTAAAGCAAGTGAAGGTGAAGGGCTGTTATGGTTTATCGTCAGCTGGCATACACCCAGTAAAGTAATGGGGAATTAGGCAACTCACAAATGTGGGCAACTATGTATTTACACACTGAACAATGGCGGATTTGTTGCAATCAGAACCATAGAGTTCTAAACAATTAACTGTTAAGGTTTTTTTCATGTTATGTAACTGTCAACTTTTTTTACGTTATGTAAGCTGCACAGCTGTGCAGACCCAATCACCTTCAGTGCAAGGGTATAAAAACACAAGGAAACAAACGTTTGGAATCATACTAGCCTGAGGAAGCTCGCGAGTCGAGCGGAACCCGTGGCGTTTTCCACCCGCTGTGGGTGAGTGCTGCATGACACCTGGTCTGCTTAGGTATTGTTATGTATGCTTTGTATACTATGTTCACTCTTTTTGGATAAATAAAATGAAACTTTGTACACAATTTGAATTCTTGTGTGCTTGGGCATTTTTTGGTAGGTGTTTGTGGGAGAGCTTTCTTCTCCCCAGCACCTTTACCCTTCTGTTTAACATATATTGAGTGTAGCCTACTCTAGCCCGGTAGCACCAGCTCAGTAATGAGGCAGAGCGCAATTTGTTGGCTAATCATCTGCTTTACTAACTTTCTATAAATTTCAGCCGCTTCCCGTGACATATTATTATGTTCTACATTTTAACATTTTTTGTTTCAATTATGATCACGGTTGAGCGCCCCTTATGTCATTAAAAGAGTAAGTTTATTATAAACGATCTTTTTGACAATTAAGAGGGGGAGACTACCTGAGATAGCCACAGCTGAAATTGTGGGTTGAGCTGTGATAAGACATACACATTTCTTGAGTAGTATTTGTCTTACTTCTCAGGGTATCATTGTTTTCTGAGTGAATCCATTTAGCATACAGCTGGGGCAGCAAACAGCCTTTTGCTGCCTCAGACATGGCAGACCAGGTGGAAGCAAAACGAATGGCAGCGGCACTGATTCTCTTTGACCAAGACAAAGCGGCTACTGACCTCACTGGTGATAGTAGCCTACCCGCAAGTCTTACAGTGCAGCAAAAACTTGATAAGTTGGAGAGAGTTAAGAAAAAGGAGATTTCCAAGTGGTGGGAAGCCATGACCCTACAAATGTACTTGGAAGCACAACGCATTCCAAGGGGACTAAGAATACTAACAATACCCACATTTGAAGATATGGACCCCCAGCTCATAGAAGAGTGGACTACACACACAAATACCTGTTCATCTCGAATGATGGAGAGCCTTATTAAATATGCCAAATTGGATAGGCTCAAATTGATCAAGGAGATAGAAAACATGGAAGAAACCTTATTCTCCTCAGAAGATGGGGATGAGTGTAAGAAACGGATGATAAGAGTTGAAGAGAACCTTGAGAGATTTGAAGGAGAATTACGGCTGAGGAAACAGCTAAAATTCAAAAGAGACAGGTTGGACTATGAGCAGGGAAGAATATACACCTTTGCAAGAAGGTTTGATGGCCCTATCAAAGCAAGATTGGAGCAAAAAATTCCCAATATACCACAAACTGAAATGCAAGTGGAAGATCCGAGTAGTTCTGAAGTGGAGCTATCAGACACTGAAGGAGCATATTCAAAAAAATTGAATTTTTTAGACGAGTTCAAACTACTCCACATGGACAGCAGAATGGACAAAAGAGGACGTGGCCAACAAGCCAGTCGAGGAAGAGGATGAAGAGGAAGAGCAGGAAAAGTACAACCAGGCGAGGTAGTCGTGCCAAATGGGGACGATCAAACTGGAAGGGCAACAAGATCTGGGACCAAACTACGGGGGAGACCAAGTGGCAAGAAAATGAACAGTTGAAAATGTATAACATTTCGACAAGGACCCTTACTCAAACTGAAGAGTCAGTCCTGTTACTAGGTCTGTCATACAGCCCCACCCACGCTTAGGACTATACATCTGCCAGGATAGATCTTTTCAAATTTACACGCAAACTGAAATTGACCAAATTTTATGCAACACAAGTTGGGGATACCAGACATAAAAAGGATCAAGATAAAGAAACTGCATCAATTTTGTCAGAGAGAGATTTGGGTACCCTGCTATGTTTAGATGAACTACAAGGGAATACTGATATATGCATTGGATATACAGATATTGTAGACAATGATACATTGGCCGAACAGTTTGGAATCAATGCTAATGTGAGCTGTTTCAGCAACTTTAGACCCAAATCGGTCTTTTGTCCGAACATTGAATGTAGTCCAATTGATATCTTTGAAAAATTGGTAATTAAGGATTTGAAAGAATTGTCAACCCTCAATTCTGATGCTATGAAATTTAAGAATTTGAAAACATCACAAGTCAGCGCCTTGGAAACACTGCGTAAAGACCGTAATATTGTTATTCGACCATCGGATAAAGGGGGTAGCATAGTTATCATGGACAGTATCAACTCTAGCGAGGAAGCCATCAGACAACTGAGCAATACATCATGCTATGAAAAAGTTGACAGATCTATCCTCAATACCACTAATCAGGAATTCCACACTCTGTTACATATTTGGAAAGAACAGGATTTAATAAATGAGGATGAATATTTCTATTTGAAGAACGTCCATCCCACTACTCCTCTCATTTATTTTAATCCCAAAATTCACAAGAGTCTTATAGATCCCCCTGGACTTCTTATCGTATCCTCGATAGGCAGCCTTTTGGAGAACACCTCGAGATTTTTAGACCATTTTCTCCAACCTTTTGTATTGAGTTTGAACTCATATATTCGAGACACTTCTGACTTGCTAACAAAGCTTAATGATGTTAATTGGGAATCTAATTCTCTTTTGGTTTCCCTAGATGTAGTCTCTCTTTACACTTCGATACATCATCAGTATGGGTTAAATGCATGTAAGCACTTTTTAGCGAGTAGATATGTGAGCTATCGCCAACACAATCTCATGCTATTAGACATGTTGAGATTCTGCTTGGAACACAATTACTTCCTGTATGATAATGCTATCTATAGACAAATACAAGGCACGGCCATGGGGTCATGCATGGCACCAACCTATGCAAATCTGTATATGGGATGGTCGGAAACGACAGTGGCATGGAGTGAGGAGATGGAAGAATTCACCAAACACATAGTGATGTGGCATCGTTTCATTGATGATTTTTTTCTAATATGGGACGGTACTGAAAATGAATTAGAAAAATACATCTCTATTTTGAATTGCAACCCATATAATCTGGAATTGACTAGTACTGTCAGCAGAAAAGAATTGGTCTTCTTAGATGTGTTGTTTAAAATAGAATAAAACATGATAAAATAGACACTCTATAGAAAGGAAACTAGTTCCAACTCTAACCTCCATGCCAACAGTCATCATCCCACATCACTCAAAAAATCCATACCATATGGAGAATTCTTGAGAGCCAAACGTGTCTGTAGTCAGGAGAAAGATTTCCAGGAAGAAGCCAAAAATATCGGCAGAAGGTTCGTAAGCAGAGGATACTCTAAAAATACAGTGACAGAATGCTTTGAAAAAGCAGACAAACTGTCTAGAGGTATTCTGTTTAAACCCAAAATTAAACCTAAAAATGAGAAAATCAGGTTCATAACAGGCTTCAACCAACAAGCCCAACAAATAAGAGTCATAATGCAAAAATATTGGAACATTCTGACCACCGATAGAGATCTGTGTAGAGTCTTAGAGATAAGACCGAGTGTTACTTTCCGCAGAGCCCCCACACTAAAAAACATCTTGGCGCCAAGTATGGTAGTGACTAAGAATGAATCGTCAAGTTGGCTCTTAGGAGAGAACAAAATGGGTTTCAGAAAATGTTGTAAATGTAAAATGTGTAATTTTGTATCTAAGAGACCATATATTGGTGTTGATGGCAAACAATGGAAACACAAACATAGAATAACATGTCAAACGAAGTTCGTTGTGTATGCCATTACCTGTAGTTGTGGCCTGAATTATATAGGATCCACAATAGGCCCGCTCAAACTGCGCATCTTGCAACATTATAGGGCTATAAAAAATGGAGATCAAACCTATCCACTGGCAACACATTTTGCTGAACAACACAGCAATAATGTAAAAGAAATGAGTTTCCAGGGACTAGCCCATATACCACAACACAAAAGACTTGGCAATAGAGAACTCAAGTTACGTCAACTAGAAGCCAAGCTCATATGCAAATATGATACTCTGAAACCCAATGGTCTAAATATAGACTCAGAGATGTATGTGTTCCTATATGAATGAGGAATTAAACATTGATATCCAGGTGTTAATCTATATTAACCAACACACCTTGATATGTCCATTCATTCTGCATATATGATTATCACAAGTTTACAAACTATTGTCTATAGTTATGATACCGATCTAGGTAGACCCTCCCTCTTATTGGCTGTGTGTATTATATGAACCAACACACTTTAATATTCATTTAAATTTATGGACATCTGGATGTTTTACAGCCGTACTTTTGCACTGACTAGGAACTCAGGTTTCAGCTTTTGTCTTATATTGTACTTTAATGCATTAGTCACTTTGTTCGATATGGTGACTTTTCACCAATCGTGATATTGTTTTAATTTGTCATTGAGAATCAGACTGTCTATACCACAGATGCTCGCCCCGTGTAGTGAACACCATTGTTGTTTTTATATGGCCATACACTGGTATTGCCATGTTGCATTTATAGTGTGCATATATAGGGGGCCTTCACTTGAAGGCTTATTTTATTATACGGAAGCGGGCATGGTGGTTTCAGGGCAGTAGCAGCACACATTCGTTTTAGGGCATTTTATGCCACTAGCGGGAAGAGAGCAGCACCGTGAAGACATTTTTTCTATCACGGTGCAGCATTAAATTAAATAGGCGCATTAGGGCTTTTACTTGTGGTCACTTCTTTTAACATTGTAAAGCAAGTGAAGGTGAAGGGCTGTTATGGCTTATCGTCAGCTGGCATACACCCAGTATAGTAATGGGGAATTAGGCAACTCACAAATGTGGGCAACTATGTATTTACACACTGAACAATGGCGGATTTGTTGCAATCAGAACCATAGAGTTCTAAACAATTAACTGTTAAGGTTTTTTTCATGTTATGTAACTGTCAACTTTTTTTACGTTATGTAAGCTGCACAGCTGTGCAGACCCAATCACCTTCAGTGCAAGGGTATAAAAACACAAGGAAACAAACGTTTGGAATCATACTAGCCTGAGGAAGCTCGCGAGTCGAGCGGAACGCGTGGCGTTTTCCACCCGCTTTGGGTGAGTGCTGCATGACACCTGGTCTGCTTAGGTATTGTTATGTATGCTTTGTATACTATGTTCACTCTTTTTGGATAAATAAAATGAAACTTTGAACACAATTTGAATTCTTGTGTGCTTGGGCATTTTTTGGTAGGTGTTTGTGGGAGAGCTTTCTTCTCCCCAGCACCTTTACCCTTCTGTTTAACATATATTGAGTGTAGCCTACTCTAGCCCGGTAGCACCAGCTCAGTAATGAGGCAGAGCGCAATTTGTTGGCTAATCATCTGCTTTACTAACTTTCTATAAATTTCAGCCGCCTCCCGTGACATATTATTATGTTCTACATTTTAACATTTTTTGTTTCAATTATGATCACGGTTGAGCGCCCCTTATGTCATTAAAAGAGTAAGTTTATTATAAACAAACTTTTTGACAATTAAGAGGGGGAGACTACCTGAGATAGCCACCGCTGAAATTGTGGGTTGAGCTCTGATAAGACATACACATTTCTTGAGTAGTATTTGTCTTACTTCTCAGGGTATCATTGTGTTCTGAGTGAATCCATTTAGCATACAGCTGGGGCAGCAAACAGCCTTTTGCTGCCTCAGACATGGCAGAACAGGTGGAAGCAAAACGAATGGCAGCGGCACTGATTCTCTTTGACCAAGACAAAGCGGCTACTGACCTCACTGGTGATAGTAGCCTACCCGCAAGTCTTACAGTGCAGCAAAAACTTGATAAGTTGGAGAGAGTTAAGAAAAAGGAGATTTCCAAGTGGTGGGAAGCCATGACCCTACAAATGTACTTGGAAGCGCAACGCATTCCAAGGGGACTAAGAATACTAACAATACCCACATTTGAAGATATGGACCCCCAGCTCATAGAAGAGTGGACTACACACACAAATACCTGTTCATCTCGAATGATGGAGAGCCTTATTAAATATGCCAAATTGGATAGGCTCAAATTGATCAAGGAGATAGAAAACATGGAAGAAACCTTATTCTCCTCAGAAGATGGGGATGAGTGTAAGAAACGGATGATAAGAGTTGAAGAGAACCTTGAGAGATTTGAAGGAGAATTACGGCTGAGGAAACAGCTAAAATTCAAAAGAGACAGGTTGGACTATGAGCAGGGAAGAATATACACCTTTGCGAGAAGGTTTGATGGCCCTATCAAAGCAAGATTGGAGCAAAAAATTCCCAATATACCACAAACTGAAATGCAAGCGGAAGATCCGAGTAGTTCTGAAGTGGAGCTATCAGACACTGAAGGAGCATATTCAAAAAAATTGAATTTTTTAGACGAGTTCAAACTACTCCACATGGACAGCAGAATGGACAAAAGAGGACGTGGCCAACAAGCCAGTCGAGGAAGAGGACGAAGAGGAAGAGCAGGAAAAGTACAACCAGGCGAGGTAGTCGTGCCAAATGGGGACGATCAAACTGGAAGGGCAACAAGATCTGGGACCAAACTACGGGGGAGACCAAGGGGCAAGAAAATGAACAGTTGAAAATGTATAACATTTCGACAAGGACCCTTACTCAAACTGAAGAGTCAGTCCTGTTACTAGGTCTGTCATACAGCCCCACCCATGCTTATGACTATACATCTGCCAGGATAGATCTTTTCAAATTTACACGCAAACTGAAATTGACCACATTTTATGCAACACAAGTTGGGGATACCAGACATAAAAAGGATCAAGATAAAGAAACTGCATCAATTTTGTCAGAGAGAGATTTGGGTACCCTGCTATGTTTAGATGAACTACAAGGGAATACTGCATTGGATATACAGATATTGTAGACAATGATACATTGGCCGAACAGTTTGGAATCAATGCTAATGTGAGCTGTTTCAGCAACTTTAGACCCAAATCGGTCTTTTGTCCGAACATTGAATGTAGTCCAATTGATATCTTCGAAAAATTGGTAATTAAGGATTTGAAAGAATTGTCAACCCTCAATTCTGATGCTATGAAATTTAAGAATTTGAAAACATCACAAGTCAGCGCCTTGGAAACACTGCGTAAAGACCATAATATTGTTATTCGACCATCGGATAAAGGGGGTAGCATAGTTATCATGGACAGTATCAACTCTAACAAGGAAGCCATCAGACAACTGAGCAATACATCATGCTATGAAAAAGTTGACAGATCTATCCTCAATACCACTAATCAGGATTTCCACACTCTGTTACATATTTGGAAAGAACAGGATTTAATAAATGAGGATGAATATTTCTATTTGAAGAACGTCCATCCCACTACTCCTCTCATTTATTTTAATCCCAAAATTCACAAGAGTCTTATAGATCCCCCTGGACTTCTTATCGTATCCTCGATAGGCAGCCTTTTGGAGAACACCTCGAGATTTTTAGACCATTTTCTCCAACCTTTTGTATTGAGTTTGAACTCATATATTCGAGACACTTCTGACTTGCTAACAAAGCTTAATGATGTTAATTGGGAATCTAATTTTCTTTTGGTTTCCCTAGATGTAGTCTCTCTTTACACTTCGATACATCATCAGTATGGGTTAAATGCATGTAAGCACTTTTTAGCGAGTAGATCTGTGAGCTATCGCCAACACAATCTCATGCTATTAGACATGTTGAGATTCTGCTTGGAACACAATTACTTCCTGTAGAATAATGCTATCTATAGACAAATACAAGGCACGGCCATGGGGTCATGCATGGCACCAACCTATGCAAATCTGTATATGGGATGGTCGGAAACGACAGTGGCATGGAGTGAGGAGATGGAAGAATTCACCAAACACATAGTGATGTGGCATCGTTTCATTGATGATTTTTTTCTAATATGGGACGGTACTGAAAATGAATTAGAAAAATACATCTCTATTTTGAATTGCAACCCATATAATCTGGAATTGACTAGTACTGTCAGCAGAAAAGAATTGGTCTTCTTAGATGTGTTGTTTAAAATAGAAGAAAACATGATAAAATAGACACTCTATAGAAAGGAAACTAGTTCCAACTCTAACCTCCATGCCAACAGTCATCATCCCACATCACTCAAAAAATCCATACCATATGGAGAATTCTTGAGAGCCAAACGTGTCTGTAGTCAGGAGAAAGATTTCCAGGAAGAAGCCAAAAATATCGGCAGAAGGATCGTAAGCAGAGGATACTCTAAAAATACAGTGACAGAATGCTTTGAAAAAGCAGACAAACTGTCTAGAGGTATTCTGTTTAAACCCAAAATTAAACCTAAAGATGAGAAAATCAGGTTCATAACAGGCTTCAACCAACAAGCCCAACAAATAAGAGTCATAATGCAAAAATATTGGAACATTCTGACCACCGATAGAGATCTGTGTAGAGTCTTAGAGATAAGACCGAGTGTTACTTTCCGCAGAGCCCCCACACTAAAAAACATCTTGACGCCAAGTATGGTAGTGACTAAGAATGAATCGTCAAGTTGGCTCTTAGGAGAGAACAAAATGGGTTTCAGAAAATGTTGTAAATGTAAAATGTGTAATTTTGTATCTAAGAGACCATATATTGGTGTTGATGGCAAACAATGGAAACACAAACATAGAATAACATGTCAAACGAAGTTCGTTGTGTATGCCATTACCTGTAGTTGTGGCCTGAATTATATAGGATCCACAATAGGCCCGCTCAAACTGCGCATCTTGCAACATTATAGGGCTATAAAAAATGGAGATCAAACCTATCCACTGGCAACACATTTTGCTGAACAACACAGCAATAATGTAAAAGAAATGAGTTTCCAGGGACTAGCCCATATACCACAACACAAAAGACTTGGCAATAGAGAACTCAAGTTACGTCAACTAGAAGCCAAGCTCATATGCAAATATGATACTCTGAAACCCAATGGTCTAAATATAGACTCAGAGATGTATGTGTTCCTATATGAATGAGGAATTAAACATTGATATCCAGGTGTTAATCTATATTAACCAACACACCTTGATATGTCCATTCATTCTGCATATATGATTATCACAAGTTTACAAACTATTGTCTATAGTTATGATACCGATCTAGGTAGACCCTCCCTCTTATTGGCTGTGTGTATTATATGAACCAACACACTTTAATATTCATTTAAATTCATGGACATCTGGATGTTTTACAGCCGTACTTTTGCACTGAATAGGAACTCAGGTTTCAGCTTTTGTCTTATATTGTACTTTAAAGCATTAGTCACTTTGTTCGATATGGTGACTTTTCACCAATCGTGATATTGTTTTAATTTGTCATTGAGAATCAGACTGTCTATACCACAGATGCTCGCCCCGTGTAGTGAACACCATTGTTGTTTTTATATGGCCATACACTGGTATTGCCATGTTGCATTTATAGTGTGTATATATAGGGGGCCTTCACTTGAAGGCTTATTTTACTATACGGAAGCGGGCATGGTGGGTTCAGGGCAGTAGCAGCACACATTCGTTTTAGGGCATTTTATGCCACTAGTGGGAAGAGAGCAGCACTGTGAAGACATTTTTTCTATCACGGTGCAGCATTAAATTAAATAGGCGCATTAGCGCTTTTACTTGTGGTCACTTCTTTTAACATTGTAAAGCAAGTGAAGGTGAAGGGCTGTTATGGCTTATCGTCAGCTGGCATACACCCAGTATAGTAATGGGGAATTAGGCAACTCACAAATGTGGGCAACTATGTATTTACACACTGAACAATGGCAGATTTGTTGCAATCAGAACCATAGAGTTCGAAACAATTAATTGTTAAGGTTTTTTTCATGTTATGTAACTGTCAACTTTTTTTACGTTATGTAAGCTGCACAGCTGTGCAGACCCAATCACCTTCAGTGCAAGGGTATAAAAACACAAGGAAACAAACGTTTGGAATCATACTAGCCTGAGGAAGCTCTCGAGTCGAGCGGAACGCGTGGCATTTTCCACCCGCTGTGGGCCACCAGCTGGCCCTTTTATTTATTATTTATTATTTTATTACGCTACTTACCGTGTACTGCACTTTCCCCCCCACCTCCTCCCCCTGCACTTTCTCCTTTTCCCCTTACCTCTGCACTTGCCCGATCTGAATGACACCTGGCCTAGTAGGATCGTTTGTCTGTCTTCCCCTTGTTTCCCTCCCTCCCTGCCTCGTCGCGCCTTGAAACACTTGTGTATAGGCGCGTTACAAATACCATATCATATCATATCATATCATGACACCTGGTCTGCTTAGGTATTGTTATGTATGCTTTTTAAACTATGTTCACTCTTTTTGGATAAATAAAATGAAACTTTGAAATCAATTTGAAGTCTTGTGTGCTTGGGCATTTTTTGGTAGGTGTTTGTGGGAGAGCTTTCTTCTCCCCAGCACCTTTACCCTTCTGTTTAACATATATTGAGTGTAGCCTACTCTAGCCCGGTAGCACCAGCTCAATAATGAGGCAGAGCGCAATTTGTTGGCTAATCATCTGCTTTACTAACAATATATATATATATATGTATATATATATGTATATATATATATATACATATATATATATATACATATATATATATATATATATATATATGAAGAAAGCCGAGTACCGAAGTACAGGCAAATGGCATGTACACCGAAAAACAGCAAAACAGAGCAAATGTCCGTAGAGCATAGAGTCAAGGAATCACCAAAAGATTATCAGGCAACGTGTAATCCTTTATTTAGTATTGCCGTGGATAAAAGAAAGCAGCTCCAAAACTACGCATTCGGCGGTTCACACACCGCTTGATCACGTTAAAGTTGTAAACACAGATGTAGGACTGAAATACTAACGTCATCTCTATGATCCAGGGTTGGTAAACAGTATTCTGCATTAGACCACAAGCATTACAGTGTGAAAAAAGCCCGACATGTTGAAATGCCCTTAATAATAACTAAAATAGTATATCAAGGCTAACACACAGTAAAATGTTCATTTGAAGTTCTCATAAGCATTCTAAACATCATTGACAGTGTTTTATTGTTAACAACATTAGCTTTGGTTGTACATTGCATGTATGCTTGCACTGAACATTGTATTATAATACATCGTGTATATCCGATTCTCTACTGCATTCCAACTGTATACTGCGTATCTATGCTGTCATACAGTTAAAATAGATGTCACTCATGACATAGAGTGTACATCCACTATAATAGGTAATAATCACGAATCACAGAATTTGCTCAGTTTAGGAATACAATATGAGAAGCCTATCACATTTATTGACAGCAATCTGTCATGTTGTATTTACCTCTCGCTGTCCTGCAATACTTTATCACTATGCATTCTATGTGCTTTCCTTGCAGAGACAAATCTAAAACACTGATTGTAAGTATAAATACTTGACTTCATAACACTGTGGACTGTGCAAATATGCAATAGCTGCCGTATGATAGTAAAGTGCTCAGTGCAACATAGCAGCAATAATGAGCAACAATCTCAATAAAGTGCAATACTATGCTTGATAAATTCTAATGATGGTAAAGTGCTTAGAGCAACATAGCAGCAATCACAAGCAGCAATCTCAATAAGGTGAATTCATCTGCTCAATAGGTTCTAATGAAGATAAAGTGCTTAGTGCATCCAACAGCATTTGCTTAAAGTGCTAGTGTAGTAACCTAACAATGCATATATTGCCACGGTGTGTCTAATACAATACAAAACAATAATAATACAATTTCCATTAAACTGATGTTAGAATGCTTAAACAACTACCCTGTACAATGGATGTATGTGTGTATAAAGGCCCTTAATGTCTGTGTAAATGCAATAACAATTGATTGCACATCCTACAAAAACCACTGCTAAAATGGGTTTACAAATTGAGATCACATAAAACCAATACAATTCAATCAGCACTGCAACTGTCACACATTGACCTTTAGTTACCAACCAATTTATAAAAGAAGCAGCTGCTTCTACCTAATGTTTACATAGCACATGTTATTACATCACTTGGATCAGATAAATATTTTTAGCAGAGCCAAAGGTTTACAAAAAGACAGACTGTACCCAAGTATAACAATACTCATGTGTAAAAAATCCTCATGTGTAAAAAACTTATGTGTAAGAAAACCCTAAATTAATGATATCCATAGATAACTATGAGGTAATCTGGAAAGTCTCAAAAGATAGTCATTAGGTACCCAAGCAAGTGTAGAGTTCCTTATCGGGATTGTGTCCACTGGGTTTTTGGTTTCCAAATCTATGATATATTTAGTCTCTACTTGCCTCAGTGAGAGCTCTCAATTGCTTCCTCTGGGTTCTTTCAAAACTGAGTGAATGCCAAAATAGACAAAGACGTCCAACTTGCTTCTGTGTTGATTTTGAAAATTAAGTGCCATCGGGTATGTTGGGTCAACATTCTTAATTGCTTTTATATGTTGAAGGACTCTCAGTTTCAGTTTTTCTATAGTGCTCCCTACATACCATTTGTCACACAGACAAGTTATGACGTAAACAAGATACTCAGTTTCACATGTAATCCTTGGGCCTCATTGCGACCCTGACGCTCCCGGATTGAAGGGGGCCGGTACGGCACCAGCCCCCTTCATTCCGGGAGTGCCGATTACAAGCTTCCCATCGCGGGACCCGGATCGCACGCCTGGTAAAACCAGGCGTGCTTTCTGGGTCCCGCGAGGGGTTTTGGGAGGCAATAACGGGCCAGATGTAATCTACCCATTATTACCTCCCTCCCAATTCCCATTGAGCCCTATGGGGGCTCAAATGGGAATGGGGAAGGGTTCCAGCATGGAGGACATACCGGGTCCTCCTATCTTGGAATAACCCGGTAAATCCCCATTGCAGGAACCCAGTAATGGAGCCCCGAAAGGTGGCAGCCATGGAGCTAATAGCTCCATGGCTATCGCCGTTTTCGTAATGAGGCCCCTTGACTTGATAATGACATTTATAGACAGAATAAGATGTAAGTAGGTCTTTGTATTGATTGTGAATTGGCATGCCTTACATTTCATACATTTATGGAACCCCTCTGTTTTAGTGTTAAACCAACTTGGCCACGTGGGTTAACCATAGGACTCATGAAATAGGATACCAAATTATCTTTGAGCGAGGTAGAACGCCTGAATGTAATATTGATGTTTTCACCCAGTGTAGTACCTAAATGCTCTTCCAGTTTAAGAACATGCCAATGTTTCTGCATTATTTGTCGAATGATATGTGAACCCTTACCAAATGTCAGGATGAAACGTGTGTTTGTAGAATCTAGATTCGTTTGAGACACTGGATTGGACACCAACAGGGAGGAGCGATCCTTATCTCGTGCTTTAGCATCTGCCCATTCTAACACTTTCCTGGGATAACCTTGCTGTTGAAACCTTAAATCCATCTGAGCACATTCTTTATCAAAGGTTTCAATTTGGGAATAGTTCCTCCTAATACGGATTAATTCACCATATGAAACGCTCAACTTTAGGGCCGTGGGATGGTTGTTCTTAGCATGCAATGGTATGTTGGAACTGGTGGGCTTTCTCTAAAGTTCAGTAACAAGTTCACCTTGAGCCACAGTAACAAGAATATCTAGATAAATGATAGCAGACTTGCTGTGGCTTTCAGTGAATTTAAGATTGAGTTTGTTGACATTGAGTATCTTTACAAAGTCCAACCATTCTACTGTTGTTCCGTCACAGATAGTAAATAAATCATCAGTGTAACACAGCCAAAGAGCAATTTTGGCTGTGTAATAACTATTGACTGGGTGCCTTACCTCAAACTTCTCCCAGCAGCCCATTGTTAAGTTTGCATAATACAGAACAAAAGTCGTGCCCATGGCCGATCCCTGCAGTTTATTATAAAATTCTTTGTTGAACAGAAAACTGTAGTTCGTCAAACAGAGTTGGATCATCTCTAAAATCATCTTCCGATGCTGTAAATAATTCAAAGATCTAGTAAGTAGGAAGTACTCACATGCTTCCAAACCATCTGCGTTTTTAATCAATTATAGAGGGAATCTACATCCAATGTAGTCAACAATAAAGTTGGTTCCAGGTTATGCTGTCTATTTTATTTAGGAGGTCTTTTGTGTCTCTCAAATAAGATGGTAAAGTAGTAACAAAAGACATTAAGGTTTCATCTACTAGCTTCAAAATATTTTCAAATAGTACACTACACAGAGTCACTATAAGTCTTCCTGGAGGTCTTACCATACTCGTGTGCACCTTAGGCAAAAAGAAGATGGTCGGCACCACTGGGAATTTGGGATGTAGGAATTTACACATTTCATCATCTAGCAAACTTCTTTCTTTCCATGTCGTTAATAGCTCAAAGACTTTGTCATTCATTGCTGATGTTGGATCTGCATAGAGATTTGCCTAGCAATCTTTGTCAGTAAATTGTCTATCGGTCTCATTGATGTAATCTTGCAAATTCATTATGACTATATTTGTTCCTTTGTCCGATGGCTTCATAATATAGTCATCAAGAATGCACACATTTGTAGGAGTACTTTGTTCAAAGTGAGTAAAATTATTCTTAATCTGGAACTTCTTCCTTCTGATTTTTTTCAGGTCACCGATAACTAGATCTTGGAAGGCTTCAATGTGTCCACCTGGATTGAACATTGGGTTAAATCTTGATTTCAGTTTCAATTGAATGTCTTCATAGACACAGGAGTGTATCCTTTGGGAGGTTCCTTCATACTAGGCATGGGCGGATTCATAGCAAAACATTTCTTCAATCAGACTTTGCGCATGAATCTATCAAAGTCGATTCTGGTCTCAGCATAATTTTTCGGGAGCGGTAGGACAGAAATTAAGTCCCAATTTGAGCACTGACAGTTCATCTGTGGAGAAATTATGTGAGGAGAGGTTTATTATGGACATTTCTGGTGACTTATCATCTGTATTTATAGTGTTTTTGTCCCAGAGCGTGTTTACCTTTGTGATTTGTCTGTGTCTGCAGAGTCTATAGCAGTTCCCCCTCCTTGTTTTTTTACTCATGTATACACATTATAGGGAGGCACATAAGAACCCCATAAAATTCTATTGTTAATAACTTTTGATTCGAGTAACAGATTTGATCGACATTTCAAAAGTGATTGAAAGTCTGCATCACCCACTCCAGACTGCAACATTTTAAAAAAGGTGTTAAACACCAACAGTGTGGCCCACATCCCATTCATATTCCAATAGACAAAAGAATCAATGTTTGCCAAAACGCACAGCCCTAACCGCTGTACGGATTTGGACCAGGTCCGAAAAAGTTTGGGCACAAACTGTTAACTCGCATGCAGGGGTGTTGCTTGGTCTGGAAAAGGGACACTGGGCTAGCTAACCTTTTAAGTTGTAGCCCCTGAGCTTCTATCCGGGGCTACAACCAAAAGACCCGGGGCTATAGACCCTAAGCATTTATTTCTGGTCATTTTGCCAATATTCACGCCTATATCCGAGGCTACGAAGGACTACAGATACCCACAGGTAAGAGTAGTACTGTATTCCCAGCTATATTTTTCAGGGGGTTCTGTGTTTCATTTGTTTTCAAAAGTTTTTTGTATAGGTATAGTGATGTCGGTATTAGAGAGTCTTTTTTTTATTTTGGATGTGTGTTTTCAGACTACTGAGCATGTGATACTTTAGAGAAAAAAAGAAGAAAATACTTTAACAAAATTAATATAAAAAGGAGCAATTGTACCCTAGTATTAGTTGTACTCTAGTTTAGTTTTAGATGCGCTGTACAATGTGTTTTAAGCTGTCTATTCTCACTTATGGTATTATATTGTGTGGCTATGCTTTCTTATTTTTCAGTTACTTTACATACGTGCATGACTAGTGTTGTACTGTACTGATCATTTACGTCAGATTGTAGCATACAACTTGAAGTCAGTCCCCATTTTAACTGATTTTTTGAAACCAAGGGTATGGTAAAAGTCAATGAACTGTAGCCGCAGGTATAATAAAACATCTTTTTTGTTATTATTCATTATATTTGTGTATTTATTTATGATGTGTAGTCCTTAAAAGGACTGGTTTGGGGTACACTGATGGTAAAACCTTAGCACATCAGGAGTACTGTTCTGATGTTATGAAGGAACACTGCATTTCCTTCATTGGTCAGGTGTACTCCGTCATGTCTATTGAAATTGGCTATGTTGAACTGTATGTTGCTGTTCGAAATCCATAATTGGTTGTGGTCTATCATGAATGCTGAAACTGCTTTATTAAAATTTCTCCGGGATTTCTCAATTTTACCATTAAACCTGGTGGTCCATCTTCATTTTTGCCTTTGAGTGAGATTGGAAAAGATAAAGAAGGTGGGAGGAAATAGTTCCATTCGTTTTCCCATGTCTTGTTTTGTCAGTCCGGGGTTCAGTCTGAGGATTGCATGTACAGTGCTTAGATGAGGGAGCAAACCAGCATGAAGCATGATGAAAAACGGGATGCTATCCTAAAAAGAAGTTCAGTCACATTACCCCTTCGTTGCTTGGCCTCTCTGCCGAGGAGTCAGTAGTACATATGAGTAGGAGTGTTCCAGTGAAGGAGGTGTAGTTCTAAAGAAGAGTTAGCGTTGTGTCCCGGAGAGCAACAAAAAAAGAATGTGAATACCTGAGGTGGGGGGGGGAGTTCGTTAGTGCATAGGGCATTGTGCGCGCCTCCAGCTTGCCCAGGAGCTGTTGCAGTGGGCGTGCGAGGTGGGGGGGTTATGCATCAGGCCACGGGGCGAACGGCTAGCGGGTAATGGGGGGTGGGTAATTGGGGCTGTTGCCGTGTTGCGCAGAGAAGCAGGTTGGTAACTTGGGAACGGACCAGCCTCAGTAAGGCACAGTACATTCACAGCCTCTACCAATGAACTGGAATCCATGTCCGTGTTAACTCCGTGGCCCACAGCGTTGCAAACTTGTTACGTGAATGTCAATCAAGGTTTGCAAGAGTCCAGGCAGGGCTTTCCTAGTTAGTATGTGGTGTCACTGCGAGTATGTATGGCCACATGGTGACCACATGTGAAGCCAAGAATAGCTCCAATTGCCGGCTTAACAGTAACTTTCAGAACTAACCGCGCACGCATAGAAAAGTCTTTGGTACGGAGGGGCATTGCTCGTGCCTCTGCGTCTTGCTTTGTGTTGGGTCGTAGCTTGCTTTGCACTGCGGGGTCTGATATGAGGGGGCAAAGCAGGTGTAACCACATGCATAGTGCATCACGTAAGATGCGGCACTGGATGGCATAAAAATGTTGCGCTATCAAAGTAGTTGTAGGGACCAAGAGGAAGATATGTCTGCAAATAGAATAGTGCAGCCACTGTGCGGCCACTAATATCACAGTGGGTCCAGGTGTCCAGTTACACCATTCCTGATGAGAGAGGGCGGGTGCAGTTACATCCTGCCTTGCATCCCCCACCACGAGGAAAGCTCGGCAAGAGAGGGACAGGACCACGTGGTCAGAGGGGTTGTCCTGTGATAGTTTATGGCCCCAATTTAGATGCCAGGCACAGTACTGGCAGCGAAATCGCGGGGGAGGGGTAGGGGTGCGGCGCAAGTAACTCAAATGGCGCTAACGTGAGGCCAACGGAACAGTAGAACGTCACTACATTAAAGTTAGATCCTCATTGTTTCGTAAGACTGTATGCAAGCTCTCATTTCAGTTAACTTACATATTTCTTTAGATAGAAATAAGCGATCAGCTGCATTATCCAAGTGGTTAACACAGCCTTTGGAAAAATGGCATCACCACCTGCATACCGTTTGCCCACCCCAATGCACTGTAAAACATAAGGGTACTTAAACCACCCAGTTAAATTACTTCCTCTGCAAAAGCCTCATGTCGGGGTATGAGGCAACGGGCAAATGCATTGACACAGTGGCATAGAAGGCTCGCCATGCCGCGTGGGCTTGGGCATGGAGCGTTTCCGTTTATGAAGATGGGGGCCAGATGGCATGCCCAAAAGTTACTCCAGCTTGCCTAGATGTTCAAGGTAGAAACATACGTCTACCAAATAACCCAAGAATTCATAGAAGAGCATTGCCTACTAGACCAGGTACAAGTTGGTTTTAGACCTATGAGAGGAACAGAATCAGCTCTCCTCTAAATATGGGACAACCTAAAAACAAACTCAGACTCGAACAACAGTACCGACTTGATTCTCCTTGATCTGTCTGCAGCTTTCGACACTGTCAACCACGCTATCCTCATAAAGAGATTAGAAGAACTAGGGATAACAGACATTGCCCTACTATGGATCAAATCCTTCCTAACAAACAGAACAGAAACAGTATGGATGAAATCTTTTAAATCCAAACCCAGAGACTCCACGTGCGGAGTACCACAAGGATCATCCTTCTCCCCACTTCTATTCAACATCTACATGTACCTATTAATCAAACTCATCAAAAAACACGGCCTCTCATGCTACAACTACGCGGACGATACTTAAATAATCTTCAACATACAAGACACCCGAGAAGAAAACACCACACTAGAGAATTGCCTTCGTGACATATTCAACGGGATGAACCTCAACGATCTCAAAATCAACCCAGGCAAAACAGAGATAATGATTGTTTCAAAAAAGGGAGGAGACATCAACTACATCCCCTGGCCAAGAGAGCTCGGCACCACACCAGAACCATCATCAACTGTAAAAAACCTAGGGGTTCTGATGGATAACAACCTCACTCTAGAGCCACAAGTAAACTCGGTAATCAAGAAATGGTTCTTCCTCCTGTGAGCAGCAAAAAGGACCCTACCGTTCCTGTCGTTCACCAACAAAACAATTACCATCATCGTTCTGATCATGTCCAGACTAGAGTACGCCAATAGCCTATACCTGAGCATGTCCGAACAACTTCTAAAAAAACTGCAATGCATACAAAATGCAGCAACCAGACTCCTCCTCAAGCTACCCAGAAGAGAACACATCACACCCGCGCTAAAAATACTACACTGGCTACCATTAAAACAGCAAATAAAGTTCAAGTCCATGTGCATCACGCAAAGAGCAATACACAAACAAGACGCAGAATTCCTAAGCGACAAACTACGCCTACATCAATCGACAAGAACACTAAGATCAAGCACTGACATACATCTCGAACCAAAACCCTACAACAGAAAAAAACTCGGAGGATCCTCTTTCTCTCACCAGGCACCCAAAACCTGGAATGACCTACCTAAGAATATACGGAACACAATAAACCACCTAGCATTCAGGAAACTCCTCAAATCATGGCTCTTCACAGCGTAACCACAACGGAGACGCACTAGAATGCCCAGACATTAAAACAATGATGAAAATAACTCCAACCTCGGCCACTCGCAAATTGGACAAACACTCAAACCAAAGAACCAACCACTCGACAGAGCATAAGATATCATGGAAAATAGCCACAAAAGGAAGGCTCCAGAGACTGATCACATAACTAGACCCAGACGAAAGCCCTCAAGTGACTCTCCCACTCGTACATACCGGACGAACCATATCCAGACCGGCAGACGCATCCAGATAGAATTGTGAATATCAGCATGGTCACACTTAGATGGAATTGCGGATATTGGCCTACGTCGCATCTATATGGGACTTTGAATGTCGGCATGCCCGCACTAGGATGGAGTTGTGAATGTTAGCATGTCCACACTTAGATAGAGTTGTGAATATTAGCGTGGGTCGCATCTAGATAGGACCTTGAATGTTGGCATGCCCACACTTAGGTGAAACCTGGATGTCGACATGCCCACACTTGGATGGAGTTGTGAATGTTGGCCTGCGCCGCATCTGGATGGGACTTTGAATGTTAGCATTGTTAGCATGCCCGCACCTATGCGAAACCTGAAGACTAGCATAGACCACACTTAGAATTGTGGACATTGGCCTGCGCCGCCTCTGGATAGGATTGATTGAAGGATGACATGCCCGCGCCTGGAGGAAACTTCAATGCTAGCATGTGCCACACTTAGAATTGTGAACACCAGCCTGCGTAGCATCAGGATGGAGTTGTGAATGTTGGCATGCCCAAACCTGGACAGATTTCTAAACACTAGCCTGCGCCGCATCTAGATGGTACTGTGAATGTTGGCATGACCACACCTGGATAGAATTCTGGGCGTTGGCCTGTGCCGCATCTAGATGGGATTGTGAAGGCCAACGAGTGCCACACTTAGACAAAACGGTGAATGTTAGCATGTTAAAGGTCAGGTTACCCACTAACCAATATAAGCTCAAACTCTGCATACTTATCTCACTCAAAAAACTCACACAACCATCTCTCGCACAACAAGCCGCACGCACTTCACAACTTTGCAACAACACATAAACCGGAGCAACAGCACACGTGGTCCGATACCCGCACCAAAGCTCAGCAACCGGTGTATACCGAGTTGAAGCTGCCAACAGAACACCACTCCTCTCACTATCCTACTCCCTCTTCACCTTACTAACCCATCCCACCTTATCGTTTACAGATCCGCCAGAGCGCCTGGGGACCAATTCCGTTGGTGACGGTGCGCGATACAAATACCCTTAACATTTAACATTTAACATTAAAGTAAGGGACACCCTTTGTGCGTTCCCCAAATCACTGCCTCCACAATGAATTAGTATGACGCCTGGGTGATCTCTACTTCTCAATTTTAACAATTTTGGAAAGACTAGGAAACAACGCATTCCCTGCAATCCACACCATTTAATTGTAAAATCTCTCAAACCTAGGTCCATGTTAATATTTAGTTTCTCACAAAAAGCCAGCAACCAAAACTGCCAACTGTCTCCAATCAGCCATACAGTTTTCAAACCAGCCATGATATCTGTAGTATTTCTCTGTTTCCATGAGAATGATTCCTAGTTTGAATTTCTAGTAGTTTGATGAGCGGGGCATGTATGATGTGTGTGTGTGTGTGTGTTTCGTTTCTAATTGGTTGATGGTGCTGTCGATTTATTTGCGGTTATACAGCAGCCACTCAGTGCACGGCATTGCTGTGTGTGGTAGATATCCACGCACCCCCACCTCCCGCACCCACACACCTCCACCCCCAGCGCTGCAGCCGCGGCTATATTAGGGCAAATGACACATTCTGTTTTGTGGACGTGTGGTAGCTGCAGCTTTCTGGAATTTTGGGTAGGGTGGCATCTCATATGAATTGAGAGAGGCATTGTAAGAGACTAGGGGAGTGGAGAAGAACTATAAGCAGTGGAGGGGGGCTTGTAGGCATGTTCGGGACAGTTTTTGGAGTTTGGTGGAGTGGAAATGCAATTTTTAATCTGTAGTATGTGTGATTAGCCATGGTTATCAGCAAACGACCAGGAGGGTCTTTTTGTATAACCACATTTATGAAAAGCACATGCATAGATGCACCGATATTATTCTGCATTTTACTCTGTATAGAATTCTATTTGCATGTGTTATTTTATGTACTTACTTGTACACTTATTAGATTTGAAGGTTTGAAGGCCACTTTAGTTTGATTTGGGGCTTGTAGAAAAATGTGTGTGTAGCTGCGGATACAAACCAAGATCAGTAGCCACATCGAATAGCCGCTGCTATGAAAGATGCTAGGTGGAAAAAAATGGGATTCTGTCAGTTTCATTGTTTTTTAATGGTTATTGTTACTTTTCTTTTTGTGAGGCTGACTGTGATAGCTTGTGGGGAAAATATTTCATCCATTTTAGTAGTTTTATTGGTATGTAGTACTCTTTTTTTGCTATTTATTTTGGAAAGTATAAAAGCCACCATTTTCTGCAGTTTAATCCTTTTGATTGCAGAACTCTCCCTGTGTACTTCGCAGGAGTGTGGGTGATGAGGAAGTAAGTGTTATTGAATGTGTATATGGTTTACAGTTTATTTGCAGTGTTGTGTTTGTTAGCTATAGTATTTACTGCTAACAGATGGTGTTTATTATCATTTTTTTTATTCTGCCCGTATTGGGCAGCAAGTATTTTTTAATGTATTTTTTAACTTTCACTAACATGGACCTACAAAATTAGATTCCTCAATCAAAGGCATTTCTATGTAGGCATTTCGTTTTTTTATTCATGTTAGTGAGGGTGAAGGTTTATTTGATTGTATATGTGTTCTAATTTTAATGCAGTTTCAGCTATGCAGTGCTTTCAGCTGTTTTGTACATTCATTTTGTCATTTATTTTTTATTGTGTTATATCTGTATTGTTCTCATCTTCCCAGTGGATTTGCACCAGATGTCGGACAGTTAACTTCTATAAAAGGTCAACCTATATTCAAAATATAGTGGTACTGCTGGAGATAGGAGCAGCACATGTGTACACAGTTTTTGAAAAGCCTTTTATTTAACATGTCTAGCATTTCTTGGGATTGTTGAAATGGAGTGCTGCAGGTGTTTCAAGTCTTTGGTTTGATTCCAGAATTCTCACTGTGGAGATGGCAGGAGTGTGGCTGATGTGCTGATTTTTGAGCCCCATGCATTTTTATTTTGTGGTGCTTGTTTGATTTTTTGATTTTTGATAGGCATCCTGCACATCTTTGTAGTGGATTTGTGGCAGTTCATTTGACATTTCTCAAATGTGGTTACTCTCTTAACTATACATTTGTGGCATCATCTACACATGAATTGGATAATGGAAAGATCGAGAGTCGATAAAAGAAGAGTATGTGTAGTTGACGTTGTTGTTGAAGTTGAGTCTTCATTTGCACTTGGTGATGTTGTTGCACCGGTGGATGGAGGGTGTGTAGGTGACAGTGATCTCTGTCTATGCAAGGAATGGGCCCCATACATTTTACTATTATGATCTTTGTGTGCTTTTCGATAGTTATCATCCACCTCATTTCAATGGACTTGCATTGGATGATTTATCATTACTGATGTTCTTAGGCTTTGAGATGGAACATCAGAAGGACCACGACATAGAGTTTTGTTGCAGAATGGGCAAAGTACCTCCTCCGCTTCTTTTCTGAAGCAGTGTTCCTTCACTTTGAAGAAACCCCAACTGTCAGATGTTTGTGTCATTCCTGTGTACTTCTTCATTGGTGCTGATGGATTATCGACCCAAATGATGATGTTGTCACTACTCATGCTCTCATATTCCGACATGTTGGAATGTCTTAGTAGGAAGGAAAAAGTAAAACTTTCATAAAGACACGACAAAAAAGACAATTCTGCAACAACAAGTTTAAAAAATTCGAAAAAAAGTAACAAAAAATACACAAACTGAACAAATCACAGTACAAAGGGAAATAGGATTAGGGGAAAGGTGGGTAAAAAGGAATTTAAGGGCTAAAGTGCCAAAATGAAACCCTTTCACTAGCGAGTAGAGAAACCAATCACACATTTTCTAGACAAGGTTTCTAGACAAGTCCGATCTATGAAAGTCTTGTCGAAACAAGTTCACCCCTGTTCCTCCAAAACTTTCAAGAACGACATTGACTGCCCTGGCTGATTTCTGAAATCACTCCTTCTCCACTGGAGTCTTCCTTTCCCCTTTGAAGCACTCCCTTGTGTACCTTCTTCTTAAGAAACCCTCTGCCGATCCCTCATGCCGGAAAACTATTGCCCAATCTCCATCACTCCCTTCCTGGGCAAGCTCATGGAGAAACTGGCTATCTCTCAGCTTAAACTCCACACTGAATCTGTTGGTTGTCTTCAAGACCATCAGTCTGGGGTCAGAGCTGCCAAAAGCATGGAAACTGCTCTCCTGAACATCCGTGAAGACCTGTCCTCCAACCTTGACTCTAACACCCCTTGCGTCCTCATCCTGCTTGATCTCTCTTCAGCCTTTGACACTGTCAACCATGCCATCCTGCTCAACTGTCTCTGTGAAAACCTGGGTATCACTGGTCAGGCTCTGGCGTGGCTGATTTCTTTCCTTTCTGACCGACCCTCGCAGGTCCAACTTGGGCCCTTCCGCTCCACTATCTTCCTCTCTCCCTGGCTGTTCAACCAATACATGGCTATCCTTGCCTACCGCATAGTTGCTCTCTGCCCCAACTTTCAGTGCTATGCAGATAACACCCAGCTCATTTTCAGACTGCCCTGGACCTCTTCCTCTCCTTCCCTCATCTCTGATTGTCTGCTATCCAGGTGTGGTGTGCCGCCAATGACCTTTGCCTTAATGCTAGTAAGACTGAGATTCTCCTCATCGGCACACCTGCTACCTCCATTCCTGTAGCTCTCTGGCCGGCCTCTCTTGGCCCTCTTCCTGCTCCCTCCTGCAAGGCTAAAAACATTGGGGTCATCTTCGACTCCACACTCTTCTTCTCTCCTCACATCTCTGATGTCTCTAAGAAGTCACTCTACCAGCTGCACCTCCTCAGAGGTATTCTTCCTTTCCTCTCCTTCCCCCAGAAGCTCAATGTCTGCAGAGCTCTGGTTCTCTCCAGGCTGGGCTATTGCAACAGCCTCTTCTAAATCTGCCTGCTTCTACTCTCCGCCCTCTACAACTCATCCAGAACAGGACTGCTAGACTTGTCCTTGGGCGCAAGCCCAGGGATCGTATCTCTCCAGGACTGAAATCTCTGCACTGGCTCCCAGTGGCTGCGAGGATTAAGTTCAAAATCTTCTGCATCGTCCACAAGGCCTTCTGGGGGCTTGGGCCTCAATAACTTCAACACTCTCTTCCTAAATATCTTCCTTCTTGAGTCCTTTGCTCATCCGCCTCCAGCTTCCTCAGGGTCAGTCGCTTCTACAAGCAACGAGTTGGTGGTAGATCCCTTTCCTTGGCTGGTGCCTCCCTCTGGAACAGCCTCCCTGCCTCCGTTAAACTTGAGGAGAACCATTTCCGGCTCTGGAAGCACCTAAAACCTTTCTTTGCTTCTGCTTTTTCTCCCCCTCTCCATGGCTGACTTCTTTGCTGTAACTGGAACTGCACTGCCTACCTGGACACCCTCTTATCTCAGGCCCAGGTCCCTTCCCTGCCAGCGCCACACACCTGCACTGCCCGCCTGGTAACCCCCGCACTGGGGACTGTTTCTGTATCCCTGCAGTCCCCCTACCAGCCCTTGACACCTGATGTTTGGCACTTAACCTTGCATTTGCCACATGCTGGCCGTTACTTTACTTATTGTTATCATCTATTCTCATATACTGCACTGTCCCTGGCCGCCTCCCATGCACTTGCGCGATCAGAATGACACCTGGCCTAGTAAGATCTTTGTCTGTCCTCCCTTTGTTCCCCTCCCTTGCCTCGTCGTGCCTTGAAACACTTGTGTATAGGTATGTTATAAATGCCATATCATATCTTATAATATCGAATGTGAACTTCTTTTTTGTGTGTGTGGTGATTATTCGTGGCTACAGACTGCCGCGCCATCTGATTGGACAGTCATGTATGCACGGATGTCGTCAAGCGGTGTGGGTGCAACCACGTCAATATATCGCAACGTTTCATTGGCTCGTTCGCTGACACGCATAAATGTCACTTGTAGGCGCAGAGCATGATTTCATAGGTTGGTGGATCATGCATGAAAATTGGTAGACGCGTTAAAGGAGTTTGACGTCCTATTGGCTAATTTCACGGGTTATATCAGACCGTATAAAAGTCACATGTAGGTGCACAGCCGCAGCACGGGATATGATTGGCTTGCGTTTTAGGTGCAGAGATACGTAGCCGCATTGAAGGATGACGACATATATTGGCTAATTTCGCACACGCGGGTAAGCCACCAGTCGTTGCTGCATGTAGCCACACATGCATCCTTAATAGACGCAGCTATAAAACCTTGAAAAAAAAAAAATATATATATATATAATATCTGTATTTGTATTTATTATTTATATAGCGCACCATACCCCCAGGTATCTAGGCGCTTGTAATTAAGAGATTACAGTGCTTCAGGTTACTGAAGGGAAGCAAAGAAGGTTATTACATCATAGAGGAACATACAGAGGTAAACTATCACACGCAAAGTGCACAAGAGAATACAAGGTGAGCAAATACATGGAGCTAACCCCATGTTGCAGGGCAGCCGCGGTACACACATGCAAAAGTCACATATGGAGGCAAATACATGGAGCCTACCCCATGTTGCAGGGCGGCTGCGGCACACAAATGCAAAAGTCAAAATAGTGGCAAATACATGTAGCCTAAACCATGTTTCAGGGGGGCTGCGGCACACAAATGCAAGAGTCTAACATAGTGGCAAATACATGGAGCCTACCCCGTGTTGCAGGGCAGCTAGGGCACACAAATGCAAGAGTCAAATATAGTGGTAAATACATGGAGCCGTCCCCATGTTGCAGGGCGGTTGCGGCACACAAATGCAAAAGTCAGATATAGAAGCAAATACATGGAGCCTACCCCATGTTGCAGGGCGGCTGAGGCACACAAATGCAAATGTCAAAATAGTGGCAAATACATGGACCCTACCCCATGTTGCATCGCGGCTGCGGCACACAAATGTAAGAGTGCAATTTAGTGGCAAATACATGGATCCTACCCCTGTTGCAGGGCGGCTACAGAACACAAATGCAAAACCCAAATCAGAGGGCAAATACATGGTGCCTACCCCATGTTGCAGGGCGGCAGCAGCACACAAATGCAAGAGTGAAATATAATGGCAAATACATGGAGCATACCCCATGTTGCAGAGCAGCTGTGGCACACAAATGCAAAAGCCAAATCGGAGGGCAAATACATGGTGCCTACCCAATATTGTAGTGCAGCAGCAGCACACAGATGTGAAAATCAGAACAGAGGGCAAATATATGGTGCCTACCCCATGTTGCAGGGCGGCAACAGCACACAGATACGAAGGTCAAACAATGGACAAGTACATGGCGCCTACCCCATGTTGCAGGGCGGCAGCAGCACACAAATGCGAAAGTCAGATATATAGTCAAATACGTGGCGCCTACACCATGTTGCAGGGCGACTGTGGCACACAAATGCAAAAGCCCAAATCAGAGGGCAAATGCATGGCGCCTACCCCATGTTGTAGGGCAGCAGCAGCACACAGATGCGAAAGTCAGAACAGAGGGCAAATATATGGTGCCTACCCTATATTGCAGGGTGGCAGCAGCACACAAATGCAGTCAGATATAGAGGCAAATGCATGGAGCCTACCCCATGTTGCAGAGCGGCTGTGGCACACAAATGCAAAAGCCAAAACAGAGTGCAAATACATAGTGCCTACCCCATGTTGCAGGGCGGCAACAGCACACAGATGCGAAAGTCAGAACAGAGGGTAAACACATGGTGCTTACCCCATGTTGCAGGGCGGCAGCAGCAGCACACAAATGTAAAAGTCAGATATAGAGGCAAATACATAGGGCCTACCCCATGTTTCATGGTGGCTGTGGCACACAAAAGCAAAAGTCAAAATAGTGGCAAATACATCTAGCCTACTCCATGTTGCAGGGTGACTGTGTCACACAAATGCAACAATCAAATATAGTGGCAAATACATGGAGCCTACCCCATGTTGCAGGGCGGCTGCGGCACACAAATGCAAAAGTCAGAACAGAGGGAAAATACATGGTGCCTACCCCATGTTGCAGGACGGCAGCAGCACACAAATGCAAAATTCAACTATATAGGCAAATACATGGAGCCTACCCTATGGTGCAGGGCGGCTGCGGCACACAAATACAAAAGCCATAATAGTGGCAAATACATGCAGCCTACACCATGTTACAGGGTGGCTGCGGCACACAAATGCAAGAGTCAAATATAGTGGCAAATACATGGAGCCTACCCCATGTTGCAGGGCGGCTGAGCCACACAAGTACAAGAGTCAAATATAGTGGCAGATACATGGAGCCTACCCCATGGTGCAGAGCGGCTGTGGCACACAAATGAAAAAGTCAAAATGGTGGCAAATATATGGAGCCTACCCCATGTTGCAGGGCAGCTGTGGCACACAAATGCAAGAGTGATATATAGTGGCAAATACATGGAGCCTACTCCATGTTGCAGGGTGGCTGGGGTACACCAATGCAAAAGCCAAATCAGTGGGCAAATACATGGTGCCTACCCCATTTTGCAGGGCGGCAGCAGCAGATAGATGTGAAAGTCAGAACAAATACATGGTGCCTACCCAATGTTGTAGTGCGGCAAAAGCACACAGATGCGAAGGTCAAGCAATGGCCAAGTACAAGGTGCCTACCCCATGTTGTAGAGCAGCAGCAGCATGCAAGTACACATTAATTAGGGGGCACTATTAGCTTGGACAAATGGGATGAGGGGAGTGGGTGGTGGGGAGGACATCAAGGGCAAGAAACGGGGGTGGGGGACACACACAGCATCACAGACGACCATGTAGGGGTGGTGGGGCCACACACAAAATCACAGGCAACCAGGGAGGGGGGCACACACAACATCACAGGTGACTGGGGGGCACACACAGCTTCTCCGGTGACAAGGCGGCATGGGGGCACACACAACATCACAGGCATCCAGGTGGTGTGGGGGGCACACACAACATCACAGGCAACCAGGGGGAGGGGTGGAGGGGCACACACAGCATCACAGGTGACCAGGGGGAGTGGTAAGCGTACAGTAGCAGACAGGGAGCTGACAGTGTCCTTAGAAGTGGGCCTTGGTGACGGGGCTGGCTAAAGCCTGCCAGTCCCCGGAGTGGCTTCAAAAGAAAGGCATCAGCCACTCAGCACACGATAGAGAGACGCCCTTCAGACTCCCTCAGTCAAACAAACAAAGGAAGAAAGGCGGCCATGTTGTAAGCACTGCATGATAATGCAATTGCAATGTGCAGGTGGAAAGTCCAATGAAGCACCAATTGTCCATGAAAGTAAGCAGCAGGATGGTGGAAAACGCTGCAAAGTCGTGCAGTGACGTTGCACTGAATTTACAGTGCTTCCCAGAAGATTTTTTTTTTTTTGTGTAAATTGTAAAATTTCGATTTCAAAAGCTTCTTTAAATTTCCTTGAGGTGCAGGGTCATTGGTAAATGCACATACCTGTTGCAGGATGTTCCCACAGGCTAGGCAGATTGTGACCCCCCCAAGAGCTTAATGTAAATAGTTTTTAAAGTTAAGTACATATGCAAACACATTTTTGTAACAACAGGTTTATTTGGGGGGGAATGTGGTTGCACAATTGCTTTTTATTTTCCTTTCTAGACATAATGCATTGGTTTTTTTTTAGCCAAATTGTCTGTATTATTAATGATTATCATGTATGGAATAACAATACCTTTGAAATTCAACGAAAAAACTTTAGTTGCAGGGATGTTAAGGTGAGTAATACATTGTAACAAAACCCTTGAAATTCAAGCAAATTACTTCAGTGGCAAGATTAATAAGGTGAGAACATAATGCAACACAACGATGCAAATTCAGCTAAAGCCACCTTAACTTTGCACCCCCCTGTTACGCAGACTATGACCACAATGATGACATCTTGAATATATACATCTTGACAATACATATAAATAGTGATTTTATGGGTGGGGGGCACTAGATCACCATGGATGTGTTTTTTTGGAAAGTGGAGAGGGCAGTCTACTCTGCCACTCTGCCCCTAGGAAGGGGCAAATGTGATTTCTGTTGTTGATAATGTGTAGTGTTTCGTTTGGGGGGAGCTACTTAAGCACTAGGGATGTATTTCTGTTAAAGAGGAGCAGCCCTCACCCACTCTGGCCCCAAATGTTTTTTTGTAATGTTTTTCTGGATAGTGCTCTTATTGGGGTGGGGGTGTGGGAGTGTATTTTTTTAATTTTATATGATGGGAGGAGTGTGTGGCCAGCAACAAAAAGGATGCAGGCTGCTATGCATAACAACAAAGTGTGTTGCTGGGCGTCGATTGCTAGATCCGGGTCCAGCAATGCTACTATATCACCAGGGATGACTTTTTTTTAAAACTTCTTTTTATTAGTGCATTAACAAGTCCTGGTCATCATATCAAATGTTAACAGTGTGAGGTCACAATCTACAGAAATATCATTAGTCATTACTTTCCGGGGGGGGTGGGTGGTTGATGGGGCAGCGCAGTGGGCCGTTGCCCAAGGGATCCCCGGTATGGACTGATGAGAGGGAGGTCAGGTCTTCAGGTCCATGCCATGGGGGAGGGGGCTGCTTAGTATAATAAGCAGGCATTTCCCCCTCTGGACCCCAAAGAGATGGGGCAACAGATGTTGCCCTCCTTGACGGCAGATTGCCAGTATAAAATGCCAATGTGCCCCTAAAAGGGTTCATTTCTGTGTGTGTGGTTGTCAGTGCTTTTGCTGGGTGGGATCATGGGGAGGGGGGTGATTGGATAGGTGTATATATTATATGCTGGCAAGGTGGGTGTTAAAACCTGTTGGGAGGGGTCGGTAGGAGCCCATTGAAGTGAATGGGTTGATAGAAGACTTGTCAGGGATGTCATCTGTGAGTTGCAAGGTATGATATAGTGTTTAGGACTGGGGGAAGAGAATTGCATGGGGTGGGTGGGACTGGAGGGTAGTGGGTGTGCCCTGAATATGTAATGCTGGCTGTTTTACGTAAAAACAAAGTGCATTTTGGGAACATAAGAATGGCCCCCAATTTATCAAGCATCTCAGTGATAGAAATGTAAACGTTTAGTTTTCCTGGGCATGCAATGCACACGTGGTATGGTGCTCATTTCCTATGCACCGTATATTGACAGAGAAAATTAGCACCATAGCAAGTGTGCATTGCATGTTCTGAAGGAATTAACGTTTTTATTACTAGCACTCTCCTTTGTGACTACACCCCGTTACTGAGCAGCGCAAACACGTGGAACTGTGTGCCTCATGCTTGTGCACATACTGTTTCAAGTGTCTGTGCCGTTGAGTAGGGAGGTTAGTCAGAAACGTGTGTGCTAGTAATGCAAATGTTAATTCCTTCAGAACATGCAATGCACACTTGCTATGGTGCTCATTTCCTCTGTCACAATATTACCCTGATAGTAAAATGTTTGAAAAGCGTAAGACATGAATACAGCTTTGGACAGTTTCATTTTATGCACTTGGGCTGGTGAGTGAAGATAGGAGCAGGATAGTTTGGATTTGTTGGTGCTGGACTGACCAAAGATAATCGTTTTTTGTTTCGTTGTTATGTAAGTAGTACAGAATCTGCTTTTTCCTTATTGTACATTATTCAGTGTTTGGGGGGTGAATTGTCAGCGTGGTGGGTGAGACTAGGGCTGGAATGTTAGTAGTGTGGGCTCGAGTGGGGGCTTGTGCCTACGTGGAACAGATCGCTGGCAAGACACTTTTTGCCAGAGCACAGCTCCATGTTGTTCCGGCCCAATTCCTCCTCTGTGCATGGATGGGATATTTCAATGTGCTGGGTCACAATTGCAGGGTCAGGCCACAACATCCCCCCATGGCAGCAGACCATTTCTGGTCCCCTGGGAAATCACTTTGTAGGTTTGGGCCACCATTTTGCCAACCCCGGGAAGCAGCAATAGCTACTAGGCCATCTAGAAAAGTATGTTCTTGGTGGTGAGGGTTTCCACATGCCCCTTGCCCTCATCCGCATTTCCCATCAGGCATGAAGTAATTACAATTGGCAGTTTGGACTTCATTGGTAGTAGATGAATGGTATGTACCATTCATCTGCTTCAAGGAAGGGAAAGGTTTGCAGATAGCAGAATGAAAGTTTGGATGCGTTTTTGCTCGGCTGACCACAGATAATAATGGTTTTATTTTGTTTAATTTATAGTTTTGGCAACATTTTCTTTGAAGCCGAAGCTTTCGCTGTCTAATGTAAGTAGTTTAAAATGTTTTTTTCCTTTTTATACATTATAAAAGAGGGCGTATTGTCAGTGGGGTGGGCGGGACTGGGGCTGGAGTGTCAGCGGTGTGGGTGGGAATGGGTAGTGCAGAGTTAATTGAAGAATGAAGTGTGCGCCCTGAATAGAGGATGCTGGCTGCTTAGCATAAAAACAAACTGCATTTTGGGAACACAATAATGACCACCACTTTGTCAAACATGTCTGTGCTAATAATGCAGATGTTTGCTTCCTTTGAGCATGCAATGCACACTTGGTATGGAGCTCTTCCTTTTATCAGAATGGTAACCATTTGGGTCGACCGTCCCCTAGCTCAGCGGTGGTGCATGGGAGCTCCGGCAGGGTCCCCGTCCCTCCTGGATGGAAAAGCTGTAATGCAGCCTGACCAGAGCTCTAAGATGGCTGTGGGTGCTGCCCCTGGCCTTGGGCACCTGTCTTCCAGGGGGGTCGACCATCCACAAAGCCATCAGTGGTCCCAGGGAGCCCTGGCAGTGTCCCAATCCCTCCACAGATGGAACAGTTGTAACGTAGCCCAGCCAGAGCTCTCGGATGACTTGAGGTGATGTCCCTTGCCTTGGGCGCCTGTCACCCATGTGGCTGATCATTCCCAAGTCCAGCAGCGGTGACAGGGAGCCCCAGCAGGGTCATAATCCCCCCCAGAGGGAAAAGCTGTAACGCAGCCCAGCCAATCTCTTGAATGGTCAGTTGAATGTCCTCGGACTTGGGTGCCTGTCTGGCATTTGGGTATACCGTTCCCAAGCTCTTCAGCAGTCCCACGGAGCCCTGGCAAGGTCCCTGTCCCTCCTCGGAGGGAAAAGCTTCAGGACGACTGGGGGTTATGTCCCCGGCCTTGGGTGCCTGTCTCCCATGTGGGTCGACCATTTACAAGCCCTGCGCGCTCCCAGGGAGCCCCCCCTCCCTGCAGGGAAAAGCTGTAACACAGTTCATCCAGAACTCCAGGATAGTCAGGGGTGATGTCCCTGGTCATGGGCACCTGTCTTCTATGCGGGTGGACCATCCCCAAGTCCAGCAGCAGTCCCAGAGATGCCTAACAGGGACCCCATCCCCCCTTGGATTGAAAAGCTGTAACCCATGCCAGCCACAGCTCCAGGATGGTCGGGTGAATGTCCCCGAACTTGGACGTCTGTCTCCAATGTGGGTCAACCATCCCCAAGCCCTGCTGCACTCTTACAAATCCCCAGCAGGGTCCCAATCTCTCCCTGGAGGGAAAAGCTGCAAAGCAGCCTAGCCAGTGCTTCAGGACGACTGGTGGTGATGTCCCCGGCCTTGGGGCCTTCGATGCCTGTCTCCCATGTGAGTCGACCATTCCCAAGCACTGCAGGACTCCCAGGGAGCCTCAGCAGGGTCCCAATCCCTCCCTGAAGGGAAAAGCTGTAACACAGTGCAACCAGAACTCCAGGATAGTCAGAGGCGATATCCCAGGCCATGGGCGCCTGTCTCCCATGTGGGTGGACCATCCCCAAATCGAGTAGTAGTCCCAGAGAGCCCCAACAGGGACCCCATCCCTTCTTGGATTGAAAAGCTGTAACCCATGCCAGCCACAGCTGCAGGGTGGTCGGGGGAATGTCCTCAGACTTGGGCGCCTTCCATTTGGGTCAACCGTCCCCAAGCTCAGCGGCAGTCCCAGGGAGCCCCTGCAAGGTCCCCGTCCATCCCCTGAGGGAAAAGCTGTAACACAGCATAGCCAGAGCTCCAGGATGGCTAGGGGTGCTGTCCCCGGCCTTTGGTGCCTATCTCCCATGTAGGTCAACCATCTCCAAGTGCAGGGGTGGTTCCAGCGATCCCCAGCAGGGTCCTCATCTTTGCCCCAGAGGGAAAAGCCGTAATGGTGCCCAGCCAGAGCTTCAGGATGACTGGTGGTGATGTCCCCGGCCTTGGGCGCCTGTCTCCCATGTGGGACGACCATCCCCAAGGCTAGCAGTGGTCCCAGGGAGCCTCAGCAACCGTGGATCCCATGCTTGCTGGGCCTAGAGACCTAAGCTACTCCTCATTGATGAAACCCAATAATGCTGAAACATGTCTGGGGATGCTTGTGGGCTCATGCAGAAGGGATGTGAGCAAGCAAGTGGGGCTTGACTTCCCCTTTTGGGGTGGGACCCAGCTGATTTGCATATGATATTTCCCCTTTTACAATGGCTTGGCAGGCAAAGAACCATGGGCTGGAGGGTTGCCAAGAGCAATGCCAGGGGTTAAGATTAATTCTAAACCTTCTAACCTTCACCTCTTTTGTTTTCCTATTGTCACCCTGAGTGGATGGGTATGCCCAGACATGGGTCCTGTGCCTGCTGGGCCTAGAGACACTAGCTACTCCTCACTGCTGATGTCCAATGAGTCCAAAACATCTCTAGGGATGCTTGTGGTGTCGTGCAGAATGAATGTGACCAAGCAGTTTGGGCTGGACTGTCTCTTTTGGGGTGGGACCAAACTTGATTTGCATATGGTCTTTCCCCTTTTGTCATGACTTGGCAAGTGAAGAACGATGGTCTGGAGCGTTGACCAGAGCAATGCCAGCGGTTAAGATTCATTCTAAACCTTCCAGCATCACCTCTTTTGTTTTGCTATGGTCACAAGAATTGATGTCACATTTCCTCTGACCCTGATTGTATTCCATGGTTTGACAGCTCAAATGCAAAAAAATAAAATAAATGCACTATTAATATAATAACAAATAATGCTGTTTTCTGTTGCTTTCATCCTGATACACCATTGTGCATTCATGATATGCCATGAGCATATAAAGTAGAACTGCAACATATGCCAGGACAGGATCATTTGGGTAGTAGCTGACATCTTCTGCATTTAAAGCTTCACATGCCATATATATTCAGCATAGGCAAAACAGGAACACTAGCCCAGGAGATGCCATAATATGCTAAATTCAGCCTTTTAGACACAGGTAGTACAATCTCAGTGTTTTACCTAATTTGTGCAGGTACAATAACGGCATGCAATATACAGCTTCACAAGCAAAGGGCTCCATCATACGACAAGTGAAGTTTCAATTGCCCAATGAATGCCATCTGATGCCAGCAAAAGTCATCATATGTAAGTGAATACTTTATATGCCCAAACGCTGGCACTAGAGATGTATTTACAACAAAGCCGACAAGTCCTAGGCCTTGGGGTGACATTTTATTTGTTTATTTTTAATTTACTGGTTGTCATCTATTGAATATAAAAAACTATTTTGTTTCGTCCATTGTGGCTGATCGACAACACTCTGTGAGTAATTATGAGCTCTTAGCAGCCATTCCACTCTGACATCTGAAGTCTTTCCTGTCCAAACATATACATGCTTGATAGTTTCAAATGCTTTATTGTTAGTATTGAATTTAAAAAAAGGAAAATGCGTACCAAACCCGGCATGCTTTATGTATTTAGTTATTCAGTCATGCAACTCTCACAGACATATGACAGATATAAAGCTCTTTGGTCATTCTTAGCTTCCCAAAATGCACTTTAATATCTAAAACAGCCCAAACCACATTGGTTTTAATGATGCCACTTCACCATTATCTATGGAGTTCTTTCTAATCAATACACGCATACACGTTGCTAAGCAATCACTGTTATATTAAAAAAACCACATGCATTTTTGAAACCGTTACAAAAATGAGGGTTTTCCTTTTGGTAAAGTAAAGGTTAAAAAAAGATGCACCATTTTACAATATTAGACACATGCCTATGCTTAAATCAAGCACAGCATAACCACAGGTGGCATTAAAATGATGTTCAGAAGCAAGCACTAATTTCCCTCCCTGGCCCCACATGTCAGCCGTCTGTGGCTGCCCAAAAGGTGCAAGCGTGCAATAGATCATAGAGAAGATAAAATGATGAAGAGTAAATCTAAATGTGCAAGTGTCTCAAGAAATCTGTGAAAGGATACACAAAGTCAAAGAATGGTGAGAAAAAAAACTGTGTGCCAAAGGTACACCGTTTCACAGCTGTAAAGAAGGTGTCCTGTGAAGCTATCCATGCAGCCATCTTCACAGAAGCTGATCAGTGCTAAGCAGGCATGTGGCATCCCTGCTGGGTTTATTATGTGTCTTTGATGACTTTCTGCTGCACGCTCAGTACTTCCAGGAGAACCAATTGCAAAGTATGTCACACAATGAGGGCATTACATTATGCAGTAACCGGCCACAGTCGAGGGGCATATGGTCTAAGTATTTCCCTTACCTGACTGCAGGATGTTGGAATTTACAAATGCACACAGGAGCAAAGCATCTATATCAAGAGCTCATTTTGACATGTAGTCCTCTAAATTAAAAGAAAGCAGTGGGAGCCTCTGCAGAAACACATGGTTGCAAAAACAAACACAAATAAAGCCGAGTGACATCTATGATTTTCTCAGCTCCTACCCAATGGAAATGGGCATTTGGTTCAATTGTGTTTTTTAACTAGATAAAAGTTCTTAATGGATTATAATAGTTCAACCGTTGGCCCCCTAGTCCATGGGAGCATGCCAAAGAAAACACCCAGCCAAAAAAATTATATTTCTCCTTTAGTTACAGGTACACCTAACCTATGCCCGCGTGTCAAATCGACAGGCCCACCCTGGCAAGTTAGTCTCGCTACAACACTTCCTGCAAAGATGTCAGGCGTGTGATATGTTGTAAACCATGACAACGCACATATTCCAGCATCGGGCAATGGAGATAAATAACAGAATTTAATGCCAATGGACTGGGAATATGGTGTAAACACCTACGTGTACTGCACGGGTGGTAAAAAAATGGCACTCTCTGTTACGTTTGGTGCTTGCATTATCGTTAAACTCGACATATCAGGCTTATGGAGCGCAAGTTAGAGAGCTCATCAGATTCCAAACGGCAGATACAGCAGAGACAGACTGGTTACAAACAGCACATTTCTAGGGTATTTGCGATAGCTGCTTCTACCACTTCTGAAGAGCCAGCATGGTACTAGAGCATGTGTTGTAGCAGAAGACACTGCTCCTGCTGAGCACAGTGCAGTGTGTCACACTCAGATTTGGAACAGGGAGTTAATTGGATATGTGCTTATAATTGGGACAACACTAATGAGAACACTGCACAGTTATCTTTGAACACAGTAAAGTGTGTCACACCCAGTTTAAGAACCGGCATGTGAATTGAGATATGCTCACAATAGGGACAGCACTAATGAGAACACAGCACAGTTGGCTTTGAAATGCTTACTCTTCCACTATTTACAATTTTCGGCATAGTGAAATGCAGTCAGAGCCGGCCTTAGGCATTGGAGACCTGGGCGGTCACCCGGGGCACCACATTAGCCCCCCTGCCACGCCAGCTCGTGGGAGTCTTTCAAGGGCTCCTACGAACTGTCATGGTGAAGATGCCCTCTTAAAATGAATAGTGCCCCACTCTCGTGCTGGTGCCGGGTGCTCCAGCATGAGAGAAGGATGCTTTCCATTTCAATTGTGCGCCACCGCTACACCAGCAGGGGGCAGCCTTGTGAATTGCAATCCAATAAGGGCCTAACCTTTATCAAAGCAACAAAAACAAAACAAATAATTATTTTTATCAGAAACAACATATTTTTTGGAATCTTTCATTTATTCATTTTGGCGCAAAGAAGTGCAGGCATTTTTGTACTTTTTCTCAAAACTTGCAGATGGAGTAGAGGAACTCAGTGTCTCCGTGGCCTACACTCATGCGACAAGTCTCAGAATAATAGACAAAGGAATATAATACACAAGGCAAGACTCAAAACTACAAGGAACACACAATAATAGGTCGCAAAGGTACAAGCATAGGATATCTGTTCCAAAAAAGTTCCTCAATGTCAAAAATCTGTTTAATGTTTGTTTTACAACATTAGATAACTTCAAATAATGTCATCAATTGCTGAGTCTTTTATGGATTCATATTGTCTAGGGAAGATAGCTCAGGGGCAATGCGCTTGCCTTGGAAGCAAGACTACGTGGAGCAGCACAGGTTCGATCCCCGGGTCGGTGCTTAGAAACCTCTGGGTATTAAGTGCGTTCAGAGACGTCATTTCACCAAAAAGCCAGGGGTAGCGGAAGTGACATCATGCAACCTTTGACCTCTGATGACATCACAGGGAGTGATGTCATTTGACCTCACTCCAAAGTGATATCACGAGAAGCGATGGAACACAACCTTTCACCACTTGACAAAACAGGAGTGGTATCATATAGCATTGTTCATAAGTACGGTACGAAAAATACGGTTATGATATACTATAATGTGATATACATTTCATACAAGAATGGATCACCATATGTATCTTTAAGATCAGTGTGTATAGGCTCATATTACCAAATTACTGTAAATGCTTGATAATGATGTGTTATTATATAGCACTTACGCTTAAGAGCTTTATATAGAATACATACAATATCACCCAACATGTGTTGGTACTCATTTATCGACCTCAGAAGGATAAAAAACTGAGTTTGGGTGTTTAAGAACAGACTGAATCAGTGACCCACCCCCTGAAGTGTACCTGAAATAAAACTTTTATGAGTCTAGCAATTATTGTATAGAATTCCAGAAAGACAAATTATTTGTTATTCCTATTCTTTCTTATTTAGGGTCATTGCTGAAAGTGTAGACTTGTGGAACCCCATGCTCTTATTTTTTCTTTTTTTGTTCGTTTAAGAGGCCTGAACAAGAAAGCCCGCCACTCCAGAAGCAAAGAGCGGCATGGCGCTGGCCACAGCCCAGGAGCTTGCATCTAAAAAAAATAAAAAAAACAATGGCAATGGGCATATGGCTCAATTGTGGTTTTTTTAATAGATGAAAAAACTTAATGGCCTAGAATAGTTCTGACGTTGGCCTGGTCCATGGGAGCATGCCAAAAAAAAAAAAACCCGCCCTCAAATAAATGTATCTCCTTTAGTTACAGGTGCCTCTAACTTGTGCCCACGTTTCTAATCTGTAGGCCCACCCTGGCAAGTTATACTGGCTAGAACACTGCCTGCAAATATGTTAGGCTTGTGACATGCTGCAATCCGTGAAAACCCACACAATCCAGCATCCAGCAATGGAGATAAAGAAACAGCCATTGTAAAGCCAATGGACTGGTAATATGGTGTAAAAACCTACGTGCACTGCATGCATGGGTGGTCAAAATTGCACTCTCTGTTACATTTGGGTTTACACTATCGTTAAACTCGACATATCGGGCTTGTGGGACAAAATGAGGTATAGCTCATCAGGGGCCTGATTATCAAACATTTGCACACATTCTTAAAAGAGAGAAAATGCTTTGATAATATAGAATGGAGCAAACAGGTTTTGTCACAATCTGTAATATTTGAGAACATTTGCACTGAGCCAAAAATAAACAACACTGTTTTTCTACTGTGTCTGCTTCATAACATAAAAAGGAAATCTGTTTGCTACATTTCTTTCCATGTTACTCATCGAACATAGTAAATAAAACATTATGAGCAGAGTGTTTGGTGTTTCGAAGAAGGACTTGCTATTCTGAGTGGAGCATTACCTGTCAAATATTTTTTTGATGCCTACTGGAAGGAGGAGTGGCTCCTCTGCTGCCATGCTGCTGCTTACACTCTTGAGCCTCACTCCACACGCAGCGCCCGGAGTGAGCAGAGTGTTTGGTGTTTGGCGTTTGAAGTTGGAGTCTGCCAAGCCGGGACATTTCAAGAAAACACCACTGTGGTAAGGCCAACCCTAGACAAAAGGGAACTGATGACTGCTGCTTTGCCTTTCAATCAGTTTTCCGGTGAGTGGCTGGTTAGATCTGTCGGCGTGCTATTGGAGCCTATTGAAATTTTCATCAAAAGGACCATACGTCATTGGGCGTGTACTCTGACTCCTTTCCGCGGGCATATTTGGCGTGGAGGCCTCTGTGTCTATTTTGTAATATATATTTATTTGTTGCATGGCGCAATGTATTTTGAGGTCAGGGTTGGTGATGCATTTTGCTCCCACATTGTTGTCCTCTGTGGAATTCAAAAGATTGGCTGAACCCTATGACCACTGTAGTGAGAGAGAGTGAACCTGTGAATGAGGGATATAATGGGTTGGGACAAACGGACGGGTTGGAAGTGGGATCTTGCAAAGAACATGATACAGATATGACACTGATAACGGCAGAATGGAACTCTAATGATTTGTTCAATGTGAATATTTCTGGCCAAGTCAACATTGCTCCAGAAATATTGTGAACCATGCTAGCTGGTACTAATTCTTCAATGATGTGCAAACAGGTTTGTTTCCATGCGTTCTCCCCGCTTCTACACCAAATCAACAGGTGGATAAACTTAGAGAACCATAGTCCTCCCCTTCCGGGTGGAGACGGCACTCATCGGCTGATACCGTTATATTTGGAACTCATCAACCGCATCTGTTCAGGTTTAAGGATCTGGACCCTTTAAATGGTGGACCTACCAATGAGGCCATATATGCGTGCCAAGTAAGCCGCTAGGAGGCCTCCCGTGGAACTAGCCTGAGTGATCCTCAAGATTACTCTTTTCAGAATCTGTTGATTAATAAGGGACCAAACAAAGTAAAATCACTGATCTGCAAGTGATATCAGGCTGTGAAAATGTTACTTGGCCTTTCTCTAGTAATTGTATGGGAGAGGGAGGCCAGGAGGCTTTAATGTGTAGCAGGCCCAGAACCCTTGAGTGCCCTATGGAAGGGGGTACTCAGGGTTTGACGAGGGATATAGGTGTACAAGATAAATAAAGTAAGCGTGATGCAGGGTCCTGATTGTCATAGATCCCTGTGGCACGATTTAGTGAAAAAACCATTTGGTAAAGGCACTATAGCTAGTGACATCCACCTACAGTCTACAGGCATAAATATGGCATCTCAGACTCCAGAATGACCATTAGAGGATCCATCTGTTACTAAGGAGGCTCTGCAACCGGAGATACTATTATCCCTGGTGGGAGACCTCCGGACTAGACCTCCACCGGGTGAGGTATCTAGGTAGGGGGCTGAAATCACTTGGGGGAGATTCTCACCAAACCTGAATAAATACCTTACAGCACTCTATGACCAGCAGGAACTGGTATCAAGTTTTTTTAAATCGAATACTGCAATGCTACTGGTACTAAACACAAAATTGTCCTTTGGTGAGGGCTACCTGAGGGGGCTATCTGCAAAATAGTCTTGGGGCTTAAATTTGAATATCCTTACATCTTCTTCAATTAGGGTGGTTACTAATAGGTTCATAGGCACAAGCACAATGAGCCTGGATGTTACACAAAATAGTGGCATGTACGAGGAACCTAACTCTATTGGACGTTTGGACTCCCCATCACCCTTGGTTGAGTGTACTGAGATATCGGGGCAACCCATTCCCCAGGGTATGATTATTTTAGATACTATAGTGATGGGGAATTATGATATTGATTCGGGCAGCCTTATCCAAACCATTGCTGAAGTACATATATCAGCACATGCCTCTATCATGCTAATAAAAAAATAGAAAGAAGAATGCTAAAAAGGGTAAAAAAAACTTTCTTAAAAAAAGCATGCAAACACAGATCTGCCAATGCTTCTCGGAAACATGTAGATAATTTTTCAATGACTGATTCTATCATTGATTTGAATGAGCAGGCGAATGTGGGAGTGTCTATGCATTTGGCCGATTCTGGGGACTCCCAGTTAGGGGCTACGACGAAACAACACATAAAGGGCAATGAGAAGAAACTGAAAACTAAACCAATTATGGTTGATCAGCCCGCTAGTCCAATGGCTTAGTGATTGGCATCGAGCAATGTAAGCAATAATCATTTGTATATGGATGGTGATATTCAATCAGGGTCGGAAGTGAACATACTGGGAGAAAGATGATTAGTCTATCCTCTGACTAGATTTAAGCTCTAGGTAATGGTATTCAGTCCAAAATAACCTAGTTTTGGACTATGAAAACAAATAGTTCCAAATGTCACAATCGCCACTGGACTACCACCCTGGTTGAGGCTACCTCTCGATTGGGGCCTAGTATCATGCCTAATCCTAGAGTGGTTAAAGGTCTGGGGATGAATGTGGAGATGACAGAAATGTGTTCCCCTTCAGGTTCTAACAATTAATCTGAAACCCTTTTGCCGACATCCGAACACACATTAAGGTGTGCAGCAAAGGGGAATTTGACATAAGGGAAGGGACAGTTGGCGCATATGTCACATAGGAATATTCGACCGGAAGTCAACAAGCACAGACATGGTCCTAAAAGTGTGAACAGATCAAGCTTCTTAGAGTTGTTTACTCAAATTCCACCTTTCAGATCTCTTCATTCTGGGGATATTGAGTACATCTCCCTCTCCTTAGCTGCATCGTATGGTGTTGCAATTGTTTTCAGACTTAGTATTTGATTTGGTGTGAGATCAGAGAGATGTCTTTCATTCTTTAGGTTATGGCATATTTCAATATGAGTCCGTTGAGGTTGGAAAACTATTTCTTTCCCCTCCGGAAAATGTACCTAAATCGTTAGCCATTGCAGAGGGCATGGTTTCTCGTAAATTGGCTATGATACAACCTGAATTTGTTACATTCAAACAGAATGAATGAGAATCAAGATTGAACCTGGATTGAGGCTGCAATTAAAAGATGTGTGTCACTTAGAGCTGGTAACAAGCAATCCTAGCCCTGGTCAATCTTCAGCACGCATGTAAGAGTGTGTCTCATCTGCATGAGTTCAACGTTGTGTTCCTCCAAGAAATGATGTGTTTGGTTGTCTTTGCTTTGAATGGATATTTCATTTGTTCTTGTCCTGCCACTGGTGTAGTGAATGGGCAACCCTGTGGGGAATGGCCATAGCAATCAATATCAATCTCTTTGTTAAATCTACGCTGTGGTACGCATGTGAAGGGATTTTGGCGGTGCGTGCGTCTATACCAGGTCACATTGGTGATGTGTTGCTTGTTAATGTCTATTGGAATCATGCAAACTATACTCTCCAGGATTTCATGCTTTTATGTCTGAGATCTTTGATCTGTGTTTATCTGAGCGACACCATCACACTATGATTGTGGGGGGGATTTCAATTCCATCTGCTTTGAGGGGCAGGTCTACAATGAAAACACCTTCATCCCCTGTGGTTGTACTAAATATTTCACAAGGGGATGCCTTTGCGATTACTTATGACAGCATGAGATCTTCACCTAATTGAGGCCTGTCCCAATATTGGTTCCCCTCTCTATGCCTGGCATAGTGGTATGAGCACCTCTTGGATTGACTACTTCTTTGTTACATCATCTCTCAGTTCAAGGTGTAGTGATATGTCTGTGTATGATCATGGGTTCACTGATCATTTGATTATATATTTTGTGATAAGGGCTATTTCATGTAGACAGACAGTAGTACCTCTGCTGATTCTTATTGAACCCAGTAGAAATGGTCTCTCGTGTCGATGGGACAGGAAGGCCTATAGCAAACTGGTGAGAGGATTATTCCTGCTGGTTGTGAAGGGGTGTGAGGATTCATTTGGGGGTTGGATCCCATTGACTTTTATTTGTATTATGGAGGGTATCAGGATGGCTATGTCTGAGAGGGTAACTAAAACAGTGGTGATGCATCCCTATCATTTTGATCCACGTATTAAAGATTTGAAAAGACTTAAAAGACATGTAATCAGACAGTTGAGGGGATTGAATCTTACTGATGAGAAATTTCTGAAATCTAATAAACTTGAGGCCTTAAGACATGTTGTTAAGGCTTTAAAGTGATAATTGTATCTTAGGGATAACTAGTCCATGATGTGGACCATTCTGAAATTCAACTCAAGTGAATTTCGACATGTATTAACAAAATGTATGGTCCAGGCCAAGCTTCTAGTGGTGATATCATCAAAGAGCATATTTGGGTCTCCTTCTCAAACAAATTTGGCATACTTTCCTCTATGGCTTCATGTTATCCTGATGTCTTGAAAAATCCTATATTGGATGAGTGCTGCCCTTGGGATACCAAGGACATTGTTTGGGCAATCAATAGACTCAAACCAGCTAGAGCACCTGAACCTGATGGTCTTCCGCCTTTCATTTGAAAAACGATCTGAATGCTTGTCCCAGTTTCTTGAAGCCTTATTTTGATGAAATTGATCATACCCATACAGTTCCTCTTTCATGGACTGAGTCTATCCTTATTACAATTTACAATAAGGGCAATATAAAGAAGCCTGGGAATTACAGGCCCATTGCTCTTACAGATTCCACCAACAAAGTGTTTCCATCTTGCTTTTATAGGACTTAAATACACTCCTAAGCAAATCCAACAGTCAATCTCGCTTTCTGGTGGGGTTTCGACAGGAAATAGGAACTTTGCTCAATGCTACTACACTTAAACATCTTCTACACAAAGTGAAAACTACACAGGGGTAGAGGTCTATATGGCCTCACTGTATCTATCCTCAGCATTCAATTGTGTAGTGAAGGAGTGTTTGTGGGATAAGCTACTTGGGCTAGAGGTTCCTAGAAAACGTGTGCAACTTATTGCTCACCGTCACCAAAATTCTAAGTTACGAATCCGATTCAGTAGGGTTGGAGCAGTCTCACAACATATTTCAGTGAGGGTTGGAATCAGGCAGGGTTATATTCTTGCACCCACACTTTTTAATAAGTATTTGTGTGTCATTGAGGACCTTTGGTGTATCCATGACCTGATATCAGTGAAATTGGGCCACCTTAGCATCCATTGGTTGGCATATGTATTTTTTATGATTACGCTGTGAGAAACAACTTGGTGGTAAATGGTGATAAATCAAAATTGGTAGTATTTTCGAATAGGAAAAATCCAAAAACAATGTATTGGTCAATGGGGACAGGTAATGTTGAATGGGTGGCCTCTATTCGTTATCTAGGCTACAACTTGACTAACATCTCATCTGTCAAAATGTGGAAAGAGTCCTGAAGGCTAAAATGATGTCCTTAAGGTCACACAGGAAGTGCATCATGAGAAATGTGTGTGGCTTTCCACTTCTACCAGTATTTAAATACTATCTGTGGAAGGTAAAGCCACTTTTAATGTTTAGGTTGGACTTGGCTTTGGTTGAACTGGGTCCGTGCCTGGATTTGATACAAGGGGTTTTATGGAGGAATGTGTTGGGATTGACATCCTGTGTTCTGAATGCTGTCATACGACACAAACAAAATCTTGTCTCTCTATATGCCAGAGACCTGTGAAGACAACTGAAGATCTGTTCTAAGTTTCTTAAACCCCCCAACTAATTCCTTGTATGTTGATTTTACCCAGATTATGGATCATGGCACTGTCTCCTCAGTCTACCTGTTTAGGTCATCCATGAGTCACCTGCTTGCACTAATTGGGTTATCTGACATGGAACTTATGGTCATTCCAGAAAAGGTGAAATCTAAATTGTTCCAAGATGATTGGAGAATCACCATTGGGTCCTTGTCCTTATATTCACCTTTTCGTGAATATGCCACATTTCTTCTGAAGAGTGGTGACCTTTCCATCTATCTCAAATGCTTTCCCTGCAGGCAGGTGACCTTTCTATCTATCTCAAATGCTTTCCCTGCAGGCAGGTATTCCTATGTTTCAAATTGAGCCAATTCAACACTAGAGAAATAACTGAGAATTGGACTTCACCATCTGGCAATAATATCTCTACTATGGTTTGTCATTTTTGTGAATTTTCCTCCACTATTGAAAGCCTTAAATATTGGATTATGGATTGTAAAGCATTGTGTTACAACAAATCGACTGTGTTTCAGAAGGAATTGGACACATTTTCTACAGTCTACTTCAAAGACTTGCTTTGGTCTCATTTTATGAGGGGAACAAATATATCTTTAATAATTGCATTGGTTCGTTTTTTAAATAGTATTTATTTTAATTGCTGGAGTGATCTTTCTACCATGTTAATGTACATGTGCATTATGTGCTTTTTAATATTACTTTTGGATTAATTTGTGAAAGGGTTCATGTAAACCAAAACACAATTAAAAAACATAATTAAAAAAAACATTAAGCTTCATTTCTGCCCTTGTGAAAACATGTTTAGATAATACACATTGGGGCTAAATGTGTGTGATCCATTCCCAATTATCGAAACAGTAAAATCAGCCCTAAATTCATTTGCTCCACTTTTTTGTACCAGTGCAAAGCTTTGATAATCTGGCCCCAGAGGCCAAATGGCAGATGCAGCAGCGACAGACTGGTTAAAAACAGCACTTTTCTAGGGTATTTGCTATAGCTGCTTCTAACACTTATGAAAAGCCGCACGGTACGTAGAGTATGTGTTGTAGCAGAACAAGGTGCTCTTGCTGAACATAGTACAGAGTGTCATACCCAGTTTAGGAACCGGGTTGTGAATTGGAAATGTGCTTATAATTGGGGCAACACTAATGAGAACACCGCACAGTTGGCTTTAAACACACTACAGTGTGTACCACCTAGTTTAGGAACCGGGATGTGAATTGGAGATGCGATAATAATTGGGGCAACACAAATGAGAACACTGCACAGTTGGCTTTACAATGCGTACTTTTCCAATATTTACAATTTTTGGCATAGTAAAATGCAGCCAGAGCCGGCTTTAGGCATGGCATGGTCATTTTTATGTGTAAAGCGCCTATACACAAGGCAAGTGTTTCAAGGCGCTCAATGATGGAGGGAGCAATGGGAAAAACGACAGTCATTCAGAGCCCTTACATTTCTGAACGATACAAGTCTGCACAGGCAGAGTAAGTGCATATAATACAATTAACAGTGTAGATAATAGCAAATAGGTCTGACGACGATTCTGCAGTTTTTCAAAGTGCACTGAGGCTCCACCATGCAGGGAGGGGAGGCAGGGAAGATATGCAATCTTCAGGCATGATATGTACAGAGCGTGCAAGTGCACAGGTGGTGCAGAAGAGGGGGGCACAGGGGGAGGACAAGTGCAGGGGAGGGGTCAAGTGCACCCAGTCAATCAGTCAGAAAGTGCTGGGGTAAGTGCTGAGAGAAGCCACTCTCATGGTTCATTGACCAAGCAGGGAGGTGAGGCATGGAAGATAGACAATCTTCAGACATGATACGTTCAGAGCGTGCAAGTGCAGAGGTGGTGCAGGTGAGGGGGGGTAGAGGGATGAGGACAAGTGCAGGGGAGGGGGTCAAGTGCACCCAGTCAGTCAGTCAGTCAGAAAGTGCTGGGGTAAGTGTTGAGAGATGCCATTCTCACGGGTCATTGACCAAGTGCAGTAGCAATGAGGCAAGTGCAGGCATAGAGGCAGTGCGAGAGGACTGGCGAGGGTGTCTGGGACCTGTGAGACTCTGAGGTACACCCGGCTGCCAGTCAGCAAGCTGTGTGGAAAAGGAGGGAGAGACGGATAAAGCAGAGAGAGAGGTTAGCAGGGTAGAGGGAGAAAAGAGGAGAAAAGGAATGTTTTAAGGATCAATCCAGACGGTTGCCGGGGCTGCCAGATTAGCCCCCTACCATACCAGCACCGGGAAGTCTTTCAAGAGCTCCACCGAGCTAGCGTGGTGAAGGTGAGCTATTAAAATGAAAAGCATCCGACTCTCGTGCTGGTGCCGGGGGTTCCAGCACGAGAGCCAGGCACTTCCATTTCAATAGAGCACCATTGCTACACCAGCAGCAGTGAGGAGGGAAAATCTGAGTGTCCCTTCCCTTCTGATGGGGCCCCTAACCTGAAGAAGCACCCCCGACTGAACAACTATCGCCTATATGAGGTTGCACCCAGTCCCACCACTCCCAACCCAAGCTCACATCACGACAGACCTCCAGCCATCCGCCCGATGAACCCCACAATGGCAAGAGGCCTAACCAGCACAACCAATGGGAACCAAAACCGAGCTGGAGACAATTACATGGACCAACTCGATTGATGTTGCCGCAAATCATTTTCCAGGTCGTTAGAAACTTCATGATGACATACCCGCATTAGACAGGAAGCACATGTCCAATAGGCGCGATCACGCCATCTACACAAAGAACATCTGCGTACAGTTCTATGAGCTAGAGGACAGTGACACACATTCTGTCTACATGTTCATTATTTTTCACATAGACCGCTATCACACTGCAGAAACGCAAGATGTCAGAAGGGTTTGTGTATACACCATCTACACGAAGAACATCTGCGTACAGTTCTATGAGCTAGAGGACAGTAACACACATTCTGTCTACATGTTCATTATTTTTCACATAGACCGCTATCACACTGCAGAAACGCAAGATGTCAGAAGGGTTTGTGTATACACCATCTACACGAAGAACATCTGCGTACAGTTCTATGAGCTAGAGGACAGTAACACACATTCTGTCTACATGTTCATTATTTTTCACATAGACCGCTTTCACAATGCAGAAACGCAAGATGTCAGAAGAGTTTGTCTATATACTTGCAGGGGCTACTCGCTATTTACTCTATGGATGGACAGAGGCACTCAAGGGACCAGATCACCCATTGCATATGCTTAACCCTTGAATAATCATATTGGAAGGCTAATCAGAATTTAGGTAGGCCTCAGATCAATCCAGCACACTAAATTCCTTTTGCAGAGATCTTGGCAAGCTGCTGAGCGAGCAGAATCGCCCCGGCAGGGACTGCCACTACCAACGCCTTAATGTTGCAATGGACATTTCTCACCCATGGTGCCATGATGAGCACAGCTACATGACAGGACACCTCAAGCTAAAATACAAATCAAATCAAAGTAATTTGACTTCCCTAGCGGTCTCCTCACACGTGATCCAGCTGACCTGACATGATGCTAAGACCTGGAAGCGGGGAAGATAGAGCCGTCCCACGTCCGAGACTGAACGTTGCCACATAATTGCAACAATTCATCTACAAAATACGCTGGGACTGTACTGTTCTCATGGCATTAGCAAAGACCTCATTGTTACTCACTGTCACATAAGTTACATCTTGTTGATACATATTATCCAAGAACAGGTGTCTCGCGGGCTGGCAACAATGTTAGTCCAGGCTTGGTTGTCCGCAGCCTGACCAATCAGCACACTGGGGGGGAGGGGCTGGCGGCCGGAATCTCCAGCCAGTCATCAGGGGTTCCAATGTAACAACTGTCAGGTAGCAATTTTTAGGGATGACCATAGTATACCACCTGACAGCATGCCCACCAATAACATGGCACCCCATATGTCTCAATACTGGACCTACCACTCTGGGAGCCAACCCAGGGTAGCGTTAGGTTCAGGGAACGATTTTGGTAAGTGACGATAATTGTGATGTCAAAATTGTACAAAAAGGGCCTGCGAGCGTGAACTTGGTGAAATGTGCTTGGATGAAATTTGATGCCGTTTATGTTGTCCCTGCTCATTTGATATAATAAAACAGCAGTCAACCTTTGATACTTGTGTGGACCTCGACTTCTTTGGGACATTGGAGGAACTTAAGGCCCTGCGTGAGCTGGAGGTCTGCAGACCCTAGGTACGTCACTCCCGACCCCAGAATCTCCCCTAACAGCGGATAGAATCACATGATTTGTTTTACCATCATTGCAGCATGCATGCACAAACAGTTGTTTGCTGTCAAATTTCTGCAATATTTATTGCATGCACAGATGCATGCATTGCCACACAGAGCATGTGCCTGTTAACAATAGTTGTTTGACACCTGCTTCACCCTATGGCATATATAATCCCATGCACCTTCCTTCTTATTGTCCCAGCTGCAGCAGCCACCCCACTACTGTCTGTTCCTAAAAAAGCAACAAGTTACCACATGTCTGCACTGAAACCAGCAAATGCCCAGTTACGTGTTTATGATTCATGACCGAAGAATCTAAACGGCAGCAAGTAGTTGGGATCAGAAAGTTTGTCAATCCCAGTACTGCCATGAGAAATGGGAAATGCCTTCACAAAGGTGCTCTGGGAAAGACTTGGTCTAGAAAGTGTAAGTACACTGCGGAACAGTTCGAAGTGCTTTTTATGGTCAATGTCCCTGCACACACATGCAGCTCAGCATGCATCAAACACGTCTGGAAGGATTATGCCCTTTTCCCTATCGCACTCTTATTGCCAAACAGAAAACATGCCCTAATTAAAATGTACCCAGCCGTGGTCACAGCAGCCATTCTACGGTAAATGAGGAAGTTCCGGGCAGAGCCCTTTCTCTGCACCTCAACCTGCATCGATTCTGTCAAGTCTGTGCTTCAATAACATTGGGCCTTCCTGGGTGGCCATTGCAGGTGAATTATTTAATGCCTTCTGCTGACACCTGGGAAGATGGCTTCTGTTTTTCTGTACACTGTGCCAGACCATTATTTTGCCAATTTGCAGGCAAAGATAATGACCTTCAGATAAAAAGTACGTTGCATAATAGTTTAGAAAGGTCATTGACTGGTGAGTGGACTGTCTGGTGACCCAAAGATTCAAGTTGACAACATATGGTTGGTTGATTGTTCTCGCATGTGAGATAAAATAGCCCAAACATGGTAATTCACGCATGCACCAGTTCAAGGAAAGGGTCTCATATGGTGTGAGTAGCTCTGAATGTCTCAATATCATAGATGCACTCTTGGATACAAACAACATATCATCTTGTATAATGTAAACTCCAAATAATTCCAATTAACCTGGTCAAAAGTCTTCTCAGCATCTAAATAAATCAAGGCTGCATTGAGAAGGTCATCAAATGTATGTCCAAGCACATTGATAATCGTTCTGATGTTTTCATGCCTATACCTCTGACTCATGAACCCTGCATGTGATGTATGTATAATGTCCATAATACAGAGACTTAATCTATGTGCATACATCTCAGCAAAAATCTTCATGTTCACATTCATCAGTGAAATTGGCCGATCATTTTCACATTTTGAGTGGTCTGTACTGGACTTGGGAATAAGAGTTATCATAGCGCCTTTCATCGTAGTACTCATTCTGCTCGGTCAGACAGGCAATTATATAAGTCACATAAAATCAGCAACAGATATTGTGAAATGGTTTGATAGAATTGAACAGGTAATCCGTCCAAACCCCAGATACTTGATAAACTGATTTAAACAAGAAATTCCCACTTTCTAACAGATGTTTCAAAGCTGACTTTCTTGATTGGAATTGCAAACGGTCCAAAAATAGTGTGAATTACTTGGACATTATTTTGGTTCATGGTTTGAAGAAAATTGTTGATGTCAATGTAATAAGGTCGTAGCTGATATGAAACAAGTCATTAGGAAATTGAGCCATACTGCTTTGAATGTATGGTGTAAAATGAACGCAATCAAAATGATACTACTCTATAAAGCTCTACATGTCATTCAGTTATTGCCCTTACCCTTTTGAAATAAGATGCTAAGTAAAATAGACAAGGTTTTTAAAGACTTTTTGTGGAGTTATACGGAACCTAAAAGAATTCTGCTTTACTTTTTGTCATGTGATGTAGCGAATGGGGTTTTTGGTTACCCTGACTTGAGAAGGTACCATAAAGGTTTTATCCACACATGTTTTGGGGCTGTGTGCGTGTGAGAGGTTTTCAGGCATGCATAGAGCAAGCCTGCAGGGAAGCTTGAATAGCAAGGCATGAGTGGTCACCGAAGGAATGCCTGCTTGGTGCCTACCCCAGAATCAGCAAATATAAACATGTGGTTAAGTTTATGGATATGGCTTGCATATTGCCCAAGAGAACCATCGCCATGTCCTGGAAAAATGCTGGGGGGCCACAATACGTAAAATGGAGCAGGGAGTTTGAACGGTGGGCAGAGGCAGAGACCAAGGTGTGGATGGAAGGCGCTAGCAGATCGGAGCCTGACTGCAATGATAAGTGTGTGGCATGGAAGGTGCTCGTCTGGGACATGTCCCACCCATCCAACGACAAACACTCTGAACGTGCCAATGAAGGCAAGAAACACTTACTTCTTGACCGGACAGTCACCCTACCACACTCAGCTGATAATGGCCATCCTTGGGACCCAAGGTGGGAAGGAAAAGTTGAGCCCCAGACATTGAGGCACTCGCTCCAACTGACATTACAAGCAAAATATAAGGCAGGTCTAGGAAGTTGTTTGTTTTCGTTATCTGTTTGGTTTGGTTTGGTTTATTATTTGTAATGCGCCGGAATACCCGAGGTTAACAGGGCGCAGCAGATACAAGAATTTGCAAAGCTTAGTTACAGACAGTAAAATATATACATGGCATATACGCAGTAATAATGTAGAAGAGCACACAGTATATACATATATACAGTTAACAATTGCATAATCGGATGAAAGGAGGGAGAGGCGTCCTGGTTCAGTATGTTTAGATGGCGGCTGTCTTCAGCCAAGACATCAACTTGGAGCGGAAGTTTTGGTAGGGTAAGTCCATTCTAAGAGTGGGTGGTAGGGAGTTCCACAGTTTTGCCGCTTTCACTGGAAAGCTGTTGCCTCCTATGGTAGAGCGTTTGTAGTTAGGGACGGAGTGGCAGTCTCTATATGCTAACCTTGTCGGTCTCGAGGATGTCAGTCTGTGAAATCTGTCTGTCAAGTAGATGGGGGGCGCGTTATTAAGGGACTTGTGGGTGAGTGAGGCAGTTTTAAGGGAGATTTTGTCTTTAATGGGGGTCCAATTGTTCTGCTGGCTGTATACTGTTATGTGGTCTCTTCTGGAGATGCCCACAGCCGCTCTAAGTGCATTATTCTGGAGGGTTTGAAGCTTGCTAGTAATGGCTTTGGAGGATCCAAGATAAAGCGCATTACAGTAGTCTAAGCGGGATAGTATGAGGGCTCTGGCCAAGGTTAGGCAGCTGGAGACGGATAGAAAGGGTTTGGCTGTGCGTATCAATTTGCACGTGTAAGCCGTGGAGGAGGCTAGTGAGTTCACTTGTCTATTAAAGGAGAAGTTGGAATCCAAGTAGAAGCCCAGTGTTTTGACTTCATGTCCCACTCTGATGGTGTTGCCATCAATCATGAAGGAGGAGTAAGCTGGGCTTAATTTCTTTAGGCTGGCAGTGGTACCCAAGGTGATGAGTTCAGTTTTATCATCATTCAGGCATAGACCGTGGGTGGCCATCCATGCCTGGATGATGATGTAAACCCTATTCACCAAGGCCAAATCCTTTCCATAATCTCCAGAAAGCGGAAGGAGGATCTGAGTATCATCTGCATAGTTAGTGTAGGTGATAACGAGATGATCCAGATCATCGAAAAGGGGCTTGGTGAATATGTTATACAGTGTAGGGGAGACACAGGAGCCCTGAGGTACGCCACAGGTGATGGGTATAGGGTCTGCAGCATCTGTGGGTGAAAAAACCCTCATGGTTCTGCCATCGAGGAAGGATCTAATCCATGTAATGGCCTCGGGGGAGAAATGGGCAGCCATGTGTAGGTGGGTGCAAAGGACCGAGTGGTCGACCAGGTCGAAAGCTGCAGAGAGGTCAAGGAGGAGGAGTAACGCTGCTTGGCCATTGTCTCTGAGCAGATCGATCTGTGTTTTAAGGTCGATGAGAGCTGTCTCAGTCCCATGTTGGGGTCGGAAGCCTGATTGTCTGGCTCCTAACAGGTGGTGTTCTTCCAAGTGCTTCTGTATTTGAACAGAGACTACCTTGTCCAGGATTTTCAGGAGGAACGGTACCGTTGTTATGGGTCTGTAATTAGTGGGGGTAGCTGGGTCAAGAGTAGGTTTTTTTAGTAAAGGTAGAACCCAGGATTGTTTTAGATTAGTTGGGATGGACCCAGTGGCGAAGGAGGCATTGATTAACTTTGTGATAAATGGGGAGAGGTCACGGGCAACGTCTTTTATAAGCTGAGCTGGGCATAGGTCTCCCTGGCAGTTAGAAGGCTTCAGTGACAAGATGATTTTCTCGACTTCGAGGATGGTCACTTTTGTGAAATTGAATCGGGTATGTTCACTTGTAGTCTGCTTCTCTGGTAGCTTGGACAGGGCAGTGTTATTCAAAGATGCTTTTTTGCAGGATATTTTATTTTGTAACATGGCGATTTTGTTAGCTAAGGCATTTTGGATGTCGGTGCACCAGTTCTTATCCTTGATGCAGTTGTCTGGTGGTGCTATAGGGGTTTCCACTTCTTTCAGAATAGAAAATAGTTCCTTCATGTTTGAACTGGCTTGGGAGATGCGGGAGTCAAAGGATGTGCGTTTGGCTAAGATGATTTCTTTTTTATACATGGCCGCTAGTTTGGTAATGCCAGTGGTTAAGATTCAGTCTAAACCTTCCAGCCATCACCTCTTTGTTTTTGCTTTGTCCCCCCGAGTGGGACGGGTATGCCCAGACGTGGGTCCTGTGCCTGCTGGGCCTAGAGACCCAAGCTACTCCTCACTGATGAGCCCCAACAAGGGTGAAACATGTTTGAGGATGCTTGTGGTCTCGTGCAGAAGGGATGTGACCTAGCAGTTCGGGCTGGACTTCCCCTTTTGGGGTGGGGCCAAGCCTGATTTGCATATGGTCTTTCCCCTTCTGTAATGGCTTGGCAGGCGAAGAACGATGGTCTGGAGGGTTGCCCCGAGCAATGCCAGTGGTTAAGATTCAGTCTAAATCTTCCAGCCATCACCTCTTTGTTTTTGCTTTGCCACTCTGATGGTGTTGCCATCAATCATGAAGGAGGAGTAAGCTGGGCTTAATTTCTTTAGGCTGGCAGTGGTACCCAAGGTGATGAGTTCAGTTTTATCATCATTCAGGCATAGACCATGGGTGGCCATCCATGCCTGGATGATGATGTAAACCCTATTCACCAAGGCCAAATCCTTTCCATAATCTCCAGAAAGGGGAAGGAGGATCTGAGTATCATCTGCATAGTTAGTGTAGGTGATAACGAGATGATCCAGATAATCGAAAAGGGGCTTGGTGAATATTTTATACAGTGTAGGGGAGACACAGGAGCCCTGAGGTACGCCACAGGTGATGGGTATAGGGTCTGCAGCATCTGTGGGTGAAAAAACCCTCATGGTTCTGCCATCGAGAAAGGATCTAATCCATGTAATGGCCTCGGGGGAGAAATGGGCAGCCATGTGTAGGTGGGTGCAAAGGACCGAGTGGTCGACCAGGTCGAAAGCTGCAGAGAGGTCAAGGAGGAGGAGTAACGCTGCTTGGCCATTGTCTCTGAGCAGATCGATCTGTGTTTTAAGGTCGATGAGAGCTGTCTCAGTCCCATGTTGGGGTCGGAAGCCTGATTGTCTGGCTCCTAACAGGTGGTGTTCTTCCAAGTGCTTCTGTATTTGAACATAGACTACCTTGTCCAGGATTTTCAGGAGGAACGGTACCGTTGTTATGGGTCTGTAATTAGTGGGGGTAGCTGGGTCAAGAGTAGGTTTTTTTAGTAAAGGTAGAACCCAGGATTGTTTTAGATTAGTTGGGATGGACCCAGTGGCGAAGGAGGCATTGATTAACTTTGTGATAAATGGGGAGAGGTCACGGGCAACGTATTTTATAAGCTGAGCTGGGCATAGGTCTCCCTGGCAGTTAGAAGGCTTCAGTGATAAGATGATTTTCTCGACTTCGAGGATGGTCACTTTTGTGAAATTGAATCGGGTATGTTCACTTGTAGTCTGCTTCTCTGGTAGCTTGGACAGGGCAGTGTTATTCAAAGATGCTTTTTTGCAGGATATTTTATTTTGTAACGTGGCGATTTTGTTAGCTAAGGCATTTTGGATGTCGGTGCACCAGTTCTTATCCTTGATGCAGTTGTCTGGTGGTGCTATAGGGGTTTCCACTTCTTTCAGAATAGAAAATAGTTCCTTCATGTTTGAACTGGCTTGGGAGATGCGGGAGTCAAAGGATGTGCGTTTGGCTAAGATGATTTCTTTTTTATACATGGCCGCTAGTTTGGTGAATTGGATTTTGTTGGCTACTGATGGGTCTCTTTTCCAAATAGTTTCACAATTTCTTTTTTTCTGTCTTAAGCTTTTGAGGAATGGTGTGTACCAGTTGTTCAAGTGTGTTTTGGGCTTGCTTGACCTAAGTTTGAGAGGGGCGATTTAGTCCAGGGAGGTGGACATACTTTTATTATATTCCTCGACTAGGCTCTCAGGATTCAGGTTGGCAGGGAGTGAGTTAAGTGTGGGGAGAAGGTTGGGGAAGAGTCTCTCCGCCGTGATGCTCTTTTTGTTTCTCGTGAGAGTGGGTGGGGCCCTACTAGGCTGCATAGGAGGGGGTCTGGTGGTGGACAGCAGGAATGATACCAGGTGGTGGTCGGTCCAGGCTAGTGGAGAGATGTCAGTGATGTTAGCTAGGCAATTATAGTCAGCCACCCAGTCAAGTATTCTCCCCTTGTCATGGGTGGGCTGTAGGCTTCTTTGAGTAAATCCTAATTCAGTCAGGGTGTTCAGCGTGGTGATGGCGGCTTGGTCGTCGGGGTCATTGAAACCCAAATTGAAGTCTCCCAAGGTGAGCACCTGTGTAGAGTTTTTTAGGTTAGTCGATATGATAGTGTTAAGATCCTCATCGAATGTACCTAATGGGCCTGGAGGGCGATAGATCACATGGATGTTAAGGGTTTGGGTGTTGGTAATGGGAACTTTGGCTGAAAGTAGTTCGCAAGAGGGGACGCTGATGGTGGTAGCTACTCTAATAGTAAGGCTGCATTTATGAATGATGGCAACACCGCCTCCTCTGGAGTTAGGTCGGTCTTGTCTCAAGATAGTGTAATTATCAGGGACTGCTAGCATAAGCATGGGGCCTGCTGCCGGATGGAGCAAGGTCTCTGTAATGGCAAGGAGGTCTAGGTCTTCATTAATAATTAAGTCTGCAATTTCAGTTGCGTGAGCTACTAGGGATCTGGTGTTGATTAACGCTCCCTTGATTTGGGGGCTCGCTGAAGGTGTAGTGGAAGTAGAGGCTGACAACTTCTGTATGGGTTTAGTATTTCTCTGGTTAGTGGGGTGAGGTGGGTATTTTGTAAGGTGGTTCAGAGATGATTAAAGTTTGAAGTTGGTGGGGTTGGTGGGAGTGGTGCTAGGTCTCGTTGTGGTGGGCAAGGAACGGGCGAGTGGCTCATGGATTTTGGCTAATCTAGATCTGAGTCTAGTATTCCTGTCTATGGTGGGGCAGGGGATGCTAACTAGTGGCACAAAGGGTGCCTCACTTATCATTGGCGGTATGCCGTTGGATGAGATGGAGTTAGGTAAGGTCGTGCACCTGGTAGTTGGAAGTTGAGACAACATGTTGGGCAGTATGATGGTGACTAAGAGGAGCAGGGAGCAGGCAAGGCAGTTAATAAGCAGGGGAGGCATGTTAGTTAAAATCAAGGATGCAAAATGCAAATGTAATCACAGTTCACCTCTTATAGAATTCACGCTAGAGTTAAAATACATATGCCGGCAGGGCTCACCTAGATACAGAATTCACGCTAGGGCTAAAATGCATGTGCAGACAGGGCTCACCTAGATACAGAATTCACGCTAGGGTTAAAATGCATTTAAAGACAGGGCTCACCTAGATACAGAATTCATGCAGGGTTAAAATGCATGTGCAGACAGGGCTCACCTAGATACAGAATTCACACTAGGGTTAAAATGCATGTGCAGACAGGGCTCACCTAGATACAGAATTCACACTGGGGCTAAGGTGCATGTGCAGGCGTTAGTGGTTTGTAGCATCAGGCTGCAGGCCATTATTGTGTGTAACAACATGAGTTTAACAGATCTGGTAGAGTTCGGTGAGTAGTAACCATGCGCTGTGCTGTGGGGCTAAGCAAGTGTCACACATACTGAAGCAAATATTTGTAGTTAGAACCAGAAGGGAGATAATTCAGAATGGACATACAGTCACCCAGATTCGGTTTTGCAGAAGGTAATGAACAGGGTATAAAGGAGAGCATATAATATAAGCTGTGTAGAGAATTAGCAGTACGTTTAATAGGTTGCAGTGTCAAAGAGGCTATGTTGCCGACAGGCGCCTGGTCAACATGTTAGGCAGTGCTTCGTTGCACGTTGAGCCGTCATTTTGGATTTGCAAAATGCAGTTTAGCTGCGATATCTGGGAAATCACAAGGCCCGTGAATGGGGACAGTTTCAATGCAGCACCTACTTTCCTTCTCACTTTAAGAATATTGCGGCAGACTATGTATGCAGCGTCTTTGCGAATGTGAAAAAGGAATGGTCACCGCGCGCCGACTGCGCTCAGTCAGCCTTCTTCCTGGGCCTTACTCCGCCGGCCGGCTTCCGCCTGTCGGTGGTTGGCCAATGGTGAAGAGGGCAGCTGGGCCAATCGGTGGGGACTGTGTGCCTGGTGTCGGCGGACAGAGTCGGGCGAAGTAACACATCACGGCGGCGGCCATCTTTGGAGATGTTGCATCCTGCATCTCACGGGTCGGATGAGGCGAGCAAACAAGGAAATCCCGAATATGGGGATTTGGTGCACTTCAGGTGCACAAATCTATATGGACATCACCACATGCAGTGATGTTAGCGGCGGGTTACTGGGAGAGGTACTGTCTTCAAGGCAGCTGGCAATAGTGAGGCTTACCTCAGCTTCACTAGCTTCAAGTAGTTGGTGCTGCTCCTGCAGCACAGGCAGCCTAAGAGCTCCTGCTCCGGCGGGTGGTGGGGGTGTTGTTACTAAATACACTGACGTAAATGCATGACACAAATAGAAAGCGAAACATCGAAATGCACGGTTGTATCCATACAAATGCCAATAAAAACATGTTAAAATTAAATAAAGGTTTTATCCTTAAATAATTGGCACTGAATTTTAGTTGTGACAGGGAGACTTTACCACTCTGATTGCAAATGGAAGCTTAAGCAGCTTTACCTTTCAAACTTGCCAATCCCTGCACTATGTCTAAGTCACTAAGTTGGCCTCATTACGGGTCCGGAGGCAACATCTACCAGTGCCTGACTTCCCAGTGCCACCGGCTCATTACGAGACCAGCAGCCGGGAAGTCAGGCACCAGTAAATGAGTAAATCCCCATTCCCATATGGGAGTGGGGAAACAGAAACACTGGCACTGTTGCTAACGGGACCAGTGTTTTCATAATGGGTTTGCCAACTGTGACCACTGCGCCCAGCAGGGTCAGATTTGTAGGGCACAGCGGCTCCTGCAGGCAAACATGTAGTTTGCAAGTCTGGAAACAAAGGTGCCGGTGAGCTTACTGGCACCCTTGTTACCAGATCAGCAAACTTGTCATGTGGTCCACTTTATTCTATTAGATTACTTCTGACTATATTTTTCACACACAAGATATTGCTTGACAGGTTAAAGGGGAATAATCAATATGTTTGGTTGCATAAGAACACCTCCTTATGGAGCAACCCAGCACTCCAATTACAAAACAGGATGTTATATTGGAAAAGCTGGATCTCTAATGGTATTCTGGAGGTAAATGATCTATAACAGGATGATCATTTGACAGTTTTGATTTCTTACATTATAAATATAAATTATTAAGAGATTCTGAGATTTAAGGATGTTATTGTCTGAGTGGATTGCTTTAACAGAGGCTCCTCTGGCAGACAGACCAGAGATGTGCGATTTTTGAAACTCTGCCCCGAAAGGTGTCCACATCTTTTAAGCTTATGCCCAACAGGATTGAAATATTTGAGGGTTGGGATGTACTGCAAAGGAAGTGATCCATTCAACTGGGTTACAAATTATCCCAAGATGAGTGGGATAAAGTGGCTAAATTAAGCATTTGGCAAAATTAGATCCTACTATGCGCCTTGTATGGTAGAACGTTTTGGGCATGTTGTATTCGATAAAAGGGGAAAAGATGCATTTGTTGGGTCAATGATCAATGCTGGGGATGTGGGAAGAAGAGTGGGACACTGACACATATGTTATGGGACAGTTCAAGTGTTGAAGAATTTTGGACAGATGTTGTTAACAGGATAGACTTCGTGGGGAATATTATTACTCCACAACATCCTGGATGTTCAATATTATTCTTAGGAGGGAATACGTTTTGGTATTAAACTTTGGATTGTTGGGGTGCGTGTCTTGGCTCACACGCAAATCGTAAGGTTATGGGACACTAAGAACAAACACTCATTTGTATGATGACATATGGTCAACGTTCAATAAATTGTACATGTACTAACATGTATTTTCTTTTTCTTTTGCATTGTGTGCGTTCGATGTTTGTCATGTAATTGTTTGATTCTCTAAGATATGATATGATATGGCATTTATAAAGCACCTATATACAAGTTTTTCAAAGCGCAACTAGGCAAGGGAGGGAAATGGAGGGAAGACAGACAACAATCATACTAGGCCAGGTGTCATTCAGATTGCGCAAGTGCGGGGGAAGGAGGAAAGTGCGGGGGGCAGGAGGAGGGACAGAGCGGTACATGGGATAATAGAACAAATAACAATAGGTAAAGTACGGCCAGAAGGTGGCAAGTGCAACGGTAAGTGTAGAGGGTAAGTGAGTTGTACTCAGCTGTAACTTGGAAATGTTAAAACCTCACTGAGTTTTAGATAGAATTGATAGTTGTGAGACCACTTTTATTATTCTTTTCATAGTCATGGTTTGGTTAATTGTATTGTCATATGAAACAGCATCTTACTGGTTTACTACACTTTGGCAGATGATACTGTTGTGTGACTCATTATTGCACTGGTTATAGCACTTGCTGTACATAAATAAGCAATATGACCCGAGCGGCAGGGGCATTACCGACTCAGGTAATGCCCCGGGGCCCATAGTTATAGCGAAGGCCCCAGGGCATTACCTGAGTCGATAATGCCCCCGCCTCGAGGGTCATATAGCTTTTAGTACCCCAACCCGCGTTATGTGCGTGAACGGGCCACTAAAAGCATTTTTTTCTGTCCCGAAACGGACAGAAAAAATAAAATAAAAAAAACGACCAAGAAAATGGCCACCATGCAAAGGGAAAACGTAGTCCGTTTTCCCTTTCCATGGCACCCATCGGGAGCGGATGCGCTGGGAACACAAGTGTTCCCAGCGCATCCGCTCCCGAAAAAGAAGCAGAAGGTAAGTGAGGTTCGGGAGGGAAGGGATGAAAAAAAAAGGATGAAAAAAAAAACAAAAAAACGTACCTGCGTCCCCGGCAGGGGACGATGGAAGCTTCCAGCCGTGTGGAGGCGCGGAGCGGGGATGGCCCCGCTCCGAGTCTCCACACTGCTGGAGGCTGCTATCGTCCCCCACTGGGGATGCAGAAGCAAGCAGGTAAGTTTACCTGAGTCCCCGGCGGGAGCCTCCTCATTGGCTGAGGGGCTGCCACGCCCCCCGCCGAGGACAAGGCGTGTTGCATTCTGCTTGACTCTCGCCAAGTACTAAAAGTTGTAAACACATTTTTATTTAAAAAGAAAGCATGACTTTCAGTGTGTTTCCATCAGTGATAGCACTCCTGGGCTGAGAATGTTGAAACACATGGTCCTTAGACACCGTTTACTTGATCATTATTGGCTAAACTAGTAAAGGGAGAGAAGATACATTCATCACCGGTTACTAGACCGACAAGATTGACGATCGCGAACCATCCTCTGCTTACAGTCCATAGAAAAATGCCACTCAATGCCCGATTATCAGTAACACCTACACGAACATTTGACCTAAAATTGTACCCTTCCCCATTATGCCATTTACACCACAACTTCCAATGCTTTTTTGCACAGAGCTCCAGAATCTGCGAATGAGTGAAAAGAGAAATTGAGACAAATCTTTCCAAGAAGCGTTTGGCAAGGTTTCACACCCCAAAAACGTTATGAAGCACTGGGCTATGATCTGTGTATTTCAGTGTTTTTTCAGAGTTGTCATCCTTGTGCGTGCCCTCCTCTGCCTCTGCCACTACCTGCCCGTTCTTGGGTGGTGTGATGAGAGCAGAATGTTCTCTCACTTATCCAAGGTATTTATATATTTATATATAGTATATGAGGGTTTGTAGCGCTATATAAAAGCTAAATTATTATTATTATTTATTATTTGTTATTATTTTTATTTGTTGTGATATGGTTTCAGTTTCACTTTTCACAATTCATTAAACATAAAACCTTTCCAGAACATAACAAATAATCTCATTACATAATGGAAAAGCTTTTTTAATATGCAATTTCAGGAGACATAAATATAAATAAAAAATCATACTGAATCGAATGTATAATTCGATCACTTGCAATCTACTAGCTTGTATTGTAAAACATCACACATATTTTTGCATTAGTTTATGGTTGCTAAAATGTTTGCCATTTGGTGGCCATTTCAAATATGACCCCGAAAATAGGCTTCTTCTGTGCTGTCACTGTCAATATTGTAGACAAAGCATGCATTAAACCCAGATCTCCTCCAGCGCTTGTTAACAGGACACCCAATGCAGAGATGCCTTACCGTGCCAATAGATTCCACATATTGACATTTTCCTATCCCCTGGAATTCCCAATCTCGCTCTTTGCACCTCTAAAGTGTCCAGTTGCTTCAAGTGAATCTTCATAAAGTATGTCTTCTCACTCTGCCCAGGAAAATCGTCTATACGCATGTGTGGGTTAGAACCCTAATTCATTACTTGCAGAAGACGTTTATACAATTTTACATTCCCATCCTGTCTATGGGTAACACCCCAATTGTATTAGCACACATTTTTTGTTTAAAACCCTCCTCATCACCCTTAGTGTTCGTGCTTATATTCTGGAAAATGTAGATTTGCCTCTTGTATTAATCTTTCACCACTCAACGTAGGATTGCTCATGCTCCACCTGGTTGATGCCATACAATAAGGAGACTTGGGGTGTGCACTCCTCACCTTTACATACAGTGACATTTCCTATGCTGCAGCTAAAGATTCCAGGGAGTTTAGGCCCATCTCCTAGTCCATTAGAAGGAGTTAATTGTGGGAGGCTTAACAGATATCGTCAGATGTATCCTTCCAATTCTGCTACACAAATCACATTTTCTAATCACATATATTTCAATGCCACGAAACATTATTGACTCAATTTTTGTAAATATATGTAGAGTAAGTGCTTTAAAGCATATCCCTGTAATTGTGGGTCGAATTTTGATTTGAATGTTTAATGGGGGGATTTTTTGCTTTGATCTTAAACTGGTTCAGTGGGCCACATCTAATACCCTTTCTTTTCCCAAGTGGCACTTAAAGAGAATAATCCTATGTTTCTTCAAAAAAACACATAACATTGTTTATTGCTACATTGAGGTATAACTTAATGTCATTTGCGAATTTCTAGGCTACGTTTAAATATCTGTGCAGCCCAACTGGAGTTTGGTCACAAAACATAATCGTCTGCATAAACCAATCAAGCTGTATTTATTGGTCGTAACTCAGGTGGGTAATTACAGACACCTATGAGTGCCATCAGTATGTCTGAAACATACATATTATTAATTTCAGTAGACTGTACTGAATGCCCCATTTGTGTCTCGCAGACAATGGAACACAAACAAATGCGGAGATAAAGTAGACATATGTAACATGCAAAGTGCTGGACTGAGAGCATAGTTCTGTATCCTTTAACAGGTTCAGCATCAGACAATTAATGTTTGCGCCCTTACCTCTTTGAACCCCCGATGCTGGTTACATCAAATCATGTATCTGGATGATAAATATTGGGGATAAACCTAGCCCTTCTTTTCAATATCAGGATGGCATGTACTATTTGGCAAGAGCAAGGATTACAAGAGTTCCTCACTAACTCTCCAAAAAGCACACAAAAAAATCTCCCTCCAGATATTTGGGGTCACCTTTAATGCACTCGTTTGACCATAGGGGGCAGTGATCTGGAAAGTATCAAGGATTTACTAGCTTCCTCTATCTCTCGTTTGTAGAACTGACCCTCCCAGACCTTTAATTTTCCCATTTCTGTACAACTTGTTTTTGGTTGCATGAATCCTACTATAGTACATGTGCCACTCTTTCTGAGAAATGGGGTTTGTTATCAGTTTTGCCTGTCTATATTCCCCAGTACCCAATGGCTGTCACAGTTCTTTTTAATCATATTGATCTACCCCATCATCATTATTTGCCAATTTCCAGTAGCAGTTCTAATCTTGTGGGATTATAACCAATTTCTATGACGTTTTATCAATTGCATACATTATAAGTTTATGCTGCAAGATATTGCCTCCTCTATTTTACAGCTCTTGAATCATGTATCTCTTGTTTCTTGTTTCTCACAATAAGATCAAACTAAGGTAAGCACCTACTACCTGCCGGGGGCTCCATTACTACATCCAACATGTACTGATCAAGCTTTTAACATGGTTGTAAACTCCTGGATGTTATGCCTGCAATACTTGGATAATATGCAATTGCACAATTAACTAGCTGAGTGTTAGTTAATGTGGTCATATATGCAAAAAATTTTTTAAACCAAAACATCCTATTACTCCTGTTTTTTTTACAAACTGGTCCTAAAGTCAATGTGTTTTATCCTGTCCACGAATAATACCCCTCAGGGCACTTCAAGGAATAAATGGTCAGTAACCCTTGATTCGGTAATTAACAGTTAGTCTACTACCTCATATATAATTTATTTTGAAAACATGATCAATTATAGAATAACCAGAGCCATTAGTATTGTGTAATATCCAGGGATATTCCCTTTTGTTGTCCCATTGAGCGCAAATAGCTCCCACTTATCCATCACTGATGGGCCTTGCTTTTCTTCTTGTTTGCAAATACCACCTCGGGATGTTATGTTATGTTACATTGATTTATGCCGTACATGGCTGCCATTTTCATGGCCTCCAGGTGCTCAATCCTTATCACATGAGTCCATGATTCAATCTTCATCCAACCTTATATCCGGACAGTTGGTATTATTTGCTTCACCAGCAATCAACGCATGTTTTCGGGCATACACCTCCGTAAATCTTTCCATGACATTACGTACCTAAATGTACATGGCAGGTTTACCATTTTCTGCTTGGCAAAACATAGTGTTATAGTTAACCATTGCTTTCCAACAGCATGTCAATCCCCCACATCAATCAAAAGGATACTGTCAGATCCACGGTCAGTCTCTAGCGCAATAAAGCCTAGACTGTTTTTATTTATTTATTTATTTATTTTCAATGCAAACAGCAGGTCACTGCTAGAGCGGCCCTTAGAACCTTCGTTTGCTTTTTTTTACAAGAACAAGTATAAACATCCCAATAAAACAAATCAGTTAGACATACTTCCTGCAATGAAACAGCGTCGCAAGAAGTTAGCTTGCTAACATCTTTGGAATTCGCCAACAAACAGAAACAAGGGGGTTTCATGACAGGCGTTTAACGGCATTCTTGTCTAATAAAGGAACCCATATCTAATTTTGATTAGAATTCCTTGTCCAGTCATGTTGTTTATTCCTCCACTAATATGCAGCACCATCTTTAAGTTCGTAAACAATTCCACCCTCCCGATTTCCTTAGCCAATAACTCTCTGGTTTTTCAGCTCATTCATTGTAAAGGAATTTGAGGTTGCATTGTGTCTCGGTAAGAACTATGCAGCACCATCTTTAAGTTCGGAAACAATTCCACCCTCCCGATTTCCTTAGCCAGTAACTCTCCGGTTTTTCAGCTCATTCATTGTAAAGGAATTTGAGGTTGCATTGTGTCTCGGTAAGAACATGATTTGATCTAACCTCCATAAACATAAAAAATGTTCATCCCAAAGATAAGACATGCTGTACCTCCAGTAAAAAAGTGTTAGCTATGCCTGTACATTTCAAATACATGTTCCCTCCTCAAATCTCTTCCATTTGGGAATTATAGAAGTGTAATATCCTAAGAAGCAATCACCCTTAACTTCAATATTTCGCTCGAGATTTGCAAGAAACATTCCCAATGTAAGGGGGGGCTGATATAGGTCATCAAAAATCACTTGAACCCCTGGGTTTAAAGATTGCCAGGTATTCCTGTATCTCATGTTGCTAGATTTGGGTGAATGTGCACTCTCCCCGCTTTTTGATGACTCATTACGCCCCTAAACCCTCCTCCTAGTACACTAGGAGCATCTGCTTTCCCTATCCCATCCTTCGTTACATCGTTCAAATTACCGTAGGTAGGAGAGTCTTGTACAATGGAACCATCATTTGATATTAGCTCCCCATGCTCCCTAAGTGAATCACTACTCCTATTAGCCACAGGAATATGCTCTGTCTCTCCTGCCTTGCGCCTATATATGTGTGTTTGTATGTAATATTTGTGGCAGGGAGAGGAGGGGGCGGAGGAGCAACATTGCGTCTCAGCGGGTGAAATCTCCCAAGGGAAAGGAAATCACACCAATGCAGGAGAAACCTGAGGACTAGAGGAGAAGTCCCAATGGATGAAACCTCCCAAAATCATCTTAATCCCACCCATTGAAGGCTGCACAAAATCAACTAAAAAAGCAGCTCATTTTTATAGCTGTCTTTAACAAGTGGGATTATGACATAGAGCCTCATTACAAGTTGTGCGGAATGCGTTTAATGGCGACGGTAATGGGGCCGGCGCCGTTAAACGCATTCCACACTATTACGAGGTTCCCTCACAAGACCAGATGTGGACGTCTGGTTCATCCAGACGTCCATAGCAGGTCCCGCGAGGGAACCAGGGAGCTAACAACGGGCCCTCTTGTAATGGGCCCGTTATAAGCTCCCTCCCCATTCACATTGAGCCCTATGGGGACTCGAATGGGAATGGGGAAGGTTTGGGTCCGGGTTCCCTGAATGGGGAAATACCGGGCCCTCCAAACTCGGAATGGCCCGGTATTTCCCATTCAGGGAACCCGGACACGGACACGGTTTTGGAGGCAGCCATGGCGCCAATAGCGCCAAGGCTACCTCCAAAGTTGTAATGAGGCCCATAGACTTTAGGCCCGTGCAAGGATTTTAAAAGACTTCCTCCTTCCTCCGGCATGCAACTACATTGTTCAGAAGGTTAAAGAGACAGATATCAATCTCAGTTACTGCTAACACTACTTTATGCTAGGGAAGGCCTTCTCGAACAGCAAGTCTTCTGCTTCTTCTTAAAGAAGAGATAGTTTCTGTGAAGTCTAAATTCAAGGGTAGGGTGTTCGACCTTGAGAGGCCGGGCATCCCCTTCTACCCTGATTCCCTCTTTCCTTTCCCACTTGTACTTCGCTTGGTAAAGGAGGGAGTATTGGCTGTTCTGAGGTCTCCGGTAGGAGTTGAACATTTCAACTCTTTAGATTAGGTCATAGCTCTGCAACATGTGGTTCTCCTGATGTTGTGTACTGCCACTCTCATAAACGCTCATTATTGATTATAATGATCAGGGCAGATGGGAGATGTAGTCCAAAACATCTGTTGCAGACTCTTGTCATAGGTATTCCAAGCTAATATGCCAAATAGAACTCTCAATCAGGAACATGAATCTGATGTCAACTTTTTAATTAACCTGGATCCATTGTAGGGTGTGTCGGCCAAGTGAAATGTATTTGTTCTCTTTCAACCCAGGGACAACTAAAGATGACCTGTTTTGTATCTGTTATATGTATTTGATTATGCAGTGTGAGGTTTCCATGCCCATACTTTTTTATGCGATTCTGGATATATGTGCGGTCCATATTATTTTCCACCTTGTGGGTGGCATACAGTATCTCAAAATTGCATCCAATCTCACATTTCAGTTCACCAAGGTCTAAAAACGTATCAAGAGCATACAAATATGCCTGTGTAGAGAATAATAGCACTTGCTCTGTAGAGGGGAGGCCGGCCTATTAAAGACAGTGTTATTGCCATTTTGTAAGACTACCTCTCTAAATAAAGCTCCTACATTTTTGGGATCATTCTAAAAATCTAGAATGGGTGGATGGAAAGTTTCCAATTAATCACAACAAATGGACATTCTTCTGAACATCTTCTAACCTATCTGTGGTGTTGTAGAAAAGCACTAACCATGTGCACATCATTTTTGATCTATCCAAAACTGCTACGATAATTCCCTTATGCACAAAACTCAAACAGCCAAGTCCTTGGAAGCAGTTCCTCCCCTTGTAAATGTTATTTTCTTTCCCTGCCCCTATACTCATCTTTATTGTAGCGTTTCCTCTTCTTGCCCCGCCTATGTTTCTGATGTAGCTGCATTGTACTGTCTCTCCTCTCACTAGACTCTACTCTCCGTCCTGACTGACTCACTCTCACTGTTCAGATGTTGCTGTGCTTAATGAATTTCCTGTTCATCCCCTCCTTCTTCTGTCCATACAGCTCTATTGAGCCAGTAGTCACTGCTCCTACTTCTCCCCTTTCACTATTTAGAGTTCCTGTTCTCCTTGATTTGCCCTAACTGTCCCTCTCATTGTTTAACAGTTTTTTTCCATCGAAGCATTCCTCATCTACCTCGCAATCCACAACAGACTGCCCCCTTCCTGCATCTCTGCGTGTACTCCCACCTCGTATCTACTTCTGTGTTTCCTGCTTTCCATGCCCTTCCACTTCTTTAACTTCCCTTTTTCATTTCCTCCTCTCATTTCTTTTCTTAAATATTTACATGCTTTGTCCTCATCAGTAAAACTCTTCATCAGTTGAGTGCTCGACCTGCCTTTCCCTGTCAATCCATCCCTTGCAGTAGCTTTCCCTGCTTTTGATCCTGTCGATTTCAGACCTGCTCTGCTGAACTATTTAGGCAGGTCCGTCTACTCCCTTCAATTGTGATCAGAAGATTCCTCCTCAATGTATCTGCATTTCCTGCACTGTCTGAATTGTCTTTCTCTGTCCTATCTCTCTCCCTGCAATAACTTCCGGAATCCAGATAAGAATGAATGGCCAGAGCTATATTGGGAAGTTGAATGTAAAAGTATTTTGGGATAAAAAAAGTAATTCTCAGTCTCAGCTGAGTTATTTTTTTAGCAATTTAAATACTTTTTCTTTTAAATATTTTTTCTAGTAATCCAAACGTTCCTTATACACAGTAATGTCGTTAAATTAAAATAAACATTTTTATGACATAGGCCATGTTCACATCAGACAGTCGAGCTGAAAACGTCTTATGTTTTACATTTTTTATTGATGTCTTTATTTTTTACTTATTTTTTTTAATCTTTATTTTAAATCCTTTGCAATTGCAGTACAACATGGCTATTGCACATTCATAGTACATACCTCAAACAAACATGACATATCCCCAACAGTTTTGCAAACGAAAAAGCATGCCTTTAAGGTCTCTTCTGCTTCAGCCCATCCTTTCTTGGCCACTGATATTGACATGCTTTTTTGACTAGCTCAGGCAGCATCCTGGTGTTTATTATTCTCAGTCGGATCCTCTTTTAGTAAATGGTTCCTAAAGTCTGCCCATATGTAAGTCTGCCCATATGTCCTTGGGTTTGGAAGACATCAGCAAAATGGCTATCTATAGGTCTTCGTTGTTGTTCACTTTCTCAAAATCTTTTTGCTAATAATAACCCTGAGTTTATAAATCTACTTTTGCGCACAGACGCTTTTTTTATATAAACCAAACAAGTGCCCGTTAGGGTCAAGATTTATTTGGGGCCCAGTGATCACAGTCAGCTTTTCATTCACATTCGTCCAGAAACTACTCAGTCTAGGGCATTGCCTGAGAATATGCATATTCTGCATCTACTGCTTTACACCTTGGGCCTTCCCCACTGCTATTAGGATGAAATAGCTGTAGGTGAGTGTGGGTGTTGTGAACTCTATGCAGTATCTTAAACGGTACTAGTTTACATTCAGCATTTATCAAAATTTGCTTAGTCACGCTAAACATTTGACCACATTCCTTTTCTGATATTTGGGTCACCAGTCTACATTATAGTTGGGGTTTCTGACATATATTAGGATATCGTCAGCATCTAATGAAATAAGTTCAGGCTTACAGGCTATGTGCATACCTCTTTTAGTGTGATGCACGCTGATTATGACTGCTAGGGGCTCCATTGATATCTCAAATAGCAGGGGTGATAGAGGGCGGGTGCCTCTACCCACTACTAATGGTTCACTGTAGCCTTGGGGCCCGTTCACTGTCACTGTGGCCTTGGGTTCCTGATATAGTAGCTTCACGTAACAGAGAGCTAAAGCCACATTTTACCAATACTGCAGATAAGAATTTCTACAATACCATATTGAAGGCTTGTTGGGCATCTTACGAAACTACTACAGATTTCGTTTCCAGGCTTATCTGCAACATTATATTGAATAATCTGTGCAGGTTCAGCGCTGTTGATCTCCTAGGGATAAATCCTGCTGGGTCTGGGTGGAATAAGTAGCACATATATGACATTATCTTAGCATATATTTTAGTGACTTTGTTGATGAGTGATAATAGCATACATGAGCCACATTCCCGTGCCATGTTTTTTTAGGTTTGAGAAGCATGATGATTGTTGCCTTTGTGAAAGTAGATGGAAGAATATTGGATTTGAGCTATTCCTCTCACACCATTAGTAGATGTGGGGCTAATGTAGAATTGTATGCCTTATGAAATGCAGGGCAAAGTAGGTAGGTCCTCGACTGTCTTAAGAAAGTGAGACTGGCTGATCTAACTGCCTCCTAGTCTCATCTGATAGTTCAGTTAGAGGGTCCCTTCCAAGAGTGTGTTAATATCATCTATGCTCTGGCCGTCTTATGCACAGTATAATTTACAGAAGAACATTTGGAAGACATCCAATATGTCCCTAACCGCGTAACACATATCATCGGTTTCGTTCTGTATCAATGCTCTACCTCATGTCCCCATTTTTATATCGCAGTAGGTTTGCTAAACTTTGCCTTGCTTATGTCCTTTGCCATAGTTTCTTGTACTTGGTCTTCCAATTCCGCCCCATTAGCCGCAATATCCCTTCTAATGGTTTTAAGCACCAAGCCCCCAGTTCAGTTGCCATTGCCACACCTCTTATATAGGCTTTAAAATCCTGCCATAGTGTTCCCACCGATTGGACGGATAGATAAAAAGTATTGTTGGATGTGTTCCCTAATTGTCACATCAAACATGACATGAATATAGATGAAAATAGAAACAAATACAATCTTCCAGCCAAGAAACACAAGGTGGCCATGATATCAACACGAAGGATGATGTATAATCATAGGATCGTAAATGCCAGCTCTAATACAAAATAACTGTTCAAAGTTCTAAAAGAACTGGAAGATCCATGCCCTTTGGCTCCAGTGGTCAACAAAGATGGCGCACGTCCATTCAGGACTTTATGGTTAATAAGATCACCAACATCCAAGAGGGCATTACTAACAGACGAGCCATGCCTACGCCATCACTGTCAAGTCCAGAAGAGATGGAGGTGGGTTGGAACACACTCGTGTTTGGGTTGAGCCGGTCACAAAACTGGAAGTGTCAGCCATTCTCCAACAACTCAAAACTACTCACTGTAAATGAGTTATATGTTCTGCCATGACTGTCAAGGATGTTGCTAAGCAACTTGTTGCCCTGATCACTAAGTTTAGTTATGCTTCTTTCCGGGAAAGTTTTGTTCCACCATGCATCAAGCAGGCAGGGATATCACATCTGATTAAGAAACCTGCTTTGGATCCTAATACACCGTCAAACTATAGGCCTACAACCAATTCCAAGTTTTTGCTACAAATTTGGCATAAAGAGGCCCATGTTCAAGTGTATGATTTTCTGTCCATATTTAAAATTCAGAGGCAATCTGGTTGTCGCAGTGCCCATGGAACAGAATCAGCACTGTTAGATGTCAAGGCAAGTATCCTTCAGGTCTTTGAGAAAGGCAGAACAGCTCTCTTAATGCTTCTGGACTTATCAGCTGTTTTTGACCTAGTTGACCATATACGGCTGGCCACTAGGCTATTACACTCTGCCTCTTTTTCACCAGTCGTGACCGGTTGGGTCAAATCCTTCCTAGACGGATGTTCAGCTAGGGTGTTCAGTGGTAATGTCATGGCTGAGGACTTAATGCTGACACGTGGAGTCCCCCAAAGAGCATGACTGTCCCCCACTTTATTTAATATCTTCAACAAGCCTCTGTTCGAACTGCTTGATGAGGATGAAGTATTCTACACAAATTACGCTATTGATACCCAGTCCCTCATAGCTCTTTCTGGGAACTGCACTAAAGATACTGAAAGCATTAACTCAGCTTACTCTGTCATCCACACTTGGATGATGAACAATGGCCTTGTCCTAAACGACTCGAAAATTAAAGTTTATGATAATGTGCACGGTGCACCGCTGAAAAAGCTGAGCCCTGAATTCTGTAAGTTTGAATTTGCTGGTTGTTCCATCGCCACTCTCTTCAAAGTCAAGACTCTTGGGATAATGTTTGAGCGAGAGTGAAAAATGAAGGCACGTGTCAATAGTCTGATTTCATCCACTTGCTACCATCTCAAACTTCTAGCCCAACTCAGGCCATTTGTTACCCTCAATAATCGAGCCATCATTGCCAGAGCCATTATTGGTGATAAACTGGTCTATTGTTTCAGTTTGTTGCAAGGCATGGGTAAGGGAGAGTTGGCCCGCTTACAGACTCTGCAAAATAACATGGTCTGGGCTGTGGAAGGCCTACGTAAAAAAGATCATATGTGGCGGCCAGAATAATGTTTCGCTTGTTGACCATCACACACAAGCGTCTCCATGGAACAAGTCCAGCATATTTGTCTAATGAGCTTGTCTGGCATCCAGCACGCAGAGTGCTTAGATCCAATAACGTTTTCCTTTTGATGCTCCTGGCGCTAAATTGACCCTGGTTGCTCATGGGTCTTTTCCTTAGGTTGCACCCAAACGCTGGAATGCTGCCCCACCTGGCCAGAGGTCCTGTTACGCTCTTACCAGGTTCAAACGTAGCTCAAAAACTGCTGTTCCAGTAATTCCTATTGTTTTCTTCCACTGTCTGTTTCTGCTGCCCATTTTTCATTCCTATGGCTTATGTTTTGTGTAGTTTGTCTTGTTAGCACTCCTATACCTTCGGGTCATGTTTTAGCACTATATAAATAATGCAATATGTGAAATAAATCTTTCAAGGCTGCTGGTTCAAATTTCCAGGCCAGCTAGGGCATGCTGTGAGCACCCAGTACCATGTAAAATACTATGTGCAAATGGTCAGAGTATGTCCGTGAGAGAATCTAGGCCACTCAAATACAGTGCATCAAGGCCCACAATACTAGGATGAAGTCTATTCTGGTGGCCATGTCATGTACTGACGCTTAGAAAGTGTGTTCCTGCACCTGCAGGGTGTAAAGTCCTAAATAAATCTGTCAGATCTGCAGAAGCCATACACTGTAGTATGATAAGTGCAGCTGTGGAAAGCGGCCTAGCACTATTACTTGTGCCGTCAGTGACAAGATCTAGAATGGTATTCATGTCCCCTTCTCAGATGGTCAATGCTAAATGGTAGGACTCACATATCTCCAGGATTTGCACATAGAACTCTGGGTCATTGTAGGGTGACCATATGTATCTCAATCCCCACCACCTTCTGTGTCGTATTCCAAATCTCTCTTCTGGGTCCATGTGCTGCTTGATAAATGTAAACTTCACTTGTTGTGTATGAGTATGGAAACCCTGTGGGCCTGGGCTGAATAGGAGGTAATTAACCTATTAATGCCCCAAGATCTAGCAAAGCTATTTATGATCTTATCTGTGGCATGTGTTTCTTGTAGGAGCAGTAACTTGATCTGCTGCCTATTTATGTATGTTTGGAGCTTTTATAGGGGTCCGCGTGCCTCTAATATTCCAGGTCAGTATTCACAATCATGCCTGATCTTCTGATGGACCAGTATTATGGTGCATACAGGAGGTCTCAGTTGCAACAGGTAAATTAACTGCCAAGCACATTTTAATTTTAATCTAAAGCACTAGCTACCCCGCCCTGCAACCCTCCCTACCGTCTCAACTGGGGCAATTTTAAACCCATAAACTTTACCAAAAAGAGCATAACAAAACAGGATTCTACTTAGCATTGGGGTAGCCACTGGGGCTACTCCTTAGCTGCTTAACTGCCTGTTCATGGCTTACGGACCAAGTGGCATTTGGACATTTTGAAAGGAACTTTATGGGTAACCAGAGATTCAGAAATGGTGTCATTCATGAAGTTACCCACCGAGTTTGCTGCAGTAGTGCTGTGCTCTAGCACCTTGAAGTGTCTCATGTGCTAGATGGAATTACCAATAATGATCTAGGACCCAAATCACTGGACAGACTCAAAGAATATGGAAAAATACTACTTTATTATTAGCATAAAAATAAAGTAAGGCAATCTGGTGAATCACAAGCAGTAATTCATGCGCAGACACCCGAATGTGATTCTACAAAGGTCCGACATGGCAAACTGTAAAACCTATTGAAGGGAGGGATTGGTTAAGGAAACATATGTACCTGTGACAAATCAACTTCCAGGACACCAGTGGTCCAGGGATGAATATGGGTTTCTAAACTATAAATCAACCCCACACCTCTAGTACACCAGAAGGGATCCAAACAAATTGGAATACAAGTGAATTATAAGACCTCCTTGTCCAGTTTCGGTAACTTTGACGGAACGGCAGGCTTATCTCGGCAAGGCCGTGGATGATTGGTTAGTTGCAAAACAGAGAAAATACAATTATTACCCAATGGTAAAAGGGACTGTCCAGTCAAGGTTGTATAACCATATCTACTTTAATATTAGTACAACAGACAGTTCTTGCACACTACAAAATACAACCCACACTGTAAAGGAACACATAGGACAGACAGTTTCACAAAGGAAAGGGATGCACTGACAGGAGGGTAGTTGGTAAAGTAATCAGTCTTACTATTCCAGGTTATTTGGTTTCAGCACCAAGGGGGCAAAGGGTTGTAACTGTCCATAGGGGCCTTCAGAGAAGGACCAGAGGGGCAGAACCAAAATGTAATGTATGTAATGTAATGGAATTTATAAAGCGCAACAAAGACCTGGAGGCATCAAGGCACTAGTGGGAAAAGAATCACCGGAGAGGAAAGAGGAGCAAAAGGCCTTTAAAACAGGAACGTTTTCAACTGCTTGCAAAAGATGGACAGAGCATCAATGCTCCTAATGTGAAAGGGGAGAGCATTCCACAGAGAGGGAGCCAGTACAGACACAAATCTACCTCCAGCACAACAGTGGCGGAAACGTGGAATGTACAACAAGAATTGGTTAGAGGAATGAAGAGTTCTCGTGGGCTGATAACGAGAGAGCTTAGTCTGCAAAACTCGGCCCCCACAGAGTGAATGGCCCGATGGACTGTACACAGGACCTTGAATTTTATCCGAGTTCTCACGGGTTGCCAATGGATGCACTGGAGGAGGTTGTTGGAGTGGGAGAATCTTGGGTTGCCAAGAGCAAGCCTAGCTTCTGCATTCTGTAGGATCTGGAGGCGTTGAAGGAGTGCTTCAGGTTGGCCAAGATAAATGCCATTACAATAATCAATTGCACCCATGATGGCTGCAGTGACAATTTTGCACAATGTACCTGGTACTGAAGACGTTCTTGGTGCTTGACAGTGTCAAGGCGGTTCCAGTGCACTTAGCAGCCTTTTAGACAGAGGTAGTGGTGGGAGACAGCTCCAGGTACCAGGTGGCAGGCAGTCCACCAAGCGAGACTGGACTGACGTCTGCAGGCTGTCGGCATGTTGGCTTGGGGTCAAGAATTACTGTCTCAAGGTGGCTCGGATGGCTCTTGTGACTGCGGCATGACAACACTCAGCGTTGCAGCCAGATGCGGTTCGAGGACTCGACTCTCTCGAAAATGTCCTTAAAAGATGGATGCTGGATGATGCTTGTGTGGCACGCCTCCTAGCTTCTTCGCAGGGATCGTGTCCTTTCAAGGAGGATGGCGCTAAGCTCAAGAGAGTGTTTGCAGGCAACAGCCTGTTCTTTGCCAGAGACTCTACGACACTTCCCACTTGAGAAGCTTTCTGGCAGAATATAGCAGGGGACACTGTGTGCTGGCTGGGTACCGGCACTGGAGCTGCTGGATGGATCCTCTGAGTCTGGTGTCTCCCTCTGTTCCCTCTGAGATGTTCAGGGGAGCAATCTTGCTTCCCTCTTTGAACTCCTGGCCTTCCTTCACTGGTGGAAGATGTAAGATAGGCTGTATCTTCAGCTCTGGTCCAAATGAGTCCTTCTCCTTACTCCTTTCGAGCCAACAGATGATCTGCTAAGTGAGGAGTTCAGCCCTCTTTTAAAGCCAAATAGGCCCCAGTGATTGGTGCAGGCTAAGCCCAACCCTAATGAACCAATCCTGGGTCCCGACCAACAATCTTCTGTTATGCATGAGGCCAGGACCAGAGTTCTCTGCAACAGGACAGACAAGGGGGTGACAATATATATCTAAGTTCCACCCATCTCCCTGTCTGTTGCAGATCAAAGTGTTTTTCGGGTTAACTAAGCCCTCTGTGACTCTTGATTAATGCAAAGAGTTCCCTTAAAGTTTTTTTTATGGGAGAAGAGGTCCTGTCTCCCACAAACCACATACTTCTCCCCTCCCTCTGAAAGGGGCCAGCTCTGCAGGGATTTGCCTACGGTAAACAGTGGACCCAGACATGCATATCGCTGCCTTTCATACAGAGGGGTGGGAACTAGCTTCAAGTTGACACATTGCATACCAAAGGGGTGTTAGTCCCACATTTCTGTTGTCTATTCCGGCAACCAAGCCCCTTCAGGCTTCCTTCAATTATCTCTCATTAGTATGCACTGCCACTAGCCGAAGGACAAAGGAAAGCAGATCCATGGGGCCTTTGATATTTAATTTAGGCTGTCCATGCTGGAGGAAGGTGTGCCTTCCTCCTCCTAGAGATGGTTTGATGTACCCGTGGCTGTCACATTCCAGCTGAATATGACAGGGGAAGTCGGAACCTGTAGGTTGTGTCTTCCTGGAGTACATGTCACTATGCGTTTTGTGCAGGAAGCAGATGGACTGTGTGTGGAATGGCCTCACACAGTCCTCTGTGATTGGTCTCCCATCATTCCTTTTCATTATTAAAAAATCAAAAAATCCCAGGGTGAGCGCACTCTCCCTGTGCGGATGGTCAAATTCCTTACAGTACCTATGGTATGTATATGTGTTAATAACTTCATTGGCTGCTCCTTATCTGTTAGGTACTCCTCGAACCACCTCTAAATATGTATAATATTGATTATAGCAAAAAAATGGCAGCGGGTTGGTGTTTGCAACATTGTATAGCATATTACTACATAGATCCTCTGATCGGTTGGCATGCTTCACCAAACTTGAACTTTCGACTCATTAGCAGCACGTAAGCAAAATGAAACTCAGGTGCTGAGAGCAACATCAGACTACTCCCCACTTTCACAATTAGTCCATAATCTCTCCTTGCTCAGGCCCCAAGCCAAGGCTTCTCCTTTGTAGTTGACCTGGAAGCATGTTCTCCATTCTGGGACATTCAAGGGAGTGTAGGCACACTTTCATCTTCATTTGAGTTTAATGGATAGCTCTTGTTTTCAACTTCTGAATCAAGTTTGAGGAGACCACACATTTATCCATCTCAACCTCTATTTACTGCTATTTGATTCAATTAAGCTGGGTGTTGTGCTCTAGCACCTTGAAGAGTCTTTTATGCTAGATGGAATTATAATAATGATCTTAGACCAAATAATCGGACAGACTCAAAGAATATGGCATAGTACTACTTTATTATCACTTGAATAAAGCAGGGTCAACTGGAAAACATCAGAGTGATGCTCTTATACACTCACAAATAAACTTGATTGAATTGAGGTCTTATACCCCAATACGCATAATCTATGATGTCATTCTATGTGGCAAAATATAAAACCTATCAAGGGAAGGGATTGGTGAATGGAACATATCTACTTATAGAACATGTAAGGATTAGTGCATTATTGGATATCCTTTATCTGTAGGTCACACCTTGAACTACCTCTAAATATGTATAGTACTGATTATGGTGGACATAACAACAGTGGATTGGCTTCTGCAATATTGTGTGTTAGGTTGTCCCCCAACCCCACTGATTGGTTGGCATACTATTCCAACCTTGGACTTTTGGCTCCTTAGCAGCAGCCCGTACGTCAAATGAAACCTAGGTGTTTGAATGCCATCAGACTGCCTTGAAGTAGCATCCTTGATCCCAGGACAATAGACTCCTCTATATTCCATACACAAAGCTGTTTTTCGAGCGTCTCCAGACTCTGCAGCCCTGGTCTGTCTCTGAGGTAGCTTGATTGGTTTTAATATGAGTCCGACGTCACGTCTTTCCATCATGGCAGCCCTAGCCATGTTATAGGTTCCTCTGCAGCAAGCTTCATATGTCTCATCCACCCTGCGTTTCTGCATATATCCATTTATTAGTCAGTAGGTTACTTTATCTTCTTTGCATATGTGATTTTGTAATATTTGATTACATGTTTCTCAGGTTACTTCAGCTACATCTTTATTCTTTGAGTATTTGCATATTGTTTCAGTGAGTCTCAATATCTTTCCTCTATGGCCTCACTCTGATCTTGTCAAATTTCACTAATAGCTCTATGATGTCCAATGTTTTAATCAGATATCCTTCTACCCCCTCAGCACAAGGGTACATTCAATACAGTTGTCTGAGTGCATATTGTCTTTCATACACTCGATGCAGTATTGGGATGATACCTGGTGTCCCAGAGAGGGCTCTTCCCCTGCTGGTCCAGTATGACAGATATGCGGGTGGGAGCTAGGGATACCTCGTCCACCTGCTCCTCTACATTGCCACACGTCAATCATGTTCTTCATTGGTTGATGTATGTCCCTGTCCATTGACTGCATCCCATCCCATGACCAGAAGGAGGCAACAGGATGTTAGTTTGGATGAAGTGCATTGTATCCCCCTGTATTGTGAAAAAATTGTGTTTCTCTTTGTATTGCAGCCATAGTTTGGCAGAGAAGAGCAAAGCATACTGGATAGTTTTTTCCCTCAGTATCTTCTTGACCCATTATATCTTCTTCCATTCAGCTTGCACTGCCATTGATAAGTCTAGGTAAATGCTTGACCCATATTGTAATGTACTCTTCTTTCTTGCTAGTTGCAGGATTTTGTCCCTGTCTTGGAACTCAGTTACATCACTATAACAGGGCTCCAGGTATGGGACTAGAGGTCAGGGTGTAGTTGGCGGGGTCGTCCCTAAGCGCCGAAGCGGATGGCCGCTTAATCCTTGAGCTCCAGCCTTGGATTAAAATAAAAGAAAAAACCATGCTCATATTTACACAAATACAGTATAAAACTCACTGTGGTGACCGTATATCAATGCCACAACTTTCTGTGAACATAGCGAAGCTTTAGAAGGAGGTTCGGGTGAGTGGCATCGCGAGGAGGCATGGCCTGTGAGGCAGCAGAGTTACACTGAATTTTCAGCCGTACGCCACGTCAGCTGATCGGTGAATGTGACGGAGAGTCACTGTAGTCATTGGGAAGCACGTTTGCTTCACGACAAAGGTAACCTCTGACAAAAGCACTGTTTACACACAACTGTGCATAATAAATACATAAAAGCAGCCTATAACAAAAGCGGATTACCAAATTTCTTTTTCTTCTTTTTTTCTTTTATATATCGATAAGCATATAAAAGAATTTAAGTGTTGGGGACCGGATTTTGATCTTCCTGAGAATTATCAAGGCATTTTGATACATGAAGGGTTTTGGTCTGAGGAACATATATATGTTAATGTGACTGACTGTCCATCTAATACCCATACAGCATTGGTCTATACGAGTGCTGGATGGCACTGAAATAAATTAAGTTCCTAGAGTGTTGTTCTGTGAATGCAATACATAAAACCTGAATTGCCATAGATTTATCATAAATAATTTGTGAAATTAAATTTGCTATGTCTTTCTGATGCCTGGATATAAGAGATCAGGCTTATATTAGGATTTAGAGACTATACTAATAAAAAGAAAATCACAGATATTTCATCTTGCATACTTAAACTAAAGGAAGTAACTCTTCAGTGAGCAACCAGTGTCTATAGAAGAGTTCTTAGCCCTATCACAAAAGGAGACTCTATCCAGCGTTGTGCAAGCAATGGACTGGCCCAGGAACATCTATCCTGCCTCAGCGTGTCTTATAAAAAGGTGCAATCCAAAGAAACAATATCAACTCCTACCAGCAATGCCCTGAAACAACAAAAGAGTGACTCTCCTACACCTAAGGAGAATTTACAAGATCCAGTTATGAATGCTATCCTATTGGAAATCAAATCACTTAAACCCTTAATGGAAGCCACGACTGCAAAACTATGAATGCTTGGTGACAGGTGGTCCAATTTTGAATCTAGAATATCAGCAATTGAAAGAAGAGTAAGTGATGCTGAGGATGTTGCAAGGAAGGCACAGTCTTTGGAAAATACAGTTGTTTCTTTGCAAAAGCAAGCAGAAAACTAAGAAAATAGAAAAAGGAGGAACAATATACGCATTGTTCACCTTCCCGAAAATTTCAAAAAGGATAATCCAATCCAGTTTTTACACAACATGCTTCCCATTCTTTTGGATCGCCCTACACCTCCAAAGTTCAATATCCAAAGAGCTCATCGTAGAGGCCCCAGAAATCATGTATCGAGAATTGTAAATTTTGCCTTACTGGACTATGCCCATATCACACTTATAATGGAGAGAGTAAAACTGAAAAAAACTCTCATATGGGTAGGCACCAAAATCTTTATCAGCCATGATGTGTCAAATATCACGGCAGCTAGAAGAAAAGAACTATTGTCGTTTAGACCGGAGTTGCGGCAGCTCATGCCATATATGAAATCATTCATCCAGCCTCTTTAAAAGTCACCCTCAACGGTCAGATGTACACCTTTCAATAACCATTAGACTTGTGTAATTTCATTCAAAGTCATAGAAGGAAAGAAATGGATACCTCTAGACCACACAATTGAGCTAAATTGAGCGTGGATTAATTCAGTCTATTAATGACAGTTTTGCTGAAATGGATCTTGGAGTGGCCCATACGTATTAGGCTCTCCAGCCCCGCATATTATTGACTTCATTTGAACATGGTGTGGAGTGGCTGTATCCAGTTAGCCACTACTCGTTCATACACACGTTTGTTTCTACGTAATATGCAATACTCCATGTTTTTCATGTTTGTCCTTCCCCATCCCTTTTGTTTCATTCCCTTATGTATTTCAGCTCACCTGGTTATTGCCAGAGTTGTTATATCGATGACACCTTTTTCCATAGTAACTCCTGGATCTTAATATTGTAACATGGAATGTCAACGGTTTACATAATCCAGTTAAGCGGCAAAAAATTCTATCTCATCTCAATAGGGCCAAACCCGCCATTGCTTGTTTACAAGAATCACACCTTTCTCAGGAAGAGGCTGGCAAACTGAAAAGATTAAGAGTAGACCAAGTTTTATCCAGTGCAACAGATGGGAAAAAGAATGGAGTTATTACTCTTATTAACAAACACCTTCAATGTAAGATATTGTCCTCGGAAACAAATGATGTTGGAAGATGTGTTTCAGTCAAAATGCTTATTGAATCTATAAAATACTCTATTCTCAATGTATATGGCCCCACTAATGCTGACCCAGGATTCTGGTCTAACTTAAGAAATTGTATATCCAAATCATGTCCCAATAACCTTATTGTATGCACAGATGTCAATGAAATTGTGGATCCTATCCTCGACAAAGAATCTAATGTACGATTAGAATCACAAAGTCCCACCTTCAATTTTTTTAACTTTGTGTCAGAATTAGGTTTGATTGATGCTTGGTGCATTTTACATCCCTCGTACTTAGATTATACCTTCCTTTATCCTCCTCACAAATGGCACTCAAGGATTGATTACATTTTTATATCTAATCTTTAACGAATAATCTAATAGAGGCAGAGATATAAACTATTGTTTTATCAGATCATGTCCTAGTCCAGATTAAATTATCTAATGCTCAAAATACACACAAATATAACAGATGGATATTCAATTCAACCCTCTTGAAAGATGAAGTGTTTGTGAAGTTCATACACCAACAACACTTTCTTCTTTGCAGAAAATTCTCCTACTGATACTTCGGTCCACAACAACTGGGATTGCTATAAAGCAACAATGAGAGCTCACATTATTTCCTATTTGGCAGCCAAAAAGAAAAGACTTAAAAAAGTCTTGGAAGATACTCTTAAACAAATACAAATTTTACAATCATAATATATACATGCTAATTCTATCCCTATTCATCAAAAAATCATCAACCTTAGAATACATTATAATAACCTTACCACTGAATACTCATGCACCACTGTTTTAAAATATAAATCTAAATCTATCAGTTTTTGAACAAATCAGGAAAGGCATTGGCATCCTATCTCAAATTTAACACAAATAAAGCAAGAAGTACTGTTATTAAAGATCAAAATGGAAATACAGTCTTCTCTGATAAAGAAATTCTACAAGTCTTTTATAAATTGTATCAAACATTATATTAATCGGAAACTACACCTGAAAGTACCCATGCCTCAGACTTTCTTAAAAATATACACTGTCACACATATGTTAACCTAAATTTCAAATCTTTAAATGATCCCATATCATTGAATGAAATATACGTAGCCATTAACAATCTCAAAAAGGGCAAGGCCCCAGGCCCAGATGGGTTTTCTATCGATTACTTTGCCAATTTTAAACAAATTATAGTTCCAAAACGTAATGAATTATATAAATCTTTCATTACCAGCAAAAAAGCCACAGGCTCCTTCTCGGAAGAAATGTTGATTGTATTTCCTAAACCCAATAAAGACCCTGAATTAGCCCAAAATTATAGACCTATATCCCTAATAAATACTGATTGTAAAATATTCACCAAAATTTAGTCAACAGACTTATACCCCTTCTTTCAAATCTGATTAAGAATGATCAGGTGTGGTATGTGAAAGGTAGATTGTCCTCTGCACATATAAGATTATTCACCAATATCATCAGTATCATTCACAACTCTCCTAATCCCTATCTGGCAATAGCATTAGATGCTGAAAAATCTTTTGATAAACTCAAATGGGATTAGATGTTTAAAGCTCTGGCATGGGATCCCTGATTCCTTCATATCAATGGTTAAAGTGCTATATTCTAATCCCACAACATCAATCTTTGTAAATAATCAAATGTCCTCATTATTCCCCCTTCAGAAAGGTATTCCTCAAGGATGTCCTTTTTCCCCCTCTTTTGTTTAAATTAGCAATAGACCCATTTCTAGAAGCTATCAGACAAGAGGAAAATATAATTGGCATACTGTTTGAAGACATTAAGATCAAAATGATTGCGTACGCACTTGATGTACTACTTCTATTAAGAGCCTCTGATACGTGCCTACAACATCTAAAATGTATTATTACACAATTCTGCCTTACATCAGGGTACAAACTTAACACGGACAAGTCTGAAATTTTACCACTTAATGTACACTGTACGAGCCATCATTTTTCAAGCATTGGAATGAAATAGTGTCCAACAAATACTAAGTACTTAGGTATCCAAATTTCATCTTCAATTAAGAATATTGTTAATCTGAGTACAGCCAACATTATCACCAAAGTAAAGGAATTAACAAACATGTGGTCACCGCTTTATTTGTATTGGTGGGGGAGATTGGAAACTGTTAAAATGATGTAAGAAGAAAAGAAAGGATTTAACTCTGTAAACTCAAAAAAAACAGATCTCTAGGTGGAGTGGGATTTCCAGATTATAGGAAGTATCAGGTTGCCTTTATTTTAAGACAGATTCAGTTATGGTTTTCCCCCAAATAATATAGATCTACCAAACTGGTTGCTTATAGAGAAAACAATGGTCTCACCTCATGTTCTCTCAGACTGACCCTATGTCAATAATTATAATAGAAACTTTACTATTACCAGTATTAATATCTCTATTAAATATTTGCGTTCATATCTATTTGTACCTCATACAAATAACTCTCAGCTTATTTCCCAATATATTTTGATGAATCTGTGATAAAAATAAATAAGATAACTATATGTTGGAGGCCATGGCTAAATGTTGGCATCAATTATATAGGACAGCTTTTTACTCAAGACACTCCATTGACTTTTGAATAATGTACAGCAAAATTTCAAACCCCAAAGGCCTTCCTACAGAAATGTATTAATTTGATGAAGCTCAAAGATTACTCCATTTAGCTAATCCTAATGTTACAGCATCTATGTTTTACAAAGTTTGCTCCTCTACGTCAACAGATGAAGCTCTACTCAAATGCCAAGAAGCGTGGAATCAAGATTGCTCCCTCAACATTACACAATCTAGATGGCCTTGCATATGGACTGATATTTCCAAGGTAATTGTCTCAGCAAGTCTGCTGCAAACGCTCTATTTCTTTCACCATAGGGCTTTTCTTACTCCTGTAATGCTTTTTAAAAGTGGAATATCTCAAGATAACAATTGTTGGACATGTATAAGTTCTCAAGGTTCCTTCAAGCAAATGATTTTTTAATGTCCATTTGTTAAAGCATATTGGGAAAAGATTGGGGATACCATGAGAAATATATTCCGAATTCAATTGACTATGTCCCCTGATGTTTTATATCTGGGTAGTGAAACACTCCAACCTGCTATTCATAAAAAGGATGGCTATCTGTTTGACCAATTTATTGCTATAGCTATCCAGATAATTATGTCAAATTGGAAAAATGTCAAAATAGTGCCTTCAAATTATGGTGGAACTAAGTTTGTAATCTTCATATGATGGAAAAATGCAATGCTGTATCCCCACACTTGATGCAAAAACATCTAATAAAATGGAACTCTTTTGTAGATTATTTAAATAATGCAATGTCCAATCAAGATTAAGATGATTGTTAAAGATAATGAGTCGTTCTCTTATATATAAGAAACCCTTCCCTCCCCTCCTGATGTTCATGTCTGTCCTGTTAGTTGTGAATGTAATGTCCACAGGTTTTTATCATACAAGTAAGTTGTATAACTATCCGCTTATTATAAAATGCATTTTATGCATTTGAGTAGTATTTACATCTATTACATATGGCTGCATTGTCATTTAAATGTAATGTTATTGAATTACCGGAATATAGCCGTGTGTGGCTTTTACACATTCCAATATGTTGTATTATTTGCTATAAAAACCTTATGTACTTAACGTTCTTAATAAATTACAAAAAGGTTGGCACACTCTTCAGCAAATGTTGGGGACAGTAATGGGTATTTCAGTATGGCGAGTTGCAAGATTTCAAAGAATTTTTCTCTTTGCCCCTCTCTTGAATTTGCTGGGATACCCACTATGTGCACATTGTTTCTCCGGAACACGAGTCAAGGTCTTTACATTTCGGAGCGATTTGCTTCACATCTCCTATGAGTGTTTCCGTTAATGTTTTATCACTGACCATTTCTTTTCTCTGCAGCTGATCCTTTCATCTGGGTGTTTTCTTTGTCCAGCTTGGTACACAGGTAATTCATACAGGCATTGATTTTGTACATTTTTTTGGTGAATCCAGCCTGCATCCTTTCAAATCTCTAGTGGATGTCAAGGGTGTCTGTGGGTAGCTGGGGTACTTCTGTGGTCTTCCTGGTGGTTGAGACTCCGCTGGGCTTATTTCCTTGCTTGGGGTCCATACTGCCTGTTTTTTAGCCCCTCCACCAATGGTCGTGGGTTCTTCTGGTAGTGTGTCTGGTGTGAGTGAAAGAACAAAGAAATATCAAGGCTGAGTACCGCAAATGAAATACACCAATCACGGGCTGAAAAAATACAAGTATCTAGTATCTTTTATTACTCTACTCTTACTCTAATTTATATACTCCACCACGCACAGCCAGGATGATGTCTAACACCATCCGGTTCAGTAGAGCTACTAATCTAATTTTGTTCTAACGTCAATTTGTAGAGTATATCAGTGGTCCGGTTGATGGTTTTCTCCAATGCTCTTGCCAATCTCCTAATATCCTCAGAATTCATGATCTGTCACCAAAATGGCACAAAGGATTTTGCTACATCACCCATGACCTGTTAAGGAGTATCACTGTTCTCGTCCCGCCTTGGATATGATCTAGAGACCTCAGAGGTGCTAGCTACAAATACCCCTGGTAGCAAGATACCTAAATAACAAGTAGCCTGCCAATCTCTAGGTAACCAAGGATAAGCTATATTACTGCATATGAAATCAACGGGATCACCTACATACAAAGATCTGTCCTCACTCGTCAAATTTGAAATATTTGTACAACCCTCAAAAGTACCCATTGACTGAGAACCAGTCCTTTGTATGCAGAAGGAAGCAGAGTGGGGCTGAGATTAATAGTGTAAGAAGGAGGCGTGGCATCCCGGTTGCCTACCTGAGCCATCTTGAAGGAAATTAACGATTGGAAAGGTCTAGAAAATATATCAGAAGGCCTAATTGAAGCAACGTTAAGCTTGCTCCTATTTGCAAAAAGAAAACATCCCAGAGGCATCAGGACTCACCTTTCAAACTCGTTCAAATTAGTCCCATCGAAATTCCCTGAGATGCTATCATTCCATCGACCAAAGAATAGTGCCCTTAGAGAGGCGTAGCATGCAGTAGTTAAAGGCAAAGGATGTATATACCAGCCAAACCCGTTTTCCCTGTGTTGTGGCAAATGCAAACATATCCAGCAATTAGTTCTATTCAGAATTGCATGGGTCGCATTCATAATTAACAAAAGTGTATTGTTGTAATAACTCTGTATGTGTTGGGAATCCCTACGAGATAGAGTGTGCAGATGCACGAAAGGAAAAGACATAGTAGGAACACTCTCAGTGGGTATCAAAGTTTCAAGTGGATGCACCCCCTCAATATACCAAATCCCTAAAGCAATGATTATTGTTAGACCAATTAACAAAATCAAGAGAAAACAATAAGTCTTCAAGGACCATGAATTTTTATGTCCAATGTCTTTTTTAGCCACACAATCGATCGGTTGCTCCGTACGAGTAGAAGTAGTGACAAGGATTGTTCCTCAAAAGTTCATTCCGGAAGGAGTCTGCGACAGACTCCGTAAGTTTGTTCGTTGGTGATCTCCTGACCATGTGATGTATCTTGATTGAAGATAGCTTTGCCGGTCCCAGCCACTTACCTATGATTCAATGAGAGAGTGGCAAAGGACTAGCTCAATAGTCATTTCCTGTGGGCACAGACGTGCTGTGCTGTAAGTCTAGTGCCGTGGACGCAGATTGTACCTTAAGACTCAAGGCACTGCGTGATCTGCGAAAAGAGTGTTGTTGCTTCCTGATGGAAGTGGTGAAACAGAGGAAAAATTGCTCAAGGGTGCAGAAAGATCCGAAGAAGATTACAAAGACAAAGCAGCCATCTCCCCAGTCCCCATGACATTGGGAAGTATCTCCGAAACACCCTTGAAGTGGGAGAATGGAAGAACATGCTCCCGCCCTTCCCCTCTCGCGCTTGGCCTAGAGGATCACGGCCTAGACACCCGCCACGAGAGGAGTTTGCCTATCTACCAGACGACCAAATACCCTGGTACAGGAACATACGGATGTGCCCACCTACCTGCCCAGCAGCCCGCCCTGCCCATGCCGACACCTGCGGTATGGATCAACTCGACTAAACCTACACGTCGTTAGAGATGCCATGACGACCTAGCCAACGGTCAGCACACCTGTGCAAACATGCACACCGGACACTCCCACACCAATCCACACGAAGAACATACTCAGTGCTATGACGTAGGCGACAGACATACCCACGGATGTGCATCTTTATTATTTTCCACATAGGCTCTCAAAATGCAGAAACGCATAATGAACTTATCTAAAAAGGCTTGCTCACGCTTCTTCTAAGAACCATGTACCATAATGAAGAATATAACGGAAACACGATACTGAGGATAGAGCAATATGATACCGTAACCTAAAGCGCTCTGCATCAAACGGTTCCACCTATGCACCAGGCCCAAGTAGGCCGCAAGCAAAAGCTTCCATGAACATTGAATGAGCAAGAGCTCGGTTGCTGACCCTGCAGAATGAGCCCGGCGAAAGCACACAGCCAAGGGCACGATGTTGCAATCTCGCACGCCGCAAGCCGACGCCAAGGTCGCACCTGCAAGATAAACCAGGCACACAGTGGGAAAAACAATATTAATTGTGCTGAATTTTGCCTCAAACACGGTCCCACCTCACGTGACAAAGCCAAACCTGACAGCATGCCAAGCCCAGGAGGAAGGAGACGCCTGAATCCCACGTTTCAAGACACAGGCAGATACAATTAAAAGACTCATTGGACATCTGCAGCAGTGGGAGTAGTCGACCTCCCAACATATGAATAAATCCTCACATTGTTTACAACTACCCATAGTAAAACATTGTTGCAAATGACAGGTGCACCGCGAGCTGGGAACAGCGATAGTCCCAGACTGGGAGGCTCGCGAGCGGACCAATCAGAACATGGGGCTCTTATCACTGACGCCATTAACATTGACCAATCCTCAGAGGTCTTCATGTAACAATTTTCATGTATCAAATTCAAGGGACAGCCCAAGTATATCACCTGACTAACCCTCAACCACTAACACCGTTCTCTATATGTATGCTATACTAACCCTACCACTCGAGTAACCAATCCAGAGTGGAAATAGGTTTTTTGCTAAACTTTCTAAGGTGACGCAAGTAGCGCGTCATACTAAGGTAAAAAGGGCCTGCGAGCCCCACGATTGTGTGTGTGTCAGGACGGACGCGTACGATCCTTGACCCATCCCTGCCGTTTTGTCTAATAAACAGCAGAATCACCTTGCATCTTGCGTGTGTCTCATACTCTATCTCTTTTGGGATATACAGGAGGAGTTGGGGCCTCCCTGCCCGGAGGTCTACGGACGGCCTGGCCGACCCCAGCAGAATTTCCCCCCGACAAGTTGGAGGCACTGCTGAGATCTGTTTAAGATCTGCTTTTTTATTTTTCCAGGTACTCCTGTTGCGAGGAGGCCCGGCGGCACGGCCCCCTCTGCCGTTGCCCCCTTCTGAGGACTACAGGACCATCGCGGAACTGCGAGAAGACCGGACAGCGCAATCCGGATATTGGCCTTCGGGAGCCGGTTGAGAAGTATCCCGCCCGCGGTTGGCGAGTGTCCAGACGTGGTCCAGACGAGGGGAGGTGGCGAGCCGCTTGGAGGGGTGCACGCAGTCGAGTGGCCCCGCATCACGAGAACTTGGTGAGCATGCCACGCACAACAAGCAATGTGAAATTGTGAGGGAGGGGGGAGGAATTAAATACGGGAGGTGGGAGGTGTTGCACAGGTGCGCGGCGAAGGTTTGACAATTTAGTGTTGGCAATGAAATGAATTGTAGCCGAACGAGTGCGAGAGCAGTCGGCTACGTTACACGAGAGAGGGGGGGTGGAGCACGAAAACATCACGTGCGGCCGCTCGTAGACACTGATTGGCCTAGGTCGCGACTACGTGTAAGGGTGTGTGTGTGTGGTTTCCTACGATTTGGCATTTATTGATCAATGAGTAGATGAGGATCCCTATTGTTCGAGCAAGAAACTCGATAGGTAGATGATGTTTCCCTGTAGGCGGTAGCTAGTTAGTTGCCCAATACGGAAGATAATTGGCTGGTTAAGCCCTCCTGTCGAGGGGCGTATCACACGCGAGGCGACGCAGCGTGCGCAGTCCGATTATATTATTGATTACCTTGTTCCAGGAGTGACAGGAAGACAGCTGTGAGGTTAACGGGGGTAGATTGCAAGTGTATTTTGGACTTAATGAAAATATGAAGAACTTACCAGTAGTTCGAAGAGATCGGTGACGTCACCAGTAGGGCTTTCATAGGATATCCCGAGCACAAGGCATCTTTCTTTCTGAGAGTGGTGGGGAAGAGAAGTGTGGTAAGGGAGTGGAAACGGAGATAAACGGTAATGAGTTGATCGGGGAAAGGCGAAACGGGGGACGTGGCTGCGCACGGAGAACGCCGGCCACGGCAAGTGTAGAAGAAGGAGGAGGAGCAAATGAAAATAGGACGACTGTATAAGAACGTCACAAGGGGTATGCAGCCGCAGGGGGCTACGTGCGCCTCGGCCGCAGGGGGCCGTAAGGGTGTTGTGTAAAGGAAGAAAGAAAGAAGAAAATATACAAAATGTAAATACTATATTTTAATAATTTGCCTTAGCGGACTATCGCAAGTCCCCAAATTTACGGGGCCAGGTAAAGGTATAAGGCTGTGTATTGTAAGTGTTAGTAAGATAATAGCTACCAAATAGGGGAAGGATAACAAGTGAAGCGCTACTATGTCATACGGGACAGGATCGGGAGGGTGGGGGAACACCCTCACTACCCCACTACAACACATATGTACAGCACTGTCACCCCATAGGGAGAAACTGATCAAGTATAGCATAGAGTGGACACAGGGGACGGGCAACAAAATGATAACACCATGGCCGCCTAATGGTAGCTTCGATCCATATACCCAACATTCACTATTAAACCATCTGCATAATACATACAAAGGGAAGAAGTTGACACACCACGTGGAGGTGTTTAACTTATGGAGGATGTTCCAAGGGTCCCGACCAGGACCAAATGGAATGTTCACTTTGGGGGAAATACCGGAAGAAAAAGAGATTAAGGAGGAAGGAGAGAATGGGAAAAAGGGGAGTGAAGACCCAAAGAACACGGGGAACGGACAAGAGGGAGGAGAAAAGAATAATAACTCAAAAGAAAATGAAATAAAAAAGGAACAGAGCAACGATATACCCCTAGCAAAGGTAGTGAAAACAGAGGGAGGGGGGTTGTACCCTTTAAGAGAATTAGGAGAAATAGAAAGATGACAGTTAAGGGCGGCTGGGGGGTACTCGAACCCGGCATACAGCCCGCCACCATATGTGGCTCATAGGAAGATGCCAGCAGGGGAGGGGAGGACTGGAGAAGAACAAACTGTGGAAATAGGACATGATGAGTGGGTAGCTGCGCAGATACTATTAAAATTACGAGGTTCATTAACAGGAGAAGAGAAGGAGGTAGTAAGGAAAATAGACGAGGATAATACCAGGGAGAGTGGAATGAGAGGGGAAGAGCTGTTACGACAAAAAGGAAGAGATTTTGGAGGAACGACTAGCAGAGTTAAGGGATGAGCAGAATGAACTGATCAAACAGCTCGAGAGGGAGGAAAGAGAGAGAGCGAGGGAAAGGAAAGAAGGTAAGAACGAATTGGAAAAAATAAGGGAACGAACTGAGGAGCAAAGGAGAGAAGCTGAAAGGGTAAAAGCAGCAGCAGAAAGGGTATCAAGAGCAGTGCTACGAGAGAGGAAAAGGGAAGAAGAAGAGAAAGAAAAAGAAATGGCAATGTGGAAGAAGAGATTACTATCAGAAACGACTAAGAAATACGAAGAAGGGAGGGTGATAGAGAGTATATTAGAAAGGGAGAGGGTGAGATGGGAAAGGAAGAAAGAGGATGAAAGGATATTGGAAAAGATGAGTAGTGAAGTAATGGAGGAATTAAAAAGGAAAAGGGAGGGAATTGGTAGAGAGATGGAGGAGAGAAATGAAGGGGAAAGAGAAGATAGGAGAGGGGAGAGTGAAGTAAGGGGGTATGTATATAGAGACACAGAAGTAGCAGCAACATCAGCGCAAAGGGGAGCGGTTGGTAAAGGAGAAAAGGGAGAACCGGACCTAATAGACTTAAAAACAGTAACAATCAAGGGGAAAAAGACAGAGTGGGGGCTGCCGTTTACGAATGACTTTTGTAGTGAGGAAGAAGAAGGAATGGAGAAGGAAGGAAGAAACAGTGAAAGGGAAAGCCTAGATAAACTATACACCACCCGGACCAATACAGACTTACCATGGATCTGTAGGAGAAAGGATGAACTGGAGAGAAGTGAGGAGGAAGAGCAAGGAATAGCGGAAAGACAGACACATGAAGCCACACCGTCACCATCACACCCTCTCCCATCCCACCCTACATGCTCAACCAGATCCTGTTGATTATATCCAGGAAATCCAAGAGAAGTGGCGCATGGAAACCATAGAACAATGGGACAAAACACCAGCAATATTTTATCATATACTAGTACAAGGGCTCCCAGAAGGAGTTCAGAAACAACTGAAGAAAGTAGTGGGAATGGAAGCAAAAGCATGGCCAGAAATACAACTGACAATAGTGCATCATTGCAGGACATGGCAAGGAAAAATGAAACAAAAGGAAGAGGACAGGAAAACGGAAGAGGCTAAACTAGTACAGAAAAAACTTACTAAATACACAATGGAAGGGGCACTAATAACTACACCTACAACAATGACCCAAAGCCCCACACAAGTAGTGGCTGCACAAGATCCCTCCCAAATACCACCCTCACAGACTATAACACAACAGGTGCCGCCACTCCAACCATACACGACCAACATGGGAAGAGGATACTCAATGCCAGGAGCTGGGTATTATAATTACAACAGGGTAAGAGGAGGAATTATGAGAGGGAGAGGATACGGATATAACACACAACAGCAGGTGGGAGGACTTAGAAATTCCTACCCCACCGGGCAACCAGTATACCAGGACAACACAGGAAGCTTTCCATGGCAGAGTAGGGAACCACCGGTGTGTTGGAGTTGTGGATTAGTAGGGCACATGTCACGCACGTGTAGAGTAAGACCAGGAACACCATCATGGAGCAAACAGGGACAACCAACGCCCACACAGCAAATGCAGGGCATACAGCAACAGCAGACGTTGCAACAGGGAAATGAACAGCAACAACTAATAACACAACAACAGCCACAGACATATTCACTGCCACAACAACAGGTAGCGATAACACAACAACCCCAAGCACAACAAACACAACTGGGTAGGGTGACGGTCCTGGGACACAACCCTTACACAGGAAATGGTCAATCGTTGTACCCTCAATAGGACAGCCCACAGACGGCCTTGGTGTGTCCCATCCTGTCAGTAACACCTAATAGTGCGGAGGAACCACGCATAGAGGTTACGATAGGTGACAAAAAAATTATCATTCCTTGTTGACACCGGGGCGACCCGGTCTTGCATAAGGGAAGGTAAATTTAAGATGTCGGGCGAAGCCATGAACACCCAAGGATTCTCTGGGGCTAGAGGGTTGGTTCCCTTTACTGATAACATTCCCTTATCTATAGGAGATTATGACATGTCAGTCCCACTTTTATATTATAGTGCCTCACCAGTAAATATACTGGGGAGAGACATCATGAACAGGTTGAATATGACGATCTCCTTTACGGAGGACGGCATAATTTGCTCTACTCCAGGAATTAACATGCTCACAGCACGACAGATTATGCAAGCATACTGCGGACAGACAGCGATTAGGGCTGAGCCAGTAGATGGCGAACTATTCCAGTACGGGACAGACATGGCATTTGCATGGATGCCAGGGATAGAGGGAAAGATCTGGAGGAGGCCAGCAGCCTATTTGTTCAGACCAGAAACACCAGCCAATGAACCAGAAGGAAAGGTGGTTCCAGTGGACATTGAGAGCATTATAGCAACAGCTGATTACATTGCGGTACATGCCCAAGACAGAGAAGGAAGAGCATGGAGGGCAGTGATAGCACTAGCAGAAGGATGTAGACTCACCCAGGTGTCAGATGAGGAGCTGTTCTCAGAAGAAAAGGAGGAAGGTGAAATTGTGTTTATGATGAGTGTGGAAATATGGCTGAGAGTGGCGTACAAACAAGTGGCACAGAAAATTGCAATGGCACTTGAGGCACCCACATCCACCCCAGTTCCCTTCTTTGAGGAGGATATGACAAAAGTACCCACATCATTATGGACTACCAGCCCCTATGACGTGGGGTGCATAAAAAGTATAGGGGGAGTAAGGATAAAATTGAAAAAAGGTGCAATACTCCCCAGAGTGAAACAGTACCCACTATCAAGAGAGGCAGATGAGGGCATATATGAAACCATAACGGCCCTTATAGATAATGGCATATTGGTCCCCTCAGAATCACCATGTAACACGGCTGTATACCCAGTGCGCAAGGCTAGAGGGGGGTCTTGGCGCTTCATACAGGATCTCAGGCCCTTGAACAACATAGTAGAAGCAGAATACCCCATAGCCGCAAACCCGGCCACAATATTGTGTGGCATTCCAGCAGAAGCATCACGATTTACAGTGATCGACCTTAAAAATGCTTTTTTCTCAATACCATTGCACCCAGACTCATAGGATCTGACCAGCTTCACGTCCAGAAACACAAAGTGGAAACACACCAGATTGCCACAAGGGTACTGCGAATCACCCTCAATCTTCAACAGAGTAATACAGATGGATTTGGGTAACATTGAAGTGGAAAGCACAGTGTTGCAGTATGTCGACGACATAATAATTTGCAGTACAAACGAAAGAACATGCAGAGAGGACTCATTAAAGATGCTGACAATATTGGCTGAAAAAGGTTACAAGGTAGACATGGAAAAGTTACAGTACTGTCAAGAACAGGTACTTTACATTGGTCAGCTCATATCCCAACATGGAAGAAAGATTGCACCACAAAGAGCACAGGCCATTTCAAAAACGCCAGTGCCACAAACAGTGAAGGAACTGCAGCAGTTCCTGGGTCTGTGCAACTACTGTAGAGCATGGGTATTTGATTACAACTCATACATAGGACCCCTGCTTGAGGCGTTAAAGGAAGCTAATAAAGGGGAGAAAAAGTTGGGGTGGACAATGGAAATGAAAGAGGCTTTTGATGAACTGAAAGATGCGATATCAACTGCTCCGGTACTGGCAATCCCAGACTATGAGCGACAATTCTTTATATTTTCACATTGCGACTCAGCAGTAATGAAAGCAGTGTTGGCTCAAAAAACAAGCATGGGCTACAAACCAGTAGCATTTTACAGCGGCCACTTAGATCCTGTGATGTTAGGTCACTTCCCTTGCGAACAAGGTCTCGCCGCAGCTGCTTTTGCGGTAGAGAAAGCATCAGCAATCACCATGGGGTGCCCAACTACACTGTTTGTGGAACATGCACTATTTGCAATATTGAATAAACCTAAATCCACCATAACCACGCAAAGGGCATCAGGTTATGAGATCATCTTATCCAGAGCTGAACTATCAATTGTTAGATGTAGCACGGTCAACCCTGCAAGGTTCCTAGCAGAAGTAATTGAGGAAGGAGATTATGCACACGATTGTACGCAAATCACTGAAATGTACTCATGTACTAGAAAGATTGAAGAGAACGCACTAGAGGGAGGTGAGCTCCTGTTCATTGATGGGTCATCAACTATCGACCAAAGGGATGGTATAAGGAGGACTGGGGCAGCAGTGGTAAAAATGATGGAGGTACCAGTGTGTGTGGCGATGAAATGTGTACAACTACCACAGCATTATTCAGCTCAAGCAGCAGAATTAATTGCACTAATCTTGGCGTTGAAGGAAAGCTTTGACAAACAAGTGACCATATATTCTGACAGCGCATATGTTACGTCCACTGTCCACTCAGGGCTGTTGAAATGGAGAAGAAGAGGGTATAGGAGAGCTGATGGCTCTCCAGTGCAACATGCCCTCCTATTGGCTGAACTAATTGAAGCAATAAATGACCCCCAAGAATTAGCGTTGGTCAAATGCACCGCACACACCAATGGTGAAGACCACATTTCAAAAGGGAATGCAGCAGCAGACGCACATGCGAAGTATGCTGCATATTTTGGTGAGATATGGAACCCCCCAGAGTCAAAGAGAGGGAGAGGGAGGGGAATGGCTAAGGAGATGTTGATAAGAGAAGGGTACACCCATCTCCCAGCCACACAGATAATGGAGCTACAAGCGGCTGCACCAATGGCAGAAAAAGAAATATGGGTAAAATGAGGATGCACAATGTCACCAACTGACGCACTATGGTGCCAGGGTGACACTGGAAAGATTGTAATACCACAGGCACTATTGAACACCGCCCTGAGCCAACTACACCACCCAGCCCACACAGGCAAGGAAGTAATTGCAGCACGAATTAGGGAAGACTGGTTCTGCACCGAGTTAAATTCTCATGTGTCAAATTTTATCAGCAATTGTCTCACATGTCAACAGCTTACGGCCGGTCACACTCTGAAGGTGATAAGAGGTACTATACCCCGGCCAGAGGGACCCTTCCGACATCTCCATATTGACTATGTTGATATGATCAACGTATATCAAGGAAATAGGTATATGATTGTAGTAGTATGCCCATTCTCGAGGTGGATTGAAGCAGGGCCCTGTTCACACCCAGATGCATTCAGAGCAGCTAAATTCCTAGTGAGGGAGGTCTTTCCCAGGTGGGGAGTGTGCGAGGTACTGCGGTCAGATAATGGCCCACATTTCGCAAAACGAAATGTTCCAGCACATCACATCCTTACTGAATATCAAGCATAAATTTGCATGTGCATACCATCCACAGGCCAACGGTATATGTGAACGTCTGAATGGCCTATTAAAGGAGGCAATTGCAAAAATACAGCAAACAACAAAGAAGAGTTGGTTGTATTGCCTTCCACTAGCCCTATTTGAGCTAAGGAATAGAACAGGTTCCGACCACCACCTCACCCCTCACGTTATGCGCCTTCCCCTAACGCCAACATCAAGAGCATTTACTGACCACGAGAGTACTGCAAATGTCCTTGGTGATGAAATGTACCAATATGTGTCTTCTTTGATTACTAGTGTAGTGTTTGTGTCTCAACAGCTCGAGCGCACGCGGGGCGGGTCTAACAGCGATCAACAAGAAGACGCGGATAAAGAATTGGAAAAGGAAAGACTTTGCAAAGTTGCTAAAGGTGACCACGTACTACTTTGCAATTTCAACAGAAAGTGGAACAGCCCACGCTTCACTGGCCCCCATCTGGTAGAGGAGGTATCAACGAGAGCAGTAAAGCTACCGGACAAACGTGCCTGGAACCACCTACACGACGTAAAGATCTACAAACCCCAGACCCGCCCCAGCGCCACCGACAGGGCCACTGGAAGAACAACAACAGCGTCACCAACGGAGGAAGAGACTTCTACCACAACTAACGGCCTAAGTGTCCCCATACCCTGCCACCCCTCAGATTCCCCAGAGACAACTACTAGAAAAGAAAGGGGTGATCCCCATACCGCCCACCCCATGGTTACACGATTAAAGAGTAAAGAGACTTCCGCCAGTTGAGCCCCAAACCCTCTGCCCATTGATCCCCTACCCACTGCAGTAATAACTGAACTGAAGGACATTGTCTTGCACATATACACATGTAAACACCTGAATGTTCTCTTTCTTTTCTCTCGCACATGCAGGTACAGCGTATTATTGTACTACTAAGAAAGTAGATAACTAACAAATTCACTGCCCAGGAGTAGATGGTACCCTCAGACGATAATTACCCGGAAGAATTGTCACACCAATTTGTATATGAAATAAAAAGGCCAACGTACTTGAAAAGAAGGAGGGTACGTGTCTACTACACAGCATTCCTCTTGGCCATAGAACATTCAATGCCCCACCTCCAACCATACTTGCCTGCCCTAAGAGATAGATCGCTTAGATTGGCGTGGGAACAGCTCTTCGCCTGGGCACTGAATGACTACTTGATAGGGAGAGCTTAAAAACGATAACTAACACTAATAACAAGCATATTAAGAATTTTCAGGCGGGCAACTGTAACGTCGCAAGAATAAGCTGCCGGACTGCAGCAAGGTAAGAGCAAAATGCCGGTGAAATTAGCATCTGTAATAAAATTGATAGGGATTTTAATGACCACCGGGTTCTTGGCTGCCTCTGTATGGCAGTACAGCTATGCTATCAATATTATTGCTGTACCCAAACCTAATACACCCCCACCCCCAGCTGCAACAGGTGTTACGTCAGGTGGTACTAGTAAAATCACACACAAGGAAAATAGAGTTAAACGCAGCACATACTCAGATAATAAAGGTATTGACAACTACATACAAGATTCAGCACACATCTCAAACAACATATGGTACCAACACATGACCCACATAGGTAAGCAGACAACAGAAGACAGCTGCTACGTTTGCTCATTAATCCCATACGCCATGAGCGCTTCTCGAACATTTGTTGCCACGGAGATAGATGAAAAATAGCACGATGTATAATATACCTGGCACTGTTCCAGACGAAAGGGAGATTTCAAGGGACAGTGGTGCAACTGGTGTGGAAAACACGAGATACATATCCATATGAAAACAACTTCCTCAAGACTTATTTGAGTTACCACAAGAGCAGTTTACATGCTGAAGGATTCAGATACATAACAAGTGGTCCTGAAAAAGGAGAAACAAAGAAAGTAACACTACAGTACCTACCATGTGATTGGTACGCCACTGAAGTCCCTGGTAAAAACGGATGTTGGGAAAGACCACTGGTGATAATAACAGGGAAGGTGTACATGAACAACAAATGGGACATACGAGTGGTTGGCAGCAACATGGTAACAAGAGAAAATATTTCAACTATTGATGGACACAACCATAGATGTTGGACGACTAGGGTCAAGTACGTACCCATGCTCACGTGGATGGAGAAGGATGAAGACCCAATAACAATACTGCCGCTAACTGCGTCTAAGGTATGCTACCAACATAAAGGGGAGGTGGACGTAGGATACAACACCAACTGTGAAAGCGTGATGGAGTTACCTGAGGGGGGAGCAGGAACAGCAGTAGTAATGGACCATTACTGGGCCTGTGGAAAAAAGGCATACCACACACTGCCCCCTCTGTGGAATGGTATATGCACAATGGTGCACGTTAATGTACCATCACTAGTGGTACCACAGAAACATGTCAATGTGGCGAACTTCCCCAAAATGGATGAAGGGAACAAGAGGAAGAAGAGATCTGTACAACCTCAGAAGGGGCCAGAGAGCAAAACTGACGGCAATAATACTGTCCTGAATAGAAAGAAAAGTCAAGGAGAACCTCTGACAGGAAATTACCTATGGGGAAGGTCGGAAACAGCACTCACTTCAATTCCACCAGAACACAGACTATTCAGCAGAGCAGCAATGTTCTTCTCCTCAATAATACATCCAGGACTACAGGCTTACGCAAACGCAAAATGGCTCCACATAACTCGATGGGAACTAATGATGACTATTAATTCTACGGTAAATGGATTCAACGCAATAAAAGAGGAACTGCGAGCTGTGAGGATGGTAGCACTTCAGAACAGATATGTACTGGACCTCCTCACAGCAATGGAAGGAGGAGTTTGCGCTAAGATAGGACAATCATGCTGCACATTCATCCCTGCCAACGATGCTGACAATGGTACACTGACAGAAGCAGTTTTACAAATGGCCCAGATGCACTCAAAAATGATGGATGAAAGTAAAGGTGTGAAAAAGGATGAGAGCTGGTTTTCAATATTATGGTCATGGATGCCATCTTGGCTGTCAGATGGACTGAAGATTATAGTTGGATGTACTATTTTGGCTGGAGCTACACTGATCATAATAAGATTTTGGAAGGCCCGGAAGGCACGCACCACAGACGAGATGATCGAAATGGTTGGTATGCACCTCTTGATGCCAACAGATGACGGCCAACACACAGGCACAATCATAAAAGAGAGAGAGAAGTTGCGCAACCAGATCATCACCAACCACCTGGACCCACCATCTGTGAAGCTCGAAAACCCAAGAAACCCAAGGAGCTACATAGGGAAATGGGTATACTGCACTCCTGGAGGAACCTGTGCATCTATGTATTGGTCATTTGAAGACCATGTTAACCACTATGGACATTTGGGAGGAATAACTAAAATATGGAGAGTGAGAGGAGATAAAGAAAAGGATATGTTTGTGGTCGACAAGTCGACCAGAGGGGGGACTGAAGTGGGAGAATGGAAGAACAGGCTCCCGCCCTTCCCCTCTTGTGCTTGGCCTAGAGGATCACGGCCTAGACACCCGCCACGAGAGGAGTTTGCCTATCTACCAGACAACCAAATACCCTGGTACAGGAACATACGGATGTGCCCACCTACCTGCCCAGCAGCCCGCCCTGCCCATGCCGACACCTGCGGTATGGATCAACTCGACTAAACCTACATGTCGTTAGAGATGCCATGACGACCTAGCCAACGGTCAGCACACCTGTGCAAACATGCACACCGGACACTCCCACACCAATCCACACGAAGAACATACTCAGTGCTATGACATACCCACGGACGTGCATCTTTATTATTTTCCACATAGGCTCTCAAAATGCAGAAACGCATAATGAACTTATCTAAAAAGGCTTGCTCACGCTTCTTCTAAGAACCATGTACCATAATGAAGAATATAACGGAGACACGATACTGAGGATAGAGCAATATGATACCGTAACCTAAAGCGCTCTGCATCAAACGGTTCCACCTATGCACCAGGCCCAAGTAGGCCGCAAGCAAAAGCTTCCATGAACATTGAATGAGCAAGAGCTCGGTTGCTGACCCTGCAGAATGAGCCTGGCGAAAGCACACAGCCAAGGGCACGATGTTGCAATCTCGCACGCCGCAAGCCGACGCCAAGGTCGCACCTGCAAGATAAACCAGGCACACAGTGGGAAAAACAATATTAATTGTGCTGAATTTTGCCTCAAACACGGTCCCACCTCACGTGACAAAGCCAAACCTGACAGCATGCCAAGCCCAGGAGGAAGGAGACGCCTGAATCCCACGTTTCAAGACACAGGCAGATACAATTAAAAGACTCATTGGACATCTGCAGCAGTGGGAGTAGTCGACCTCCCAACATATGAATAAATCCTCACATTGTTTACAACTACCCATAGTAAAACATTGTTGCAAATGACAGGTGCACCGCGAGCTGGGAACAGCGATAGTCCCAGACTGGGAGGCTCGCGAGCGGACCAATCAGAACATGGGGCTCTTATCACTGACGCCATTAACATTGACCAATCCTCAGAGGTCTTCATGTAACAATTTTCATGTATCAAATTCAAGGGACAGCCCAAGTATATCACCTGACTAACCCTCAACCACTAACACCGTTCTCTATATGTATGCTATACTAACCCTACCACTCGAGTAACCAATCCAGAGTGGAAATAGGTTTTTTGCTAAACTTTCTAAGGTGACGCAAGTAGCGCGTCATACTAATGTAAAAAGGGCCTGCGAGCCCCACGATTGTGTGTGTGTCAGGACGGACGCGTACGATCCTTGACCCATCCCTGCCGTTTTGTCTAATAAACAGCAGAATCACCTTGCTTCTTGCGTGTGTCTCATACTCTATCTCTTTTGGGATATACGGGAGGAGTTGGGGCCTCCCTGCCCGGAGGTCTACGGACGGCCCGGCCGACCCCAGCAGAATTTCCCCCCGACACCCTTGATGTTGTTCAAGACAGATTGATCACCAAAAACAGAACAAGTGGTTTCCTTCTTTTCTTCTTCATCGAGTGGCAAGGGAAAAGTTACTTTCTTGGTGTGTGTCGCGTGGTTCCAGTGTCTCCTGCCTTCTACTCGTACAGCAGTCCGTGTGGCCAGCAGGGCCTGGAACAATCTCTAGCTGGTGGTAGACTGGATGCTCTCTCAAACGACTTTGTAAGCAGCCAATCCCCATGTCGAATTCCATGACCTGGCCCCTCGTATTTAACTAGGAGGGCTTCTCGCACCTGTTGGTAAATCAAATGCACATTTTTAGTTAACTGGTCACAGTATTCAGCAAGAAGCAAATGCTCCACATTTTTTAATGCTCTGGGTTTCGGCAGGTTCCAAATGTTAGCTGGTCTCCCCATTACTATTTCATATGGTGAGAGTCCAGTTCTAGTCTGTGGGGTCATCCGCATGGACAGTAGCACTATAGGTAAGGCGTCTGCCCATTTCAAATTACTGCTGGCAGAGACTTTCGCAAGCTTATTCTTCAAGATAAAATGATGGCGTTCTACAAGTCCAGCACTCTGAGCGTGTCTAGCCGAATGGAACCGTTTATCGATCTGTAATCGCACGGATACTTGCAAGATTACAGCAGCGATAAAATATGGACCATTATCTGACCAGGTGACCCTCGGCAACCCAAACCTAGGAAAATATTCCTTAAGCAAGGTTTTCGCCATTGTCATTGCTGTGGCATCTTTCACAGGCAAGGCTTCAACCCACTTGCTAAAGGCATAAATCACTACTAAGACATGTTTGTAGTTATAGCAATGCTCCATCTCAATGAAGTCAAAATTAATCACCTCAAAAGGCACATAGGGGGGACCAAAACTGCCCCTCTGTGTCATTGTACCCTTCCCCACATTATGCTGTAAGCATACCATACAACTTTGAACAAAACGCTCAGCAGTCTTTTAAATGTTTATGTTTACCCAGACAGGTTCTAACAATTTACACATTTTCCTAGCACATATGTGAGTAGGATCATGAGCCATTGTGATCATAGCAGTGACATATGCATCGGGTAGCATTCATCTTTTCCTTTTGTTGTCCACCCAGCAACCTTCCTCATCCAAACTTGCTAAACCATTAGCCCATTGTTTAAGTTATTTTGGAGTGGCATCAGCTGGAATATTCTTTATCGAGTCAATCCCTTCATCTACTGTACAGGATTTCATGGCTTCTTTTGCTATGTACATTTCTGAATACAAATCAGTGGCAGTCTGTTTAGCTATCCTGTCAGCAAAAGTGTTTCCTCTCCCTACATCATCTGTTACTTTCTGATGTGCGGCGCACTTCATGATTGCTAATTGAGTCGGAAGCACAAGTGCTGAGAGTAGCTGAACTATCAAGGTGCCATGTTGGATTTTTGTTCTGTGTGAGGTCAAGAAACCTTGTTGTGCCCATAGTCTACCGAAGTTGTGAACCACCCCAAAGGCATACTTGCTATCTGTAAATATGTTTACTCTAAGCCCTTCAGAAAGTTCACAAGCTCGAGTCAATGCAATAATCTCTGCGACATGCACAGAGTTATGCAAAATTCTCTTGGTTTCCACAATCGTGCAAAGGTGTGGTGATGGCATAAGCAAAAGTGGATGTACCATACGGATGTTTGAAGCAGGAGCCATCACAAAACAGTTCCCCTTGTGGATCATTCAGAGGTTTATCATTTAAATCAATCCTGCCTTTAGTTTCTTGCTCTGTGGTATAGAGGCAGTCACGTCACATTTCGTCACTGCAAGCAATATCTTGCGGAAGAGGTAACAATTCAGCCGGATTCAATACGCAACACCTCTTAATTTGGATATGCGGTGCAAATAGGATTAGTTTGTATCTCGTTAATCGTGCAGAAGTAAGGTGTTGCGTTTGCGTTCCATTTAATAGAACCTCTACGGAGTGGAGTACCATTACGGTTAAAGTGTGACCTAAAACCATACCCTCACTTTGTCTTACAGACATAGCAGCAGCAGCGACAGCTCTCAAACATCTCGGCAAAGCGCATGCAACAGGATCAAGTGTGGAGGAAAAATAACTGCACGTCTATTCTTCCCCTCATGTTCCTGCGTTAACACAGCCAAAGCACATCCATCACGTTCATGCACATACAACTCGAAGGCCTTATCATAATTTGGTGTGCCCAAAACCGGTGCTGAACACAGGGTGTTTTGAGCAGATCAAAAGCTTTCTGATGTCTGAGTCTGCAGCTAAGAGAAGGTCGTCAACTTACTGCAACAATGTACACGTGGAAGGCAACTCAAGTTTGTCAAGCTGCTCTTTCAAAGCCCTACTATAAATGATCAGGCTCTCCATGTACCCTTGTGGTGCACAGGTAAATGTAAACAAGCGTCCCCCTAGTGTTAACGTGAACTAATATCTACTATCCATGTGTATGGGAATGCTAAAGAAGTAATTCTTAAGATCCACCACACTGAAATGAGTAGCAGAAGCTGGGATCATTGTTAATATCGTAGTTACATCAGGCACATTTGGAAATTACAGAACAACAACCTGATTGATAGCGCATAAATCTATAATAAAATGAAAAAGAATCACATTATCCCCTTTCTTGTACACTGGTAAAATCGGGCTATTGCACAAACTTCCTGCAATTTCTTCAATTACTCCACGATGTACAAAATCGGAAACTATACTCTTCAAAGCTTGCTCACCATCAACTGAAATGTTATATTGTGGGATACGTGGCAACTTAACTCCTGGTTTCAAAACAATTTTAACAGGCTCAATTTGCAAAACACCAACATCATTGTCGTCAGCCGCCCATAAACACCCTGGCACTTTACCAAATTCAGATGCTTCCTATTCCCCACTATCATTTCAATGTAGGGACCTCTCTGATCAACGGGAATAACCATGGGTTTCAGACCCTACTTCGGGCTGTCCTAATGACACAATATATCGTCGAAGAGAAGATCTTCAGAAAGATTGGCAGTTGAAGGATTATCGAAAATATTTCTGCTATCTATACTAGGTTGCTGGTTATCTTGCGAGAATGATTATGGATTTTGTGTGAACTAGCTTCTACCAGGACCCCCTACCCCAGGGCAGCCTCTGGATCGTCTACCCATGACACCATATGTGTTATTCGACCTCTGCTGAAGGATCGGTCATTGTACTCTCAAATGACCCTCTTGTCTGCAATAAGCACATTGGTTCACATGTACAGGACCCAACTGCGCATTACTTTGTGGAACACACTGGCCTCGAAACTGTGTATTCTTACCTCTATTTGGTAGTACCTTCAGATTTTCCTTGGGTACAAGCAGTGAGTTTGTCCCAAACAATCCTTCTCTCGGGGACCAAAGTTTTTAACTTCATAACTATTCTGTCTGCTAAAGTCAGTATCACTTGCGGTGGTCTCTCACCAGCTCTTCTTTCTCCATCTATTCTCACCAAATTAATCCATGTGTCACCCAATTCTGCTTGATCATCTACAGTCCTAATTTGTTTCCATAAATCAGCAGGTAAGATCACAGGAAAAAACAAGTCTATATCACCCAAAGTGAAAACTGACGAATGCAAGACAGATTCTATTTCTTTGTAAAACCCTGTTAGATTTTTCCTAATGTCTGGAATCAACTGTCTGATAATGTTCACTTCTTGTCTGGAGAACGGGACGTGAACAAATTGTGATACATAGTGAGCTTCAATATCGATGGCCACTGCACATGTTGCGACATTAGCTGGAATCTCAACTTTAGGAACAAATGTCGGAGGAACCTCTCTCATAGGCAACTGAGTAGTAGGCGACTGCGAACGTTTGTTAAGCAATAAAGCCAGATCGAGGGCCAAAGTGGCAGAAACAGTATCGGGCGCAAAGGCTCTCTTGTAAATAATCATCAATTCTGTGGGACAGCAAATCTTTTTCTTTATACACTCATCCTGCAGGTATTCTACCATTACCTGTAATACTTTCCTCTGTATTTCTGGAGTATACTGACTATACGTATCATATACTTCTATGGGCGAAATCGACACATCCGAAATCCATCGAAGCGCATCCCTTGTGCAAATTTGCGTTTCTTCACTTGTTGACTTACAAGAAGGAAGGAACCGTTTCTGCACGTAAAAAGCGTCCAAACTATCACCATCTATTTCATCGTTCTGAAACCATTGTAACTCCCTTCTTAACTCAAAAACCCTCTTGACATGCTTTTTTACTTTCTCAGCAGAATCCCTTGAATAGGCCAAAACATTCAAATCCCTCAACCCTTGTGGGACATCTATGTCCGTCAAATTATTCCACATTACAGCCAAATGTATTCCCAACCCCTCAATAAAGACATTGGGCCTCATTACGACTTTGGCGGTAGCCATGCCACTATTGGAGTTTGTAATTTTTCCCTCCAGGAACCCGGGCCCGGACCTTCCCCATTCCCATCTGAGCCCCCATAGGGCTCAATGGGAATGGGAGAGGGCGCAAACAACGGGCTGATTACGAGTGGCCCGTTTTCGCTCCCTCTTCCCCTCGCAGGACCCAGTAAGGACGCCTGGTTTGACCAGGCGTTACTTACCGGGCCCCGCAAGGGGAGCTTGTAATGAGGCGGAACGGGTTTAACTTGTCCACCTCCTTTAGCGGAGCCAGTTAACCCGTTCCGCCTCACTCGTAATGAGGCCCATTCTGTTTGGGAATACTTGCTAGATTAAGAAGTGTAGCTAAGACAGTTGATTTTTCACCTTTCTTTATACATTGTTTAGCCCATGCATACAATTCTCTCTTCTTATCTCTAGAAACTGTACTTCGAGTCACTAACTTCGAGGCACTAAAGTGCGGAGCAGAACCACTTGGGAAAGAGAGAGTGGACAGATCCTGTACAGCAGGTAGTGGAGACACTACCGCTGGTAACAAAGACGGAATTACTGGAACAGTAACAATCTGTAGAGGTAGAGGTACAGGCAGAGAAACAGCAATAGGAAGAGAAGCAATAACTGGCACCGGAGGAGCAACGGGAAGAACAGGAATTGCTACGGGAGGAGGTGCGACAGTGGGAAGAGGTAAGACAACAGGAATAGGTACATAAGGAGGTGGTGCAGTGGCACCAGTCCTATGTTCATTTAAGAACTTATTAATTAGTTCATCTGAGACACGAAACTCTTTAGACAGATATATTTTGTGTATACCAAGTTGAAAAGCCCTATCCATGTTTCTAACAGACTCTGACTGCTTTTGTTGATCATATAATAATGCCTTTTCTGAATTTGACATATGACGACATGTATGCTTCTCTTTACTCTTAAATTGCTGGATAGCTTCCCTTTTCCAATTCTGAATTACATCAAATGCTGCAGGTCTAGCTTTTTTCTTTAACAATAAAGTTTCTAAATACTCTATTCGGGCATTCTCAAAGCTACCATTGACTGGCCACTGAAATTTGGAAGCATGCCTAGTTTGTCTGTGCCAAATATCGTGGAATACTATACTACCAATGCTGTACTTACAGTACATAGTACATGCCGGCGACCCCTCCTGTGGTGCCGGTCGGCCAAATTCCAAAGATTGTCTATCTATGCAGAGTAACGCCCTGAAACAGGCAGTCAATTTCACAGGCATGATTGATTTCTGGTGTTACCTGGCTTTGTCTGTGCTCGCGAGTACAGATCTGCAATCAAATATCAGGATACACAACTCACCTGATTACAAAAGACTAAGGAGGTCTGATAGGATTACAAAGGACAAAGGACCCTCACAGTTGGTGATTTCGGCAAATCTGCCCGCCTCGAGATGTGGACCCTCGTCAAGATGCCGTCTCGGACCGCATGCTCAGCGCCCAGGGATCAGATTGTGCACTACTGTTCAGGTATTGCGTCTCATCCAAAAGGGGCCCCCTTTTTCTCACCGTCCGATCCTGGTCTGTTAGCTGTGTCCTTCCTTCAACGAGGTGGCATCAATCTCGAGGGTCCCTATTCGGACGCCATCTGAAAGAACAGAGAAATATTGAAGCTGAGTACCACAAATGAAATACACCAATCTGGCTGAAAAGGTACAAATATATTTTATTACTGTACAGTTTAGAAAGCAAAACAGATAGCTATCTGGCCCCAACACCTCACAGTGTGTACCAGCTGACACAGTGAGGAGAGTGAGGTACTGGACATCTAAACACTGGCATTTATATACATTTCCTGCAATATTGTCCAGCCTTTCTTCACATTAATAATTTGTCTCTAGAGTTCGATTTGTGCCTAGTTCATATGACAGATTTTACAATATTATGCAGAGGATCACATACATTTTCATTCCTATAACTATATAATGGTCGTATAGCTTCTCGGATCTGCGGTAAGCCTTGTTGCAAGAATCTCTTACAATGTAGTTCAGCTAAAACATACGATCATCGTTTACTCTTCATTGTTTCAGTGTCTATATAAGGATGAGGTTTGTGAGCGCAGACAACACTCGAATAGCAGTTTATATGAAGCACAAGGTTTCTTTGTTTTGCTTAAACAGTCAGCTCGCAGGCAACCTAAACATTAACAGAACTCAAAGGTCGGTCAGCTCGACTGCAAGATGAAAAACACAGACCACCATTTTAGAATATGAACACAAGTGAAAATCAAAATGGCGGACACATCTTTAAATGGTGGTGAAGTTAAATGTAATGTTAATGTTAAAGGACATTTGTTTCGTGCACTATCACCACCGGAGTGATCCCCTGGCGCTCTGGCGGATCTGAAAGAGGAAGGGAGGGGGCATTAGTGGGAGGAAGCTGGAAAAGTGCAAGAAAGCAGTGATGTGCTGTTGGCAGCCTCAGCCCGGTGGGTCCATTGGCTGGGCCTGGGGTGTTTCTGGCCGGTATTCCCCGTGTACTGTTGTGCGAGCCTGTGTGTGTTTTTGTTTCATTGTTGCAATGTAGGGAAGTTTGTGCGGTTTGTTGTTCTGTAGGTTTTAGGTTTATGGTTGTGGTTGTGTTTGGTTTGGAGTTTGAGAGGTGCATGCAGAGGGGGAAATTGTTAGTGCAATTGGTTAGTTTGCCTCTCTTATCCTGAATTGAGGCGCTGGGCTTGTGTTACCTCCCCAGCTGGGGTTCTGAAGCACCCCTGCGCCTCTGTCCTGATCTGGCTCCGTCTGGCCAACAAGGTCCCTTTCACATCTGGCCCCCTCCTCTACCAGCCTCCCTCACAGCCCTACCTGTCTTCCTTTCCCACTCATACGGCCAGTGTACCTGCCAATGTCCACAGCTCAGCTAGTGTGGTGATTGCCAATATCCCGACAATTCCACTACACTCTGGAACCTGGTGGCAACTAAGGGGCGATAGCGGGTGATGGGTGGGATTTGGTGGGGTTGTTGATTCCGTCTCCATGAGTGTCGCCTGTGTTCCATTCTGCCCGGCGTCACCTATCCAGGTACCGTGGGAGCTTCCCAGTCGGTTCTGGGGGCTGTCTGTGTTCACTCCAGTATAGTCATCCCTTTCCTTTTTGGTGTTTCAGTTTTCAGTTTGAGTCTGTGGTGTTGAACAGCCAGGTTTTAAGTAATTTCCTAAATTTTAGGTAATCTTTGGTGTTTTTTATTTCTTTTGGGATGTTGTTCCAGGTTTTTGCGGCTAAGTGGTAGAAGGAGGTGCCTCAAGATTTTTCTTGAGGTATGGTTTTGGTTCCAGGCGGATTTCATTGCTTGACACGAAGAGTCTTGTTGGCTTGTACGTTGTTATTTTCTTTTGTAGGCATTCTGCTCCTTGTCCACTGATTGCCCTGTGCGTTATGCACATTGTTTTGAAGGTGATGCAATGTTTTACTGGGAGCCAGTGTAGTGTTTTTAGGGCAGGGATGATGCGTTCTCTTCTTGATAGTTTGAGGAGTAGTCTGGCTGCTGTATTTTGGATTCATTGTAGTTTCTTCAGGAGGTGTTCTGGTATTCCAAGATGGAGGTTATTTGCATAGTCGATTATTGACATGATGAGGGCGATGATAGTGGGTTTTTTGGGCGTGAATGAGAGGAAAGGTAGGATTCTTCTTGCCGTGTGGAGGAGGAAAAAGAATTTCTTGACTGTTACATTTATTTGTGGTTCTAAGGTTAGGGCGTTGTCTATCAGGACTCCCAAATTTTTTACTACCTTAGATGGTGATGGTGCAGTTCCCATTTCTGTTGGCCATGGGATGGCGGTTTCATTATCTTGGTCTTTGGATATGATCATGATTTCTTTCTTTCATGGGTTGATTTTCAGGTTGTTGGCCTTCATCCAGTTGAAGACTTCTTTTAGACACTCAATTAGGGTTGAAGGATCGGCTTGGGTGTCTTTGATTTTGTAGATGATTTGAGTATCATCTGTGAAGTTGTAGCATGTAATGTATTTTTTGAAGATTCTGATAACGGGAGTCTGGTAGATGTCCAAGTACAGTGGTGATAGTGAGGATCCTTGTGGCACTCCACAGTCGTTAACTTGTGGAGTGGATTTGAAGGGATTAATCCGTACGGTTTCTGTTCTGTCTGCTAGGAATGATTTACTTCAGATTAGTGCTGTGTCTATTATGCCTATGTCTTCTAGTATTTTGGTTAGGGTGTCATGAATAACTGTGTCGAAGGCTGCGGAGAGGTCGAGCAGAATAAGGGCTGAGGTTGTGTTTGAGTCTGCGTTAGTTTTTAGGTCATCGAAAATGGATAGTAGTGCTGTTTCCATTCCTCTTGTGGGTCTGAAACCAACTTGAGCTTGGTCTAGCAGATGGTGTTTTTCTATGTGTTCTTGGGTTAGTTTGTATACGTAGGTTTCCAAAAGTTTTTTACCAGGTAGGGAATGTTTGAAATCATCCTGTAGTTGGAGAAGTCTTCTATGTCGCCACTTGTGTTTTTCATAAGTGGTTTGATATATGCTGATTTGAATATCCTCAGTACAGTTCCTGTTGCTAGTGATAGTTTCAGAAGGTTTCCGTAGTATTCTGCTGGCGTTCCTTGTGAGAGGATTGATTTGTAGATGTCCGGGGGACAGGGATCCATGGGTGATCCAGATTTCTTGCTCTGTTTTACCCAGCATTGCGAATGCCTCTGCTGATATTTCAGGAAAGTTTTTGAGCTTGTGATGAGGTCCTGTGAAAGGTTCACTTGGTAGTATGTTGTGGTCGGTTGGTATGTTTTGTATGGTTTGTCGGATGTCGTTGATTTTTTTCTTGAAGTGGTCTACCAGGTCGTTGAAAAGTTTCTCTGAGGGGGTTGGGTCCCATTCAGTGTGGGTAGCAATGCATGCTCGCCCAACACACTTTATGGTGCCTGGCTCGCCCAATGTGGACACACTTGCATGTCCTTCTTATTCACTTTTTACTCCTTATTTGGAGGATGCAGGAGGGCCTGGTGCTCTTCTCCTCTCCTATCTCGCTCTGCCAAGACACCATCCTTTGCCCCACAGTGCTGTTACCCTGCTGGTGGCCCTAGCTCACCTGCATGAGAGTCAGAGGCTGACTCTTCTCTGATGCAACCTGACCTTGCCCGGGAACCCTTCATCTAGTCTCTTGAGGATCTTCGCATCTTCGGCCACTGCACAAACTGATTAGTATTTGCTGCTGGCCCAGTGAGGTGCAGACAATCCTCTCAGTGTCCATCTGCTGGCACCTATGGTGTGGCCTTTGCTGCCAGGGAGGCTGGTGGTGTTATGCACTGCAGAGCCCGACACCTAACCTCCCCAGGCTGATTTTGGCCTCTATCAGGCATAGGGATACAGGGAGGAACACAATCCGCTTCTAACAACAGGATCAGCCGGACTCAGGATAATTGGCCCTGCAGGAGCTGCTACTCTACAGATTCTTCGACAACATCTGCATCATGGGGGAGCACTCTTTCTCTGCATCCCTTGATCATCCCTCACCGCAGCGCATCTAGATCCATAACACCTAGTAATCTGCCGCCACGATTTGGAAACATGTTCCCTGTGTAAAAATAGCCACGATGGAACAGGCCAACCTATTCAGTGTTCCTGTTTACCTGGATGCCTAGCAACCGGCAACAAGGCAGTTCTTCAACAATCCACCAAGCCGGAAGGCGTTAGCCGGCCCAAGTAGGAAAGGCCAGCTGAGAAATCCCTGTCTGCTTCCTGTCCGCTACAGGTATGCCATCGTCGCCTGTGATGCTGTGTGCCCCCCCCTTTGGTTGCCTGTGATGCTGAGGGCCCCTCCTTGGTCGCCTGTGATGCTGTGTGCCCTCCCTTGGTTGTCTGTGATGCTGTGTGCCCCCACCCTCCCCTTGGTCACCTGTGATTGTGATGCCGAGTCCCCCCCCTTGGTTGCCTGTGATGCTGTGTGCCCCCCCACCTGGTTGCCTGTGATGCAGTGTGTCACCCCCTTGGTAACCTGTGATGCTGTGTGCCCCCCACCCTCCCTTGCCTTGGTTGACTGTGATGCTGTGTGCCCCCCTTGGTCGCCTGTGATGTTCTGTGCCCCCTACCTCCCCCTTGGTTGCCTGTGATGCTCTGTGACCCCACCCACCTTGGTCACCTGTGATGCTCTGTGCCACCCATTGGTCATCTATGATGCTGTGCACCCCCCCCACTCACCCTTTGGTTGCCTGTGTTGCTGTGTGCCCCCCCTTGGGTCACCTGTGATGCTGGGTGCCACCCCTTTTGGTCGCCTGTGATGCTGTGTGCTCTCCACCCCCCCTTTGGTCACCTGTGATGGTGTGTGCCCCCCTTGGGTCACCTGTGATGCTGTGTGCCCCCCCCTTTTGGTGGCCTGTGATGCAGTGTGGTCCCCACCCCCCTTTGGTTGCTTGTGATGCTGTGTGCCACCCCTTGGTCGCCTGTGATTCTGTGTGCCCCCCTTGGGTCGCCTGTGATGCTGTGTGCCCCTGCTTTTGGTCACCTGTGATGATGTGTGCCCCCCCAGTCGCCAGTGATGCTGTGTGCCTCCACACCCCCCTGTATGCTGCTGCCGCCCTGTAAAATGGGGTTGGGCAACATGTAGGTGCCCCCTAAAATGACTTTCTGCATTTGTATGCTGCTGCCACCCTGCAACATGGGGTTGGGTAACTTGTTTGTGCCATCTAAAAATTACTCTTCCCATTTGTATGCTGCTGCCGCCCTGCACCTGGGGTTGGGCAACATGTTTGTGCCACCTAAAATTATTTCTGCATTTGTATCCTGCTGCCGCCCTGTAACATAGGATTGGGAAACATTTTTGTGCCACCTAAAATGACTTTTTGCATTTGTATGCTGTTGCCGCCCTGTAACATGGGGTTGGGCAACATGTTTGTTCCACCTAAATGACTTTCTGCATTTGTGTGCTGCTGCCTCTCTGAAATATGGGGTTGGGCATCATGTTTGTGCCACTTAAAATTACTTTTTGCATTTGTATGCTGCTGCTGCCCTGTAACATGGGGTTGGGCAACATGTTTGTGCCACCTAAAATGACGTTCTGCATTGTATACTGCTGCTGCCCTGCAACTTGTGGTTGGGCAACATGTTTGTGACACCTAAAATGACTTTCTGCATTTGTATGCTGCTGCCGCCCTGTAATATAGGGTTGGGCAACATGTTTGTGCCAACGAAAATGACTTTCTGCATGTGTATGCTGCGGCCGACTTGCAACTGGGCGTTAGGCAACATGTATGTTTTTGCCATCACTTATGTAACTAAGTATGCCGCCGCCCTGCAACATGGGGTTAGACAACATGTATCTGTTTTCAAGCACTTATGTAACTAAGTATGCCGCCGCCCTGCAACATGGGTTAGGCAACATGTATGTTTTTCTGCTAGCACTTATGCAACTAAGTAAGCCTTCTGTAACAGTGCCACAATGCCCAAGGGCTGTTGTGCGCTTTATAAATGCAAATAAATAAATAACATCAGTTTGGGCAGTCACACACATAACCGACCCTTCCAATCAGCTTGGTGCTGCAGGCCCGGGGCCGACGATTCCTGTTATCTCTCTTCTTGCGCTGTGCCGCGGGTCTGACTTTGACTGCAACATTCTTACAAAGGTTTTTCCTTTTAATAAACTAGTAAGGGTTCAGGAACTAAGTGTTAGGGAGAATTCTCTGTTTAGGCTTCATTTCCTAACCTAGTGAGTCCCCCAGCAGCTTTGCTGGATTTCTGGAGTTTGTTTTTTTCATCCTGCCAAGAGTGAGACTCTTTTCTCCCACTCTTGGACATGATTTGTGGTTGATTTCTTTGAATGTCAATGTGTTTTATGGGCTATCGGGTCTTTTACTCCATAGGGCCTCATGTGTTTTGCTATGTGTGTTACACCGCACCCTCCGTGCCGTAACACTGGGGTGTCCTAGGTGATCCCCACCATAGACTCCATACCCTGGGACTGACTACTGTCTCCCAGGGCATGTAAAGTCACCATTGGCTTTACTAGACCTAAATTTACTAACAGAACCAGTACAAACCATCCTATTGTGGACGTACTGGTAGGGATAATTCGATTACCCCTGGGTCTGTTGTTCGCGGGGGCACTGTCCCATCCCCCCTCGTTGAGTTTTGGCTGGTGGCAGTTTATACTACTTTTTATATTCGACCGCGAATATATTCCTATGGGATTCTTCCCATTGTTGGAGGCTAATACTTTTTCACATTAGTCTCTACACATACCGCCAGTTTATTTATCTTAAATAAATTCACCGGTTGGTATTTTCTGCCAGAACTCGTTTTTTAAAATGGCGATGTGTTCGCCTATGTAACTCCGAACCAAAGGTTGAGCCCTTTCTTCCACTTTTGGCGGGCTTCTGCCCAGAAGCCCTCCAGAGTGGTGCTATTCTGTCTGGGTACCACAGGGGGTGTTGGAGGGGGCTTAGGCACCCTGGACTTAGTTGCCTTGCCAACTCAAGTCGCACTCTGGTGTGATTGGCCCAAGTGGTGAGCCGCCCCGCTCACCACTTAGCGTGTTTGATTGACAGCTAGGCTGAATGAATGGGGGTTTTCTGCATAAAAGCAGGGCTTTTGGGACTGGGAGAAGTCGCCACAGGACCTAAGAATCCGACGAGGGTAAAGCTGAGCCGACCTGCAACGACGACACCTCCGGTGGAGCCCTGCTGAACCGACTCACCACTTCCCAACGACAGAGGAGATCTACCTGCTGGAGAGTCTTCTTCCCTTGACTGGTGGGAACAACCTGTCCCTTGCTTTTTCTTTGCTTCCAGGACGTCTAGTGGTCGAATTGCCCGTGCTGAGCACCCCGGCAACCGGATAGCCACTAACAACTGTACCGTGACCAAAAGGTGGTGCCTTGTGACGGAGCACTCTGCGGCTGGTCTCTTCCCTGGTGGTGCAACGATCTTCAACTTTTCCTCGATGACGAGATCCTCTCATCTGCTGGCAAAGCCCCGACTTGCATCCACCACCAGGAACAACTGCCCCCGCCGGAGCTGTCTCTTCACTTTCAAGGTACTGTGTCCGCCTGGCTTCCCTTGTGACGCTTAGCGTGAGGTGTCTTAAATCCTTACCTTTCCACTGGGTCGCCTCCAGACCTTCTTAACTTTTGTTCTAAACTGGTCCAACCTTTCTGTGACATTTTGCTACAAAGACTTGAAGTGCATTTCCGCTGTGATACTTTTGGGACATACCGCCTTGCCTCTTTCCGAGTGGGCCTGGCCTCTGAACTTTGCGATTTATTGTAGACCCTGCCTTGCTCGCCTTGCATTTGTTTCGTAAAAGTGTTGGTACCGAGTTGGTTTCATACCCTGCCTTTTCTCTCCCTTTCTAACAAATTTTAGAGTTCCATCTAGGTTAAAGCATTCACCTCTGTCTGCAAATAAGTGGTGCCGTTGAACCTAGATTTGTCGAAATATTGTGAGGGGATTGATATACTTATAGTAATTGTGATTGAAGTTGTTTGCCGTATTAGTGCCAGTGTGTTTTTCATAGATGTGTTTTTAAATAAATAATTATATATCTTTACACCCAAGCTCTGATCAGTGTCTGCTTGTTCTACTGTGTAAATTGCCCTATTTTGTATACTCTAAATACTGCCTAACTCGTCTTGTGAGAAGTCTGACTGCTCAGCCACAGCTACCAGGTAAATCTGGGTGGTGCAGACTGCTACCAATTGGGTTTACTGCTAACTCCTGTAGACTTAAACTTTTTGCAGTGATCCCAGAGGGAACTGCACAGGTTTCTGCCTAACACTAAGGAGGAATAATATGGAGGATTCAGAAAATACTACAGTTGATTTTGTGTTATTATTGTCTTTGCAACAGGGATCCAGCTGAGATTTTTCACAACTGGTGAGATATGGTCCCAGGGCTTCAGTGCCAAAATAAATCGAATTGATTTATTTTGTATAAATTGCAGTTTCCTTTTTTTTCGTTTAGTCCTACATAGAGAATAATACACTAGTCTAGGCAGTAGAGGACAAGGGCTCTGCTCACATGAATGTCCTGTGTCACTTCCAATTAGGGGACAATTCTCATAAGGATGTGGACCTGCAAGTGTGACTGATGGGCTATCAAGTCTGTTTGTGATTGTAGCGACAGTTCGGTGTTAAAAATGATACATAGATTATTTACCTGGTCAGATGGAGTGGGTGCCATACCATTGATGGCTGTCCATTTGAAAGGTAGTGTGCCTGGGTTGGGATCCTGAAGAGGATAATCTCTGTTTTAGAGGAATTCAGGCAAACATTGTTATCTATGGTCCAAACCTGGATTATCTGGAATCAGTTATATATTCATTCCTGTCATTAGAATCCAGATACAACAGTACCAATTAATAATCTACATAAAAGTGGAAACATTTTGAGAAGAGTTTGATGATGTTTGCTAGTGGCTTAATACAAAATTTTAATGGGCACTGGGATAAGATGCATCGCTGGGGGATACCACACATAAGGGGAATATTTGAGTTGACGCCTACAATTGTAGGCCCCAGTGTGCGATTGTCAATGTAGTTGGTTATCCACTTGAAAGCAGTACCATAAGTTGCCTTCTGAACTTTTGATGTTTGTATTAGTGTCTGATGGTTGCTTGTATCAAAGTCAGCTGATAGAACAAGGAATATTAGGACTGTTGGTATATTGTTTTAAAGTGCTTTGAGAACATCACGTTTGAAGACAAGATTACTTGTTTCTGTACTTCTTGTTTGAAGTAGGCAGTTCTCATCACTGTGGATGACCAGTTGGGTGGAGGTTACATTTTTCGAGAAATGTAGCAGTTAAAGGAAATGTGTTTTCAGGTTTCTTTTAGTCTGCACTCAAGTTCTTTAGGAGGGATGTTATGGTGGGATGTTTTAGTCATGTCTGGATACTGCCTGATGTTAGTAATGAGTTATGGCATTCTCTCAGTGGTTTCACCAGGTTAGCTATGTTGTCATTGATCAGGGTAGATGGGCCAGATAGTTCATCTGAGGTTTTTAGTTTCTTAGTGATATTAAATAGCTCTTCAGCTGTAATGAAGTAAGTTGAATCCCATAAACATAGGCATACAAACCCGATCTATGCTGGCTATTCTATCCGAGTGTTTCTAGTGATCAATGTTGACTTGAATTTTCAAAATTCTATCTTGAAAGGCCCTAGCAAGAGAGTTGGCCAGTTCCTCTGAGGGCTTTCGATGATGACTAGCTTGTTGAGGGTGGGTTAGTTCAGTACATCGTCCTTTCATCACCAGTAACTTCAACGCCTGGCATTTAAACGTAGAAACAATTACGAACATGGCAAACAAAATGTTTACGGGGGTGGGAAAGGGCGCATACGGGGTTGGGGTGGAGAATAGGTAAATATAGATGGAGAGGGGTTTTGGGGGTAACCACCAAAATAAAACAATTGATGACCATTTTCGTTATTCTTTCTACGTTTAAATGCCAGGCGTTGAAATTACCAGTGGTGAAAGAACATAGAACCATTAGTTCATTGTCAATTTTGAAAATGTCTTTAGTTTTACTTTAGGCAGAAGGGAGACAATTTGTATAGGATATTTGTTTCTTTCTTACAATACTATGAATTGTGCATGCCAGGTTGACATTATGTGACTTTATATTCTTCCATGCATGTTGTAGATTGTGGCCTGTCTTTTTAAGGGGGGCCAGTTCATCATCAAACCATTTGTTATTGATTCTGTTCCTGTTTGGTCTTTGGTGTCAGCATCTGAGCAATTGCTGAAAAGTTGATAGCCATGATTATGATGAAAGGTGCAAATATCTTCAGAAACAGCCGATAAAATTCTGGGGGGATTTTAGGTGGATGTAAGCTTCTAAGGAAGGAAGAATAATGGAACTGTATGTCACAGAGCTGGGATGAAATATATTATCATGGGATAACCAAACTCAATTACAAATTAAATTAGATCTGAATCATCCAGAGCAAGTGCTAGCAGTAGACACACAACTAGAAGAGTCCAATGCGAATTTGGCAGTGGACATTGCAGCATGGGTTTCAAGGGTGTTCAAGAATGAGGAGTGGGATGCAGAACACTTTTGTGAAGAGGTCATAGATTGGTGGTACCTGAAAAGATGCATGGAGAGGTAATGAAGTTGGTCCATCAAGGATACTTAGGAGTTAGTAAATCCAAACAGATTAGCCGTACAGACTTTTGGTGACCACAGATGGATTACCTGGTATTGAATAGCATAGATGATGGCAAGGAGTGACAAAGTATTGTAACAACGCCCATGATGGTGACCAAAGTAGCTATGGTTCAGTGGAATGAGCTTGCACTTGTTTTGGTGGGACCACTTAATTTCTAGGGAGCTTGTGACTACTATATGTTGGTTGTCATGGACCTGTTATCGAAATGGCCTGAAGTATGGGTGTTGAGGAACGTCACTTCTTGCAATATACATTTCTTGGAGTCTGTGTGCTGTAGAGAGGGGTTTCCTAGAAAACTGGCTTCAGATAATGGGCCCCAATTAATGTCTATAGCAAGGGTCTCCCACCTGTAGTTCTCCTGGGTTTCTGGACTACAACTCCCATAAACCTTTGCAATAGACTTTCCTGGCTATGGCTGATGGGAGTTGTAGCCCAAAACATCTGGAGAGCCAAAGGTTCCTGACCCCTGGTGTATATAGTTTCAGGAGATTATTCAGGAGTATGGAGTTGGATATGTTACCACGTTATTATATTATATTATATTATATTATATTATATTATATTATATTATATTATATTATATTATATTATATTATATTATATTAATATCAACTTATGCCCTGCGTGGATGAGATGATCTCAGGCATTAGACCCCAATATGGATAGAGTGAAAGCGATAGTGAATGACATGGGGGAGATGGTTTAGGAAAGTTATGATTGTTTCAATTATTGCAAGGTAAGAATACCAACTGATAATACCATTAAGGTAAAGCTGCTGAGGGCTGTCTACAAGTGCGGGTCGAAATACTCTGAGAAGAAGGTGGTGCAAGAGGACTTGGAGTGTGCTGGGAGACTGGAGAATGGGACGGCGTGGAATGAGGAGATGGTCACAGTTGTGAAGCAGTAAATGGCACAAGTCATTCACTGCACTCGAAGACAAGGACCAGTGAGGTGTGCATTAGTTGGAAAGGACAGAGGTGTGTTGTATGTACATATATTCCAGCAAGTGCAATGTATCTCATGAGCTCAAGGCTTTTCTCACAATGGTGACGGGTTCGAGAGATCTTGAATGTGGATAGTGTTAATTATGATGTGGACAACCTGGGGCTTTGCTTGCAATGATCACTTTAAAATAATCATGTATCTTTGCTATATGATCATCCCTGCACAGTGTTTATCACCATCACCACCTCAACACTGGTCTCTCTTCTTGTTTCATCGATAAACTTCAGAGGGACCATTATGTGGCTGTCAGGATCACATCTCAGAGAGTCACTGCACTGATTCAGGGTCCATGACAGTATTCACTTCAAATTGCCCTGACTTGTATTTAAGTGGCTTCACAACCCCAAACTGACCCCAAAAACTTTGAGTATCTGCCCGATAATCTATGTTCCTTCACGTCATCTGATAATCTCCTCTTGTGTGCTCCTATGTTTCCCACATTTCAAACACTTTTCCATGCATAGGAGGACGTTATCTTGTTGTCCAGACCATTAAGACGTAGACCAATCTGCTTGCCCAGAAAGTAGATACAGAAAACCTGGTTAATTTGCCTCTTTCAGGAAACAGGTTCCCCTCGCAGTACGATGCCTAGTTCCCGGTCACTTCTCCAACTTCAGGTGTTTTATATGAATATTCTGAATCTATCTATCAATTGATAATGTAATGAGTGTTTATCCATTGTTTTGTATTTAAATACCTGCATTGCGAAATCATATTTTTCTACTTTAGTATTATTCTAAGCAATATGAGTGACAGTATGAGACTTGTCCTGTGAAACTCAATTGCTGCTTGGATTTCAAATTCATGTGTTCCAATTCAAGCGTCAACTGGAAGAAATGTTCCCCATCAGGATGTTAAAAAATCAGGAATGTCATCACCTTCTGAGATACATATATATATATATATATATATATATATATATATATATATATATATATAGTACATTTTTGCATAACTGTATCTAGAGGAACACATTACATTTTCTTTAACAGAACCGTTCACAGAATAAAGTACTTAGTGCCTACATATACGTCATTGTGAAATGCATTTATATACAACATTAATAAACAAAACCTAATTTGAAGTTGTATGTCTCTGCACGTGAAACGATTTATTTTTGTGAAATACCCATTGATGATCCTTTCAAATGTATGTGTGTTGGAGGTTGAGCCACACATTCTACCAATAATGTCGACAGTGGTGTGATTATGCATATGTGCCATTGAGCTGTACTAATGCGTGGGTTGTTAGAAAGTGGTTGCATATTGCAAAACTCAAAACAGGAGAGGTGAAGCGTGTAATGGTGTCTTGGTTAAAACAGACGTATTGCACTAGATTGCATGAAAAGTACTTGCAAAAAATACTTTTATATGTTCCGAAATACAGGTACAAAAAGTGAGTCAGGTCACTTAGTATTATCAAGTATAATCTGAATGACTAGCATGCTAATGCGCGTGGCAAATTAGGACCTATAAAATAGAATTGCAGTTATATTATACAAACTCGGTTGCACTATAAAGAAGTATTAATGTATCAGATCATTTATCAGGTCACGTGAGTCTTAGGGGGTAGTTCATAGAATTTAGCGCACAAGTGGCGCACGCGGCTGGCGCACAGTGTGCGCGTGTGCGAATCCCTGCGCCAGCCGCGTGCGCCAAAATACATTTCCGCGCACAGCGTATTCATGCATTCCAGCCACCAAAACCACCCGTGGCGCACAGTGGCGCAGCGACCCTGCAGCAGCGCCAGTTACGCCCCCAAGAACGGCCCTTGCGCAGGGAAAAGGCATCAAAACCCCCAATCCAGCACAAAGGGCTGCGCTAACCCTGTACCAGCACGGCAAGCGGGGTACGTGTATCACTGGGGTGCGCGGGAAGTACCTCACGTTATTTCAGCTGGGTACGTGTATTTCGCGGGAAGTTCCACACGCAATTCCATCAGGGTACGTGTACATCAGGGGTGCGCGGAAAGTTTCACATGTGAATTCAGCAGGGTACATGTATATCAGGGGTGCGCTGGAAGTTCCACACGCAAATGTCCTGGGTACGTGTATTTCGGGGTGGGCGGAAACTTACACACGTGAATTCAGCAGGGTACCTGTATTACTGGGGTGCGCAGGAAGTTTCACATGCGATTGGCCCTGTGCAAGCGTGATACGTGTATTTCAGGGGTGCGCGGGAAGTTTCACACGTGATTCCATCAGGCTACGTGTATATCAGGGGTGCGCTGGAAGTTCCACACGCGCATGTCCTGGGTACGTGTATCTTGGGGTGCGTGGGAAGTTTCACACACAATATCAGCAGGGTACGTGTATTTCAGGGGTGCGCTGGAAGTTCCACACGCGAATGTCCTGGGTACGTGTATCTTGGGGTGCGCGGGAAGTTTCACACGCAAATGTCCTGGGTACGTTTATCTTGGGGTGCGCGGGAAGTTTCACATGCGATATCAGCAGGGTACGTGTATTTCAGGGGTGCGCTGGAAGTTCCACACGCGAATGTCCCGGGTACATGTATCTTGGGGTGCACGGGAAGTTTCACACGCAATATCAGCAGGGCACATGTATTTCAGGGGTTCTGTGGAGTACTACACGTGAATTGGCCGTGTGGGTCCTCCCAGGTGTTCGCTCCACAACCTCAACGGCCCCTGCAGGCAGCCCACACCACGGGGGACTAGCCTGCACCCCCACTCATGTCCCCCAGAACCCCCACCCCCCAGCACTGTGGGGCACCCTCCACCAGGCCCCCCAACTCATGTCCCCCTGCACCCCACCCCCCAGCACTGTGGGGCACCCTCCACCAGGCCCCCAACTCATGTTCCCCTGCACCCCCACCCCCCAGCACCGTGGGGCACCTGCCAGCAGGCCCGCAACTCATGTCCCCCTGCACCCCTACCCCCAGCACTGTGGGGCACCAGCCAGCAGGCCCCCAACTCATGTTCCCCTGCACCCCCACCCCCCAGCACTGTGGGGCACCTGCCATCAGGCCCCCACTCATGTCCAACTCATGTTCCCCTGCACCCCCACCCCCCAGCACTGTGGGGCACCCTCCACCAGGCCCCCAACTCATGTTCCCCTGCACCCCCACCCCCCAGCACTGTGGGGCACCCTCCACCAGGCCCCAACTCATGTTCCCCAGCCAACATGTCATCACAATCTAGATCCCTGGTCCCTATGGTCAGCCTCCAAATGCCAAACACCCACCCGAGTATTGCATCCACCCACTTAGAAATGCCAATAACATGATAGAACCCCAATTGCAAGTTTGGAAATGAATCATGTCCCTCACATACACCCAATGGGTGTCAGTGAATCTCAAAACCCATGCAATAAACCGTGAAATAATGCAAAACCAAAAATCATAATCCAAAGGAATGGTGTCCAAAGTCACAGTCCACAAAAGAAAATCCAATGGAAAATTATAAATGAAAGCCATTGCTCCATGGGTAAATTGTAAAAAAAAAAAAATACAACAGTCAACTATTTACAGATGAACAAGCCAGGGTACATGATCCCAACAGAAGAAATGAAACCTATCTAATAACACTACCTAATAAAAAAAAACTATATACAAAAATGTGGCCCATTGTCCAAAAGGTCCAAAAAAAATGCAAAACCAAAGGAAATCTAAAACTAACTACAGAACTATTTACAAGGGCAGCGGGCTAGTCCGACGGCTCACTTTTGGATGTCCCGGGCCAGGGCATCATCGAACTCCTGCTCAATGTCCCGGAGGCGGTCCTCCTCCATGGCCCCGAGGGTCCGCAGGGCCGTCGACGTGTCCACCTCCAACCCCCTGCGGATTGCCTCGAGGCACTCGGCCCACCTCAGGGCCCTCCGCATGGAGTTCTCCGCCCTGACCATCGTGAGCCGTGCCTCTTCCACCCGCTGCCGCTCCGCATCTATGGCGTGGCCCAACCGCTGCCACACGGAAGACACTTTCTGTCCTGGATCCTCCTGCCCTCCGGACGTCTGACTCCCGACTGTGGCAGGGATGCCTCCTCCACCAGCCGGGCCGCACTGTCAGAGGCAGCTCCACAGGGCACCCAGGTGACTGATGGGTGGGAAGATGGCCCAGAGGACGACTGGCGCATAGGGGGTTCAGTTGAGGAGGGGGTCGTAGCAAGCCCCATCAAACGGAGGAATCCGGCCTGGGTGACCTGTCCCAGTAGGCCGACGCGGTCAACGAGCCATTCGAGATGACGTGCAGTCTCCTCATGAAAAGACTGCAGGTCACATCCCATGGCCCGTTGACGCAACGCCACACCAGTCAGGACAGGCTCAACCCGGACCCGGATAGCCACGTCCACAGGCAGAGGAAGGCCAGTTGTCGTGAGCTCATCCCCTGCCTGAAAACTGGTCTGGACGAAGGCATCCCTGCTGGTGCAAGATGATGCAGGGACAGGATCAGGGACAGGATTGCACACAGGCACCTCCGCGGTGGCGTGTGCTGCCTCCTGTCCCTGGTCCTGCACTGCACCACTAGCACCAGTGGAATCCCCACATCCAGGCCCAGTCTCTGTTGCTTGCACGGCCTCCTCCTCCACCAAACCCCCCACCAACCTGGATGACTCCGTGCCATCTTCCCCCGTTGGTCCTTGTGGGGTCCCAGCTGCCCCTTCTGCTGCCGAGGAGCCCAACTCCAACCTCCGCCTCTTGGACCTCCCCCCGACAGCTGTGGCCTGGGACGCGGCACCGGACTCCTCACTCCCCGACGAGATCACAACCTGGGAGGGGAGCCGGGCCTTGCGTCTCCGGCTGGCGGTGGGATCCCCGCCGCTGTGCTCCACAGCACCTTCTCTGCCCTCTTCATCAGTTGACGTTGCAGACAGGGAGAAATAAAACACAGGCATCAGGGCACTGTACAATGGACACATACACACATGACAGTTGTACATGAGTGGCATTGGCAAACCTCAGACATGCCATCACAATCCCCAACACACATGTCATTTCAACTTGCACACATGAGCCATACCACAGCCATATCGCAACTGCCAGCACCATCCATACACATACAGCAGCATGAGCAGGCAATGGTGAGCCAGACATCACATGCAACACAGGGAGTGCACTACATATGTACACACACCACCACACTTGCATGCATGTGTACACCTCTGCCAAGTGTCGCAGTGTTCAGATGGGCATCCATGTCACATCTGCCAATCAGGCTTCCACATCCCGCTGTCACATGCATCCATGTTGCATCACTGTTGCACCCTTGTCAAATACACACACATGCACATGTACACAGTGCTGATACATTCACATTCATCCAAACATGTGTGCCCACACAACTGCATTTGGCATGCAAGCCTACATACACAAGCACCCTCCATGTCTCACACATTACAGCCCTCGCATGTGTTAGCCTCACGGCCCTGTACACCCCCACCCATACTCGACCCCATACAAACACATGTGCAACCTGCACACTACTGAAACATCACCACACGCACAGCTCACAATCATGATGCATGTACACTTACCGCTCGACTCCAGCCGGGTCTGCCTCTCAAGGACCTGGACTTGGAGCGCTGGGGATATGCGTTCCAGGACCCTCATCTGATCTTCCGACAAGTGGCCCCGGCGCCCCTTGGCATCCGCTGCCTTCAAGAGGCGCCAGGCCTTGTTCAGGGTCCTGGACCTGAAGTCCTCCCAGCGCTTCTTGACATGCTGGAAGTCGCGGACTGCCACCCCCTCCGCGTTGATGGCAGTCACGATGTCCGTCCAGATCCGAGTCCGTCTTTCAATGTTGGCGCAGGAACTTCCGAAGAGGGCATCATACTGCCCCAGGACTTGCTCCACCAGGACACCAACTTCCCTGGCACTGAAGCTGGTGCCCCTCTGCCTCTCTGGCCGGGGGTTGTCAGTGGTGCCAGATGTTGCAGTGCCTGACATGACAACCCCAGAGGCAGGAGTGGGTGGGCAACTGGGTACTGGGGCTGGGCTGTGGAGCGATGGAATCCCAGTCGGGAGTCTTCGGTTCCAGAAGGGGTGGTCACAGCAACAGCACCCCTGGCTGATGTGCAGGCGGCAAATGGCAGGGCACGTGGGCAGCAGGCAGTCAGGCAGCAGCAGATGGCGTCAGCGTGTAATTCGAGGAAAGGCCCTTAGCGCGTAAGCCCGTCTGCACGCATACGCAATTTCATTGGACAGAAGCCCCCTCAAGCGCAAGCGCCCCTGTGACGTGACACGCGCAGGCGTGCATGGGCATTTCAGCGTGTGTGAAAAACTGCACGTCCGCGTGTAATCCGAGGAAAGGGCCCATGCGCGTAAGTGACATGACGCGCGCGGGCGTTTCCCTCAGCACGGGTTAAAGGTGAGCGGGCCCAGCAGTTCGCTGTACGTGCCTTTCGTGGAGATCGACGTGTGTTACTGCTTCCTGTTGTTTCGCGCGCCATCACAACTTCACAGCTATCAACGACGTATCTCTTCTTTTGGTGGGGGTATTGGCTACATGTGTTTTTCTGCATCGCGCTAGTCAGACGGTGAGTCGCACACGCTCTTTTTCCCACTGCGGGTGCCCCTGTGTATCGCACCCATTTTCAATGTCATAGTAGCCTGCGTGTCCCACGCGTACGCGTTATTCATGTTACTGGGTGCCACCGCGTACTGCGGGAGGTTGAATCCACGCACGTAGGCTGCAGGGTTGCGTGCACGGTTTTACTGCAGTTTTGGGGTGCCTGAGCGTTGCGTGACCCGTCACTACATTACCGGGGTCACATACAGCCTTGCAGGTGCAGGGGGGCTGTTAACATCTTGATTCCCACCCCCTTCACCCCAATTGCCCAGGTCAATTGTGGTGTACACCTCCCATTGGCACCAGTCCATCTGTGCCGGCACTACTACATCTGTGCCATGGTTGGGAGGCCACCAAAGGTGAGGGGCGCCTCAGCTGGGCGTACTCCTCGTGGTGGGCGTGGTCAGGTACGTGGCCGTGGTGACCAGGGAGTAGGGGGACTCCAGGGTGTCCAGGGCGGCCACAGAGGGGGAAGAGGTAGGGGTGCGCCACTTGAGCACAATGTTGTGCCATGTGTCAGTGCAGTCATGCCACCACCCCCTGTGGTTCCGGGGGATGCAGCTTCTGCATCTGGCACTGGCGCCCGTGTGACCCGGCAGTCCGTTCCATCGACTGCCACGGTCCCAAGTGTAGTGGTAGCTGCAGGTGCAGCTGTGGACACCGCCACCCAGGCTCAGGGTCTGCCAGCGCAGGCTGCGTTGGCACTCGAGGAGCCCTTGGTAGATCTCCAACAGGCCAGGAGGGAAACCATAGGGGCAGGCCGGGCTGCTCAGACCAAGACACGTGTCCCTGGGGCAGTCATGTCATCTGCTGCCCCGAACAGCCGGGTGTTGGCAAGTGCAGGGACAGATGCACCCAACAACACCCCGGTGTGAGTCTGCCAACCAGGACCGTTGCGGTCAATGACCCTGCCACAGCTGATGTTGCTGTGCAGGGTCCATTAGAGGGCAACCAGCTGCCACTTACACAAGTCAGGCCTTTGGTCGTCCCTCCACCTGCCACTCCCTCGGCTCAATCCACCGAACCCACTGGCCATACTGGTCAGGGCGGCATTAGCCAGCCAGGGTCTGCGCCACAGTCCAAGAGGAGGAAGGTTGCACCTGCAGCACAGGCTGTGACCCCACACACAGCCACGACCTCCTGCACGTCAAGGAAGAAGCCTTTCTGCAAGCAGGAACTGGACTACCTCGTGGACTACGTGCACGGCCACAGCCGTGAAATGCTAGTGGGTGCCAATAGTCAGACTACGGCTGCCCAACGTAACACCCACTGGAAGCATGTTGCGGAACATGTTAGTTCATTCGGCCATGAGGTGCGCACGGCACAAGAGTGCAAAAAGCGTTGGAATGACATCAAATGCAGCACTAAGGCTAAGCGTGCCTCTAATTACAACTTGACTCTGGTGACTGGCGCTGGGCCTGCACCAGAGGAGGAAGAGCTCACTCCGCATGATGCACTCGTTGCGGAGTTCATATCACCTGAATTGGTCGAAGGAGTGGGAGAGAGGCTGGACTTTGATGCCCAGTCCAGTGAGTGTTGATGCGTGTTTGTTGAGGACATGTGTGTTTCACTTGTGGGATGTGTTGTGCATGATTGCCACTACATGTGACGTGTACATGGTTCTGATGTGTAAGTAATGCATTGCTTCCGTGATGCATGTCTCCTCTGCCTGCATGCGGAGACTCCATGTAGGCATGCTCCCTTGCCCCTCCTCCGCCACTCTACACCCCAGTTCCACCTTTGCACTGGTCTGCTTCAATCTTGCCAATGTGTACTTTCTTGTTCATGCGTCCTGTGTAGATGCTAACTTCCAGCGCAGAATCTGCCAGACATATGCCGTGTGGTACAGCCTTAGTACTTGATGCAGGGTATCTCACTTGTACTGTGCATAGGTCAGAAGTCCCGCAGGGACATGAATGCCCATTCAGGTTCCATGTGCATTGCACGCATGCCCCTATGTGTCCTTGACTGGATGATCACTGTAATACAAGTCCTTGGTTTCATACATTGCATGGCATCTCATCAGCCTTCCCATGTCAACTGTGTCTCAGTACTGCGTTGCACACCTATTTAGGGTCTGACAATCTGTGTGGCTCACAGGCCTCAGCCTGTTAAATGGCCAATGACTCTGTCCAACTGTTGTTGTGTCTTCTTCACACATGGGCGGCATCCAGAGTTTTCATCATGTGTCCTGCTTACTGTCCCATCATCATTTGCAGTGTTGTCACTTGAATCACATTAAGCTGTTGATGCCAGTCAACACTGCCTGTCAATACGCAGGTGTATGGTCAGCCTTTTGATACCATGCTAGGCATCCCTGATTTGGTACTGGGCTGGAGGGGTGCTTGGCTTCTAGATATGGTACACATTGAATGCACAATGCACGTGATGCCTGAATTTCACATTGCACTGCCTTCACATTTCCTGGCACACACCATGGAGTCCTTGTACATGTAGGTAGTGAGTTGCGTACACATTTTCTGCACTGCATAGGCCCACTTCCATGGAAAATGCCACCTTTCAACAGGTCTGATCACAGAAGCAATTCAAAGTTGAACCAGCATGCATGCCAGGTTATATGTTGTGTGTCACATGTCTGCCTGATGCGTTTGCAGTTGGTGTGTGTGTGTGTTGTGTGCTTCTGACATGTGTATTGACCTTTTTTCTCTCTATTTTTCAGGTGATGACGCAATGGTGGCGGAGGATGGTGTTGTCATGCCAGACACAGGGTTGTTACCACTACATCAACCCGGCACTAGTGGGGGTCGTGTGGTGGTAGGCCACGAAAACCCCCAAGTGCTACAGTGCATCTTGTCTCTGGCTGCCTATGAGTCCAGCCTTCATGACGACTCTGACGTCTATGTTGAGTTGGATGAGCATCAAGTCCATGTGTAAGGGGTGAGTGATTCTGATGTGGACACTCCTCTGTCTGCGACACCTGCACTGAGGGATCAGACAGTCTTGGTTCCTCCGCCCGTGGTGGATCGGGAAGCAGGGTCACCCTCCACACCAGTCACTGATGTACCTGGGACATCACTTTGACGGGGGCATGTAGTCGTGCAGCCGTGGGCGGTGCCAACACAGCGAGGACCCCCGGTCCTTGGGTCCCGCAGGGGTCAAGCCCTGCAACGCGGTCGCCGCGCGCAACCGCAGTATACTGAGTGGGACCAAGACATGACTGCCAATTCAGAACGGCAGGGGGCAGCAATGGAGAACATCGCTGAGAGCATGGAGCGTGTGGCCCGATCTGTGCTCCCCCCTGCTAAGCAGGTGCTTCTCCAGCAGCAGGCGGCACGGTCCACGGCCCGCTCGCTCAGGCTGGGCATGGCGGCCTCAGACAGGGCACGCCAGGCTGAAATGTTGTCTCTGCGTCAAGCAATTGCTGCTCATGCAGAGGCGCACATGGATGCCCTGAGGGAGGAGTATGCTTCCCTCAAATCCACTCTGGGTGTCCTTATAATGTCCCAGAGGGAGCGGGCAGAGGAGAGGTTTGCACAGCTTGAGCGTACCATCTCGGCTGAGCTACAGGCTTGCCGGGAGGTGCAGCGGTTGTCCAGCCAGGCCTTGCAGGAGGAACTCTGTGTATCACGTGAGGTTCTGCATGCAAACCTACGTCACATCGCCAAACAGAACCAGGCTCACCCGTCCAGCAGACTTGCTGCCGACGAGGGGCAAGCTGCGGCTAGGCGTGGCCAGGCTACTGTGCCACGTCCTCCTTTCCAGGATGAGCCAGACTCGGACGACCATCTATCTCCCACATAGGTCGGGCTGTGCAGGCGTTGAGCCCATGGAGGTTTTTTTTTTGGCTCAGCATCATTGCATGTGGATGTTGAGCAGCACCCTGTACCTCCCCCCTCCTGGGTGCCTCCCCTCCCCCCGGGTCGTATGTGTCCATTTTTGCTAGATGGGGTGTTTCATGATTAATGTGTACATTCATTGCTATGCATTGTGTAGTATGTTTCTTATCTTTACTGTACACGTGCTTGTTGCAATTCATGCCGTAGATAGTGTTCCACACTTTGGATGTGAAAGAATGGCTGTTCACTGTGCTGTGCGTTGTGTGTTGCAGGAGTTGGACACAGCACACAGAAGCTGCAGTGTTGATTTTGCAATGCACAATGTGCATGTAGACAGGCATTCATTGTTATGTTACGTCTTTAACTCTTGTAATGCATTTGGAAATTACTTATTTTGGGTGGGAGGTTGTTGGTCAGTCATTGTCTGATGCCACTGTACATTTTGGACATGGCAATGTGTACCTTATTGTTACTGTGTTGGTGTATGGGTATTGCTTGCCATGTCATGTTGTGGTTTGGGAGGGTTTGGGAGGGTTTGAGTAACATAACAATGATGGCCATGGCCTGTTTTTCAGGTGTGTGTGATTCACACCTTGCATGTCAGGGTCATCCGCTTCTCAAAGCAACTAGCTGGGGGTAGATCTCTCTCTGTGGCAGGGGCCTCCCTCTGGAACAGCCTTCCTGCCTCACTGGAACTTGAGGTAAAACCATCTCTGGTTCGGGAAGCACCTCAAGACCTTCCTCTTTGCTTCTGCTTTCTCTCTGCCTCTCCCTTGCAGAATTCTTCACTGGAACTGCACTGGATCTGCAACTGGGCCCTGGCCCAGCCACTCTCCACTTGCACTGCCTCCCTGGCAACCCCTGCACTGCGGGACTGTCTCTCTATCCCTACAGCCCCCCCTTCCCAGCACTTGTCTGCACTGTTGCCACCAGCTGGCCTATGTATTTGTTTTTTAGTCTACTTACCCTGTACTGCACTCCCCCCCTCCCCTTCCCCTTGCACTTTTCCCTTCCCCCTACCCCTGCACTTGCACAATCTAAATGACACCTGGCCTAGTAGTATCGTTGTCTGTCTTCCCTTGTTCCCCCCTCCCTGCCTCATCGCACCTTGAAATACTTGTGTATAGGCAATATCATGTCATGTCATATGTGTGCCTTTTGGTCACACAGGATAGCTTGTGTTTAAGTAGCTAGGGATGCAGACAATGTGGCACTTCCTCGGCAACTATCTCAGGGTGGTAGGGTTGTGACAGTTGACTGTCTCTTTGTCATCTCGATTGTCACCTGGTATGTGCCAGGCCTGTGTGCACTCCGCAGGGGTGGGAGTTTAGGTGAAACATGTGGCCACAAGCTGGGTCCGGGCTTCCTCGCCACGTGCCCTGTCCCCTCCCATGGGCAGCGCCTGTGCCTGTGGTTGGGGATGTGGGGGCACCACCATGTCCACCGGTACGCCCTGCCGTGTTGCAACATTGTGCAGGACACATGCCGCCACAATGATCCTGCACACTACTGGTGGTGCATAGAGTAGCTGCCCGCCAGAGCGGTCAAGGGAGCGGAAACGTGACTTGAGCACTCCGAATGTGCGGTCCACTATGGCCCTGGTTGCAATATGGGCGGAGTTGTATCTTACCTGGGGTGGTGTGGTGGGGTTCCGGATTGGCGTCATCATGTGGTTGCTCAGAGGGTAGGCACTGTCCCCTGGGGAGGTGTAAATGGTTGTGATTATTGGGGTTTGTGTATTTGTGTGTGTGTGTGTGACATGCATGCATGTGCAAGGGCATTTGTAGTCACCTAGGAGCCATGTGTCGCCATGCTGCCCAGCTTCCAGGGCCCGGCTCAGGGCAGACATTCTGTATATGAAACTGTCATGGGTGGAGCCAGGGTAGTTTGCATAGACAGAGGTGATGATTCCCTTTGCATCGCATACCACCGGTACATTGATGGAATGCCAGTGCTTGCGGTTTCGGTAGATGTGCTCAGTGGCCCTAGGTGGACGTAGGGCCACATGGGTGCAATCTATAGCACCGAGCACTTTGGGGAAGTGTGCCACCCTGAAAAAATCCAGGACAACGGCCTGCCTTTCTGCGGGTGTTCTGGGCATGTATATGTGCCTGCGTACTGAGGGGCGCGCTGTCATGATTGCCAGTGCCTGGTGTAGGCAGCGTGACTGCGTGGCCTGTGAGACCCCCCCCACTATGGCAGTAGTCCGCTGAAATGACCCAGTGGCCAAAAAATGCAGGACATTGAGCACCTTCTCCAAGGGGCTCAATGATTGCGAGCAAAGGGTGGGGGATGTAAGGTCATCTTCCCACTCCCTGACCAGGTCTAGGATGATATGGGGTGGAAACCTATACCTGCCGTAGACCTGGTCATCAGGCATCCCAAAAAGGCTTGTCCGTGGTGCGAAAATGCGTGCCCTGGCTATTCTCCTCCTCATGCGGTGTCCCACGATCAGTGCTGCGACAAATGGGGCATACATCGTAGCTGTATATACGTGTTTGTTGTTTGCGCGCACTTTTATACTGTGCGCGGGGACGCTTCCGCCTGCCTTTGTGTGGCGGATGCGTTGACGCCTGTGTGCGTATTTTGCCGTGCGCGGGTTTCCCGTATTGGAATCCATGAATACGGGTTGTTGCCGTGCGTGTGGGCGTTGCTTGTAGTTCCCTGCAGTACTTCCCCAGTTACGCCTTCTTTTTCACGCGTTATTCCCCATTCCGCATGTTCCGCCCACTGTTCCGCCCACTTTGGTTGTGTGCGCCGCGCTACGTGCGCTTTTGCTGTGCGCGTAGCGCACGCTGTGTGTGCCTGCGTGCGCCATGGCAGGATTGGGCGCATGGACAGTGGGAAACACGCGCAGCGTCTTCCTTGAATAGCACTCGTGCGCTGCGTTTCTATGCTTGCGCTACCTTGCGCCTGCTTGCGCTGGGATTTTCAGCGCACGTTTGCTCCATGAATCGACCCCTTAATATTGTGACCTTATCTACGATAAACATGGCATGGTTTCCTAAACAAAAGTGGTACTTATGACGATTGTACTCAAGGACGGAGAACTTCACTTCATTCAGTAAATGTCACTTCAGTTTACAAATTAAGGCTGTGGGGGCAACAGTTGGTCAAGTTTGGTAGAATGAACTCTTCTCAATGCAGATTTAGCCATGCCATAACCACAGCCGATTTAGTGGTAGCGATGGGCATTTGCTCACACTCTGTTTCATAGCCCACCATATGAGAACAGTTCCTACTAGCTCTCAGGCACTCTGTGTAGTGAATACATTTGATGGAACACTGGCTGTGCTGAAAAAGCATGACGGATTGTGTTTCCCATTCCAGACATTACTCTTCAAACAATCAAACAATTAATAAGGTTCCATGTAGTTTGAACGAAAAGGTATTAACGAAAATACCGAAAGAATACTGATTTTATTATTTGTATTTGCAGGAGTCCAACACGACTTCCGTGTTTCAGGTTTACAATCTCATGCCATCCCCCTTCCTACCCATTTCAATTATCTACCCCACCCCATACATACTTTTACCCAAAATGCTATTCGTTATTATTTTTCATTAACAGCACTGGGTACCATTAATAATACCTTTATTCAGAAAATTGAATTGTTCAATAAAAGAACAATTTGTAATATACAATAGACATCATGATGAAAAATAAGACACAACTCCAATAATACATCCACTTAATAAAATACATCATGTTATTAGCATGACTAAACATTCAAATATATGAAAACGTTCAAGACAATAGATTACATGAATCATATGGTTCCCAATAAATTATGTTATGCCTAATTAACTCCTCGACCTTCAGACATTGCACAAGAGCCCAGATTGTGATAGTATAATTTGTGGCCACTACCCAATGCAAAAAGGGTGGTCTACAAAAATAAAAACACGTCTTTTAAATAAAGGCACTGTGAACGGCAGGTAAATCTGCATGTATTCTGTGTATGCATTCATTCAATTCATGCTCATTTCGAATAATTGACATTATTCTCATAACATTAATCATACAATAACCCAGAATAAAAGAGAGTCAATATAAAAAATGCGTCATTAAAATATTAATGGTAAGAAACATCTAATGGGTTTTGACAACACAAGTGTAGTGACTGTACTGCTACAGAATGAAGGAGGAGTGGAAAGGGTAATAGTTTTTGCATCGAAAGTGCTTAGGGGGCGGGGGGCAGAACCCTGTTATTTGTGATTGAAAAGGAATAATTGTGTGTCTTGTGGCCAAAAACAAAGTTTCTAGCATTCGATGGGGCGGAAAGTTCATGGTATTCAGTGACCACAAGCCTTTGATTTTTGTCTTTACATCCAAGGATCTTGACGGTATATCCAAGAGGATTGTGAAATGGACCACTTTGTTCCAACAATATGATTTGTGTTTGCAATATGTTCCTGGTAAGGAACACATTATTGCCGCTTATCTCTCCTGGAATGGCAACTCATCTGTGGCAGAGACATAAGTTAAGTCTGCGCAAGAAGCCTTTGTGGAATGCGAGGGTGCCATAACTAGGGAGGAATGGGAAAGGCCAGGCAAGGCAGATGTAGAATTGAAGACGGCGAAAGACATGGTAAAGAGTAAGTGGAGGGGCTGGAACAGTGATTCAGGCCCAGGCATATTCCATCGAGTTAAGGATATATGAGTGTTGAGGGAGGGCTCTTGTTGCATTCAGGAGGTATTGTTCCACCTTCAGCTTCAGAGGTGAGAAAGGGACTCCTGGTGGAGCCACACATTGGACATTCGGATATAGTAAAGACAAAAGGACAGCTCGGATCTCACTACTAGTGGCCAGGTCTAGACTGTGTGGTTGAGGAGTGGGTTAAGAACTGCATTCAGTGTTTATCCTTGGACAAGGTGCTGAAAACATATGTCCAGCCTCTCAAGCCATTAGACTTATCAGCTTAACTATGGATGGCCTTGGTCATCTGAAATTCATCTTACAAGAATTAATTTACACATTTTCAGAAAAACATTCAATGTAAAAACAAAAAGACACATTTGTATAAATCGATAAAATTCAAAAAGACAAAAACAACAAATTAAATGCAAATACACATTAAATACAATTAGGCCAAGTTTAGCAACAAAAGTGCATAGGGTGAGTTCATGTTAAACTTATAATTAAAGTCAATCATACAACGCTAAATCAGTTAGAAACCAATGGTAGGTATTCTGGTACTCATCGAAAAAGTGCATAGCAACATTTGCCATCGCAAATTGGGGGGCACCAATTCAAAGTATGCATAATGTTTCACAAAATGTTTCTGTCTTTCTTGGATTAAAGCTGGACAACTCATAAATAAATGATTCGTGTCTCTTTACAGTTGGAGTCCTTGCAAAAGTGACAAATATTCTCATATATCGGGAGCAATTTTCTCTGAGCCATGAGATCACGTGTAGGAAAAACATTTAATCTGAAGCGAAGTATAGCTGATCTCATAGTAATAGAAGGGGATCTATACACATACGGCTCCATTTCACCCAACCTTTTTATGGTAAATGTGTTGCATGTACATTTTCTATAATTTAGACACTTGATTCTCGTATTTATCCAATCATTAAGATATATTTTTGCTTTTGCACGATTAGGATCAGAAACAACAATTTCAGCGGTGACATCTGCCTCGGCCAGAATTCGATAAATATTTTCGACCCATGAATTTGGAAACAGATATATTCAGATATAGTCAGAACATGTTTTAACAGGGTGCCAGATTGTGAATAGATCAACATTTTCGACACATTGCACAGAGTCTCCATTAATATATTGCATTCAAATATGTTAGACCCAATTCATAGCGAAGCAAAGCAACAGGGACACACTGTGGCAGATGTAATATCTGTCACAAGTATTTACTTTCTAATTTATCAAGTAGTGAAATCAGTAAATTTATACTTACATCCAGCCCTTATAACGGAACTGTTGTCACCTTCTGTTTATAGTATGTTAAGGCTCGCATTAATGAAAACTTACCATACTTGTGTAAGATGACCTTGGTCTGAGATATAGCTGCTGTTGGTTTATGATCAAGATTTTCATAATGGGTTTTATTGTATGCTCTTTGATCAACAATCATTCCCAAGTATGGATAGTCCAATACCACTTCAAGGTGAACCTTTTCAATCATCCATGCCATTTGACCACTCTTGGATTTGTGACCATTACAGATTAATACTTTTGTTTTCTTTAAGTTAATTACTATCTGATTTGTTTTAAAGCAGTTTTGTAAGTTGTTTAATAGTCTTTGAAGTCCCATTGGTGTTTTTGAGATGAGTACTATATCAACAGCATATGATAAGGCTGGAATGGATACACCATTCAATTTTGGTGCATCAGAAACAATATTACAGAAACATCCTTCACATCCTGAGTGAAAAAGTTAAAAAGGGCTGAAGCAAGGATACATACATGAGAATGGATTTAGAAAGTAATCCCTCAGTTATTAGTCTTATTTGGACCGAGGTGTAAGAATGGAAGGCATACATTATATCATATAAAGTGGTCGGTCAATCTGCTTTTTTCAATTTGGCCATGAGAAAGGTTCTAGACACACAGTCAACAGCTGTGTGCAGATCTATGAATAGAAAATAAATAGGTTGTTTTGTCATAAAAACCTGAGCCTTTATGGCATTAAGACAAAGCAAATTGACTCCAGTCCCCATACCAGCCACAAACCCAGATTGAGATGGATAACGATGCTCTTGCGCTAGGGTCTATGTGTTAAAATCACACAATAGCAGGCATCCAAATACCTTCCAGGGCGAATCCAGCAAAGCTATGGGTCTGTAATTGGATGTGGATGAATGGTCACCCTTCTTAAAAATTGGAACAATTAGAAATGTTCACCAAGATTATGGAAGGATCGCTTGTTCACTACATCTGTAAAGATGTTAAATAGAATAACAGCCCAATTTCGGATATCAGCCTTAAACATAAAGTTACTAAGGCCGTCCGGTCCCATTGCTCTGGACCTACTCAATTTTATTATCAACTCTTCAATGTCATTCACGGTAAAAGGTAGATTCCAGATATGGCTAGGTTTATGGGCAAGGCTCATTAGATCATTACATTCTAGCCACTCACATTCCCTTACACCATTAATTTGACTTTCTTTCTGGACATCACTTTTAATATTGTTCAACAGATGCCAGATTTTTGCTGTGTTCTTATTGTGAAAGGAATTCAACATGGCCTCGCTATCAAATTGAAAGCACCACGCACGTCTGCCTCTTATCCAATTGCGATAGCAACATTTGGAAGATTTTAATGCTTTCGAACTTGCTTCCAGTGGCAGTCGCATAATGTTTTTCCTTTCCTTTCGCCACACACTCTTTCTGCTTTGCAAAGGTACAGTGAGCAAAAAGCTTTTTTGAAATATTTGCAAGGGGCTTGGGGTTGGTCACCCTTAGTTACCTGGGGGCAACCAGACGTGGACTCCCTGCTCACTGTGCTCAGAGAGACAAAGCTTCACCTCACTGATGAGGCCCAACAAGGCTGAAACACGTGTATGGGGTTGCTTTTGGTACTCTTGTTCAGAGAGGAATTGCCATAGCATTTTGGTGCTGGAGTGCCCATGTGGGCGGGACAAAGACTGATATGCAAATGGTTATTTCCCATCTGTGAAAGGTACAGTGAGAAAGAAGCGTGTGCTGCAAACTCTCATCTCAGAACAGGTTATCATGCCATATTCTTTCTGGAGAGGAGCGCCTGCTCCATTTTGAAATATCAATCCCAGATAATACTAAAGAGTATTACAAAGATAGTGTTCTTATGAATGGTCAGGAAACTCCTGTCATCAGAGACACTGGAGCCAGCATAACTGTGGTCGATGAATGTTTTTTCAAGGTGGAGGATGTGGCTAAGGAACCCAAACACTTGACCAAGTTAGCTGGATGCACTGTGCCAATGGTTCCCCAGTTACCAGCTCTCATCCAGTGTAATGACATGACTGTCAGAATACCTGTAAGTGTGCAAAATAATGTACCTGGGAGGGTCCTGCTGGGTAATGACCTTAAAACTCTTGGAGTTGTGTCTAGTACCCCCAGGCCTCCCAGCAGAAGGAAGTAGGAGCTCACTAGGTCTGCAAGGGAGAGAACCTTGAGAGGCTCTCCTGGGGACATGATAGAGGAAACTATCACCTCAAGTCCACAGGACTTACCTACTGCTATTGCAGATCAGAAAGAGACAAAGGGGAAACCCAAGTCTGCCAGCAAGAAACCAGCAAGCACACCTGTGCCCAGAAGGACATCTCCAAGACTGTCCAAAGTCACATCTGTGACTCTTCCACCAGCTGAGGCTGTATGGTTCAACTAGATACTGAGGAATCAGATCTAGAAGAGGATCTTACTCTGATAGGAGATCTTGACCCTGTTGACCATCCTGAGCTGCAGTCTTTACCAGCAGAAGGTGGACCCAACAGGGAAGATTTCAGCCAGGGACAAAGAGAGTGTCCTACCTTGGAAGGTCTTCACCTACAGGCAGCTTCTCAGCTCAATGGGACTGAGCCTGGGAAGTATAGGTTGCTCTGGGAAGATGGCCTCTTCTACAGTGAACTGACTGAGTCAACCCCTGGAGACTTCAAAAAACATATAGTACCTCTAGTGAACCGACTCCAGTTTCTGCAGGTAGCCCACGAGATACCTTTGGCTGGTCACTTAAGTTTTAAAAAGACCAAGGAAAGGCTCTCTCTTTACTTCTACTGGCCTAAAATGGGCTCAGAAGTAGACAAATTCTGCAGAAGCTGCCACACTTGCCAAACCTCTGGGAAGAGTGGGGCCAAGAATGTGGCACCCTTGGTGCCTCTCGCAGTAGTGGGAGTTCCTTTTGAGAGGGTTGGGATTGACATTGTTGGTCCTCTTGACCCTCCCACATCTTCAGCCAACAGGTTTATCCTGGTTATAGTGGATCATGCCACTAGATTTCCTGAAGCCATATGTTACTCACCACTCCGAATAGGCCGAAGATGCAGAGAAAATGACCTTGGAGATGTTGGTGGTATAAGATTCCGAATTCAGCCTTCCATCCCAGCTCCCCTGAGTATAAGACTCAGGCTTCCTCAAAGAGGGGCTCTTTTCCAAAATGTACCTCTCTGCTGTTTTAGTTAGAACAGACAGAGATGTCAATTGAGTAAAAGAGCGGGGAGAACACACACCGCCAATACCAATGCTGCAAAAGAATACCAAAATATTAGACAGTGTTGATATTATACAAGTGATTACAACAGTTGAAATGATTGGACAACTACCTAGATAGATATTGGAGTGGAGTTGAGTTTCCCCGGGATGATCTACAAAGAATAACACAAATGAGTGAAATTGAACTTAATCAGTATCGGTTCCCACTATAGCTATAGAATTGATAACAACTGACCTGAATAAAGATAATGGAGTAAGAGGAGTCCAGGATACTGCAGACAACGACAGGAGAAAATAACAAACAGGGAAGTTAGTACAGTTAAGTAACCCCGAACGGCATGAGGGACGCACTAGTGCTGGGTTGGTGCAGTTCAGGAGGGCGTTCATATGCACTTAAGAGCAATCTCACAGGGAAGTCACTCAATGTCCCAGAATCCAACAGAGGACAATATCCATGGAAGACAATAGGTATGGACCTGAGTACACAAGTATAGTTGATTAGCTGTTGAGATGGTCCGGATAGTAGACAGCAAATTGATGTGCAGAGCGGCTACCAGGAAAGAACCGCAAGACACATAAGAGAGCCGTATCCAGTAGCGTACCGAGTCCAACAACCAGACGAGCACGACAGGAATAAAGGAGGAGATGAGGCAATCCAAAAGTCAGGCAAAAGGTCAAAACCAGGAGTTCAGATAAGGATTCGTATAGGGAGACACGAAGAGGAAACGGACGAAACCGCGTGTAGCTGGTAACGTTAATTAGCAGCAACGAGCCCCTTGGAAGATGGTGGTTTTATAGTCGTAAGAGGGACGTGGCTTGCTGTACGTCTTCCACGTACAAGACATGTCAGGTGACCTGGAGTGCGTTGACGTTTGTACAGACGCCATGGTAGCTTGTACCTGGACCATAGAGGAGCCTGTAAAGAAGTTGTATTCCGCAAGGATGCCCGCAAGAAGCCTGAAGTGTAACACCATACCTATGAGGACTGTTACGGCTCCGGCTGTGGCTAAGGCCCTACTTGGTATTTTTACCAGAGTAGGTTTTTCTAAGGAGGTGATATCTGACAGGGGATCAAATATTATGTCCCACTACATGCAAGCCATGTGGAAAACCTGTGGGGTCACCTACAAGTTCTCAACTTCCTACCATCCCCAAACCAATGAATAGGTAGAGAGGTTTAACAGAACTATGAAGAGCATGATATGTGCTTTAGAAAACCCCTTAAAAGAAAGTGGGACCTTCTGCTGCCATGCCTTCTCTTTGCATATAGAGAAGTCCCTCAGGAGGGAGTAGGATTCAGTCCCTTCAAACTTCTTTATGGCCATCCAGTCAGAGGTCCATTGGCCCTGATTAAGGAGGGGTTGGAGAGTTCTCCTTCCCCCAAGCCAGTCAGAGTGACTGACTATGTGATAGGCCTCCGAGGTGAATGTCACACATGATGGCAGAGGCAAATGATAACTTGAAGGCTGGTCAAGCTCTGGTCAAACATTGGCATGACCAGAAGGCTAACATGGTTGAGTTCAAACAAGACCAGCTTGTTCTTGTTATGGTCCCCACAAGGTAGAGGGCCTTGCAGGACAAACGGATAGGACCCTTCAAAGTTTTGGGTAAACTTGGAGAGGTGAACTATCTGGTGGACTTAGGCAATCCTAAGGAGGCTTTGAGAGTCTTCCACACCAACCGTTTGAAGGCTTATGTCTCTAGACCTGACATAGGAGCTTTGCTTCTAGCTTCAGCTCAGGAGGAGGAGGAGAGTGAACTTCTACCTGACCTCTTTGGAGGCCTACCTTTAGATGAGAAAGTGGAAGGAGCTAATCTCTCTTCCAGTCTCACATCTGACCAGCAGGATGAGTGCAAGTTACTGTTAAATCAGTTTGCCTCCATTTTCTCACTATCACCATGCTTCACCCCTTGGGACAACATGATATCCTCACTGGTGACTGTTTTCCTGTCAAAAGCCGGGGGTACAGAATGTCAGACAATGTAAGGACCCATATAAGGAATGAGGTCAACAAGATGCTTGATCTCAGGGTTATAGAGCCCTCTACTAGCCCATGGTCTAGCCCAGTTGTGCTTGTACCAAAGGCAGGATCTAAGGAGTTGAGATTCTGAGTGGACTATAGAGCTCTAAATGCAGTCACCAAGACTGATGCCCATCCTTTACCTAGGACAGATGAGCTGGTGGACAAACTTGGTGCAGCCAAGTACCTCAGCACATTTGACCTAACGTCAGGCTATTGGCAAATAGCCATGACAGACCATGCCAAGGAGAAAACTGCATTCTCCACCCCAGCTGGCCTCTACCAATTCAAGGTAATGCCTTTTGGACTAAATAATGCACCTGCTACATTTCAAAGGATGATCAATCAAATTCTAAATGGGATGGAGGACTTCTGCATAGCATACTTGGATGACATTGCAGTGTTCAGCCCTACATGGAAAGAACATATTGAACACCTAGGCTATGTATTGCAGGCTCTGGAATGGCCCGACAGACCATGAAGGCAAGCAAATGTAAAATTGGTCAGAGTACAGTGGTCTACCTTGGACATGAGGTAGGAGGCAGTGAAATAAGGCCATTGCCTAGCAAAGTACAAGCTGTACAAAACTGGGCCATACCCTACTACTCAAACCCAAGTGAGAGCCGTCTTATGTCTCACTGGGTATTACAGGAACTTCATAGAGAACTATAGAACCATAGCTTCTCCCTTGAATGTCATCTCCTCTCCCAAGTTCCCTAAAAAGGTCAGGTGGAATGAGGAGTGCAATCAAGACTTTGAAGGTCTAAAGAAAGCCCTTTGTCAAGCTCCAGTCCTAAGAGCTCCTGACTATCACCAACCCTTCATTGTACAAACTGATGCTTCTAATGTAGGTATAGGTGCAGTCCTTAGTGAACTGGATGAGAAAGGTAGGGAGCACCCCATTTGTTTCATCAGCAGGAAGTTAAAGGCTCCTGAGACAAGGTGGGCAACAATATAACTCGAATGCTTTGCTATTGTGTGGTCACTAAAGAGGTTTAGACCATACTTGTATGGATATACCTTCATCATTAAGACTGACCACCAACCCTTGAGATGGCTGATGCAAATGAAAGGGGAAAACCCAAAGTTACTCAGATGGTCAATCTGCCTGCAAGGATTTGATTTTTCCATTGAGCACAGAGCAGGAAGTCACCACCAAAATGCTGATGGTCTCTCTAGGATGTTTGTAACTGACTAGAGGTATGAGAACCATCCAGGAGTGGATTAAATCCTCCTGTCCCTTAGTCTGGGTGGGGGGCGAGTGTTAGGGAGAATTCTCATCCAATGGCTAATTTTCTTTACCTAGTGAGTCCCCCAGCAGCTTTGCTGGATCTCTGGAGTTTATTTTTCCACTTGGTAAGAGTGTACCCCTTTCTTTCCACTCTTACCTGTGTTTTGCCATGTGTATTTCATCTGTTTTTGTGATTGTGGACTCTGGAGTACACCACTTCAGTAGCCCCCTCCTTTTGTGTGTTACACGGCACCTTCAGTGCAGTGACACAGGGTTGTCTTTTAGACTTCCCACAACTCCATTTCTGAGGCTGACTACTGTCCCCCAGAAAAGGGTAAAGTTGCCATTAACTTTACTTAGTCATTTAACCACAAATCCAGTACACCCCATCTTTCATGGAGTACTGGAAAGGATGAACTGTTAGCCTTTGTTATCTGTACCTCCTGGAGCATTGTTTCGCTCTTTTAACATTTAGACTTGGCTGGTGGCAGTGGTATCTACCCTAACTTTTCTACCACGGTTATGCTATATAAACGTGGTGTTGTTTTAGCCTCGAACTTAAACCCGCTTGACCAAATGCTTTTTCTTTTGGCTCCGGTTGGGTTCATTCGCCATTTCTTTTTGTTAAAGCCCTTCTTGTGTTTTACTTTGCGCGGCAAACCAGGTTTGCCTCCTTTGTTCACTACCGTTTGGCAGGCTTCTAGGCGCCTGGGTGTCTAGGTGGGCTGAATGTGAGGGAGGGGTTTAGTCACCCCCTGCACAGGGTATCCTAGGAAAACTAAGTTGCACTTTACCATGATTGGCTGAGGTGGTTGTCCGGGCCGGACAACCCCCCTGCTACGTGATTGACAGCCAGGGTGTGCGAATGGGGGATTTTCACATAAAAGGCAGGTCTCTTGGTATAGAAGACAGAGTCACCACTGGAACTACAAGGAACCAAAGTGAAGCGGAGAAGTCGACTGCTGCAACTATCCCATCCCCGTGAAGCCCTGCTGCAGTCCTGAGCTATCTACCCTTTGACGACCAGAGAAGACCCAGTACGGAGTCTTCTTCCCTTGAGCTTGGTGGGGATAACCAGCTCATCTTCTACAGCCAGAGGATCCTCTTCATGGACGAAATCGCTGCACACTGCTGTAGTGGTCCAGGTAGCCGTCTGAAGAGCCTCTCCTGTGTTTTAAGGAGCGCACCTTTTATTCACCGTCGCTGCTGCCGGCTTCAGCCCTGTGTGGTGTAGACCCGTCCAGACATCCTCCTTTGGATCGAAGCTACAATGGTATGTAAGTCCATCAGGAGGGTTTCATACCACAGGGGTCCTGGGAATTCACATAGTGCTCACGTAGCAGTAGACAAAGCAGCAGAATGTCCAGCCAAACAGCCCTTCCAATCCCTTATTTGCTGCACGCGTGCTGAGGCGCGCGCACCCTGCTGATATTGGGTTATGGGTATAGGGAAGGAGCCAACTGTTACGGTCTCACAGGAGTCCTGGGAATTCACATAGTGCTCACGTAGGAGTAGACAAAGCGGCAGCATGTTCAGCCCAACAGCCCTTCCAAGCCCTTACTCGATGTTTGCTTTCAAATTAGTGTTTTCTTTATTTTATGTTGTTTAGCTGGTTGCTCCAGTAGCCTAAGAATGTTTATCCTGACTCTTACGAGATGGCTCCAGATTATAGATTCCAATTCTGGCTATCGGTGCATCTGTCCACAGCCAGAAAGGGACAGTTGCTGGAGCTGTTGAGGAGGTGGGCCCCATAACATGTGTGTCAATAAACCTGAGTAAAGACTTATCTGATGTCTTACTTCTTGTGGTTATCTTACACCAATGCGTCATTGCATCCTATGCCTTGTGGCAAAACATACTAACAAAGTATGTCCAGTGACATACTGTAAATACACTTTATAGAGGACAACGTGCCCAAGCTAATGCGCTAGAATCCCGTCCACATCTCATTCTATTTGTTGTACTTTGGTATAGCAGTTGTAGTACTGCATTCAAAGAAAATACTCTTGTTTACTCTTTCATTTTTCCACTCTGTCTCATGGAAATGGAAATGGTACCTGCAAATATGCTTTGAAAGTGGAGGTTACAATGGATTTCTGTGGGATCCGGCTGGTCCTTACCACGTGCAAAACCGTATCGCATTACATAGGAATCAATTTGTCATACTCCTTCTTGAAATTCTCATGCAGGCGGGCGATGAAGCACATTGATGAGACGAAAAAGGTGGGCACAGCAGAGATCTTTTCTCCCTTATGTGCCCCTCCTCTGTCTCGTCAGCCTGGTGAAATGGGGCTGCATGTTAAATGAAGACATAAAAGTATGCCTTCATTTAAATTTAACACACCACCACATTTAAAATGAGACTCCATGTGAAATGGCCAAGAATGCAAAGAGGAAAACAGAATTGGATGGAGTCTGCATGCCATAAACAATACACTTCACTTTGGCAATACTGTCAATAATCCATGCATCTGTCCATTTTGGTCCCATAATACTGTACATGCTCATTCTTCCGTTACCCCAGTAAAGTGCATAATCAACCTTGTCTTGTTTTTTGGCATAAAAAGGCTGCAGATTTATTTTTACAAAATCATAAACCACACTGCACACATTAGTGAAAATAGCTCTGAAGATGCGGCAACTGCTCAGTGTCCAGCAACCTGCTTCCCCCTACTTTCCAGTCACTTGGTTAGAAATCTTGCTGCAAATATGGTGACAAAAGAGGCTCAGAATACATCGTAATCTCTTGCATTGCTCTGGGCAGCCCTCCAGACCAATGTCCCCTCTAACCTATGTTGGCTGTGTGCAGCAATGGAATTGGTGTGTGTGAACATGTTTTAGTTATGTGCGCAACTGTGTGGTGCTGTGAGCTGCTAAGGTAGTGAGCATAATAAGGGGGTACCAATTGACTCAAACTGCTGTGCCCTTGTTGCAAATATGGCAGACTGAGAGCTATGTAGTGTTGCTCAGATTCAAATCTGTAACCTGCGGTAGATAAAACCTGCTACTTACTCAGTTATGGGACCAAAATAACTGTGGGATCAACCGGGCCCATTCCTACTGAAAATTCTTTGCCTGCAATGATGATTTGGCTCTGAGCATTCCAAATGGTAGCGCCATTTTGTTTTTTAAAGCGTATCACAATGGATATGGTTCCACAGATTTTCATGTGGACTTGGTATACATGTAGCTTATTTAGTTCTGTCTTTTGGGGACGGGACATGATTCTTGTTTCACAAAGCTGCACCTGAAAAGAGTGTTTGCTCAAGATCACAAAATGTGCAGATGTGCAAATATCAGGCCAGAACCCACGCCACTCCATGTCTATTGTCTGGAAATGTAGGCAAATACACTCACCTTACAATTTAAAAGGGATGATTTTCTCTACTTATAAACTGACTGTTTTCTAACTGGCTGCGTATATCCTGTTTCACCATTGAATACCCATTGTTTCTATTCTAATTTGAATGGCTTAAAGGTTGCCTTTAGTAATAGACAGGGGTCAAACCAGCGGATTGAAGAATGATTTCACTCAAAGAGACATCGTCCCACCAAACGAGAAGGGACGAATCCCCTAGTCCACCACACAGACCACCTTACATAAAACATAAAAAGATATAAAATACTGAATTTATTTATTTGAATTTAAATCTTTTAAAATGAGTATTAAATCATTTAAAGCTCATGTACAATGTACAAAAGTGTAACATACAACTGTGCAACACAAATAAAGTGCATGATGTAAAGTGCTATTTTCAAGTATTGGTGCCTGCAAAGTATAACAAATCACAAAGAAAGAAATCACAATAATCCTAAATAAAGATGTGCAGGTGCCATAACGGATGACCCAAACGAGGGAAGGGGATCTCTCGGATGGGGAAACCCTGGTCATCTGAAACAATTCTAAAATGGAAAACCAATTCATGTACCAATGGAATTTGAACCATAACAGTAACAAAGAAAAGAAATTCAATTGTAGCAGTCCAATTATATAACAAACATTCAACTGTAAAAAATCATAAATCAAAAGGATGTATGAGACACACACACTAAAATTAAGCCATAGGATGCTGTACATATAAGGTTGCCTTTGACTGAAAGAATTAGAAAAAACACCCATAAAAGTTAAACATTTCATTAGCCAAGGTGTAACACCTCAGTGATTTAAGCTCGATGGCTTTACCTCCACTTAAACTGATCTGTTAATTTCCTCTATGACAGGTGGGCGTAGTATGCACCAACTTGTTTTTTCCTTTGCAACATGTTATTTGTAGTCAATCATTTATAATTTGAAATGCTGAATTCTAAGTGTGAAAATGCTAAAACACTAAAACCAGGAATGGGTGATCAACTCACACATGGCAACATATTTGCCATTACTTAGCACAAAACAAAACTGTCCACGCATCTTTATGATAATCCCAATTACATCTTTGCTCTATGTGATGAATTGAAATGTAAGTTGGCAATGTACGAACTGAATGCTGAGTATTGCAATGGTCTCAGCAACAGAGACTTACATCCTCACCGTGCAGATGCATTATCCAAGTGGTTGAACCACTAGGAACACAAGTGCAACATAAGATTATTATTATTTTACTGTCTACCCTGAGTTGGCTTTGACTAGAAACACATCACAAGTTGGCAATGAACGATAACCGTTCAGCTACATAAAAAGCAGGAAATCACATGGATCTGCACCTGCAGGCTTTGTAGGCAGACCAAGGTATTGACAAAAATGAGTCACTTCCTACAAAATCTGCTGACCTAGCTTGTGGGAGCTTTAATAAATACTGAATTGTCAGCTCCTCCCGATAAATCTGTCTTTCATTTTGCTGGGCACAATATAAAAAATAGCCAAAGCTCATGTACGCCACGTGGTGTGTGCAGCCGTTCCAGTCCCTCCTCTTCCCTCCAAAGGTAGGATCAGCCTGCACAGTGCAGACCTCCAGATAAATAGATATTTTTTAAACTCTGTTTATTGACATTTTCATGAATATACCGCAAAACAAACACAAAACAAAACAGATAAATATCTTGAACTGGTGAGTGCGTTCAAAGGCCCACAAAGTGCAGCTGCAAATACATTTACCCACTGAGATATTAGATCCAAAATCATGCCATGCATTTACTGTACCACACGCCCCAGAGACATCTCTCTGAACCTTACATTTGTTTAATGAACATGGTGCTAGCCCAGGTAATGTCAGCTGCAGTGAGTGCCAGTATGATAGCCTAGCTTGTGTGTGTTCTTTATTTTTTATCTGGGGGGCAGGTGTGACTAACTCTGTGTTACACTGGGTGTGGTCTGTGATATTAAATCCGCACTGAGGGCACTTGAGAGCACATCCCCTGCAACACTTGTGAGCCCACCCACGGGCCACTTTGACATAGCGTCTTAATTCTCTGCATGAAACACAATTTGGCCTGGCCGTGCAGCACCAACGTCGACGAGCAAAGCCACATCAAACGGCTGCCTGTCTCCTCCTCGGCTCACTGCTGTCCAAGCTGGAAACACATATTACAATGTATTATGTTTTGAACTGTGCCTTGCTCACACCACACGTATATATTACAGGGTGCAGTATTAGTGAGTGTGCCACATCCCCCTTTACAGTGCCTCAAGACCTGTAAAAGGCTCAACAACTACATTGCTCTGTGACTGGCCCTCCACAGCCAACCAGCAGACCTTCACCAAATATACACTTTATCACATCAATGAGCGGTTGTTGCCCCGTACCTTTTGTTTACAGGCCAGGGCGCAGGACCTCTTGGTCTACACACCACACACTGTTGAGGACAGACCACGTATGGGCTAAACAGTTGGGAAAAAGAGCTCACAGCAGAGGGCTGGATACTTCGATCTGATTGGTTTGAAGGCAGCCAATCAGAGTGAAGGAAGACATTTCCTGATCACAGCGTATTCTCAAAGCAACTGTGCAGGCACATATAAGTCATGCGTAGAAAGAAAAAGTAAAGTGTGCAATCACCCACCCGTGCACCTTAGAGGACACAATGCTCCAGACCAACATTCTTCAGCCTGCTAAGCCATTACATACAAGGGAAATACGATATGCAAATTATGCTTGGGCCTGCCCTAAATAGGGCAGTCCAGCCAAATGGACAGATTGGTCAAATCCCTTCTGCGTGAGACCACAAGTAACCTCAGACACGTTTCAGCTGCATTCAGCATCATAAGTGAGGTGTAACTTGTGCCGTCAGACCCAGCAAGCATGAGCATACCTGTCCTAGTAAGGGTGACTAAAGCAAAACAAAAGAGGTGATTGCTGGAAGGTTTAGAATACATCTTAACCTGTGGTATTGCTCTGGGCAACCCTTTCAGAACATTGTTCCTCAGCCTGCGAAACCATTACAGAAAGGGAAACAATATTTTGCCACATCTGCATTCAGTCACAGGTTCCATTAATATTAAGCCAAGCCAGGTGGCAAGAGAAGAGCATCTACACGCCAGCCACCTTCGAGATGTACATGATTTCCTAATGACACACTTGGATAGGAAAAATGCATTATGTAGTAGTCATTTTGGAATGAAACCAGAAACATTTGCCATATTAGCACAATCATCTTCTGTTTGGAGGTTGACCAAGAGGTGGCTACAATTTAAGCTTTCAGATATATAGAGAACTGGATGAAAGAAAGTGTGTTTAGAATCAATCAAGATGAAATTGCGTCTCCTTAGTTTACTCGGCAGTCACAGAACTCTATCCTCACATCTATAGGTCATGTTTGCTCATTCCAAAATAGAGGTATGTCAAGGCAATGGGGTTGTATTTGATTCATCCATGTAAACAGAGTCCCATTGTAAGTCATTGGAGCACAGATAGAATATTGTAATGCTCATTTCGTAGGAGCAAATCTATCAAGAGATATAGTTTGAGGTTCATCTTCATTTGGAATTCTCTTACTACGTATTTGGTTACTTTTCTATTTTTTGCAGGAACAATACTTGTGTTAGTGTTGACTAGTGTTGTACTTTGCAAGAGCAAAGTTACCTGTTCTCCTACTTGTAGGTTTACTATAAATTGTTTTAGTGGTGGGTGAGTACATGGCTTTCTATTTCTTTTATCTGTTTTATCTCTTCTTTGTTTTCTATGGATCTGAGTTTTAATAGGTATTCTTTTGTATCTGTTAGAGAAAAGAAAGTGTGTACTTTAATGTTGTAACAGGGTTGTGTGTCTAAAAATATGTGTTCATATTAAGTAGTGGAATAAGTGATGTGGATGTTGAGATGGTGATAAGGATTACTCGAGCAATAGGATGAAGCAGAACAATATGCAGGTTATACCTTGAATCACTGTTATTGTAATAGGGTGAGGGAGAGTGGTATAATGATATGTGGTACTATTGGATACTGGGACAAGGAAGAAGGGTGTTGGACTAATAATATAATGTATAATTGCGAAGTAGGATGTGAAAGAGCAATATATAGAAAATGAGAGCTGTGGGCTAAAATATTTGTAGAGTAAGAGGTTGTAGACCTCTGGTGTAGTGATATGAGGAAGAGGGATGTGGGGATAATGACAAATAGTGTGATTTCAGTAATGGTCTGAGGAAGGGGGTAATACAGCAATGAATGTATTATAGTTAGTGAACTCACATGAGGGAGAGTGGTGTGAGCTTAAAGATATTGAATAATGTTTACTGGTATGAGGAAGAAGGCTGTTGGAGAATGTTTATAGATTCAATTTTGGAAGTAACACGAGGCAGAGAGAGGTTTAGGTGATAGGAGATGTGGTAGAAAGGATTTGTAGAGTGAGAGGCTGTAGAACTGTGATCTACTGGCACAAACAAAGAGCGGTGTTATGTAAATGATATGGATTTTAATTGGAAATTGGTTTGTAAGAGAAGGATGTGTGGGTGAATGGAGTTGTGTGATAACATGTGTGTAGTGTTATGGGTTGAAGATTGGTGGTGTTATAGGATCTGTAAGATCGTTGTGGCTGTAGTGTAAAAGAGTGTGATTACAGCAATGGAATGCGGGAGTTAGAATATGAAAGCGTACAGTATGAATGGATAGTTTTATAAGCTGAAAATAGATTGTAATAATACAAAGTATAGTTATGTTATAAATGGTGTTATGACATACATGCCATATTAATATACTTACTGTTTAGAAATGAAAGACCTTCTTTTATTGAATAGATTTCTTTGGTAATCGCCTTATATTTGGAAATGTAAAAAAAATATTGTTGGCAACTGTGAACATTGTGTACTGCTATAAGTAATAGGACATGGATTTTACTATGCAAGTAGAAATAATTCTAAAAGCACTAATACACTATTGGAATAGGTGCTTCAGTGAAGCATGTTTTTCAACATAAACAACCACTTCAAACAAAGTTAAAGGGAAGGTGTTATAGTGCATTGTAATATGAAGGTGTGCTATAGGTTTGACAGAACACAGATCATTTTTTAAAAATATGTCATTATTTTGTGTACTCTAATTTGGTAATTGAGGTATTTTAACTATAGAATTAATCACTGCTATAAGTAGTAATACATGTAGCAGTCATTATGCAAGCAGAAGTACTTTTAAAAGCACTAATGAACTATTTGAAGAGATGCTGCATTGAAACATGTTTTGCAGTGGAGAAAACTAGTTATAGTTGAGGTGAAGTTAAAAGCAAGTTTGTTTAATACAGTGTAACATGAAGGTCTGCAATAGTTATGATAGAAGGCGTCTCATTTTTAAAAGATATATGACATTCATATTTGTACTCTAGGTTGGTCTTAGAGGTATTTTTAATTATGGAATTGTGTACTGCTATAAGTAGTAGCACATGTAGCCGTCACTCTACTGAAATAGTGCAACCAGTAGCCACAGATAGCTACCCAAGTTCTACACAACTGGGTCGCAGGAAAGGCCCTAGTCTACAACATGTACATCTATCAAACTATTATTTTAATGATAGTGCAGGGTCAGAACAAAACATATTTCAAGTTTATTGTTTGGATATTAAACAAAACAAATGGTAAAAATTATAAAACACATAATAAAACATATTTCATATAACAGTCATTTTCCAAACAAATCCTGTCCAATTATTATTGTTAGTCATTTACTTTTCAAGTCATGTATTTATATATTTTCCTTTGAGACAGAGTTGTGTGAGGTTAGTATCATGGGTGAGTGCCAAGACAATGTATGGGCATGTGCCCTCACAAATGTTTGTGTCTACACCAGTTCGTGTTTCAAGTTTCGAAGCAAGCACCAGTGTGACCCAATCTAATTTCTGGGCTCCTTTGAAACCATCTTTACGACACTCATTAGACTTTAGACGTGCACTTGTGTCACATTTCTTCATGTGCACGGGCTTGTATATGTGAAAAGAAAAAAAAATGACAAAGTCATCTATTAAAAACTGGCCATTCTAAGGTTTTTGTTGTTTATCACATAGGAGCCTTTTCCACTTGCTGACTCCTAATTCCTTCTTGTCGTGTGAAAAAATATCTAAAGTGTTCCGAACCAGATGGAACTCAATTTATTTGTAAGTAGTTCATTAGCATTCATAATTAGCTCATCCATCTCTGCTTGTACCAAACATTTAGCATTGTCTATTTTTTCTTTTAGTTAGTCTTTAGTACGCTCAGGCATATTTTGTTTTTTATAAATCTAAACATATTCTGTAAACTCACATGTTTGATTGTTAACCTTGCAACTCAATATTGTCAATACTTGATTTGTTTTGTTCTTTGTTCTCTATGTTTCTCCTGTGTTGTATTTCTCTATAATGCAAATGGACTATTTATAGTGCCAAGCCGAGATGTTTCTACATACATTTATGGCTAAGCATATGTCCTTACTTACGTATTCTCCGCTGTCTGATGAATCCGGAGTACAATTCTTTTTCCCTGCGTTCCCTCGCCACTGTTTTTTTTTTAAAAGGGAGCATCATGTGACCTAAATGCGAGCTGTCGGGCTTTGTTTTTCATTAAATTTGAACGGTGTTTTGAGCCGCCATATTCAATGTGGGCTATACCCTTTTCATGTATTCTTATTCAGTTGTTATTTGCACATTATCTTTGAGCCCAGATGTCTCTCACATTTGTTTAAGGGGCTAGAGTGTATGTAAGGCGCAGTGATACCTGTAACACTTTTTTTTGCAATCCATGTATCTACGTTCAGGTGGATGCCTTTTACTGGTCCCTTATTGAGAGTTATAAAGAAACGTTTGAACATTTACATTTAATGATTAATTCTCATTGCATAATATAGCAATCAAAAAAGAGATGTTCCATACACCTTCTTTTACATTTAGGTGCAATTATATTTAGTGTTTAACTAGTGTATAAACAATTTCCACTCAATGCATATGTTCAAACCATTCCTTACCGAGTCCAGGTCTCTGTCACCACCACATGGGTGCTGTTCTACTGTTTCTAAAACAAGCCAAAAGATATTTTCATGGCTATGTTTAGCCTTGGTGAAATGTTCCACCAAGGGCTTGTCTGGGACCTGATTTTTTACACATGAGCGATGCTCACATATCCTTTGGCGTACCGGCCTCTTAGTTTTCCCGATGTGTAGACCAGGCCACAAGGGCATTTAATCCCGTATATGGCCCAGTTGTTTGCACAGTTAGTGAAAGTATTTAAATGCCATGTGCGGCCATTTAGGTCAATCGCTTTTATATTTTTTGTCCAATGACATAAGGAGCATTTGCCACCTCTAAAGTGGCCCTTAACTGGAGGCAGACGCCATAACATAGTTTGCACCGGTGCTTTTTCTCTTTGTTCTGGGTATGGGTGGACCTGTTTATCCCTTAAATTAGGCATTATCTTAAATGCAAACCTTTGTGAATGTATTCAAAAGTCATCTGTCTGCACCATTCGCTCATTTTTTTAAATGCTCCTCCTCAAATCATTACTGATATGGGAGAACAAGGTAACACACATAATTATTTTTTGACAACTGTTTTATTCTGCTTTGTCAAGCAAGTTTGTCTATCCACATTCCGGGCCCGTTTGTAAGACCTTCTGATGACATGGGGTGGATAGCCCCTATATTTTTAATTTCACTCTTAGTTCTTTTCTTCGGATACAGATAAACTGCCCATATGGAAGGTTTTCCTGCAAACTTTGCAGGTGAAAACTATTAAAGGACAGGAGGGTGTTTTTGTCCGTGGGCTTTTAAATAGCGTAGTTCCCAATGTGTTTTCAAAAGACCTTAAAATCTCTAAGTCGAGAAAGGTGATTTTATCTGTCTTGACCACAACGGTGAACTTAATAGATGGTGCATGTGTGTTCAACCATGTCAAAAAGATGTTTAATATTTCAGGGCAACCACCCCAGAGCATGAATGCATCATCAATATAATGGTGCCATGATTTTATATCTTTACTAAAGGGATTGCCATTGGCGTATATGGAATTAGATTACAAATTATCCATATAAAGATTTACCAGGTCTGGGGCAAAAGTTGTCCCCATACTAGTCCCATGCAGTTGTTGGTAGTAAGTGCCTTCAAATAGGCTTTTTTCTGTAAGGGCCACTCTGATGCATTCTGCAATAAAAGCTGACAGTACTCTTTTATCTATTCTTTTTTCCAAGTAGGTATGGATGATCTCCACGCATCTCATCTGTGGGATATTGGTGTACAGAGACTTCACATCTAATGTCACCAACAGATCTTCTCTGTTAATGGTTAGGTTTTCTAAGATAGTAATCATCGATGTGGAGTCTTGTACAAACAATTGCATTTTCCCCACAAAGAGTCTAAGGAAGACATCTGCATAAATCGAGAGGGGCTCGAGTAGAGAGCCAATCACAGAAACAATTGGTCTGCCAATGGGAGTACAGCTGTTTTTGTGCACTTTAGGGAGGAAATAGAACGCCAGGTGTGACTGGATTACATTTGACCAAGAATGTCTTTTCATCATCATTAATCCAGCCTTCCATCTGAGCATGATTCATCAGGCTATCTATTTCCTCAGTGATTCTGAGAGTAAGATTATTTCCAATGTTTTCATAGAACTTAATGTCATGCAAATGGTTTTGTCCCACAACACAATTCCTTCTCCTTTATCTGCTGGCTTTATTGGAAATAATGAGTTTTTTTCCAATTTCTTGAAGACCGTACGCTCAATTTTTGAAAGGTTGCCTTTATAGTTATTTTTTGTGCTGCACAGAAAATTCACATCTCTCAAGATCTTATTTTCAAAGGCCAGTATTTCTGGCGAGACCATAGCTGTTGTAAGAGTAAATGTGGAAGGAGTTTTTTTACCTGATATATTATCGTCTTCCCTTTCTAGGTCATCAGAGAAGTATTTTAGTCTTAACAGTCTAAAGGAATTCCAAATTTCTATCTCTGTCTGAAATGTATCTGCCTTGGTAGCTGGAACAAAGGACAGACCTTTTGTCAGTTGCCTGATTTCAATTGTCAAAACATGTGGACTTAAATTAATGACAGGGATCACCAATTTTATGGTGGTGGTTGCCACTGTCGTGTCCACATTGCATGGTTCCCTGCCTGTCGGGTGTTGCCTCGGCTGCCCCACCTTTGAAAAAACTGGCCTCTTTGTGCTTGACCCCCTCGACTGTTGTTTGCTTGTGCGCTGCCTGTGTCCGTACTAGCAGAAATCCTTTTAAAAGCTCTAAACTACCGGGATATGTGCTGCAGTATTTTGCAGCATAAGAAACGAGTTGTAGTTGAAGCAAAGTTAAAGGCAAGTTTGTATGATACAGTGTAATATGAATGTCTGCTATAGTTTTGACAGAAGGCAGGCCATTGTTAAAAGAATATGTAATTATTTGTGCACTCTAGCGTAATAATTGGAGTATTTTTAACTATGGAAAATGTGTACTAATATAAGTATAAACCGATGTAGCAGTCACTATGCAAACAGAAGTACTTTTAAAAGCACTAAAGAACTATTGGAATACATGCTAGAGTCAATCATATTCTACAGCACAGAAAATCAGTTGCTCTTGAAGTTATGCTATGAAAAAGGTGCAATAGAATATTACTTTTGAAAATTAAAAAATACCTATATTATGTATTCTTAGGTGTAGAATCTAGAAAGTTTTTCTTGCAGATCATGGACATAGAAATCTGTAAACATTGTAAAATAGGTTGTGGTAGAGCAGGCTGTGAATCACAGCACAAAAACACTCTCAGAGTTCAAAGATACTTCTGAACAGTTGAACTAAGGTGAGAGGGTTAAATGTAGGATTTTGGGATGTGATTGATGGATGGGTATTTTTGACTGTTTGAAAGTAGCCAATTAGGGAGTGTTACAAAGATCAAGGTGAAAAGGGAAGAAGAACTGTCCGGTGCCCCGATGTCCACGAAAATATGCAACTGTTCATGGACGTACCGCTCATGCCATCTCTGCTCTTTTACCATGCACAGCAGTGATAGAGGACTGCCAATGGATGTCCACATATGTTGGGTGATTTAACCAATCAGGCCTTCTCTTTGTGGAGGAGGAGTTGAACTGCAGAGGCTGACAGTGAAGCAAGTGCTTAATTTCTTCTTTTAATTGCTGAAAGTTTGGATCTGAGGAAAAGACTATTTTTATTGTAGGAGATTCATGGGTTAATTGGCTGCCGATATATGAAGAGCAGTTTAGTATCCCACATAATCTTGGCTTTTAAAAAGTGGAAGTGTTATGGTATTGAGTTTATGGTATTAAATGGAATTAGTTATTACCCATGTGTGAAGATATGGTGTATTTGAAATATCCAGAAATGATTATGGTACATTGTGCTGGTAATAGTTTAGGGTATATAAGTGGTGTGTGTATATTTGCAGTTTGCATTGAAAGCTACTTTCACAACTCTGATGAAATGTTTCCCACAACCCATGCTTATTTGTTTGCAAACTCCACCAAGATAGGTGCGGAATAGATCAAAGCTGTTTTGTCCAAAAATAGAAAAAGCAAGGTAAAAAGTGAACATAGCTTTATGTGCATTTCTCTGAAATTTTGGAATGACATCTTTTGTAAATGATAATATACGTCATGATGGAGTACACATCTTTAAAAAAGATAGAGAACATCTTACAAATCCTGGAAGTTAGCAATTTCTTTCCAATATTCAGAATGCAGTGAACATTGTTTTACGAAAGAAATTACATTTAAATAAGATGAGTAGATAATTAAAAAGTGCATGACTACACATTGCATGTGCACATGTTAAGATCAGCTTCTTACAAGAACAAACTGGCTCTTTTAAGAGCCAACATAAAAGACTACCCAAATCAAAGGAGTTACATTTACACTTCTCCTATTCCACAGTTTTGGTAATATAGCCTACGGACATTGTCACATGTTCGCGCACATGAAGGGTGTAACTACACAGAAAGGGAGCTCATGTGCTTCAGTGGTGAATGTGAATGGAAGGTGTAAAAGACTTTAGTAAATCAGGTGAATTCTATACGGATCTACTGTACACGTTTCTTTTTTAAATTCTATGTTTAGACTTTGAATGGTGGCTCTCCGTGGAACCTATTCTTTCTTTTTGTTTTGAGGTTTCTTATTTTTTTTGTTTTTTGAGGAGGAGGCATGGAGTGATGGGGTAGGATGGGGAAGGGCACCAGGCAATCAGTATAAAACAGGGACATTTGGAGAAAGGAAAATGTTGGACACAGGTAATGTAACTAGGAGAGGGGGCAATTATTTTCATGCACTTCACAGCTGCCTCGAAGGCACTGCAGAATTTCTCCCTCCAGCAGTTGAGTGCATCACAGTATGGACAAAGGACAGTTGTCTGCTGAAGGTAAGGGTCAAGTGCCTCCTGCATAAGCTGTGATGCAGCAGGAAGAATCCTCTGCCCAACTGAGGTGATACTAATATGGGCAGGAGTGGAAGAGGATGGAACAGTATAAGATGTTGATGTACACCCTGAGAAAGGCACAGTCAGGTGTAAAGTCAAGTTGTGGCGAAGGCATGGAGGTGGTGCTGAAGGAGTACTCCCCCTTGTGAACATAACTGAGTGTTACACACTCAGTGCGGTGCACACAGGCATACTGAGCCTTCAACACTATACAAAAGGTTGTATAAAATCACCACACCCAGGATTCTCTCTAACCACCAGACATCAAAGGCACCTCTTCTACTGCATCATCCTTCCGCTCTTCTTCCTGCTTCTCATCTGCTGCAGTTCCCCAGTTCCCATCTGCAGGTCTTCCAGGTGGTGGTGATGGTGGTGGGCCCTTTCTCAGCTCACAAATGTTCTGCCTCTTTTGAGCTCTGCCAGATTAAGAATGGCTATACAAAATGGGTGGGTGCCCAAGGATGAACCATCCGCGGTCTTCCACACTGTGGAATTCATAGGCCAAGAAATAACATTAACAAATATGCAAAGCTCAGAGAACAGCAAAGAATGTGAGTAGCAGTTGTGGAAGGTTAAAGCATCAACTTAAAATTTGGCAGGATGGGCATAAAATGGATTTCGAAATATCCATGAAGCACGGACATTGACTACTGATGTGTCATCATGCTGCACGGGCACAGTCACCTCATGCCATTTGCTGTCTGCAGCCACGTCATGACATATCGGAATGTTGGCATACTCAAGTGATGTCACTCTGGTGTGCTGTGATGACTGTGGCCATGCCACGATGTTCGCAAACTAATTAAAAGTGCATCATGTTGTTGCGGACATGACCGTTGTTTGTTGTTCACAAACATCTGCACAGTCCAGTGATGTCATTGTGGTGCGCTGTGACAACCGCAACCATGCATCTATGTTTGAAAACGAAGTAAAAGCGAGTCACTGCCAATTTCAGGCATGCCGTTTTGTTCATGAACGTCAGCAAACACTTATGATGTCATTGTAATACTATGTTGCAGTCACAAACATGTATAAAGTCAGCAGACTTTAGATTGTGGTTTTAAAAAAAAGAAATGAACACATATTTACATTAGATTTAAATTATAATACAAGATGATAAGGAGGGAGAATGACTTTGGAAATAGAAATAGGTGAGTTTGGGGGTGGTATATTGTAAGATATTTTGTCTTATTGGGGTAAATTTGGGATTTGGCATTATTTTTCTTACCGTACAATGTTGGTGGTAAATTGACGGTAAACTGGACTTACATTTAGAGTGGGTTTGGTATTACTCTATTTTGGTGATTATATATTGTTAGCTTGTATTGCTGGTAGGTTTAGTGGTATCTTATTTTGTGGTATTTTAAAAATTATCTTATTCCTGTGGTATAGTTGTGAGCATGTTTTTTTTATACTACAACCTCATCATAAAACAAACCCTTCCTTTCTATTAGAATGTATTTTAGTCACCTGTAGATAACTCCCAGACTTATGACACTTCAGAGAACCCAATGAGTTTATTCAGATCGCCACCTACAGTTTGTGGCTGGTATTACTGGCTTATGTACATCCAGTAATCTATGTGCCAAATCTGGCACTCCTTCCCCTCCACATGCAAGGAAGGAATCACTCATTCCATTTACACACACACACCTTCCTACCTGGTAGATATTTACTTACTTGCTCTTGTTTACTATTTTAACTAAAGTGGTAAATTGGTAAATGCACTACTGCACTGACATAAGCATCAGCCCAGCGCTTCATATATATAAATGATCCACAGATGCATGAACAATCTCAGTTTATTTGTTTTTTTTGCACTTTGTATTACATGACAGTTACAAACCGCAAAAACCACCTACAAGATATAAAAGAACAAAAGAAACAAGCAGGTATTTTGCAAACACAAATGTATGTTCTCACACCTTAAACATAGAGAGAAAAATAAACATACAATTTTTCTAACCTCCCTGCACTGCCAATAAATTCTAGCAACACGCGCACATCATTCTATATTTTCCTCAATTGGCACTAACCTTACCAAGGCCAGTGAAATCTGAAGTCCCCGCATGACCTCGCTGTCTTCGCAGACCCAGACTCAGTGTCAAACCTCCTCATATGTGTGGGAAGCTACCAGCTGATTATGTTCGTAGCTAGCACTTGACCCACTTAGAGTTCAGCAGATATGGCACCGTCCATCTCCTGGTCCCAGCACAAACTGCCCACTCCCTTCTCCTCATTCCTTAGGAAAACTCTAATTCAGCCCACTGTTGACGTGGCTTATCCACCTACAATCCCTACCAATCAGAACAACAAGAATGTGCCCTGTGCCAGTTTTGTTTTTCAAGACAGTGAAGACTTTATCTGCAAAGCAACTGTTTCTTCTCATTTCCTGCATTTTACATATTTCTGTTCTCCACAAGATAAAGAAAATGCTAGTGGGCACTTCCTCATGAAAAATGACTTTCAAGCAGTGCACCCAAAACATGGACTGTATTTCATTGTGCACAGAAGACTGCATTATACCGTTAGAGAAGTTGAAATGAGTACTTTAGTAAGGTGAGTACAAGGTTAATCAGTTATGTATTCTAATGCAGTGTTCACACATGAAACATCCAATATACAATTGTGCACCTCCTTATTTTAACGTGGCAGCGCACCATGCTAAAACGTTATTCTGAAAACTTGCCTGCTGGCTGTTATTGGCTGTTACTGAAGTAATGCCTGCAGTTTGAAAAACTGGGCCTGGCTTTATTGCTCTGCTATATATTGTATGCTGGCAATAAAATCCCATATATGTCCTTACACTGGGCCTGGATGTATTTCTCTGCTATATATTGTATGTTGCCAATAAAATCCCATCATATTTCCTTACAATATGTACATATTTAGGAGAATTAGGGATAGAAGTCTCATCAAAATGTTGATTGGTAATGTCCTCTTAAAATGATTGGGGTGATTGATGGGAAAGCGTCACAGCTAGATGTAGGGCAATGAAAATCAAGATTTTGTGATATATATACACAGTTCTGATATTTGATATAGACACATAATGTGTTCATCCAATTTTCAATGTCCTGCAATCTCCTTTCAAAGTTTTCTTTTTTTCTTCATGATTGTCATGTTCTTATTGTGCCCGAGATTGTGAAGTAGGAAAGATATTTAGTATATTGAGTATAATATTTATATATACACAACATTGTATTTTTTTGTAAAACATATAAAATAATGTACCATTAGTAGGTTCATCTTCAGTTATATCTTCTTTTGGGAAGAATAGCCCTAGCCATTCCACAGTGTTTGCCATTTCATGTACAGTAAACAGTGATTATATTTAGTTATATAACATTGTCCACACTTATTGCAATAACATACTCCATGGTTATAAATTAAATGAAAAAAGTAATGTTTACTTACTAAGGGTTTGACATGGTTTTCTCACTGCAACAAATGTTGTGCTACAGTGCCTGTCAGGTGTTGAAGTGAATTATTTGTATAGGCTGTAAGGTTTCCTCCAATATACAGTACAATCCTTAATAATGTGTTATAATTTTAATAACAGTATTTCCATTTCCAAACTTTAAAGAGCTATTGATATTGAGATGTTGTTTGTATAGTGCTCGTACACAAGTGTTTCAGAGCGTGACAAGGCAAGGGAGAGGAACAAGGGAGAACAAAAACAACGATCTTACTAGGCCCAGTGACATGCAAGTGAACATGCAAGTGCTTCGGAGAGGGAAAGGGGAAAAGTGCATGGAAGGGGGAGAAGTGGAAAGTGCTGAGCAAAGGAAAGCAGAGAAATAAAAAATAAAACATAATAATAATTAAAAGCAACAAACTGTGTTAGTGCAGCCAGCAAGTGGCAAGTGCTGGGTTTAAGGCAACAGACAGGATGTGTCTGGTAAGTGCAGTAAAAAGAAAGGGGTGGGGACTGTATGGTTACAGATACAGACCCCAGTGCTAGAAATTGCCATGAGGTAGTGCGGGCGGGTGGCAGGGTGAGCAGGTACCTGGTCCCGGAAGTCAGAGGGTAGGCCAGTTTCACGGAGGGACAGGCCTAATCTTATGGAGGGACAGCTGAAGGTATTTTGGACCCAGGCCCCAGAAACACTTGTGGACAGTGTGAAGGGTTTTGAATTGAACCTTGCATCCAGTGAGAGCCAGTGGAGAGATTTCAGGGCTGGAGAGATACGATCCCAGGGCTTGAGGCCCAAGACAAGTCTCACAGGCCTGTTCTGGATGAGTTGAAATAGGCAGAGAGTAGAGGCAGGTAGATTTAGAAAGAGGCTGTTACAATAGTCCAACCTACAGAGAACCAGAGCTCGGGAGACAGTGAGCTTCTGGGAGAAGGAGAGGAAAGTTAGAGTACCTTTGAGAAGGTGCAGTAGGAAGTTTGACTTTTTTGAGACATCAGAGATGTGGGCATAGAAGGAAAGTGTGGAATCAAAGATGACCCTGAGGTTCTTAGCCTTGCAGGTGGTGGTAGGAGGAGGGCCAAGGGAGGCTGGCCAGGGAGTGAGGGGAAAGGAGGGTGAAGGTGTGCCGATGCGGATGATCTCCGTCTTGCTGACATTCAGACCGAGATTGTTGGCAGCACACCAATCCTGAATGGCAGATAGGCAATCAGAGATGAGAGAAGGAGAGGGGGTAGCTGCGGAAAGCCTGAAAATGAGTTCAGTGTCATCAGCATAGCACAGGAAATTGGAGCAGAAAATGGCAGTGCATTGGGTAAGAGTTGCCAGGTATTGGTTGAAGAGCCAGGATGAGAGGTTATACCCATGGGGAACACCGCAAGTAGAAAGGGAGATAGATGAAAGGAAGGACCCAAGTTGGACCTGTGAGGGTCAATCTGAGAGGAAAGAGGTCAGCCAGGGCAGGGCCTGACTGGTGAACCCAGGTTGTCACAGAGACGGTTGATCAGGATGGAATGGTTGACCATGTTGAAGGTAGAGGAGAGATCAAGTAGGATGAGGTCAAAGGCAATGTTAGAGTAAACGTTGGAGAGCAGATCTTCACGGATGTTCAGGAGTGCAGTTTCCGTGCTTCTGGCCCCTCTAAAGCCAGACTGATGCTCGTGGAGACAGCCAACAGAACCAGAGTGAAGGTCAAGCTGTGAGATGGCCAGCTTTTCCAGGAGTTTTCCCAGAAAAGGAGTAATGGAAATTGGCCGATAGTTAGACGGGCAAGAAGGATAGGCTTTGGGTTTCTTGAGAAGAGGATTCACAAGAGAGTGCTTCGGGGGGAGGGGAGGGAAGGCTCCTGAGGCAAAGCATAGGTTGCAGAAATCGTCCAGGGCTAGAGCGAGGGTGTCAATTCGGTCCTTGATGGTTTTAGAAGAACAGGGATGAACCCGTTTTGACGAGACTTTCATAGATCAGACTTGTCTAGCGACCTCGTCAGGGGAGAAAAGAGGAATGGATGAGAAAGCCAACAAATGGAGGAGGATGCTTTTTAAGTGCATTGTTTGTAAAGAGAACTGTCATCTTCCTTTCAATACTGCTAAACAGCTAATCCCCTCATTACGGCCTCATTGCAGGTTTATAGGTATATCATCGGACAATCCACCTAGATATCACCAAACAAATTTTCCATTACTGTCACTTGATCTGGCAGAATTACCATCATTTATGCAGTGCATAGGACTCTATTGGATTTCAGCAAAAGTATCACCAGCGGTAATTCTGTCAGTGGTAATTCTGTCAAAATATTTGTTTTTTGGTGGTAAGTGGCATAATTACCACCAACATTTTGCTGCAGGTTTATCCTCCACCTCTCCTCCAAATCCATAGTTTGTCGGTGTGGGTAATGAGGCAGTATTATCACTGTTTTTGGACACGCCGCCAAGCTCATAATGAGGCCCTTGGTCCTTTCTAGATCAGACTGTTGTGCCAGTCTCCTGTATGGCCTTCCCAACTATGCTTTTTCATCTCTTGACAAAGACCTCAACTTTGCAGTCCACACACTTTTCAACCTTTCTCGCTTTACCTCTCCCTGCTCTGCCCATCGCCAGATTGGCTGGATATCTATAAACGAAAGAGTTAAGTATAAACCTCTTCTCATCATCTGCAAAACTATCCATGGATTTACTCCACCCCACTCATCTGCTCATCTCAATCCCTACTCTCCTCTCATTAAGATCATCAGCTCACCGCCTTGCCAGTACTCACAGTACTTGCCAGTACTCACACCCCCTGATCTCTCTTTCGTTTCTGCTCCCTCTCCTTTCTCAAATCATCCCTCCTCTCTCCTACTCTGTCATGCTCTTCCTCTCCATAGTACTCCAACTCTAACACTAGGTAAATCCAACCTCAAAGATTTCCTTCTTTCTGAAGAACCTGTTTCCTAGCACTATAAATGACTGCATTGCCCTGTTTTCCTCTCGCCCTAGCCTTCATGGCCAACACTACAGCACTTTTCCATTGTCCATCCATCCTTAATTCAGCACTTTCTCCACCATCCCGTTCCTATGTCATTCTGTCTTGTCCCCATCCCTGGTTTATGTTTCCACCTTCCCCTGCAACATCTGGTCTTCAAGTCACATTCGCTCACCCCAAAAGGATCCAGAGGGTACATTCTATACCTGTTTATTGCCAAAAATGCATTGCTTTCCCTATGAATTTTATTTAAAATAATGATATGATCATAATAAAAGATTATAACCATCGTCCAGTCTGTGGTAGAACTTGGATGGAAGATGCTCTGCTCTGTGAAAGGAGGAAGGAGGGTGGGGAGGAGTGGCTGTTTGTAGATGACACATACAATGGTCAGTATAAGTTGCTGGTGGCAGAGCTGATCACAAGGCCTGGGGTGGCAGTCATTGGAATCAATAGCACCATCAGGAGTTATAGAAGGAGAACTGAATCCCAGGAGAACACTCCATGAATGAAACAGTGATCATTAGTTAGGACTCACATATGAAGGCCTGGGCCAGAAGGATATAAGTTGGCATCCTTCACCTAGAAAAGTGTAAGCAAGGGATGTGGGAAAATGTGTGACATTTTAAGAGGTAGAACATGTGAATAAATAGCTCTGAGGTTTTATAACTAACAGAAATTGGGAGAAAAGAATATTTGGTGGCACAGATCAAAAGAAAATAAATAGGGGAAGAGAAGGTGGGTCTGACTGCAGTGATTGGGCAGAATCCAACCCTGCCAGAAGTTGGTTGCTAGACAGAAATGGTCCAGTGAAGGGTGATGAAATAAGTTCCAAGCACCAGAAGGAGGGTGAATATAGTGAGGTTAGCTAGTAATGGGATGGATGAGTAGTGGGGGCGGGGGGCAAAATATGGTAAGGAGGGATTCCATGGAAAAGGGAAGCCACCAATTGCCAGGGAGAGCGAGCAACCATTTTGTTCCTAGGGTTCCAGAAAAGAATATGGACTAAAGTGGAAAAGAACATGAAATGAAAAATGACAAATGATAAAAGATAAAAATTACTAAGTCTTCTTACCTTGTTCTCAGCTTCACTGCTGGGCATGTCAAAAGGGGAAGGCAGTACAGGGGAAGAGGGAGATAAAAGGTGAGGCAGGAGTTGCACAGTAAGTCCGTAGATGAAAGAAACACAATGAATCATGCAGCATCACAGCAACATCAAGTAGGGAGGTAGTAGTAGGGTGAAACCCTGTCCTAGCTTGCAAACTGTGCCTTTAACCTGTGCCTCTGCAGATGTTTTGGATTACAATTTCCATGAACCCTCACCATTGACTATGTTGGCTAGGGCTGATACGGATTACAGTGGAAAAGCGTATCCCTAGCAGCCCTGGCTGATAAAACTTGATAGGGATTATAGTGGAAAACCAAGGGAGAGATTATTTCAACTTTCGTAAAGCCTTTGCTAGCAAGAGTCAAGATTTTCAAAGAAGATAAGTTCCATTCTTTAATCAAGTGTTCTCCCCCAAGGCAGCAATGTGGTGGCAAAAATGCTTTACTCATAACACAATCAACTTGCCAAAATCATTTGGTTGACTCGCTATGTGTGCTGAAATATGACTGATAATGCATGAATTTACAAGCAACTCATGTAGTGGTATAGCAGAAAATGTGTGGACCACCCTGCGAGCCATGCTGAGGGTCTTTCCCCAAAAATGCTGAACAAAGCATGGGTCAGGACACACTCCGGGCCGGCCTGGACACCACACATGCAAAATAAACTTGGTGATCATGCTGCTGCTGGGGCATGCCGTGCACTGCACTAGGAGAAAGACATAAATATGCGTTTTAAATCCTTCACCTAGCATAGAAACAAGTAGGCTCTGCTTGGCTTCCGGCACCCAAATGTATCAGCCAATTCTGTGCATGGACAGTAGTGCTGTGCAAAATAATGGTACAATAAGAAAACCTGTTAATGCTGGCTCTGCCAGTATGCCCATATACAAACATTATCTGGTTGGCTTTGCCCTTAATGCCAGTAAATATCTCCTGCCACAAGAAGAAAGCATGTTATTGCTGGCTACACAAATGCCGGGCCAAATCCTGCATTACCATGTAAGGATACTCTTCAAGTGGACTTTGCCCTCAACACCAGTAAAAACATGCAAGGTGTGGTCTTTAAACCCCCACCCCAAATACCCCTTTGTGACAAGTTGACTTTGCCCAAAAATTCCAATAAAACATGTAAGAAAATATCGGTGTTCCAGTGCCCCTTGTTCAGGCCCCAAGATTGCACCCCCACATTCTTATACAATTACCCACCAGTCACTCACCCAGTAGTGGTTGGTGACTTTTTTTAATTTAAGGGGCATAAACATTTCCAGCAAATATATCAGATTGACTGATTGTAGCGAGGGAGTCAAACAAGCCAAAGGGGATTCATGGGTCTCCACTCACCCCCAAAGACAAATGTTTCATTATACAGTGAGAACATGTGGCTAAATAGCCACAGCATTTGCAATTCTTTTTGTAGGGCAACACAAATAAAAATGCCAGTACATGCAAGTTATCAACATTGCACAGGAACACTAATGCTTTCATTAATTTAATGATTTAATATTAAAAATGCCATGCCACAATAAGACAATATGTCCAAACTGGCTGCACAATGTAGGCCAGTTTAGACATATAATAAATATATTGGGGCTCATTCCGAGTCCAGCGGTAGCCGTGCCGGAAAAATGGGCATGCTGCAGCCAGACCCGAAATACCATTCCGCCTCCATGATTGCCAGAATCACCAGGGCATTACAACCCCTGTGACCTGTTAATTCAGAGGCGGAATTCCATAAATCCCCATTCCCATGGAGTCCGATAGGACTTCATGGGGATGGTGACAATGGAAACACCGGTTCCGTCTATGACAGAGCCGGTGTATACATTTCAACCTGCAGGTGGGGGGCGTTACTCCTGCCAGGTCAGACCTGGCGGGAGTGACACCTCCCACCTGCAGAACTTGGAATCAGCCGGTCCTGAAACAACGGTGGCGGTGGATTAACCGCCACCATTGTTTCCGGACCGGCAGGGTCATAATGAGGCCCATTACAGTAAAACAGTAAAACATGTCCATGCCACAGTAAGACATACATAGACTTGTTGCATCAAAATTGTGTTCTAAGCATGTAATAATACGTATCATGCTTATTTTATCACAGATGCCCAGAAAAATATCAAATACCACAGTAAGAAGTGGCTGCACCCAAATGTCAGCCGGGAAATTACACTTATCAGGATTTCTTTATCAGAGATGCCCAGTAAACAAAGTCAGGCCACAGTAAGAAATGGGTAATTGACCGTGCCAAATGAAATGCTAGTCTAGCCACATAAAAGCACTTATGATGGTTTCTAGATTATGAATGCCCAGAAAATGCCATTTCACAATAATAAATGGCTAGACTGGCTGCACCCAAATGACACTCTAGCCACTAATAACCCATATCAGGCCTGCTTTATAATGAATGTCCATTGTGAATGTCCATTGTGCTTTAGCACACCACCCAACACCCCACCCTTCCCACAGGTCTCCTCTCCCTCCGACTTCCAATATCAGCTCCTTGGCCCAGAATTACCTCCACTTCCTTGTCATAATCCAAATACTTGTGTATGAGGCATCCTACTGAGATGAGGAAGAGTGGGAATAGGAGTAAAGAAGATTACAGATAACCAAGCCAGGCATTACCTCCATATCCCTCGACATCATCCTATTACTTGTGCATGAGGCAAGGTGCCTCATACACAAGTACTGGGATGAGGAAGAGTAGGGCTAGGAGTAATGAAAATTGCCTGTAAGTAATCAAGGCATGGCACACAAGCACACACACATTCATACACCATACATGTGCACCCATTTACCATACACTCACACACACACATGGATACCCTGCCACCCAGACATTTACATTTGCACTCATTTACCGTACACTCACACACGCGCACACAGCCACCCATACATCATGCACTCAAACATTTACACACATTATATAATGTACACACACACTCCTAATGCACACACACACACACACACAAACATGTACACAAAATACATTTTGTTATCTTCTTTAAAGCCGGCATTGCTCCTCTGCAAGTAGTCCTCCAGCTCCCTGCTCCACACAACAGGAACACTTGTTCCCTTGTTCCTATCAAGCACAGGAGAGCCATAGGTCTTAATGTCAAGTGCGGCGAGCCCCTGACTTCATAAAAGACATGTGGCAGCCTGACCCCCACAATGCAGGGCCTGCTACACCAATGGCACACATGTCTGTTGATCCAAGTCCCCTGAGAAATGCATCCCATCCTCAATGGGCTCTCTCCCCTTCCGGTACCAGGAACATGCAGCCCAAAGTAAAACTTTGCGGGCCACCAGTGCACACACTGCATGGCTGCCGTTTACTCCTTGCATATACCCCTTTTAAATGCAATATCAAAATGGCGGTACTGCACGAGATGGGAGAAAGAAGGCTTCTGGTCTGATGCTGAGATAAAATAAACAACCAGGATGGCCTTTTCAAGAGTTGTTAATGCAATCAGATCTCCCGAGTTCCAACTTTGCCGGAACTTTCACATGATCTCGCGAAGAATCGAGAATCCCAGAGAACCCTGAATATGTGAACATTCTGGAATACCATAGTAATCGGTTCACCTTTGTCCATTGGTCAGGTTCAATCCATTTTAGAGACAGAGCTGCAAGGTGCTTTTTTATCAGCCCTGCACTACGCCCTGCCACAAACATGGCTAAGCAGTTGGACAGCTGGCTGCAGCCTGCAAGGTGCCCCCTGAGGAGGCATAGTTCTTCCTGAGTAGTCCCCATGCAGCACCATGCGCGCAGGTTTGCTCGGTTGTGAGTAGCTTTTCTCAGTGATGTACAGAGCCAAGCGTGGAGCCCAAACTCTTGCAGTGAACAGAAGCCTCCTTGTTCCTATCAATAAAACAGCACTTAACATTTTGTTCAATTTTGTTGTTCTTTTGATGCATCATTTAATGGCGTTTCTAGCGAGCCTCCAGACCGAGATTGTTTCAATCTTCCTTGAATAAGTAAATGGCTTTAACAGCCGCTGCCGTCACTAGCAATGTTGCAGGACTAACTGCTACCTTGAAATGAAATGGGATCAAATGAGGGGTTTGTACAGCCCGCTAATTGCAGTCGCTTCAAGATGCAGATAAAATAAAATACATTTCGGTACGAGGAAAAGGAAGCAGCTAGGTGAGCAAGGACAAATGGGAGACTCCTGAGCTTAGGTTTAAACGAGATCTATGCCGTGGTGCAGCCAAATCGGCCAGTGGCCCTATGCAAGCTCTCCGGGTCACCGGCTTAATTCCTTCATACACAGGGAGGTGTGAAGCAGTGAGACAAATTCAATGCGACCTGCAGGCTCATAAACGTAATGCATCTATCAAATGTCTAGGCCAGCCTCATATGCCCAGGCGCTGACAACGAATGCCAGTTACAGACATATGCCCGGGTGCTGACAACTAATGCCAGTTACAGACATATGCCCGGGTGCTGACAACCCAGGGGCTGACAACGAATGCCAGTTACAGACGTATGCCCGGGTGCTGACAACGAATGCCAGTTACAGATTTATGCCCAGGCGCTGACAACGAATGCCAGTTACAGACTTATGCCTTATGCCCAGGCGCTGACAACGAATGCCAGTTACAGATTTATGCCCAGGCGCTGACAACGATTGCCAGTTACAGACTTATGCCCGGGTGCTGACACTGAATGCCAGTTACAGTCATATGTCCAGGCGCTGACAACGAATGCCAGTTACAGACTTATGCCCAGGCGCTGACAACGAATGGCAGTTACAGTCATATGCCCAGGCGCTGACAGCTAATTCCAGTTACAGACATATGCCCAGGCGCTGACAACTAATGCCAGTTACAGACATATGCCCAGGCGCTGACAGCTAATGCCAGTTACAGACATATGCACAGGCGCTGACAGCTAATGCCAGTTACAGACTTATGCCCAGGCGCTGACAACTAATGCCAGTTACAGACATATGCCCAGGCGCTGACTGCTAATGCAAGTTACAGACTTATGCCCAGGCGCTGACAACGAATGCCAGTTACAGACTTATGCCCAGGCGCTGACAGCTAATGCCAGTTACAGACTTATGCCCAGGAGCTAACAACTGATGCCAGTTACAGTCATTCATATACCCAGGCGCTGACAACGAATGCCAGTTACAGACATATGCCCAGGCACTGGCAGCTAATTCCAGTTACAGACATATGCCCAGGCGCTGACAACTAATGCCAGTTACAGACATATGCCCAGGCGCTGACAGCTAATGCCAGTTACAGACATATGCACAGGCGCTGACAGCTAATGCCAGTTACAGACTTATGCCCAGGCGCTGACAACTAATGCCAGTTACAGACATATGCCCAGGCGCTGACCGCTAATGCCAGTTACAGACTTATGCCCAGGCGCTGACAGCTAATGCCAGTTACAGACTTATGCCCAGGAGCAAACAACTGATGCCAGTTACAGTCATTCATATGCCCAGGCGCTGACAACGAATGCCAGTTACAGACATATGCCCAGGCGCTAACAGTTAATGCCAGTTACAGTCATATGCCCAGGCACTGACAACTAAGGCCAGTTACAGACTTATGCCCAGGCGCTGACAACTAACGCCAGTTACAGTCATATGCCCAGGCGCTGAGAACCAATGCCAGTTACAGCCATATAGGACCAGAAAATGCCGTCAAACGACAGTGCCCTCCTCTGTTGTTACATGACAGGTGCTAGCATCTATATTGTAGACAGCATATGTCCAGGCCCGGCATGGTATTCGCTGGGCAGCCTCCTCACACCCAGTTAAACCATCAGATTCCCTGGGATGTTCACCCGATGACAGAAAACCATGTTTGTGGGTGCAGCTTAAGCCGAACAAGTATTCCACATGCCAGCCCACATAAACTCCCACTGAAGGAGCCTTAGGGCAGAGATTTAGGCCTGCTGCAGGCCTGGACGTGGGCGGAATAAACTCTGATTCATGCAACTGTTAGCGCGGTGCAAAGTGACTTTGCACTGGTGAAAATTGACTTCGCACTGACAACAAACGCCTTGATTCAAAGAGCACTGCAAAGTGTTTTTTTGCAGAGCAAAGTTACTTTGCTCTGCAAAAGTACTCTTTGCACTGCCCATATTGCAGAGTACTTTTGCAGTGCAAAGTGACTTTGCTCTTCAAAAATGCACTTTGCACCGCTCTGTGAATCAGGGTTTTTGTTGGCAGTGCAAAGTCACTTTGCAGCATGCTAAAAGTTCCGTGAATCAGGCCCTAAATGTCTCCAAGCAACTTCCCAACAAGCTACGAAACTACTAAATGGAAGGAAATATGGCGGAGTATCAATGAAACAGTACAGTGCAGTGAACTACCAATGAGAACTCCAATATCGTTTTTGAAGTTGTTAATTCCAGATGCAGTAAATATGACTGATGGTCAAAGCTAAATTTAGATGTAAAAACAGAAGACACTTAGTTATCAAGTTGCCAAAATGATGGGAGTACCTGGGCATCTACTAGCAGTTCCTGGCTAATGCCCAATACTTACACACAAGTCAAAACTATAGGCTTTGCCCATGCTTGTTTTTAAAATAACTTAATTGAAGGGCATGGATTGTGCTAAAAAATCGAGTGGCTGAGGGCAGACTTGGGTAAGACATTTTTAATACACCAGTAGCGTGTTTACAGCACCAATCAAGTAATTAACTCTCAGAGCAATGCTTTGAAAAAACGCTAGCAGGCACTTTGAGTGCACCATTTGATGGTATGGCTTGATAAAAGCAAGTTCAAAGATTTCCAATAGGGAAGTGTTTGGTGGGGGGGACAGGAACTGGGTGGGAATGGCCATAGGGAATAGCATGGCTATGCGCAGTCATTGGGTGGGCAAATTACCAAACAACGCTTACAAGCTTTGTGTCCCTCCTCATATTACATTTCTCCCTGTCTGTACTTTAATGCAATAGGTTTGGCTTGTAGGTGGCAATAGCTCTCAACTTGAGAATTCTGTTGGAAGTCATGCTATTGTGGTTAAATTGCCAACTTAAGTCCTATGCCTAACTTGTTCCAATTACACTATGCACACCTGCAGTGCTATTCTGGGCTGTTTGGGTTGGTTTGGTCGAAAACATTTGGGGGGTAATTCATAGATTTCAGCGCAGAGGCAGCGCACGCGAACAGCGCAGAGAGGGAGCGTGCGCCAGTGTGCGTCAGCCGTGTGCACCAAACAACATTCTGGCACATCGCGTATTCATGAAATTACCAAGCCATTTTGAGCGCCGGAGCACAGAACATCCCGCAGCGCCAGTTATGCCCCCAAGAACGCCCCTTACGCAAGGAAAAACCATTGAATTCCCAATGCAGCGCAAAGGGCCGTGCTAACCCTGCACCAGCTAACAGGGCCGCTGCACTGCAATCGCGCGAGTGGGGAACGTGTAATCCTGGGGTGTGCGGGAAGTTTCACACGCGATAGCCCTTGGTCGAGCGGGGTACATGTATTTCTGGAGTGCGTGGGAAGTGTCACACGTGATAGGCCTTGGTCGAGCGGGGTACGTGTATTCCTGGGGTGCGCAGGAAGTTACACACGTGGTAGGCCCTGGGTGAGTGGGGTACATGTATTCCTGGGGTGTGCGGGAAGTTACACACGCGATAGGCCTTGGGTGATCGGGGTACGTGTATTTCTGGGGTGTGCGGGAAGTTTCACACGCGATAGGCCTTGGGTGGGCGGGGTACGTGTATTTCTGGGGTGTGCGGGAAGTTTCACACGCAATAGACCTTGGTCGAACGGGGTACATGTATTTCTGGGGTGCGTGGGAAGTGTCACACATGATAGGCCTTGGTCGAGCGGGGTACATGTATTCCTGGGGTGCGCGGAAAGTTACACACGCCATAGGCCCTCGGCGAGCAGGGTACGTGTATTCCTGGGCTGCGCCAGAAGTTACACACGCGATAGGACTTGGGCGAGCGGGGTACGTGTATTTCTGTGGTGCGCGGGAAGTTTCACACGCGATAGGCCTTGGGCGAGCAGGGTATGTGTATTTCTGGGGTGCGCGGGAAGTTTCACACACGATAGGCCTTGGGCGAGAGGGGTACATGTATTTCTGGGGTGCGCGGGAAGTGTTACACGCGATAGGCCTTGGTCGAGCGGGGTACATGTATTCCTGGGGTGCGCGGGAAGTTACACACGCGATAGGCCCTGGCCGAGCGGGGAACGTGTATTCCTGAGGTGCGTGGGCAGTGTCACACGTGATAGAACTTGGTCGAGCGGGGTACGTGTATTTCTGGGGTGTGCGGGAAGTTTCACACGCGATAGGCCTTGGGCGAGTGGGGTACGTGTATTTCTGGGGTGCGCAGGAAGTTTCACACGCGATAGGCCTTGGGTGAGCGTGGTACGTGTATTCCTGGGGTGCCCCAATGCGAATTGGAAGTGTGTGTCCTCCCAGTTGACCCCCCACCACGCTCCCAAGGGCCTGCAGGCAGCCCACACCCCAGGGGACTACCCTGCACACCTGGCCATGCCCCGCAGGCAGCCCATCCACCCTGGCCATGCCCCCCAGCCAGCCCACATGTCATCATGCACAAGTGAGCACCGACACATATCCCCCTGCACCCCCCCAGCAGTGATGGCAACTGCCAGCAGGCCCCAACTCATGTCCCCCTGCACCCCCACCCACCCAGCAGTGACGGGCACCTGCCAGCAGGCCCCGACTCATGTCCCCCTGCACCCCCACCCACCCAGCACTGACGGGCACCTGCCAGCAGGCCCTGACTCATGTCCCCCTGCACCCCCACCCACCCAGCAGTGATGGACACCTGCCAGCAGGCCCCAACTCATGTCCCCCTGCACCCCCACCCACCCAGCAGTGATGGGCACCTGCCAGCAGGCCCTGACCCATGTCCCCCTGCACCCCCACCCACCCAGCAGTGATGGGCACCTGCCAGCAGGCCCCGACTCATGTCCCCCTGCACCCCCACCCACCCAGCAGTGACGGGCACCTGTCAGCAGGCCCCGACTCATGTCCCCCTGAACCCCCACCCACCGAGTAGTGACGGGCACCTTCCAGCGGGCCCCGACTCATGTACCCCTGAACCCCCACCCACCCGGCAGTGACGGGCACCTGCCAGCAGTCCCAGCCTCATGTCCCCCCCAACACGTCAGAAAGATGCACAATCATGGGCCTCATGTCCACCAAAATCCCACACACGCCACCCCAGTCTTGAGATGCAATGAATTTTCAAATCCACCTCACACTGACATGCCTATCACATGACACAAACCAATAGTCAACTATGTACATCAACACATGTCCGTTACACACACACACTGGGTGCCAGTGATTGTGTAAACCCACATTTTGACATGCATTAACCCAATGAGCGAATCCCACACATGGAAGTAAAATATCAAAATGTATTATGAACAAAAAGAATGCAATGAAATGAAAGCATAATAAAATGTCAAACATGAAATAAAATGCATGTCCAAAACATAATAATATGAAATGTAGATCCAATCCAAAGAATTGCAAAAAAATATTTGTTCAAACTCTCTGTCCACCAAACAAAATCCAAAGGAAACGTAAAATGTAAAATCCATTGATCCATGGTGAATTTCCAAAAATAAGTTCTCATAAATCCAATGTTCAACTATGTACAATGAATTTTCAAAGGGTCCATGAGCCCAACGAAAGAAATGAAACCTATCAAAGAAACAACCTAAGAAATAACTATACACAGAAGTGTGGGGCATAGTCCAATCACCCCAAATTAAAGCAAAACGAAAATGAAACCTAACACTAAAAACTATATACAATAGCAGCGGGCTAGTCAGACGGCTCACTTTCCGATTTCCCATCTAGGGTATCATCGAACTCCTGCTCTATGTCCTGGAGGCGGTCCTCTTCCATGGCCCGAGGGTTCGCAGGGACGATGCCATGTTCAGCTTCAACTCCCTGCAAATTGCCTTGAGGCACTCGGCCTGCCTCATTGCCCTCCGCATGGAATCCTCTGCCCTGATCATTGTGAGCCGTGCCTCTTCCGCCCGCCGCCACTCCGCACCTATGGCCTGGCCCAACCGCTGCCACACGGAAGACACTCCCAATCCTGGGTCCTCCTGCCCTCTGGCCGATGCCTGCCCCTCGGATGTTGATGGCCTCGAGCCATCATCGCTCCCACCTTGTGCCTATTGCTGCTGTGCCTGTGCCCTGGCTCTTGCTGCCTGCACGTCCTCCTCCGGCTGGTGTGCAGTTGTTGTGGTGGCCACCCCTGCTGGACGTCCGACTCCTGAATGTGGCAGGGATGTGTCCTCCACCAGCCTGACCGCTGGGTCAGAGGCATCTCCACATGGTACCCAGATGATTCATGGGTGGGAAGATGGCATGGAGGACGACTGGTGCATGGGGGCTCAGGTGAGGAGGGGGTCGGAAGAAGGTTCAGCACACGGAGGAATCCAGCACTGGTGACCAGTCCCAGTAGGTCAACGCAGTCAAAGAGGCATCCGAGATGACGTGCAGTGTCTTCACGAAAACACTGCAGGTCACCTTGCATGCCCCGTTGACGCAACGCTATCCCAGCCAGGACAGGCTCAACCCGGTTCCAGATTGCCACGTCCGCAGGGAGAGGAAGGCCAGTTGTTGTGCGCTCATCCCCTCCCTGAAAACGGGTCTGGACGTAGGCATCCCTGCTAGTGCGGGATGATGCAGTCACAGGATCGGGGACAGGATTACACACAGGCACCTCCGCGGTGGCCTGTGCTGCCTCCTGTCCCTGCCCCTGCACTGCACCACTAGCACCAGTGGAATCCCCACCTCCAGACCCTGTGTGTGTCCCTTCCACGGCCTCCTCCTCCACCAAACCCCCCACCAACGCGGATGACTCTGTGCCATATTCCTCCGTCGGACCCTGTGGGGTCTCAGCTGCCCCTTCTGCTGCATAGGAGTCCACCTCCGAACTCCGCCTCTTGGACCTACTCTCGGCAGCTGCGGCCTGGGACGCGGCACCAGACTCCCCACTCCCCGACGAGATGACAACATGGGAGGGGAGCTGGGTCTTGCGTCTCCGGCTGGTGGTGCGATCCCTACCGCTTTGCTCCACAGCACCCTCTCCGCCCTCTTCATCAGTTGACTCTGCAGACAGGGAGAGATAGAACACATGCATCAGGGCATTGTACAATGGACTGATAGACACATGACAGTTGTACATGAGTGGCAGTGTCAAACTTCAGACATGGCATCACACTCCCCAACACACATGTCATTTCAACTCACACACATGAGAAAATCAACTGGAATGTTGCACCAGGCAGTACCATCCATAAACAAACAACAGCACGAGCAGCCGAAGGTGAGCCTGACGTCACATGCAACACGGGGAGTGCAGAACACATGCACACACGCCACCAGACTTACATGCATCTGTACATCTCCACCACCTGTCGCAGTGATAACATCGCCATCCATGTCACATCTGGCATTCAGTCTCCTACATGTCAGTGTCACATGCATCCATGTTGCATCACAGTTGCACACTTGTCAAATACACACACATGCACATGTACATAGTGCAGATACATGCAGCAGGAACTAGTATCCATGTGTGACACCACAACCATGCCACAGTACATAAACATAATTTTTACACGTGTGCACCCACACATGCATTTGCCCATCATGCTTGCCAACACATACACCATCGATGTGTCTTACACATGAGAGGAATCACATGTGGCTGGTTCACGTCCCTGTACATACGCATCATACATGGCCCTACAAAAACATATGTGCAACCTGCACTCTCCTGGCACACCACAACACGCACAGCGTCCAATCAGTACCCATGTACACTTACTGCTTGACTCCAGATGGGTCTGCCTCTCAAGGACCTAGACGTGGAGCGCTGGGCGTATACGTTCCAGGACCCTCATTTGGTTGTTTTTTAGGCGGACCCGGAACCCCTTGGCATCCGCTGTCTTCAAGAGGCGCCGGGCCTTGTTGAGGGTCCTGGACCTGAAGTCCTCCCAGCGCTTCCGGACGTGTTGAATGTCGCGGACTGCAACCCCCTACTCGTGGATGGCAGTCACGATGTCCATCCAGATCCTCTTCCGTCCTTCATTGTCGGTGCGCGAACTTCGAAAGAGGGCATCATACTGCCCCAGGACTTGCTCCACCAGGATCCCAACTTCACTAGCACTGAAGCTGGTAGCCCTCTGCCTCTCTGGCTGGGGGTTGCCAGTGGTGCCAGATGGTGTTTTGTCCGACATGGCAACCCCAGAGGCAGGTGTGGGTGGGCAACTGGGTCCTGGGGCTGGGCTGTGGAGCGATGGTATCCCAGTCGGGAGTTTTCTGTTCCAGCAGGGATTGTCACAGCAACTGCACCCCTGCAGATGGCTGACGTGCAGGCACCAAATAGCAGGGCACGTGGGCAGCAGGCAGGCAGGCAGCAGCAGATGGCAGGTGGGAGCGTTCTCGGGGCTCTGGGGGGCAGGACAATGGCCTTTTGGGCAGGAGCGTGGTTTTCCGTGTGGTGCCGCGTGGCCAGCTTGATACGCAGTGATTTGGCACGTGAAAAAAGTGCACCTCAGCGTGTAAATCGAGGAAAGGACCTTATTGCGTAAGCGCGTCTGTGACTTTACGCGCGCGGGCGTTCCCCTCGTGACGGGTGTATAGTGAATCAGCACGTGAAAAAACGGCACATCCGTGTGTTAACGCATGTAATCTGAGGAAAGGGCCTGCGCGCATAAATGACGTGACGCGCGTGGGTGTTTCCCTCAGCACGGGTTAAAGGTGAGCGGCTCCCAGCAGTTCACTGTACGTGCCTTTCGTGGAGACCGACGTGTGTGTTGCTACTTCATGTTGTTTTGCACACCATCACTACTTCACAGTGCATCAAGGACGTATCTCTTCTTTTGGCGGGGGTATTGGCTATGCATGTTTTTCATTATCACGCTAGTCTGATGGTGAGTCGCGCACGCTATTTTTCCCACTGCGGGTGCCCCTGTGTATCGCGTACCCGTTTTCTAGGTCATAGTAGCCTGCGTGTCCCACGCGTACGTGTTTTTCGTGTCCCTGGGTGCCACCGCGTACTGCAGGAGGTTAATTCCACACACGCGGGCTACTGTGGTGCATTCACAGTTTTATTGCAGTTTTGGGGTGCCTGAGCGTTGTGTGACCCATCACTTCATCACCGGGGTCACAGGTGCAGGGGTGCTTTTAACATCTTGTATCCCACCCCCTTCACCCCAATTTCCCAGGACAATTGTGTACACCTCCCATTGGCACTTCTCCATCTGTGCCAGCACTAATCCATCTACGCCATGGTTGAGAGGCCACCAAAGGTGAGGGGCGCCTCAGCTGGGTGTACTCCTCGTGGCGGGCGTGGTCAGGGACGTGGACAGGGTGACCAGGGAGTAGGGGAACTCCATGGTGTCCAGGCTGGCTGCAGACTGGGAAGAGGCAGGGGTGCGCCAGCTCCGGATGATGTTTGCCACATGTTGGTGCAGTCATGCCACCACCCCCTGCGGCTCCAGGAGATGCAGTTCTTGCATCTGGCACTGGCGCCCGTGTGACCCGGCAGTCTGTTTCATCGACTGCCATGGGCCCAAGGGTTGTGGTAGCTGCAGGTGCCGCTGTGGACACCACCACCCAGGCACAGGGTCTGCCAGCGCAGGCTGCGTTGTCACTTGATGAGACCATGGAAGATTTACAGGTGGTCAGGAGGCACACCATAGGTGCACGCAGGGCTGCCCAGACCGAGGCACGTGTCCCTGGGGCAGTAATCCCATCTGCTGCCCCGACCAGCCGGGTGTTGGCAACTGCAGGGGCAGATGCAGCCAATACAACCCCGGTTGTGAGTCTACCAACCAGGGCAGTCCCTGTCAATGACCCTGGCCCAGCGGATGTTGCTGTGCAGGGTCCATTCCATGGCACCCAGCAGCCACTAATGCAAGTCAGGGCCTCACTCCATGTTCCACCTCTGCTCATTCCACCAGTGCCACTGCCCATACTGATGAGGGCGGCATTTGCCAGCCAGGGTCTGGACCAGCGTCCAAGAGGAGGAAGGTTGCACCTGCAGTAGAGGTGGGACCCCAGACACAGCTACGGCCTCCTGCACGTCGAGGAAGAAGCCTTTCTGCAAGCAGGAACTGGACTACCTCGTGGAATACGTGCGGGACCACAACCGTGACATGGTAGTGGGGCCGAATTGTCAAACTACGGCTGCCCATCGTGATACCCACTGGAAGCAAGTTGCGGAAGATGTGAGTGCATTTGCCCATGAGGTGCGCACAGCCCAAGAGTACAAAAAGCATTGGAATGACCTCCATCGCAGCGCTAAGGCGAAGCGTGCCTCAAATTACAACATGACTCTGGTGACTGGCAGTGGGCCGGCACCTGAGGAGGGTGACCTCACTCGGCACGAGCCACTCGTTGCGGAGTTCATACCACCAGAATTGGTCAAAGGAGTGGGAGAGATGCAGGACTTTGATGCCCAGTCCAGTGAGTGTTGCTGCGTGTTTGTCGGGGCCATGGTTGTTTTACTAGTGTCATGTGTTGGGCATGACTGCCACTACATGTCATGTGTACATGGTTCTCATGGGTGTCCTGTCAAAGATTCAACACCAAAAGGATTGAATGAGAAAAGGGTCGAGCTAATTGGACCTAAGACAAAAGGGTCGAAATTCTCATAAAGAATACATATGGTTAATGGTTTTTGTGTAGTTAAAAATAAAAGTGGATTATGCTACAGTAACTGGGGTTGGGGGGGAACCCCCAAACTATTGGCCCAAAAAAATGAACCCTTTGGTTTTTTGGTCCTTTTGTTTCGACCATTTGGTCATTCGATCGTTTGCATTCGAACATTTGACCTAGAACCGTTTTCATGTGCAAGTCATGCAATGCTTCACTGATGCGTGCCTGCTGTGCAGGATGGTGGACATGTTGAGCAGACAGGGACTGTCCTCATCACCACACTTGCACCATACTCACATGCTAGTCACCCGGATGCCCCTCCGGTCCATGTTCCAGCTCACTGGCCCTTCTACATGTAGCCTGGGGTGTCCTTCCTCTCAGCACTGGGACTATGTCATTGCATGACTGACATGCATGTGTCCCCTGCCTGCATGCGGGTACTCCACGTAGGCATGCTCCCTTGCCCCTCCACCCCCCCTAGACCCCAATTTCACCATTGCACTGTTGTGCATCATTTTGCGGTACTGCAATGGCCTGTTCAAGCCTCCTGTGTACATGCTAACTTCCACCAGCCAACCTGCCAGACACATGCAGTGGGGTACATCCTCTGTCCTTCATGCAGGGTGTCTCACTTGGACTGTGCAGATGACAGATGCTCCGCAGGGACCTGATTGCCCATTCATGCTCCATGTGCATTCCATGCGTCTCCCTATGTGTCCTTGACTGGATGCTCATTGTAGTACGTGTCCAGGGTGACCGACATTTCATGCCATTCCACCATCCATACCATGGCCACTCTGGCCCAGTCCTGCTTCACACACATGTTTAGGGTGTCACAGTCTGTGTGGGGCACAGTCCTCCCCCAGTTTCAGGCCCAACTGGTGTAGTGGGTTTTGCACATATGGGTGTACTACTGAGGGTTCGTCATGTGTCCTGCTTACTGTCCCATCATCATCTGTTGTGTTGTCAGTTAACTCAGATGATGCCATTGATGCTAGTCAACACTGGCTGCCAATACACAGGTCCCTGGTTACCCTTTTACCACCTTGCAAGGCATCCCTGCATTTTCACTCCGGGGGGGTTTGTTTGTAGCCGTGCAACCCATTGCATGCACATTGCACGTGATGCTTGAACTTGCCCATGCACTGCCTTCACGTGTTTTGGTTCACATCATGAAGTACTTGTTCATGTAGATAGTGACTAACGTGCACATGTTCTGCACTGCATCAACCCACTTCGGAGCCATCTAACACCGTTCTACATGTGTACTCACTGATGCAATGTCAAATTGACCAGGCATGCATGGCAGGTTCTCTTTTGTGTGTGAAATGTCTGCTTCATGTGTTGGCTCTCTGTGTGATGTCCATGTGTGACTGTGTTAAGTGCTTCTAACATGTGTACTAATGTTTTTTCTCTCCACTTTTCAGATGATGATGCAATGGAGGCAGAGGATGGTGTTGTCATGACAGGCACAGGGTTGTTATCACAACCGCAACCCGGCACAAGTGGGGGTCGTGGGGTGGTAGACCACGAGAACCCACGTGTGCTAGAGTCCATCTTGTCTTTGGCTGGCAATGAGTCCAGCCCAGATGGCCACTCTGATGACCATGTCGAGTTGTATGTGCATCAGGTCCATACGTCAGGGGTGAGTGATTCTGATGTGGACACTCCTCTTACCGCGACACCTGCACAGAGGGGCCAGACAGTGGTGGGACCTCCACCTGTGGTGGATCGGGACGCAGGGTCACCCTCCAAATCAGTCGCTGATGTGCCTGGGGCATCACATAGACGGGGACATGTAGCCGTGCAGCCGCGGGCAGTGCCAACCCAACGAGGACGCCCGGTCCTTGGGTCCCACAGGTGTCAAGCCCAGATCCACTCTGGGTGCCCTTTTGATGTCCCAGAGGGTGCGGTCAGAGGAGAGGTTTGAGCAGCTTGAGCGTACCATCTCGGCTGAGCTACGTGCTTGCCGGGAGGTGCATCAGTTGTCCAGCCAGACCACGCAGGAAGAACTCCGTGTTACACGTGTTAACTTGCAAGAGGAAGCACGTGTATCATGGGAGGTTCTGCATGCAGACCTGCGTGTCATTGCCGCACAGAACCAGGCTCACCTGTCCGGCAGACTTGCTGCCGATGAGGGGCAAGCTGTGCCTAGGCATGGTCAGGCTCATGGCCCATGTCCTCCGATTCAGGATGAGGCAGACTCGGACGATGAGATATCTCCCACACAGGTCACGCTGTGCAGGCGTTGAGCCCATCGAGTTTTTGTTTGTCTCAACATCATTGCAGGTGGGTGTTGAGGTGCACCCTGTATCTCCCCCCCTCCTGGGTGCCTTCCTCCCCCCCCGGGTCGTATGTGGCCATTTTTGACTTTTGCTTTTAGTTTAGTTAGTTAATATTAACTATTTGATAGTTATTTTAATTAGGTTATGTAGGTTGTTCATTGTTAGTTTAATTAGTTAATATAGTTTAGTATTGTTTGTTTGTTTTATTCACTTTTTATGCGCGCCAAACCCAGGGGTAGCAGGGTGCAGTGGCAAGGAAATGCAAAACGTACAGGTTACATCATAGTATAACGTACAGTAGAGAATACAGTAGGTCTCTGGAACACAGATAATTACAAAATATACAAAGTTCAAGTAAGGTCAATCAGAGTTGCAGATGTATAGAGTCAAGAATTAGTGCAAGTCATTCAGTAGGAGGTGGGTGACACAGGTCAACTGAGGTCAGTCGAGGTGAGGTGTTGAATGACATTTTTTCTGAAATGAAGATAGGGCAAGTCCGCTCTTAAGTCTTGTGGTAGTGAGTTCCAGATTTTTGCAGCCTTTACCGGGAAGCTATTTCCACCGATCGTAGTGAGTCTAAAGTTCGGTACTGTCAAGCAATTAGAATTAACAGCTCTGGTCGGTCTGAGAGATGTTCTCCTGTGGAATTTGTCAATCAGGTATCTAGGGGCGGAGTTATTAAAGGCTTTGTGGGTCAGGGATAACATCTTGAGATTTATTTTGTTCTCAGTGGTCAACCAGTTGTGATGGCGTCTGGCGGAGGAGATATGGGATCTTTTGTTTATGCCTAGTGCTGCTCTCAGGGCATTATTTTGTAGTATTTGTAGTCTTTGAGTTATTGTTTTATTAGCTCCGGAATATAGAGCGCTGCAGTAATCGATTCTGGAGAGTATTAAGGCTCTGGCCAGGATTAAGCAACTGTTATTGGAGAGGAATGGTTTACCGGCTCTTATCAGTTTGCACGTGTAAGCCGTGGAGGAGGCAAGGGATTTTAGCTGTTTATCAAGTGAAAGGGTAGAATCAAGATAGAATCCCAGGGTTTTTACATCTTTGGACACTTGGATGATATTCCCATCTATGTTGAATGAGGAGAATTCCTGGCCTAGTTTTTTGATATTGGCTTGGGTGCCGAGGATAATCAACTCTGTCTTATCATCGTTCAGACAGAGGCCATGAGTGGCCATCCATGCCTGGATGATAAGGTATACCTTGTTCACCAATTCCGTGTCTTTTGCATGATCCCCTGAAAGCGGAAGGAGGATCTGTGTATCATCTGCATAATTAGTGTAGGTTATACCGAGATGGTCCAGATCATCAAACAAGGGCTTGGTGAAGATATTGTATAGAGTTGAGGAGACATATTGTTTGTCTATTGTGCTTTCATGTGACGGAGTGGTGCTTTGTGGCTTTTGAAAGCATCCACTGTCTGTTCCAGCTGGGCCCTTCAAGCTTGTCTTGTGTATGTGTTTGCAGCTTGGGGTCCTGACTCACATAGGCCACTCCTGCTTCCCTTATCCCTGGGCTCGCAAGGATGGTTCGGTGTAACAAAATATTACACAAGGGCTTTGGACGTGCCTCATAACTGTGGCCTATCTGCAGCTGTACTACTTGTGTTAACACCCCTAGTGGGGATTGGTTGCATTTCATCCACCCCATGTCTGTGATGAATTTGGGTGAGTATTTGATTGATTTCTCCATTCATTGATGTGGATTGTGATGTATGTTATTTTCTTGCCTGTATATGTGCTTGATGTACCTCATGCTGTAGACAGTAGCCTGCACCCTTGGCCTGTCAAAGTGACACTGATGGTGGGAGTAGTTTGGATGTAGCTCTGTAACCTGGCCCAATGACAACCAGCATGTAGATACACACACAGGGAACTTTCCAGCCTTATTGCTTTGTTTAATACCCTTTCTGCAGGAAAATGAGCCTCCAGACTACCTTTGCCAGCAGACACAGGGACGACTAATCCAGGAAACTGGCCACGTTCGGTGGTGCAGACGTGTGGATGTGTGCGCAAGCAGATGCACAGGGCTTGTGCTCAGACGTCCGACAGAAGCAGACGTGTTTCCAGGAGCTCCTGCCAAGGTGAGCAACACAAGGGCTCACACCGCAGACTACCTTCCACCAGGCCACTTGCACATGGATGCTAAGTAGCACCAGTGCTGAGGAGGTTTGCCAGGCATTGTTGGGGAAGCACACAGTACAGCTGACATGCTTTGAAGGCCAAATGCCAATTGCCTTTACAAGTTGTCAGGGGCACACGCAGGGGCTATCAAACATATCCTCCAGTACCCCTTGCTCCATTGAAGCTGAGTAATTAGGGTGCTAGCGTTCCTAGCCAGAAACTGACACAGCGCACAGGGACGACCAGCGAGTCTCAGACTCGTGGTGAGTGCATGTCATTTGCATGTGCAAATTGCGACGTGCACTGCCTATTTAAATCTGCGGCAGCCAAAACACAACTTGCACTGAAGTTGCACCTTGCTATACGCGTCTTGCAGCTCACCCAGGGACCATTCTATCATGTCTGATTCTTGACCCATTGGTCTTCCATTTCCCGTGCAGCCACATGCGCCGGCCTTACTGCATTGACAGTGTATGTACCATTGGTGGACCAAGCTAACGTATGGGTAGATGGCAGCAGACAGGGCTGTTTGTTTGTGGAGAAGTCACTTTATTTGGGGCATGGATGGGGTTGTGTGTGTGTGTTGTAAACACACATTCAGATCAGTAACTCACCGTCTCTTTGCAGCATTGAAGTGCTCCTGTTACCAGTACTGAAAGTGTGCAGGCAGGAGGCCCGCACTCACCCCAGAGATAAGTGTCTCTTTGGCTTGCATTTGACTAATTTGGTACAATGTGCATGATGAACATGTTTTCTCTAATTGAGTATGTGTTTTTGAGATTAGTTGTATTTTGCCCACTTTTCCTTGCAAATCCACATCCACTCTCCTGCCCTTCTTTCCGGTTATCCTGAATAACAATGCCTGTCCATGCAACATATCCCTGACCCTCCTTCCCCGCCGGGGTCTCAGAGGCCTGTGTTACTTTGACCTTGCAGGCACCCAGACCACGGAGGGGGTGGTTGGTTTGTGCTACTCCTGCGCCTGGACACCGGAGCTGTAACACTACCCATCAGTTATTGCATCATCATTGTATGTAATGTACCGTAAATGGTACCCATCCTGTTGTACCATTGTTCAACTGTGCTACCTTGGTTGTTCTATCATTGTGCTTGTACATGTGCGTTGACATTTCCTGCTACTTCAAGTCATCTACTGGAGACTCTTCCAGGGTTTTTTGGTGCTTACAGCTTTTTCCCCTGGTTTGTGGGTTTGCCTACTTGGAGTTCTATGCGATTTGGTATTTTTAGCAGTCAAGGTGGACTCTAAGGGGGCTGGACCCTATTTACACGCAAGCTGGAACATGGAGACCAAGGAGTAGGGTGATCCTGTAGCCAGGTAGACTTGGAGGAAGAAGGCTACATACCCCAGAGACAGTAGTTCAGAAGGTCACAGTGATGTGTAAGGGAGGGCATTTTGTTGTTGGACAGTTGGCTTGGCCTACAGTGTTTTGGGCACTCTGACATTGTAATTGTGGGGTACTATGTACATGATGTGTTGTGCTGCTCAATGCCTGCTCCTGTGTTGTCTTTACTTTTCAGGTGTCAGGGGATTGGTGTGGTTTGACATGCTGGAGTGTTCACATGGCCAATGTTCACATGTGATGTGTACAGGACACTGAAGGTCACTTGATTTCACATGCATATATTGAGTGCATGTCCCTAATACAACACATAGTTGCACAATGATCCACCATAGGTACATCCACACTTCCATGGCCACAGCTGCACACATATTGCATTCTCATGCCCGCGGTGTCCATGCAGCACATGATCTATTACCATTTGGGTACCCATGTGCATGCGTCATTTGGTTCTAGATTTCATTAGTCTTTTTCATGTGATGCTCAAGGTTTATATGCAACACCCTGGCTGCTCAAAGTACTGTGTGCTGAGCAGTGGAGACACACACAGCCCACGGGTTCGGGAGTCAGGAATTTTCCATGCCCAATGTGCATGTGAACGGGCATTCAGTGTTGTGTTCATGCTACGACTGTTGGAAAGCATTTGTGTCTGACTTTGTATGTGTGGTAGGTAGTTGGTCAGTCATTTCATCTGATTCCATGTCAGACCTCATTGTCTCATGCCAGTTTTCATTTATGACATGTCACTTTGTATATTATTGGTCATGTGTTGGCCTTTTGCTATTGCATGCCATGTGATGGTGTAGCAGACAAGGGTGATGTGGTTTGGGAGGGTTTGGGTAACATACCAGGGATTGTGATGGACTGTTTTTCAGGGGTGTGTGATACACACCTTGCATGTGTTCCTTTTGGTCACACAGGATTGGTTATGTTTAAGTAGCTAGGGATGCACACGATGCACACTTCCATGGCAACATTCTCAGGGTGGTAAGGTTGTGACAGTTGACTGTCTCTTTGTCATCATTGATTGTCACCTGGCATGTGCCAGGACTGTGTGCACTCCGCAGGGGTGGGAGTTTAGGTGAAGAATGTGGCCAGAAGCTGGGTCCGGGCTGCCTCGCCTCGTGCCCTGTCCCCTCCCATGTGCAGTGCCTGTGCCTGTGGATGGGGATGTGGGGGCACCACCATGTCCACCGGTACTTCCCGCTGTGTTGCAACATTGTGCAGGACACATGCTGCCACAATTATCCTGCACACTACTGGGGGTGCATACAGTAGCTGCCCACCAGAGCGGTCAAGGGAGCGGAAGCGTGACTTGAGCACTCGAATGTGCGCTCCACTAGGCCCCTGGTTGCAATATGGGCATCGTTGTATCTTACCTGGGGTGGTGTGGTGGGGTTCCGGATTGGCGTCATCATGTGGTTGCTCAGAGGGTAGGCACTGTCCCCTGGGGAGGTGATAATAGTTGAGATTATTAGGGTTTGGGTATTTGTGTGTGACTTGCATGCATGCGCACAGGCATTTGTACTCACCTAGGAGCCATGTGTCGCCATGCTGCCCAGCTTCCAGGGCCTGGCTCAGGGTGGACATTCTGTATATGAAACTGTCATGGGTGGAGCAAGGGTAGTTTGCATAGACAGAGGTGATGATTCCTTTAGCATTGCATACAACCTGCACGTTGATGGAATGCCAGTGCTTGCGATTTCGATAGATGTGCTCAGTGGCTCTAGGTGGACGTAGGGCCACATGGGTGCAATCTATGGCACCAAGCACTTTGGGAAGTGTGCCACCCTGTAAAAGTCCTGGACCACGGCCTGCCTTTCTGTGGGTGTTCTGGGCATGTATATGTGCCTGCGGACTGAGGGGCGTGCAGTGATGATTGCCAACACCTGGTGTAGGCAGAGTGACTGCGTGGCCTGTGAGACCCCACCCACTATGGCAGCAGTCCGCTGAAATGACCCAGTGGCCAAAAAATGCAGGACATTGATAACCTTCTCCAACGGGCTCAATGCTTGGGAGCACAGGGTGGGGGATGTAAGGTCATCTTCCCACTCCCTGACGAGGTCTAGGATGATACGAGGTGGAAACCTATACCTCCCATAGACGTGGTCGTCAAGCATCCCAAAAAGGCTGGTCCGGGGTAAAATAATGTGGGCCCTGGCTATTCTCTTCCTCCTGCGGTGTCCCACGATCAGTGCTGCGACAAATGGGGCATTCATCGTAGCTGTATATATGTGTTTGTTGTTTGCGCACACTTATATACTTCGTGTGACGGACGCATTGATGCCTATGCGCGTCTTTTGCCTTGCGCGGGGTTCCCGTATTCGAATCCATGAATATGGGTCGTTCGCGTGCGTGTGGTCGTCCGTGTATTTCCCTGCAGTACTTCCCCAGTTACTCCTTCTTTTTCACGCGTTGTTCCCCATTCCCCATGCTACGCCCGTGTCCCGGCCCCTTCTTGGTGTGTGCGCGGACATTGTGCGCTTTCCCAGTGCGCATCGCACAGAGCGTTCGGGATGTTGCAATGACGTGTGCGCCTGTGTGCGCCACGCACAGGTTTGGCGCACATCCCGAGAAAGACATGTGCAGGTACTTCCATAAATCGCACATTTGCACGTGCGCTTCCTTTTTCACGCTTGCGCCTTCGAGCGCCACTTTTTTCGGCACACTTTTGTTCCATGAATCGGCCCCTTGATCGTTGGAGATTTTGTCGATTTCTTTTTTGTAAGGTGTATTTTGCTGCATATATATGCGGAGGAGACTACCAGCAGCCCCTCCTTATACCCCCTACCTTTAGTAGTCCCCTAAAACCATTCGCCACATGCATGTGCAGCAAAATGTGTTTAAAAAAACCTGGCGGAATCTCCTGTGACCAAACATTCAGCAAAGTAATTTACCATTCTCATTCTTGACTAATGAAAATATTTCTTGACTGACATATCTGAGTTTCTCACATTCCTACAGTGCCGACATTTCCTTGCATTCCAGTACATGTGGCTTTGTTCCATATGTCACCTACATCTGGGACAACAGATACAGAATGGAAATAATTAGCAGAACTAGATATGACGCAGCTGACATGGGAAAACGCAATATCTCTGAGCCTAGTTTAGGATTTAGCCCATTTGTCATCATTTGTCCCATGCTAGGTGTGAGATGTTCAGCCTTTGGCCTGCATTCTGGAACATGAGGTCCTTATTCAGAATGGTATTGCACAGACCCACAGCCAGATCAATCGACTTGGCGTCACTGTCAAACTTCTGACAATAACTTGTCTATTGAATGATTTCACTTTCAAATCTGCAGTTTATTGAACAACTGACTGCATTTTCTCACGACCAAAGGTGCAGTCCTGGATTACTCAGATCTCAATAAACCATCAATGGAGAGCAATTGCAACAAATTGCAAGAATATAACGTATGTTGAGGTGCTTGAAGCCATCACTCGTATTTATTTTGTTTATAGTAGTCATCAGTAAACAGAGCCAGACTTCTTGACCCACACACTCATTGCAAGTGAGGTTTGCCACATCTAATGCATATACTGTTGACTTTTACCAAATTTCTGCAAACTCAAAAGAGATACTATCCTGGTTATAATTAAGTGTGATTTTATGTAGGTTATTTTAAGGGGAAACTGCCATATTGGTTAATAAATATATCACTCACAGCTGTAAGGGATTTCAATCGGGCACCCACCCAACTCTCGCCTACCATGTAGTGCGCAAATGAAACCCTTATTTATTTTTGTCTATAAGTTCAATGTTCTGAATGATATACCACTCATATCACACCCTTCCCAAAATACCCCCCAGGTCACACTGAACCCGGAATCAGGCTAGTTAGCAAAGGTAAAGATTTGTTTATTTATTTAATATTCAATTCACACATAGGCTTACTATAGATAGGTAATGGGGCAGCAATCACCCAAAGGGTGACAATACAATTCAGAAATAAGCAAAGCAATTGAATTTACTTATAAGGAGGCAAAATAGAAAATACAGGGAAAAGAACAGTCTTGTTTTGCACACAGATAGCGTTTAGGTTAATGTTCCCCCTGCAAAGTTTTGTTTAAATACAAATGAGCAATCCTACACCAATGTGTGTAATCAGCAGGTTTTTGGGAATGAAATAACATGTCTAGAGTTATAGGCAATCCTTCCTCCCCCACAAGAGAAAAAACCTTATTTTGGCAAATGACACTTTGAAATGACAGGTCAAAACGGCTTGGTGAAATACTGCAAAATGGTGAGAATGCTAAAATGGAGACACATTCTAAAGAACACAACACTCCTAACATGCATGGGCTATAATATGAACCACAAAATACACTTCAGATCATGATGGGATGGAAAAAGCACTTTGCAATGGGCAAAAGACACATGTACTTTGGCTGAAATTACAAATTTGCGGCAAACTTTTAATATGCGATATTGAAGAAAAATGCGTCAAATATACTGTTCCGCACTGTGGTTTTTAGTTGAGCTAGGAGATAGCTAAGGATGTTAGGTATCAGTGAGAGTTGAAATTTATTTTCTATCTTTACAACTGAGAGAGTTATAGAGGTTTTAGTGAAAGGTGTTTTTCGAAAATAAAGACGATAATTTGGACATGGACTTCAGTTTAAAACCAGAAAATATGGATTATGCTTTTACTGAAGACTACAGCATTCAAACTAGAGAACCAGTTTGGGACGAAGTAAGCTTTAAGACTGATTCATGACTTCAGTAACAGATCCCCAGCGCCTTCCCCAGCTGAACCAATCCAAACTCTCGAAGTGGGATTTATGGATAAGAGTTACACAAATAAAATGACTTTGAAAATGACTCTATAGCAAATAGGATTGCATAGCACTAAAGATTTTGACACTGTTACTGGTTATGAAAGTAATAATAGTTCATGGATTAGGGTGGAACAAGATAAGGCAAGATAAGTCAAGGTATACAATAGTTTTCTAGCATCCTGTTAATACTCACAATCCAATGGGATTTAAGATTTTTGTACCGTCAAAGTTCTGGTCAATTGGATCGGGTCTATCAGGGAAGGACAGCACATCAGGCGGGACAGCATCCGCTAGTCCGGTCGCCGAAACTGCACGGGATCTGCCCTTCTTGTTCCCGTATATTTCAGATCAGCGGGATGGTGAGTTCATCAGGCAAGCATTTATGGTAGCAAGCCATATAGTTTCAGGATGCTTCCCCCACCTCAGCGCTTCACTGAGTTGTGAGGATTAGTTGAGGATTGAGGCCTATATGAAAATGGTTCAGCTACTGCTTGGCCTGGTGGTTGGCATCTGGATCTAGAAGGATATTGAAGGCTGGATGTTGAATGCTTGATCAAAATGCTTCGCTGGAATCAGAAGAGAGAGTGTGTGTCTATGTGTTCTCAGATGTCCCTATTTATCATGTCAAATTACATCACCAAATGGGTGTATGGGCCGGCTTAACTAAATGTGCCCCTTTGAAATGGGATTGGATCAGAGCCTCATCTCTGCCTTGCATCCGGGTGATTGGATCAAAGACAGATGATGTCAGGTTTATGGTTTTATTTTTACAATACTTAGAAACCTCCCCTAGCCACTAGTATCAAAATCGAATTTTGTCCTAAATACATATTTATACATGTGTAACCTCTACAAAAAATCACAAACAAGGATTACATATTTTATGGAGTATCTGTTCATCAAAATCCCACAGCTGTGAGACCTTGTTTTGCCTTTCTGCAGCATTTTGTCCATTTTGTTTCGCCATGAAAACATTTTCCATAATTTCTCCAAATTTCCACAAATATGCACGTTTACCATAGGAATGCGTGTGAAAAGTTGAACAATTCTAGAGTAAATACAGTTCCCATAAAACCACATTTATTGCCATTCCTGTTCAGAATATGCTACACAGTTCCACCAACTTTTCAAATGTAGGGTTAAAAATTAGATTAACAAATCTGCCCATTTTATATTTTTCACCACTTCTGATGGTGAGTTATAAATCTCTAAAAAAAAAATAATTACATATTCTTTAGCAGCAAATGGTCAGCCTTTTGTCTGTCTCTGGAGGCAAGGAAAAGCCCCCACCTTTGGGATTTCCTTCTGCAAGCCTAGTTTATTACCTCTTCACACGTCCATTTCCTGGCCTCGAAAATCTGCCATTGTTCAGTCCCTGGCAGCAGACACAAGTCTGGCATACCCGACAATTATCATGTGTCAGTGAGCATCTGCTGAGAGCAATGCGCTCCCCTTGGGTGGAACCCTGTTTTTCAACCCTTTGCAGGTCCAGCCAGCCTAGGTTAATTCTTAATTTCTTGACCTGAAATCCAGCATAAAACAACGTGTTGCATCAGATAACATATATAATTTACATTCTAGGTTTAACCTGTCGGATCAAAACAACTTTGATCCGTGTTCCTTTCAGCAACAGTCCTTTTATATTTGCTAATCCGGCAGACCTATAGTTTAGACAACCTTAAAGTTTAATCAGAAGAGCCCATTTGACAGGGGCTGTCACTCACGGGTAGCCCAGTGTGGCTGCACAACTATTTTTGAGAGGAGTTGTCATTCACAGGCAATCCCATTTTGCTGAGAAGGTCTTTTGCTCTTAACATTTCAGGAACTTGCAAATTCACAGTGCTTCATTAGATGAATGAATTTTAGCACCAACCAAGCAAGATTTTGAGTGTGGGAAATTGTTATGTACAGGCATTTTAAAGTTTCAGCAACAAAGTAAATGTCATTTATAGGCACATTTTGGAGTTCCACTTGCAAAGTGCTGCTTCTCCCTCTGCACTCTATGTTTACTTGTCCTGGAGCCCACTGGCACTTTTTCTGCAGCGTGTGCTCTGTTCCACCACACATGCACCATGGGTGGCAGGTTGTGCAGCCATCTTTTTGTGTGTTGAAAAAATGCGGTTTTGGAGGTATTTGCGCGCCCAAGGGTTTTGCCCCCATTTTACTGTTTCTCGCACCATCAATAGTAGAGTGAGGCCTCATAGTATAGCAGAGTGGGTCAATACATCCCACACCTCATATCAGGGTGGATTGGGGCTTCATTTGCTATTGCTTTTTATTTCCTTGAGACACTCTGCATTCTAAAAACATGTGTCCATAAACCGGGCGGCATGTATCAGTTCATTAAAATATTGATCTAGCCATTGACACAAGTTCAATGCTTTGGAGAGGATTGTCTGAACTTGGGTTTCTGGAACCTGGGAATAACACAGCTTCCCCACCAGATGAAATATTTGCAAAGCAGATCACCTCCTCTAGAAAAGGTTTCCTTGATGAGGCCTATGGTGGATCCTGGTATTAAAGCTGAGTGATGCTGTAACCTTGAACTCTAGGCACACTAGTTGGCCACAATATGATTCTGCCTGCATCCATCAGACTAACACACAAAGCACAACACTTGAGCACTCTACCACCACCTCAGCACCTATCCACATGCCTGACCTTCATGGCTAGTTTACTGCAGCTCGGCCAGCCCACTTAATTCCCTATCTTGCCCTAATGTACACCACATTCTTATCTTGCTGACAATTTCCCCATACTTTGGACTTCGGTCCCCCAAGGTCGTTCCCATCATAAGCGCGTTGAGACCATAGTAATGGGATAATGGTGCTATATAAATGACAAACTACTACTACTAATTCATTCATCTTTCATGAACTCGATTTTCAGGGTTAGCAGACCTTGCAAGGTCTTACATAAGATTGACATTGTGAACATGAGTACCTTGTCAAGAAAACATAGAATGAAAGGTCTCCCTGAACACTTGCTTTGCAATCTGACACAACAACATACCGATACTGGAATACAAGTAAAGATGAATAGTCAAGGATGCTGTCTAACGATATCATTGTGAACAGGGGGGCAAAGCAGGGGTGCATTATGGCCCCTATGCTTTCTAATTTTTACATGGTGGATCTTGCTGAAAACCTTGCACGGGTTAAGAACTTCCCGCCCAAAATAGGGAAAACTTGCATAGCGTGAATGATGCAATTATACCAGCTCATCATTACATCGGCATAGTAAGACGTGCTAAAGGGCTGTTTGAGTTTGCCAGGGATAGGGATTTGAAAAGAAATATGGGTAAAACCAAGTTTATGATATTTGGTGGGTATAGTGACAGAAGGTTAAGTACTGAAACCGCCTATGAGAGTTTCTCCCATGTACCTTCCTACACGTATTTGGGTTATGAAGTGTCCAATAAAAGAGGCTGTGGGGAAGTAATTGCAATCAAGCGATTAAGAGCTTTGACCCCAAGGTTGGTAATCAAGAAGTTTTCAACAAAAACAGCCGGCTTTAGCTTGGAAGGGGTGCGGCTAGCTTATAACCAGAGCTTAACCACCATGCTTACATCTGGATTAGAGGCCACCTATGAGGACCAGGGTCTGTAGGTGAAAAATCTTGAGGGAAACATCTGGAAAAGGAGTTGGGGCTTTTCACAAGGGATACCTATTGAGGCTATTAGTTTAGAACTTGGACTGACATCTATCCATATTAGCATTCTTATAGAAAAGGAACTATTGTACATCAGAGCACATATTTTGGTTATGAAGTATACAATAAAAGACCACCAGCTTGTCCGTTGCTACACATATTTGGGCAGGCTATGTGGGGAAATTACTAACTCAGCCGTAGGGAAGAATAAACAACTGTGTGAAAAGCTATTGGATGAGATTGCCTGGCAACTCTGTTGAGAATTAGGCTATAGCCTTTTGAGGCGTGAACTCAACACAAGAGCATTGGAGGGGGGCTGGATGAAAACGCTGGAGCGCATCCATTGCCTAAACAGCTGGCAGGAGTTTACCAGGGAATATGGAATGTATTTAACTCCCCCTACATATCTGGTCATCCACCCCTCACCCATTCATCGTAGAATAATTTTACTTTTGCAATTGAACAAGTTGCCGACTCTAGCAGTGACTGGCTACAAGTCAAAGTGCTTATGTAGACTATGCAAAAACAAATAGGCACTGGAAACCAATAGGCACATTATGACGCAGTGCCCTGCAATAGCCCACTTAAATTAACTGTACTTGACTCGTGTTGTTGATAGACGTGAACGTTTTGAAGACGATTCGTTCTGGGCACAGTGTTTAGAGTGTACGAATCTATCATTGATGTTGGCTCTCTCTAGATTATGTCTTCACAAGTAGAATACTAAATCTTAAGAGTATGTAAATGTTGCCTGATGTGCAGGAAATACTATTGGAAGTAGTAGGGTGATGATGCTAAGGTTGTGATGGTGTAGTAATAAGAACATATGAAAAGTAAGGTGCACATAGTAATGGTTTATGAGTGTTGGCTGGTTGTAGTAAAATATGCACCGATATCTGCTGATTTGATAAGTTATTGTGAGTGCTGATGATCCGTATATGTTGTATGAGTATATTAAATTATAATCTGTGATAGGCAATGATGTAAAATTGAGATGTAATTGTATTGGAATTTTAGATTCATTGAAATGTTATTGTTTTAAGCTGTATATTTCTGTCACTAGTGTGAAGTTATTTTATAACTGTGACACGCTATAAATAAAGTTTTTCTGTGAATACCATTGTTTACACCTACCCAGACAGCGAATGGAGCAGGGAGGCCCCGAACAAAGTCGGTTCCTGAGAGGGATAAATCAGTGCCAGAAACATGTCTCTTCACTCTTTAATGTAAATCATAAGATGCGCCAAACTCCCCCTGGTCGGCAAACAACAAACCTTCACTGACTTACGTAACTTTCTAAAAAACATACGTTAAATAAAACCCATCAATTGAAAAGTTCAGTGGACGTGGCAGCCAGATCTAATAGATTGCCAAAAACTAAGGCCACTAAAGAAGCTTGTATTCATCCATCCATTTCTTTCCACATAACGAATATAATGTTTGTTTTCATTCCTTCGATCCAACACAGACACCATACATCTGATACATCTAATAGAAGGTTGATGACCTTGGCACTGCCAAGTACTTCTCTATTGACAAAGATGTTTGAAAACCGTGTTTTCATTAAGACTTAGAGGACTGGATTACAAAGTGGGAAATGTACCCATACTTTGTTCTACTAAATATTGTCCCTCATCTTTAAAATTAGTATGGTGTGAGCATAGAAAATTCGTAAATACCCAATTTGCAGCTGAATGATAAAAAAGAGTTAAGAGATCTTAGGAACTACACACTTGTCATCTGTTTAATACTTTACAGCATCCATCTTTACCCTGCTGAATTGATTGTCATGTTTCAAATGAAACATGGATCTGGTGCTATGTTGAACCATTTTCAAGATGGGTAGGCTAATTGTTCCCCCCAATGGACTTGTTTGAATCTCACTTTCAAGTTAAAATGCTGTGCTTCATTCGACCAAATCTCCTGAATCCCTTGTGGACCTGAAGGTCAGTATATCCCACCAGTTGGCATGTTGAAGAACTTCAAGACTTGGTGGTTGCATGTTTCAAGCGTTGTCACTAAACATATCACTTAGGTTGCCCACGAGACTTTTGGCTTGCAGACCTTCAGAGCAGTATGTTTAAAAAGGAGCATACTAGAGTCCAAATCACAGCGAGAGATGACCAGCCTCTATTGGCTTGTTATAATGCACCTTAATGGTATGATTGCAGGACCTCGTGGCGCAACAGTAGCCCGTCTGACTCCAGATCAGAAGGTTGTGTGTTCAGATCACTTTGGGGGAAAGCCAGCCTCGTTTTTCTAAGCGATTAAAAATAACTGAGGAGGAAGGATAGCTCAGAGGCAACGCGTTCCTCTTGGAAGCAAAACAACACAGCGCAACACAGGTTTGAATCCTGATAACGCTCTTGGAAACCACTGGCTGTACTAAGCTCGTTATAAATTAACAATAAATTAAAAGGAAATGCTCACCGACAACACTGGGCCCGACAGGTGGGTATTCTGCTTCAATCATGGACATTTGTTAGATATATTTACAGCGTTAACTAGTGCTTTGTTGTTGTCATCTTGTCAACAAATATGAAAGTGTGAATTTCCTCTTTTCTTCCATAAATCTTGTTTTTCCACACCATCAGAGGATCATTTTAAATCTGGAAATGGATTTTCAAGGCACATGCAAGCTCTGGATGTAGATCTGTGATGATGTATATGGACCAGCATGAGTTTTGTGCGTCACCGTGAGATTTCATACTAATTACTTTCAGATTTGTATTACATTTCTGGTGTATTTGAAATGCCTTGGCCAAAAAATGGCTTAACTGACGAAGAATTATGACACCATTTTGTTGTTTCAAACTTCACATGAACTTCATTGAGACTACTTTAAATATCGCTCTTTCCCGGAGAATGTCAGTCTGGGCTCTACAAGTACTCGGTAGGTTTGTGGAAAGACCAGACAATGGCAAGCAGTAACAACTTAAGGAACACAATCATCTGTAAACTAGATCTCCATAACCTTTAATGGATGAACTGCATAAAGGCGATCATTGCTTTCAATGACTGCAGTCTAATATTTAAGTGTGGTTACCAATGGAGTCCTATGGAATCCACCTCATCTTAGCACTTGTCTCGGGAGGATGGCTCAGGGGCAATATGCTTGCCTTCGAAGCAAACCAACGCGGATACACTACAGGTTCGATCCCTGGGTCCGTGCTTAGAAACCTCTGGGTATTAAGCCTGTTATAAATAGCCTATCATATCATGCATCTTAGGAATCCATTAGTAAATACTGCGAGCAAAGTAAAATTTACAGGCATACGTATCTATTTATTCCAAATAGAGAGTAAAATTGATGAGTACAGACGTGCTCTCCTGGTATTACTCTTCACATTTGCACTATGCTTTGTGAGCGACATCACGTCAGTGAAGGCGCTTGTGTCGCCCTGCATGTCATTTACACTTAATGAAAACCAAAAACATATGGTGTAACTCTTCTTGATGACTGGGCCCCCATATGCCTCACCCCATGGCAAGTAACACGAGAAAGAAGGCCCCGTTTTTTGCATTTTCTTTGGGTAGAAGTTAATGCAATTTTAGTGAAAAAAGGAATTCCTTTTGTTCTTTGCTTGATACATTCAGATTAAAAAAAAGGTTTTAAAGCGAGGCAGGGAAATATGCAGGTTGGATATATAAAGGAAATATGTTTATTCAAATTGATGCATATTAAATTCAACTACCCTACAGAAACGTTACCTATGAGAGAAGGAAAGAGAGAGAGGGAGACTGCCAGTGGTGTACAGTTTACACATGACCCCGCTCTCTAGCAGAGCATTGGAGGATCCGCTCCTGCATGGCATCGGGGAACTCACTGATGGAGACTGCCAGTGGTGTACAGCTTACACATGGCCCCGCTCTCTAGCAGAGCATTGGAGGATCCGCTCCTGCATGGCATCGGGGAACTCACTGATGGAGACTGCCAGTGGTGTACAGCTTACACATGGCCCCGCTCTCTAGCAGAGCATTGGAGGATCCGCTCCTGCATGGCATCGGGGAACTCACTGATGGAGACTGCCAGTGGTGTACAGCTTACACATGCCCCCCTCTCTAGCAGAGCATTGGAGGATCCGCTCCTGCATGGCATCGGGGAACTCACTGATGGAGACTGCCAGTGGTGTACAGCTTACACATGGCCCCGCTCTCTAGCAGAGCATTGGAGGATCCGCTCCTGCATGGCATCGGGGAACTCACTGATGGAGACTGCCAGTGGTGTACAGCTTACACATGGCCCCGCTCTCTAGCAGATCATTGGAGGATCCGCTCCTGCATGGCATCGGGGAACTCACTGATGGAGACTGCCAGTGGTGTACAGCTTACACATGCCCCCCTCTCTAGCAGAGCATTGGAGGATCCGCTCCTGCATGGCATGAGGGAACTCACTGATGGAGACTGCCAGTGGTGTACAGCTTACACATGCCCCGCTCTCTAGCAGAGCATTGGAGGATCCGCTCCTGCATGGCATCGGGGAACTCACTGATGGAGACTGCCAGTGGTGTACAGTTTAAACATGCCCCGCTCTCTAGCAGAGCATTGGAGGATCCGGTCCTGCATGGCATCGGGGAACTCACTGATGGAGACTGCCAGTGGTGTACAGCTTACACATGCCCCCCTCTCTAGCAGAGCATTGGAGGATCCGCTCCTGCATGGCATGAGGGAACTCACTGATGGAGACTGCCAGTGGTGTACAGCTTACACATGCCCCGCTCTCTAGCAGAGCATTGGAGGATCCGGTCCTGCATGGCATCAGGGAACTCACTGATGGAGACTGCCAGTGGTGTACAGCTTACACATGGCCCGTTCTCTAGCAGAGCAGTGAAGGATCCGCTCCTGCATGGCATCGGGGAACTCACTGATGGAGACTGCCAGTGGTGTACAGCTTACACATGCCCGCCTCTCTAGCAGAGCATTGGAGGATCCGCTCCTGCATGGCATGAGGGAACTCACTGATGGAGACTGCCAGTGGTGTACATCTTACACATGCCCCGCCGTTTAGCAGAGCATTGAAGGATCCGCTCCTGCGTGGCATCAGGGAACTCACTGATGAAGACTGCCAGTGGTGTACAGCTTACACATGCCCCGCTCTCTAGCAGAGCATTGAAGGATCCACTCCTGCGTGGCATCAGGGAACTCACTGATGGAGACTGCCAGTGGTGTACAGCTTACACATGCCCACGCTCTCTAGCAGAGCATTGGAGGATCCACTCCTGCGTGGCATCAGGGAACTCACTGATGGAGACTGCCAGTGGTGTACAGCTTACACATGGCCCCGCTCTCTAGCAGAGCATTGGAGGATCCGCTCCTGCATGGCATCGGGGAACTCACTGATGGAGACTGCCAGTGGTGTACAGCTTACACATGGCCCCGCTCTCTAGCAGAGCATTGGAGGATCCGCTCCTGCATGGCATCGGGGAACTCACTGATGGAGACTGCCAGTGGTGTACAGCTTACACATGCCCCCCTCTCTAGCAGAGCATTGGAGGATCCGCTCCTGCATGGCATCGGGGAACTCACTGATGGAGACTGCCAGTGGTGTACAGCTTACACATGGCCCCGCTCTCTAGCAGAGCATTGGAGGATCCGCTCCTGCATGGCATCGGGGAACTCACTGATGGAGACTGCCAGTGGTGTACAGCTTACACATGGCCCCGCTCTCTAGCAGATCATTGGAGGATCCGCTCCTGCATGGCATCGGGGAACTCACTGATGGAGACTGCCAGTGGTGTACAGCTTACACATGCCCCCCTCTCTAGCAGAGCATTGGAGGATCCGCTCCTGCATGGCATGAGGGAACTCACTGATGGAGACTGCCAGTGGTGTACAGCTTACACATGCCCCGCTCTCTAGCAGAGCATTGGAGGATCCGCTCCTGCATGGCATCGGGGAACTCACTGATGGAGACTGCCAGTGGTGTACAGTTTAAACATGCCCCGCTCTCTAGCAGAGCATTGGAGGATCCGGTCCTGCATGGCATCGGGGAACTCACTGATGGAGACTGCCAGTGGTGTACAGCTTACACATGCCCCCCTCTCTAGCAGAGCATTGGAGGATCCGCTCCTGCATGGCATGAGGGAACTCACTGATGGAGACTGCCAGTGGTGTACAGCTTACACATGCCCCGCTCTCTAGCAGAGCATTGGAGGATCCGGTCCTGCATGGCATCAGGGAACTCACTGATGGAGACTGCCAGTGGTGTACAGCTTACACATGGCCCGTTCTCTAGCAGAGCAGTGAAGGATCCGCTCCTGCATGGCATCGGGGAACTCACTGATGGAGACTGCCAGTGGTGTACAGCTTACACATGCCCGCCTCTCTAGCAGAGCATTGGAGGATCCGCTCCTGCATGGCATGAGGGAACTCACTGATGGAGACTGCCAGTGGTGTACATCTTACACATGCCCCGCCGTTTAGCAGAGCATTGAAGGATCCGCTCCTGCGTGGCATCAGGGAACTCACTGATGAAGACTGCCAGTGGTGTACAGCTTACACATGCCCCGCTCTCTAGCAGAGCATTGAAGGATCCACTCCTGCGTGGCATCAGGGAACTCACTGATGGAGACTGCCAGTGGTGTACAGCTTACACATGCCCACGCTCTCTAGCAGAGCATTGGAGGATCCACTCCTGCGTGGCATCAGGGAACTCACTGATGGAGACTGCCAGTGGTGTACAGCTTACACATGCCCCGCTCTCTAGCAGAGCATTGAAGGATCCACTCCTGCGTGGCATCAGGGAACTCACTGATGGAGACTGCCAGTGGTCCACAGCTTACACATGCCCCTGCTCTCTAGCAGAGCATTGGAAGATCCGGTACTGCATTGCATCGGGGAACTCACTGATGGAGACTGCCAGTGGTGTACAGCTTACACATGTCCCCGCTCTCTAGCAGAGCATTGGAGGATCCCGTACTGCATTGCATGAGGGAACTCACTGATGGAGACTGCCAGTGGTGTACAGCTTAAACAGGCCCCCACTCTCTAGCAGAGACATTGAAGGATCCGGTCCTGCATGGCATGAGGGAACTCACTGATGGAGACTGCCAGTGGTGTACAGCTTAAACATGCCCCCGGTCTCTAGCAGAGGATTGAAGGATCCGGTCCTGCATGTCATGGGGGAACTCACTGATGGAGACTGCCAGTGGTGTACACCTTAAACATGCCCCCAATCTCTAGCAGAGCATTGAAGGATCCGGTCCTGCATGACATGGGGGAACTCACTGATGGAGACTGCCAGTGATGTACACCTTAAACATGCCCCACTCTCTAGCAGAGCATTGAAGGATCCAGTCCTGCATGGCATGAGGGAACTCACTGATGCTGCAATCACTGATCTGAAAGTATATTGATATTGATATTTCATTTCTATCGCGCTCATACACAACTGTTTCAGAGTGCAACAAGGCAAGGGAGGGGAACAGGGGAGAACAAAACAACTATCTTACTAGGCCCAGTGACATTGAGAACATGAAAGTGCATGGGAGAGGGGGGATTGGAAAAGTGCATGGAAGGGGGGGAGAGTGGAAAGTTCAAAGCAAAGGAGAAACAGAAAATCATAAATAAATAAATATATAAATAAATAATAAAGGCAACAAACAGTGGTAGTGCAGCCAGCAATTTGCAAATGCTAGGTTTAAGGCAGCAGACAGGGTAGGTCTGATAAGTGCAGGAAGAAAAAGTGGGGGCTGTATTGGTACAGATACAGACCCCAGTGCAAGGGGTGGCCCGGAGGCAGTGCGGGAGGGTGGCAGGGTGAGCAAGTACCTGGGCCCAGAGGACAGATGGTGGCCACGTGCATGGTGCCACGAGAGAACAGATCAGCAGCGGAGAGGGGGAGCGAAGGCAGGAGAGAAGAGGAAGGTCTTGAGGTGCTTCTGGAACCGAATATGGTTCTCCTCAAGTTTTAGAGTGGCAGGGAGGCTGTTCCAGAGGGAGGCCCCAGCCAAATGTGGGAGGGTTGCAGGGTGAGCAGGTACCGTGCTTTCATTTATCACTTGGTACTGTGCTCTGCAAGGCATGGGAGGTGGGGTGCAGGAAATACTGCAAAGCATGGAAGTCGGAGAGTAAGGGCCAGATTCAGAGGTGCATGTTAAAATGGAAAAGTGCTGTGAGACACTTTTCCATGTAGACATTCATTCTGATGTATTACGGGAGTGGCAGCAATAAATGAAGCCGCCCACTCCTGTAAAGCCGTGATTTATGGCATGGCAGCAGCCTTGCCAACCACCTCACATTCAGAGGCCAGAGCACCCTTCCTGCACCTGCCAAAAGATGCAGACATTGCCTGTACCCTTGGAGCTGCTGTCAAACCCCACAACACCAATTCTCCAATTATGTAGATAGCATTTCACAGACTGCAGCACAACTTTTCTAGTTAAATGAAAGGTTAAGAAAACATTTTTGAGTTACAAAAGTGGACGTCTTTTGAGAAATGCTTGCTAGGCCAAGGCCACAGGAGCACATGTTTCCCCTGCAAAGATAGATTTTAGTAGCTTTTGCTGCTGGAAAGCACGTAATTTCCCCTCCAGTGTTTCCACCCATATCAGAATGATGGTGTTGGGAACTGGAGAATGACGGCTTTCCACACTTTATTCTGCACGGGCTCTGAATAAGGGCCTAGGAGGGGGACCTGTCTCTGGAGGATAGCTCAGGGGCAATGTGCCTTGGAAACAAGACGACAGGGAGCAACACAGTTTCGATCCCCGGGTCTGTGCTTGGAAACCTCTGGGTATTAAGCGCGTTATAAATGACCTATCATATCGCGTTATAAATAACCTATCATTTCTGACCTGGTCTTTGCTTTCTGGCTGCTTCATAAATAATTATGTACTAGAAAATGAGGCGTGGACACAACTCAAACTTTGTTACTAAAAATCAATTTAAGTCAAAGTCGAATTAGCTCTAATAATCTTGATAACAATAACACAGAAATGCACAATTATGTACGGCCTCTCTCCTCCCTTCTTCCAAAGTGCTACAGAAATACCAGTGTTGTGCATTAGCATCTTTACGGGAATGTTTGATCACAGGCTGTTTCCTTTCCATTAAAAAGTAATGGAGCTGAATTGAAGTAATTTACAAACCTGCTGGTTTTCAATTACAAAATCTCATCTCTAATCGCAGTCTGCGTTGCTTTCATCAACTTCCGCTGCACTCTCTATACAAGCTAAATTTAGGTGCCATAATGCTCTCTGCATAGCGGATGCGCGTAATCTGCTTCTTTTGCTGGATATCTCTGTAAGGTTACACGGTTCACCTTCGCCTCAGGGCCTGTGGAAGGCTTTTTGGTGCCTCTTCCTACAAAGACGGGCGTTCTAATGTGTGTAGGACCAAAATGGTGCCCCCTGTTACACCTCTGCTGGTGACTCCCAAGGAAAATCCCCAGCTGAGTTTCCTTTTAAGTTTGGTCTATTGGGTGGCGCTTTAGTGCCGCCTATAAACTGAAACTATTGTATTAGAGCACAGATAGGGAGAAATGGCATATGAGGAGGGGTACTAGGCTTGTAGGTGTTGTTGGGTTGTTTGCCCAACCATTGTCTACCTATGGCTGATTACATGTGTTTATAACGACAACAAGAATAACAACTTTTTCAGTTACACATAAATAGCGAAAAAATGTTGAATTATTATTATTTATTTTTATTTGGGGGTCCCCCAAGCCTCCCGTTTCTACAGCTTTTTTACCCCCAAAGTACCCCCACCCTTTGGTACTTACTTTACCTCTGACCCCACCCCCCTCTATACTTATTAAACAATTTGTCCGTTTTTGGTTATTCAGGTGTCACTGAAAAAGTTGGTCATTATTTTGTTTTCGTTATTAACAGTGTATGTTCCTATGGCCGTGCTAATGCCTATAGCCATTTCCATCCAGTTCCTGCCCCTTCCCACAGGGCCATTTTAAGCACTTTGGGGGCCCGGGGCACGGACTCCTCTGGGGCCCCCCTCCAACAGACCAAAGAAATTAAGGGATATAGAATATCTAATGCGCCCGAACCTGTCTCACGATAACAACCCATAGCTTGATATGCTGTCTCGCAGAGATCAAAATAAGCATGGTAAACTTCCTTTCAGATACCTTGCGCTCTTCATTCATGTTGTCATCAGAGTGATTAACAAGTAGCATTTCAAGGTCAACATTAGCGGTCTACGCGCTGGTACTTGTGTTCAAGCATAGGTACAGCAAACATGTACTCAATAGCAGCCACGTGGAAGCTATACTGGACATAGCATACCTGCAAGGCACAGATATTATGACAAAGGTACACATAATCCAGAATAGTGTGAGATTAGCTGCCTCAAAGACAGCAAAAATGCTCAAGCATGGATACACATGAACAATAGGAAGCAAGCATCAAACTACACACACCATACCACAGCATGGAGTGGATGGTGATTTGAAGATACCAGGAAAGTCTCTGTATACAGACAAACTGATATTAGTAGTGGGACATGGTTTTCAAGCAGTGTCGCCATTCGAGAGCAAAGAAACAGGTGGCTCTAGTGTGCAATATATTAATGCTCACTATCATTATAGAGCAAGCAATACTATATATAGTCAGTGAAACCATGAATTAGTCTTTTTTAAAGATCGTACCCTGAGAACGAAATCACTCTGAAGGGCTGAACATTTTGGAAGGTTTGGGGACTTCAATTTTGGCAAATGAGGAAATACAAGATTAAATGAGATACCCAGGATCACACATTGATTAAGAGGTGAAGCTGGGATTCGTACCCACAATTTCTGGTCTTACCAATTTATTTTCTAGTATTTACAGAACTGAATTGAAAAATATGAAAATCACATAACCCAATATAAACATTTAAAAAACAAAACGTTATAGAAACATATTATTCAAATTGGGGATGATTCGAGCTTCATTGTCTCCATCATCAAGGAAAGTATATAAATAACAGCATACTAATGGATGTGATCTTAAAAGATTTCAAATAGGTTTCTCTTTTGTATTGTAAAGCTGTAAATACTCCCCAAACAAGGGCTTGTGCAATAGTATTTAAAAATGTGCAGAAAAACCATTTTGTTGTCACATAATCAAACCTTAAAATATGCTGATAAAAAGCCTGCAATATCTGGTCTGCTCTCTTCTGTCTAGAACTCCTTCCACTCAAATGGCCTACATGATAGGAAAGATCAGGTAATTGGCCAAACAATGCCACCAGTATGTTAGAAGAAAACCTTTTCGTAGAAGGCAGTACAGTACTGTCAGTGATATACGATTTGTCCAGGATTACTGTATCGTCTGCTGTCAAAGCCAGGATCCAAGCATGAATGCTTTGGTTCCACAGTCTGGAATTCGGATACTTAAACACCTCTAAAACTTCATTGTCATCACTGGAGATGCCTGCCTAGGTTTTATAACTCCCCATCTAAACAAAGGAATTTCTAGACCATCACCATATTGATGGTATGTTAGTTTCTATAGCAACCACTATCTAGTGCAGGTACATTGGTGATGATAACACCTGGGGTGCTATAGAACAATATACATTTACATGCAGGCTTAACAACTTCATACATTGGAAACGCTGAGTCGGCCTTGCTGGAATTTGGTATTGTAATCTTGCATGTGAACGCATATCTCTGCAGTGAGTGCTTAACACACTGAGCTATCCTCTGAACCATCAGGACACTCAACTGTATCAATATGTATTTCAACTTTGGCCATTGCACATGATCAATATAATACCCAAAGGAAGGTGAGAATGCTACAGTTGTTGTGCCACACAAACTATGTATACCACAGTAAACATAGCATTACAGGATGAAAGGATATGAACAAAATGCACTTGTCAACAACAGACAGAAAATAAGTTTAGCCTTAGCAGCACACCACAGGAAATATTGTTGTGGTGTACTTAATTTTGTCAACTTAGGGAAACTGACTTTTTTTTTAATAAGACTCTTTCTTGGGCCCCCTCCAAGGTGGGGGCCCAGGGCAAGTGCCCCTGTTGCCCTCCCATAAAGACATCTCTGCCTTCCCACCCAAAACACCTCCTCATGGGAACTCTTTGAGCTTGCTTTATTCAAGCTTTACATAAAACGTTGCACTCCAAGAGTGTGCCAGTGTTTACTCAGAGCAGTCTTGTAAACCCGCTACTCGTGCAATAAACAGTGTATTAACCAGGTCTGCCTTCAGTCACTCAATGTATAGGCAATATGCATGTCCTTCACTGAAATCCTGCTAAAACAAGCATTGTCAAAGCCAAATGTTTTGGCTTGGTATAAGTGTTAGGCATTTGCCAGGCACTGCTATTAGATACCAAGGCACTCGCACCATTTTGCAACTGCTGCCATCAAGAGCCAGTAAATACCACTATGGCAGTGACTGGCAAGTGCCTTTCCAATGCCTACACAAATGTCCAAACTGTTGCCATTGCCATTGCGGATTTTCTCATGACATTGGGCTTTGTCAAAATGTAATGATGGATTGCAACAATTCATTGTCATTCAAAAATAGCACCATACAAACACCAACGCATGGCAATAGAAGTCCCATTGCTGGGGGTTGTACACTTGGACAATGCGCTTGGAGGACGGGGAACACAAACGATAGCGGAGATAGTACATTAACATTGAAGACAATGTAAGACTGACAATGACTTGTGGAAAGTTGCCGCTAGTGGGGTGCTTAAGAGCAGTCCAGTGGCACGAGAGGGCAGGAGAACCTGAAAAGGGTCTAGAGGGGAGGGGCAGGTGAAGGGGAAGAGGAAAAGATAGCCCAAAAACAGTGTACATGGGAGGTGGAGTCCAAAGCTGTGGAGGGTGGTGGTGGCTCAGGCTCAGCACGGATGGGTGTGAGAACTGAAAACTGATCTAAAGGGGAGGGTAAGCCCAGTACTAGTCAAAGCCCACTCATCCCCCTGAATCAGCACAAAGGAGAGGCGAGAGGTGAGCTGAGCTCAAAACCAGGAACTAGTGACGAGGGGCAGAAACAGTTAAAACAGGGAGGGGATGGGAAGCCCAGAATGATTCATAAAGGATATGAGAGACCATAATTATACCAAAAAGCAGGGCAAACCATAAACCAGCATGGAGTGGAAGGGGAGATCAGGACCAATCAGGCATGTAGGGAGAGCCCAACCTGTTGTGTCCTGTAACGGACTACACAGTGCAGGGGATTTGTAGAGGACCACTCTGGGAGCCACATGGGAGGAATTCCCAACCAGGGAGACAGAGACACGTGCAGGTAGAACCTCCTTTATTTCCCTCTCCATGTGCAGCCCTTTTCCTAGGCTCTAGTAGCATCGCCTTTCCCACTTCCCTCGGGTCCTCAGCACTGCCTCTCTTCCCTTAAGGTCGTGCCTGGTAAAGATAGCCCCTTGTCATTTCCCCACAACGCAACTCAGCCCAGAGTGGATGGGGAGCCAGGAACCAGTCCAGTGGGAAGGGGGCAGATGGAGTGGATAACTACTGCATTGGAGAGGAGGAGTCCATGACCAGCCCTGAGATTTCAGGGAAGAGGGAGCCCCATGCCAGTTCATAGGGAGGGAATGGGAGCCACAGTGCATCAAGACGTTCGGCGTTCGTTAAGCAGCAGTTTTGATGGATGCTTATAGGAGTGACCTCGGGATGGCAGTGAGAAGGGGGCACCGTTGCCACGGGTTGCCCTTTACCATGCAACCTTCAAAAAAACCAACTGGGTAAAGCCGCCATAGTCCGAAACGGGAGAACAAAACTCATTAATGACAGCTGTTGGGCAGGTAACCCAGTGGCCTCTTGGTGATACTTGAGGTGGCTGCCGGGAGAGTGTCTTGAAAGTCTCCGGGTGGCGAATGGGCCACTGCAAAGTGCCCGCCATGTTAGACAAATGGTTAGCCCAGGCAGGAGAGCAGTGCTGTCTTGGGCCCCTTGTTAGCATCATTCATCAGGGGCCTCACCGGGCACGGATTGTGAGATGAATCTGCTGCCGCGTGGATCTGGTGCAGAAAGGACATATGGCTCAGAGATATAGACCCTTTCATCCCCGGCACATGGACTTCAATCGACTTCACCTGTAGGTTACCTTACTTTAAGATGACTACTGACAGAATACCATATAATTGTCATCAAAGATTATAGGAACGCAACCCTTCTTAAACCACATTTCTATCACTCTATTAAGGCCCTTTACTAGTTCCTACCCTATTATCTATAGATGAGGTCATACAACTTATCCAAAACTCAAAGGTCGGTATTACAAAAATCTAGCACATCGGTGCAAGTGCAGTGAGCACTGAGGCTAAACATTGCTCTACTGAATAAAACATACTCTTTAAAAGCATTTCTGAAGCAGGTAAATGTTTGCCCTAGTCCCAGTTCTGTTCCCTGGTGCAAGATAGCCCTGATGTTTTTTTGCACTAGTGCTAATTGCTCTTGCACTGATGCAAAGCTCCATGTCTATATTTGGACCTGTAGTGCACGTAGAGCCACATGAAGAAACTCTATTATTATTACTGAGTAATCTGAGAGATGAACATATATATTTGAATGTGCTTGGTTGGTAGGTACAAAGAAATCATTATTACAAAAACATTTCTGTTTTCAGTGACACATATTTGTACTCTCTCATAAAATATTAATATTAGCAATAGGACGTACTGTTTTACTCCCTCAAAACATCACTTTACTCCCAACCTTAAAAAATAAAAAGCAAAATACTATTTCAAAATCGTATGTGGAACACTGAATAAGACTGTCACGTTGTGATGTATTTATCTAAATGTAGAGGCAGTGGATAATTAATGTGGAATTGTGCTTTTCTAAGAACATTATTCAATGTTCTGGGGAATATGATATGATAGGTTATTTATAACGCGCTTAATACCCAGAGGTTTCGAAGCGTGGAACCGGGGATCGAACCAGTGGTGCTCCGTGTCGTCTTGCTTCCAAGGCTAGCACGTTGCCTCTGAGCTATCCTCCCGAGCTATCCTCCCTGCACTATCATCCTCATCAAGTTTGATTGATAAGCACCTTAAACGTAGAGCGTTTTTCAATGGAAGGGGTTGTATTTCGCTAGATCTATTACCTGTTTTTCGAGGAAGGAAAGGCAAAGTATTTTATCTGGCTCATGAGGCCAGAAAAGTAGTGCTAGGTAACAAGGGATGCCCTGTTTATTGCCTTATGGACCGAGAAGAGGGCCTAGAAGGGAAGGTGATGTTTTGTAAGTATCTAGGCGAGGAACATCACAGTAGTGGTTATGGGAAATGAGCAACCTCACATCTGAGATGATGCAAGTCCCTTAACATTGGATTCCCTATGCAGTGGTTTGTGGAAAGCATTAGCATTGTTACAACCTGGTTCTCTTGCCACATGAGAGACAGCCCTTTTTTTAAATGAGACAAATTCCTTGTCTCTGTCTCGTTAACTCTGGATGCAGTCACCATGCTGTGCTCTCTTCACAGGATAGTCCAGTATCAAGACTAGTATGAGAGAGCCAACTTCCTCGCGGGTGACCTGTTCTTGAACAAACCATGTTGCCCACTTGAAGCCCGCTGGTGGTGGTGTGCCATGTCATGCTTTCGTGCTCCCTGTGGACCTGTGATGCTTATTCTACCCACTCATTGTTCACTGTTAGGGCCATCCAGGTTTGATAAAGGGGGAGCCCAACTTGTATGGGGACAATAAACATCAGGGCAGCAGGGCTTACTTGTGTTGATAAGTGAGGGGTCTGCCGGTACGACCGGAGGAACCGGTAGACTTTGGGGAGCCATGGTCATTGTTGATCCTTAGCTATCCTGGCAACCTTATTGATTGGTGCCATAATGATGACTGATGTTCAAGTTGTTCAGGAATCCTTGCAACTCTTGTCCTTTGAAAGGGGGTCCATTGTCACTTTTAATTTAGCTTGGTATCCCATGCACACCAAAGATTTTGTCCATTACCGTGATTAAAGTTGGTTAGCAGGTGCAAGTGGATCTATGTCACCTGGAATAAGTCCTGCCCACCTATCAATCACCTTAACGTGTTGGTGCCTTCCTGTTTTCTAACCCTTTTTCCCTACTTAACTAGCCCTCCAGCCCCTTTCCTTTGCAGTTGGTGAGAAGGTGCAAGTGGATTTAGTTCAACTGGCCTAAGCCCAGCCAACCTGCCAATCTCCTTAAACTGTTGGCGCCTTCCTGTTTTCCCACCCTTTTTCTCTACTTAAGCAGCACTCCAGCCTCTTTCCTTTGCAGTTGGTAAGCAGGTGCAAGTGAATATAGGTTACCTGGCCTAAGCCCCACTCACCTTCTTAGCTCTGCCTCTTCCTTTCTGCTCTTAATTTTTAAATCAAGGGTGTCTCTCCCTGGGTTTCTGAATTGAAGGGCAGATGAAGGAAAGGGCAATTCCTGTTTGGACCTGTTCAGTCCCGCAGGACCTAGCAACCAAACCCCTGCTCAGACAACAGGTAAGCAGGTAAGCATGTGCTGACATGTGGTTACTCCTTCTGTCCCCATAGGCTATCCCCACGATCACCAGGCAACGCCAACGTCAACACTATTGCCCCTCCTCTAAGGCATGGACTCCACAATGACACTACCTCACCCACATTAGCCTCAAGCCCATCAACACCTCCTCACCGTCCATAACACGGAGGTTGATGCTTGCCAACATCAGCTCAGCTATCACTCATGCAGCAGACATCGCCAACCTCATCACAACGCACAACCTTGACGTCATCTTCATCACAGAGACTTGGTTGACACAACACCCACCTCCACCCACAACCTAGATGTCCTTGTCCCAGACAGCTACAGCATCAGGTGGAGGCCTTACAGTCATACACAAGACCTTGTGGCCCTGCACCAAACTTGACATCGACAACATTGGCTCCTTATAGGTCCTCTCCTGCGACTTCCCGCTCTCCACAACAGACACAGTCACCTTCTGTCTCATCTACATACCACCCAAACCCAACACCACCTTTATCAGCAACTTCACCAACCTGGTCACCACAATGTCCCTCACGCATATAAACAACATCTTCCGAGAAGACTTCAAACTCCCTGGCAACAAGGCCACCAAACCGATGAAGGAAACTCTCCTCAATCTTCTTAACACCCTCAGCCTCACACAACACATGAAAGACCCAACACATGAGAAAGGTAACATCTTCAACCTAATGATCACTGCACTGTCTTCAATCCACTACAGCGCTCCATTCCCGCTTGACTAATCTGACCACCTAGCTGTGCCATTTAACATTCTGCACACCACCACAGTCAAGCACTCCCAGCAGAAACCCAACAGACAAACCTTCAGGTCTTTCAAGAACTTCCCAGTGAAAGCCCTCATAAAAGACCCCACCAACTAACACCTTACATGGACCGAAACTCCCCAACCAAACTGCAACTCTCTACTGGAAGCACTCAATGCCACCCTCTAAGCCTCCATCGACCAACACATGCCTCTGAAACAACGCACCTGCAAACCGAAACCGTCAGCACCCTGGTACACGCAAGAACTCAACCTCAGCAAAAGAATCATCAGGAAACAAGTGAAACCTGGCGCCGCTACAGGACTGCGTCTGACCTGGCGTTCATCAAGGAACTCCGAGCTGGCCGCCAACAACTAATCAACACAGCCAAGGCCTCCTACTATCAGAATACCATAGCAGAAACCAACAACAAAAGCAGAGCCCTCTTCAAAGCAGTAAAGCACTGTGCCAACCCGCTCCCCAACCCTGCCCTACCGCACTCCATTGAAAAATCAACCACCATCAACACATTCTTCATAGACACAATCAGTAAGATTTGCCAGCACATAAACACCAGCTGTGCATCCACACACCCACTTCACATCCCTCCTCACGAAATTTCCACACCCTGGACAACATTCAAACAGACTCTCGACAGCGGACCTGGTACAAACCGTGGCTGCCCACAAAGCCACATTTTATATAGATGACATCCTCCCAGCATCCAGTTTCAAGACCCTCCCCACAGAAGCTCTCCTTCCCAACCTACCTGGAGATTGGCATTAGCTCCCTAACTCAAGGCACCTTCCCATTGACCCTAAACACAGGACAAATCCTCCCTCTGCTAAAGAAACCTATTCTGGATCCTGACAACCTAGGTAACTATTGCTCCATGAACTATCTTTCATGTCTTACGTAAGATCATCGAGAAAGCAGTAGCTGTACAACTGCAACAACACATCAGCACCAACAATCTCCTCCAAACTTACCAATCCAGATTCAGACCCAGATGCAGCATGGAGACCGCAACCATACAGATGATTGATGATGCCCTCAACATCCTTGATGATGGCCACCCTTGCCGCCTGATTCTACTCGACCTCTCGGCTGCTTTAGACAAAGTAAACTGTCAGGTGTTTACAGACACTCTACATCGGCGCATGGGGATCAGCAAACATGTCCTATGCTGGTTCAAGTTCTACCTCGTCAACCACAAGCAGTTTGCTTATATGGACTCCTCTAGAGTGCCAATGCTACCCGTCACCTGTGCAGTGTTCCATCCTCTCCCAAGTGATCTTCAATCTATACATGAAGCCTCTGTGAGCCCTCCTAGCCACATACAACATACACATCCACCAGAACACCGACAACACACAGCTATACCTCACGATCGACTCCATCAAGGATATCCATAGGCTCAAAACCTGCCTCTTGCTGAATCAGTCTTGGATGTCCGGTGAATACATGAAGCTCATCCCCTCCAAGACCAAATTCCTACTCCTCACCAACAACACTGAACACCCAGACATACAGACCTGGCTTTCAACTATGAACTCTGAGGGTTTCACACTCGAGTTCACCTTCTGCGCCAAGTCCTTTGGGTTCCATATCAACAAACACCTCTCCTTCAAGACACACATAGCTAAGAAAACAAACTCAGATAGCTTGGTATCAGCTCTCCATCCAGCGAAAATTCAAGCCCTTCCTCCTTGCCAACAGCTTTAGATCCACTATTCAAGCAGCAGTCCTTTCCCACCTGGATAGGGGCAATACACTCCTTGAAGGCCTCCCATCATTCCCCCTTGTGGCCCTGAGGAGTGTCCTACATGCAGCCACATGCCTCATCAAGGGTCTACGCAGATATGACTACATCACCCCAGCCCTCATCGAACTTCACTGGCTCCCACTGCAAGCACAAATCACCTTGAAGTCTTGCTGCATCATCTATGAGGCAGTCACACTCAAATCACCCAGCAACCTCGCAGAGAAACTCTGCTTCTTCGGCACACAGCACACCACCAGAAGGCAGGGCATGTGCAGACTTGAAATCTGCTACTGCAGTAAAGAAAGGACAAGAAAACAAGCCTTCTCTGTCTATGCCCCAAAACTATGGAACCTCTTCCCCATCTGCATCAGACTTTCCCCCACACTCCTACAATTCAGAAAATAACTCAAGTCCCACCTCTTCAAGGAGTCTCTTCTCCTCAACACCTAGGCCATCACATCACACCTCGCGCTACTTTATTTGCTAGATGCCGCCCGCCCCTCTCCTCCTCGCCCCCTAGTACAACGGTACCCTTCCTCTGTCTCCCTCTGTATACTACCCCTGTTATGTATCTGTTCTGTTGTTACCACTGAACTGCGCTCTGTTATGCATCAGTAATGTTTTACACCTCTGTAAAGTGCTCTGTTTTGTATCTGTATTGGTGTATACCTCTGTAAAGTACTCCTTTGCTTCTCGAAACTAGGTCTGTGCTCAATAAATAGAACTATAATATTAATAATAATGATAATAGTAATTATAATAATAATAATAATAATAATAATAATAATAATAATAATATTAATAAATATAATAATTTAATTATTACTGAGACAGCATCTGTTGATCGCACTTATTCCACTTCTGGGTACCTGGTAAACCCCATTAACAGCGACCAGCAAATATACCTCACTGTCTATCGTACAAAAGTCAATGTTAATGGTGTCCCACCATTGCTGACTGCGGGTGGGCTGGCAATGGGTTCGAGCGGGCACAGGTGCTCGTACGACTGGTACACAATGCATGCCCACACTAGGGCTAGCACTTTCCTTTGGCTGTGGGGCATCCAGATGCGGGACTATAGGAATGCTTGCTTTTTGACAAGCCCTTGATGTCCTTCATGTGCCAGTTGTAGAGCTAGAGCTCTTTCCTCTAGGCTTGTTGGTATTACGATTCTGAGCCCTTTCAGCACCAAGCCTTCTGGGCAGAGGGATAACTTGTAATGGATGCCAAACAAGCTGTGTAGCATTTCACGAGCAGACATTGTATGTTGCGATAGCGATGTCAGGAAAGATCTCCATTTCCCAGTTAAGATGGCTTCCTTGTCAATTTTAAGGCATGTGTTTTTCTCTGTCTCCTCTATGACGTCTGGCAGTTTCATTGTTTTCGGCCGGGAACATGCAATGATGTGGCAGATGTGAACTGATTACGATTGTGGGATCGATCAATCACGTGTGCGCTAGTTTCCACTTTTTGTATTCAAATTTCAAATATCTTCAAGATGGTTTGAAAGACCAAAGAAATATCGAGGCTTAGTACCACAAAGGAAATACGCCAATCACGGGTTAAAAAGATACAAGTATCTTTTGTTACTGTACAGTATCAAAGCAAAACAGATAGCTATCTGGCTCCCAACACCTTGCAGTGTGTACCAGCAGACACAGTGAGGGGTGAGAGTGCTGGACATCTAACCACAGACATATTTATACATTTTTGAAACATTGTCCAGCCTCTCTCAAAGCTAATAAGTTACTGGCTAGAGTTTGTGCCCAGTTCATATGACAAATATTAGAATATTGTACAAGGGATTAAACAAGTTTGCATGTCCATGAAGTTACAATGATGCTTGTTGGTTCTCTTATCCATGTTAAGCCTTGTTCCAAGAAACATTACAATGCAGTGCAGCCAGAAAACACAATCTGAGTTTGTTTTCCATTGTCTCATTGTTTATATGAGAATGAGGCTTGTGAGCGCAGACAGTTCATTCGAGTCACAAAGTTTCTTTACATTGGTCAAACAGTCTGCTCTCGGTCAGCCTAAACATTAACAGAACTCAAAGGTTGTTCGCCTTGGTTTCAAGTTGAAAACACGGTCCACCATTTTAGAACACAGAAACAAGAGTTAAAATCAAAATGGCGGACGATTCTTCAAATGGCGGCGAAATCGATCAAAAAGCGGAACATTTCAGATGCAGTTTTCTGTGTAACGCAAAAGGGCTTAGGCCAATGTTCATAATAAGGCGGTAATATGCGAAAACGGTTTAACAAACCCTCCTTTTGGCCTAAGCCAAGAGCATTACTCAAATATTTGCTTTACTCAAAACCCCACACCTCAATGTCTGTACATCCTGCATGGAAGCTGAAGACATGGTGGGAACAATTTCAGTAGGTAACACAGTCTCAAATGGATACATCGTATCTAAATGCCAAAACCCAACTGAAAATACAAACGTCAAACCGATCGATCAACACTGTGACAAGAAAACAGTAAGTCCTCAAGGACCATGATCTTTGATGATCAAGTTCTTTGTCAACCACAAGACCAATAGCTTGCTCCGTACGAGTAGAGTTAGAAAAGGGCATTGTTTCTCAGAATCCGTTCAGAAGCCTCTTCGTCAGGCTCTTTCAGTTCATCCATCGGTGACCCCTGACCACGTGGCCTATTTTGCTTGAAGGTAACTTTGCTGGTCCCTGCCACTTATTTCCATTTCAGTGAGAGAGTGGCAAGGGAGTAGCTCCACAGTGGTTTCTTGTGGGCACAGCCGATGCTATGCTGTAAGTCTAGTGCTGCGGATGCAGATCATACCTTAAGACTCCATGTACGGCGTGATCTGCGACCAAAGTGTCGTTGCTTCCTGATGGAAGTGGTGAAACAAAAGCAAGATTGCTCAATGATGAAGAAAGATCCAAAGAAGAATTCAAAGGCAAAGCAGCAGTCTCCCCAGGACCCACGGGCTCAGGAAGGGTTTTCGGGACACCCTTGGTGTCAGTCAGAACCCGCTTGCGATCAGGAACAAAGTGAACAATTTCTGTCTCTTCTCCTTCGTCATGCGGCAGAGGAAAAGGTATCTTCTTAACGTGGGTCACGTATATCCAATGTTTCTTTCCGTCAATTCGTACAGCGGTCTGTGTGGCCAGCAGGACTTGGAACGGTCCTCTCCAACGTGGCGTGAGACAGGATGCTCTTTCAAAAACCTTGGTGAGCACCCAGTCGCCGGGTCAAAGTCGATGACCTGGCCCTTTGTATTTTACTGGGAGGGCTTCTCAGACCTGTTGATAAATCAAATACAAGTTCTGAGTTAACTGGTCACAGTATTCAGGAAGGAGCAAATGCTCCATATCTTTCATTTGCTGGGGCTTGGGCATGTCTCAAATACTGGCTGGCCGCCCCTTCACTATCTCGTAGGGGTAGAGCCCAGTTTTTGTTTCTGGGGTCGTCCGCATAGACAATAGAGCTATTGGCAAGGCATCTAGCCATTTCAAATTGCCATTGGCACAAATCTTCGCCATCTTATTCTTTAATATACCAGTATGGTGTTCTACAAATCCGTCACTCTGAGCGTGTCTGGCCGAATGGAACTGGTTATCAATCTGTAATCCCACGCATATTTGCAGGATAACAGCAGCGATAAAATGTGGACCATTGTCCGACCAAATGATCGTTTGCAACCCATTCTAGGAAACTATTTATTAAGCATGGTTTTCGCCGTCGTTATTGCTGTGGCATCTTTTACGGGGATTTTTTCGACCCATTCGCTAAAGGCACAGATGACTACCAGAACATATTTGTGGTTTTGGGAGCGCTCCATTTTGATGAAGTCGAAATGTATTACCTCAAAGGGCACAGAGGGGGACCAAAACTACCCCTCAGTGTTGATGTACCTTTCCCCACATTATGCTCCAAGCATACCATGCAATTTTGGACCAAACACTCAGCAGTCTTTGAGATGTTTACATTTACCCAGACAGGTTCTAGCAGTTTACAATTTTATTTAGCACATATGTGAGCAGGACCATGAGCCATTGTAATCATAGCATTGACATAAGCATTGGGTTGCATCCATCTTTTCTTGACATTGTCTATCCAACAACCTGCGTCATTTAAGCTTGCTAAAACCTCAGCCCATTGTTTAAGCTCTTCTGGAGTGACATCAAATTGAATGATTTATTATAGAATCAATTCCTTCATCTGTTATACAAATATTGGTGGCTTCCTTTGTTACATACATTTCAAAATACAAATTGGTGGCAGTCTGTTTGGCTATCCTGTCAGCAAAAGCGTTTCCTCTCCCCACATCATCTGTTACTTTCTGGTGTGCGGCACACTTCATTATTGCTAGTTGAGTAGGAAGCACAAGTGCTGAGAGTAGCCGAACTATCAAAGTGCCATGCTGAATCTTGGTTCCATGTGAGGTCAAAAAACCTCTCTCTGCCCATAATCTACCGAAGTTGTGAACCACCCCAAAGGCATACTGGCTATCTGTAAATACATTTACACTAAGCCCTTCATAAAGTTCACAAGCTCGAGTCAATGCGATAATCTCTGCAGCCGGTGCAGAGTTATGCGTCATTCTCTTGGTTTCCACAATAGTGCTTGATGTAGTGATGGCATAAACTCCAGTGGATGTACCATCCACAAGTTTGAAGCAGGAGCCATCGCAACACAGTTCTCCTTGCAGATTGTTCAATGGTGTGCCATTTAAATCGATTCTGCCTTTGGTTTCTTGCTCTGTGGTATAGAGGCAGTCATGTGACATCTTGTCACTGAAAGCAATGTCTTGCGGAAGAGGCCATAGTTCGGCCAGATTTAATATGCAACATCTCTTAATTTGGATATGCGGTGCAAATAGAGTCAGCTCATATCTTGTTAATTGTGCTGAGGTAAGATTCTGCATTTGTGTTCTGTTCAATAGAACATCTACAGAGTGGGGTACCATCACGGTTAAAGAGTGACCTAAAACCATACCCTCACTTTGCTTTACAGATGCAGTGGCAGCAGCAACAGCTCTCAGACATTTCAGCAAAGCGCATTCAACTGGGTCAAGCATGGAGGAAAAATAACCGCATGGTCTATTCTTCCCCCGTGTTCCTGCGCTAACACAGCCAAAGCACATCCGTCACATTCATGCACATATTAAACAATGGCCTTGTCTTAATTTGGTGTACCCAAAACCGGTGCTGAACACAACGTAGCCTTGAGCAGATCAAAAGCTTTCTGGCAATCCAAGTTCCACGGTAATGGCAAAGAAATGCCCTTCTTTGTCATTGCCAACATTAGTTTTATCATTAATGAGAAAATAGGGATGCACTGTCTACAGTATGAAGCCATGCCTATCAAAGCTCTGACCACTTTCTGTGTATTTGGGACAGACATGCTAGAGATGTTTTTTATCCATTCAGGTGTCAGTCTTCTTCCCTCCTTTGACAGGAGATAGCCTAAACAGGCAACCTCCTGTCGACAATACTGAAACTTTTTCAATGAAGCCTTATGTCCATGCTCTGCTAGGTGGATAAGCAGCAACACGGTGCCCTCCTTACAAGCAACTTCTGAGTATGCAGCTAAAAGAAGATCATCAACATACTGCAACAATGTACAAGTGGGAGGCAACTCAAGTGTATCATGCTGCTCCTTCAAAGCTCTACTGTAAATGCTTGTACTTTTAGTGTACCCTTGTGGCACACACGTGAATGTAAACGAGCATTCCCCTAGGGTGAACACGAACAAGTATCTATTGTTAACGTGTACAGGAATGCTAAAGAAGGCATTCTTAAGATCCACATCACTGAAATGAGTAGCAGAAGCTGGAATCATCATAAATATTGTAGTCACATCAGGCACAATTGGAAATTGGGAAGCAACAATCTTATTGATAGCTCGTAAATCAATAATGAAACGGAAAGGAATTGCATTATCCCCTTTCTTATACACCGGTAAAATCGGGCTAATGCACAAACTTCCTGCAATTTCCTCAATCACTCCGCGATGTACAAAATCAGAAACTACACTTTTTAAAGCTCACCGTGAACTGAAATCTTATATTGTTGAATACGTGGCAACTTAGTACCTTGTTTTATTCATTATCGTCAACTGCCCATAAACATGCCAGAACTTTATCCAATTCAGTCGGAAAAGGCCAAGTCAGAAATTGGGAAGCAGGAAATTGCTGAGGTGAAATCGTCAAATGTACTCCATCTGGAGAACAATGAATTACCGCATTTAATTCTTTCAACAGATTTAACCCAAACAAATTCTCACCACAATTCGTCAACAGAAGAAATGGACATTGATTCGTGAATGGCCCCAGTGAAATCGGTACTGGCTGAGAAACTATCCACTGGCGTGCCAGAAAAGCCTACAGAAATGTTATTCTGCCCTGACAATGGAATATCTGGAACCCGCAAATGATCTATGGAACACTTCGGTGCTCCCGTATCTATCAAAAATAAATGCTTCTTATTCCCCACCTTCATTTCTACGTAGGGCCCTTTCTGATCGACGGGAATAGGCACTGGTTCCAGGCTCTGCTTCGGGCTGTCCTAACGGAACAATATATCATCGATTACGAGATCCTCAGAAAGATAGGCAGTCTAAGGATTATCAAAAATATTCCTATTATCAACACTATGTTGCTGACTATCTTCTGAGAATGACTGTGGATTCTGAGTGAACTGACTTCTACCAGGACCCCCTATCCCAGGGTGGCCTCTGGATCGTCTACCCATGGTATCATATGTGTTATTTGATCTCTGCTAAAGGATCGGGCATTGTGCTCACCAATGACCTTCTTGTCTGCAATAAGCACATTGGTTCATGTGTACAGGAACCATCTGCACCTTACTCTGTGGAGCAAACTGACCTCTAAACTGTGTACCCCCACCTCTGGTCCCTCTAACCATCTGTTGCAACAATACTTTAGTTTTCAAGTCTCCCTTCTTCTTTTCTATCCTCTTTTTTTCATTATTGACTCTATTTTCGTAATACTGAGCCATATGCAATACTTCGGACTATGATTTAGCTTGCCAGGTGCTTTCGGAAGTCATAATTTGAGATTGGATATCAGGCAACAATCCACGCACAAATTTGTCCACAACAACCTTTTTTCTGACTCAGTGCTTAAATTCTGACCGCTAAAATCGGAAAATACTTGTTCGAACCTATTAAAAAATCTGGTAGCACCTTCAGATTTCCCCTGGGTGCAAGCAGTAAGCTTGTCCCAACTATTCTTCTCTCTGGAACCAAGGGTTTTAATTTAGTTACTATTCTGTCTGGAAATGTCAGTATCACCTGTGGCGGTCTCTCACCAGCTTTCCTTTCTCCGTCTATCCGTACCAAGTTAACCCATGTATCACCAAGTCCTTCCTGATCTTCTACAGTTCTAATCTGTTTCCATAAATTAGCAGGTAGGATCACAGGGAACAACAAGTCTATATCAGCCACAGTGAAAAATGACGAATGCAAGACAGATTTTTTTTCTTTATAAAACCCTGTTGGATTTTTTCCTAATATCTGGAATCGACTGTCTAATAGTATTCACTTCCTGTCTAGAGAACGGGACATGAACAAATTGTGAAACATAATGAGCTTCAATAGTGGTAGGTGAGGTACCTGCTATGGCATCAGCTGGAATTTACACTTTAGGAACAAATGTCAGAGGAACCTCTCTCATTGGCAATTGAGAAGTAGGCAACTCCGAACGCTTGTTAAGCAATAGAGCTAAATTGAGCGACAAAGTAGTGAAAGCAGTGTAAGGTGAAAATGCTCTCTTATAAATAATTATCAAATCTACAGGACAACAAATCTTTTTCTTCATACACTCATCCTGCAGGTACTCCACCATTACCTGTAACACATTCTTTTGCATTTCTGGAATATACTGACTAAACGTATCCATGGGAGATATTAAAACATCTAAAAATCATCTAAGTGCATCCCTTGTGCAAATTCGTTTCTCTTCACTCATTGATTTACAAGAAGGAAGAAACCGTTTCTGCACATACAGAGTGTCCAATCTATCACCATCTGTTTCATCATTCTGTAACCAATCTAACTCCCTCTTAAACTCCAAAACCCTCTCAACATGCTCATGTACTTTCTCTGCAGTGTCTGTTCAGTAGGCTAAGACATTCAAATCCCTCAACCCTTGTGGGACATCCATGTCGTTAAATCATTCCACATTTCAGCCAAGTGCATTCCCATCCCCTCTATAAAAATATTCTGTTCGGGAATACTTTCTTGGTCAGAAATTGCAGTTAAGACAGCTGATTTCTCACCTTTTTCTATACATTTCTCAGCCCATACATACAATTCTCTTTTTCTAGCTTTTAAAACTGAACTAGTCAATACTTTTGAATCCGAACTCGCCCCTTCAATTACTACAAGTGGAGAAGAGCCACTTGAAAAAGACTTGAAAAAGAGAGTTCTGACAAATCCTGTACAACAGGTAGTGGAGACTCTACCGCTGGCAGTAAAGACGGAGTTAAAGGAACAACAACTGGTGGTAAGGGCAGAGATGCAGAAGGAGGAGCAACAACAGGAAGAGGAGCAACAAGTGGAGGAGAAGCTACAACAGGAGGAACAGGAACAACAACTGAAGGAGGTCCAGCAGCGGAAGGAGGTAAAACAACTGGTAGAGGCACATAGGGAGGAGGTGCAGTAGCTACAGTCCTACGCTCATTTAAAAGTGTATTCATTAGTTTGTCTGAGGCATGGAAATCCTTAGATGGATATATTTTCTGTACACCAAGTTGGAAAGCCCTATCCATATTTCTAACAGACTCTGACTGTTTCTGTTGATCATAAAATAATGCTTTCTCTGATTTATACATGTGATAATGTTCCTTTTTTCTCTACTCTTAAGTTGCTGCACAGCTTCCTTTTTCCAATTGTAAATTACATCAAATACTGCACGCTTAGCCTTTTCCGTTAACAATATAGACTCCAAATACTCTATACAAGCAATCTCAAAACTACCATGAACTGGCCACTGAAATTCGGAAGCATGTCTAGTTTGTCTGTGCCAAATATTGTTGAATACTACAATACCAATGCCATACTTACAGTACATAGTACATGCCGGTGACCTCTCGTGTGGCGCCGGTTGGCCAAATTCCAAAGATTGTCTGTATCTGCGGAATAAGCCCCTGAAACAGGCAGACAATTTCCCAGGCATATCAGATCACTGGTGTTACCTGGCGTCATTTGAAGTCACAAGTATAAATCTGCAACCAAATTTCAGGATACTTAGGAATCGGGTCATGACTCACCTGATTACAAAGGACTAAGGAGGTCCAATCGGATTACAAAGGACCCTCGTGGTTGGTGATTTCAGCAAAACAGCCCACTTCGATATGGGACCCTTGTCAAGATGCCCTCTCGAACTGCGTGCTCACCCTTCAGGGATCAGAAGGTGCAGTACTGTCGAGGTGTCACGTCTCATAAAAAGGGGCCCCCCTTTTCTCACTCTCTGATCCCAGTCTGATAGCTGTGTCTTTTCTTCAGCGAGGTGTCCCTATTCGGGCGCCATTTGAAAGACCAAATAAATATCGAGGCTTAGTACCACAAAGGAAATACGCCAATCACGGGTTGAAAAGATACAAGTATCTTTTATTACTGTACAGTATCAAAGCAAAACAGATAGCTATCTGGCTTCTAACACCTCGCGGTGTGTACCAGCAGACATAGTGAGGGGTGAGAGTGCTGGACATCTAACCACAGACATATTTATACCATTTTTAAAACATTGTCCTACCTCTCTCCAAGCTAATAAGTTACTGGCTAGAGTTTGTGCCCAGTTCATATGATAAATATTACAATATAGTACAAGGGATTAAACAAGTTTGCATGTTCATGAAGTTACAATGATGCTTGTTGGTTCTCTGATCCACGGTAAGCCTTGTTTCAAAAATTGCTACAATGCAGTGCAGCCAGAACACACGATCTGTGTTTGTTTTCCATTGTCTCATTGTTTATATGGGGATGAGGTTTGTGAGCGCAGACAACACTTGGAAGACAGTTCATTCGATTCACAAGGTTTCTTTACATTGGTCAAACAGTCTGCTCTCGGTCAGCCTAAACATTTACAGAACTCAAAGTTCTTTCGGCTCATCTGCAAGTTGAAAAAACGGACCACCATTTTAGAACACAGAAACAAGAGTTAAAATCAAAATGGCAAACGATTCTTAAAATGGCAGTGACATCGATTAAAAAGCGTAACATTTCAAATTCAGTTTTCTTTGTAACGCGAAAGGCTTAGGCCAATATTCATAATAAGACGGTAACATGCAAATACGGTTTAACAGGTTGGCTGCGAACAAAACGCTTCTCTCAAACTTCCCACAAAGTTTGGAATAGATTAACAGTAGGATTTGGGTTTGGGCTTGTGCCCTAACTCGCAAGTAAAAGACGTCTACAGATTCAAGTTTATATCATTGAAAAGCCTCAGATAATATGGCAGTTAATAGTTTTATTCCACAGATTCTGGACAGCCGACACATGTTTCGACTGATGTTCATTTTCAAGGCCCACATGTTTTTTTCTACTTCTGGTCCTCCCTTCAGTTGGAGAATGAATTCTGCGAAATTATTATAAATACTGTGTGCTTGCTCACAAGCTAATTTTGTTTTGCCTTGCAAGATATGGCATTCTCTGTGATGATCGTCACTTGTGTTCATAAATAGATGTGGCTACTGGTAGTGTATGAGTAACCACGTTGGTTAACTTGGTTCAAGCCTCTAGATTAAGTAACACTGAAGTTTTATACGGGATGGATCCCTCTGAGTTATAACTGTGGCTGATGCCGTGACTGTGCCTCTCAGATGTGTTTGTTAGTTTCCCATGCCAGTTTACATTCTCTGGGTTTTGCCGGTTTGGGGTGTCGGAACAGGAAGTCAGCCGGGTTGTCAGCTCTGACTCTGTAGGTGACTTCTACATGGAATGGCTGCAACTGAAGCTTCATCATTCAACCAGCACTGGGGGAAGAGGTGCTGACTCTTTGAAAATCGGTACAAGTGACTTGTGGTCAGTGTAGATCTTGAACATGTGCCTTATAATGTGCATATGGAAGTGTCGACACCCTCACACGATGGCTAGTGCCTTTCTCTCAATGTGGGCATAGTTTTGTTCTGTTGGCGCTAGTGCCCTACTGGCAAATGCTATCGGATAAACTGTTCCGTCAGGATCTGTCTGGGTTAGTACTGTGCCTAGTCCCACTGGACTGGCCTCCAAAAGTAGTTCTATGTTCCTGGTGGTCCCAAAGAACTACATTGTAGCACTCCTTGTAGGGGGTCCTTCATTTGCTAGAGAGCAGGTTCTTGTTGGGCTCCCCATTCCCAGGAGGTGTTTTTCTTTGTTATTTCCCTTAGTGGGGCTATGACCATTGCTAGGTTGGGATTGAACCTTCCGCAGTATGTGGCCATTCCTATAAAGCGGCATATCTCTGTCACAGTGGTGGGTGACTCAGCGTTCGTAACGTCATTTACTTTTGTGGGGCCCCAGGGCACCCCTTTATCATTAAACACGCACCCAAAAAATGACAGTTGCTTTTTGCTGAACTCGCCTCTCTGAGCATGGAGCGTGAGCCCTGAGTCTTCTAGGTGCTTCAGTGTTGGTGCTAGCCAAGCGTTGTGTTCTTCTTCAGTTCTTCCATAGACGAGGATGTAATTGCTCATATTAGTTACACCAGGTAGCTCCTGGAGTACCTTCCTAACTTTATTTTGGAACACTTTGGCGCCTGAAGATATTGTGAAGTTGAGTTGCTGATACCTCTGCAGGCCTTGGTGCAAGGAACATATGGCAATGTATCTTGAGTCTTTTGCAAGCTTGATTTGGTGGTAACCAGATTGAAGATCCAGTTTTATAAAAAGGTCGACAATGTGTTTGTCAATTGGGGGAGGGGAGGTGATGTATCATTCCCTGCTAATGGCCACGGGCAGGAGCATGTTGATACATATTCAAACTGCTTGTGGTTGCTTGGGTTTGGCGGTCCCTACCAGAGTTGATACCCATGGGCTGGGGCCAGTCATTTTTATGATAATACACATATACTCAAGTTTCTTTAGTTCTTCCTCCAAAGCTGCTCTCATTTGGAACAAGGCGCTCCTGTGCCTCACTGCTCGGGGTTCCACTATGGGGTCAATGTGTAATTTGACAGTGTGATTCTTCAGACATCTGATGCCTTGAAAGTGTTTCTCCATCAGACTTTCTAGTTCATGGTTGTAAATGCTGCATGCAAAATAGATCAGTTTGAGGTGCTTGGCTGTTTTGCAGCTGAAAAGCATTTCGATGCCTGCATCTACCACTTAGATTTGGGTGTTGCTCTTCTCCTCATTGTACCTTAGCTCTGATTTGAATGACACCTTCACTGGTAGCGGTTTCTTGCATCCATATTAATATGGTTACACCGTCTTCTGCATCAGCTGTAGGCGAATTGATTGAGTCACCAGCATCAAATTCACGGTGGTACCAGTATCAAACATTCTTTTTGTTGGGGCACAATCTGCTAAAATCATGCACGTTGCCTGTGCATGTTACCCAGACTCTCTTTTCCCATGTCGGGGTCATCCTTTTTGTTGGGGCGCAATCTGCTAGAATCATGCAAGTTGGCAGTGAATGCTTCCCAGACTCTCTTTTCCCATGTCAGGGTTTGATGAACGAAATTAAGCAGACTCTTTTGCTTCTTGTTTTTTGACGACTTGTCGACTGCTCTGTTCACTCGTCATCATCACTGTCACTCTCATCTGGTCTGTGCCCTTTCACTACTGTTCGTGCTCTCCCTCCCGCTTTTAGTATGATTTCACAGTGTTTTTGCCAGGGTAGGTGCTATTGTTTTTGTTGTCTCAATAGTTCTTGGTGTTTCTGCTCTTTTGGTGTCCTGGACATCTGTTTTCGGGTCCCTTTGTGGTGTTGAGCTGAGGCAGACAGATGCGTAGTGGTTCAGTTTACCACACTTATGGCAGACGACTCCTAGTACTGGCCATGGCTCGTTATTGTGCCAGTCGCCTCCACACCATTTACAGGACTCTTGCCTCTTTGATGTAGGGAAAGCCTTCTCACAGCCTTTGTTACAGGTGCTCACCGCAGCAAAGGTGCTTTCCGGTTTCTCAGAGTCTAGCAGTAGTTTGCTCATTACTATTTCAATAGCTGCAATTCAGGCATCAGTTTTTTCCCTTTACGTCCCATGGTCAATATGACCTCTAACGCCAGATTCTTCGCAGATAATATGGCCCTGCGCAACTACTCTGACGATAGTCCATAGATCACTTGTTGGCGCACCACAAATTCCTTGTTGTGAAAATTTCATCCTATTGCCATCTCTCTTAACCGGGCATGAAAATAATCACTTTTCACGTGGGGCAGCTGGTATGCATGACTCATCTGGAAATATTCAAAGTCCAGATTTAGTTGTGCCTTAAACTTGTTGGTCAGGGCAGTTTTGTTATGGCTGTATGTTAGTCATCTTCTGTCCCCCTGCTGGGTAGTGAATTCATTGAATAATCTGAGCGCTAGTGTTTCCAAATAAAACATCAAGAATGCTCTCTGGCCTTTAGGGTCTGTTACTTTCTGGGAATTAATGTGTAGCTCAAATTGATGCAACCATAGTGCCCACATCAGGGCTGCTCCTTAGCCATAAAGGTCAAATGGTTTCATGACCGTCATCTGAGAAGAGTCTAGACACATGGCACCCTCACGGGCTGGTACCTGTGTGCCCGCCCTTGAGGGTGATGCTACGGGGTAATCCACCATGTTGGCCCTGCTATGCTCCGAAGGGATGGAGTCTCGGCTGTTTACACCTGGTATCACTGATACACCTCCACCAGGCTAGCTGTACCCACTTCCGGGGGACTTTTCTTGTTGCAGGAGCTACCCTGTCCCTCGCTAGTACACAATATCTGTGTTAGGTCCTGCAGCTCAGCAGCTCGCTTGCTCTTTAATCTGCAGTCATGTGCCTTGTCGGGTCTTTGCTGCCTGATGACTGAAGAGGCTGCGACGCTCAGCTTTCCTGTTCTTTACCCTGCTGTTTTAGCCCGGCAGACATTCACCTGCATGTGCGTTGTCTCGTGGATCCCAGCCGCAAGCGTCCTGGCATGGCAGCACGTGCTATAATGGGGGCTGCGCTGGTGTTGCTGGTGTGGTCCGGTCGTATAGCGGAGGTGTAGACATATCGCACCAAAAGCGGAAATGCAACTCCTGCGCTTCCTGCGGGCAGATGCCGGGAGTGGAGGCACGGAGCAGCATCGGCTCCTGCTAGCTCCTCCACTGGACTGGCCCAAGGAGCCTGAACAAAGTCCAAAGACTTATATCCACTGGATAATGGTCAAAGGGCCTGTTGCCCATCTGTTGCCACTTTAGTTAAGGTGCAGTTCTCAAGTTGATGTTCCCTAGTAAATAAAGAAACATCATCTGAAGCCACACAGCCTCCAGTGCATTATTTCATTCATTATACTACATAATTGGCGACGAGGATCACCACCAAAACCTGCATGGTGCCATGCAAGGGGCAACACCACCACCACTTTTCCTTCAGACTCCAGGTAGGCCAGCCATTCCGTGGCCACAATGGCAACCCTTATTCACAACGCATGTGGAGGCCTTGGGTGGTGCAGGTTACTCAGCGGCGAGATGCAGAGCGATGCTACTAAATGCCCTGGGCGTCGAGGGACAGAGGGTGTTCGAAAGTCTCACCCCAGAGCCAGTAACTGGTGACAATGATGATGTATTTAAGGAAGCCGTGAGAAGAATTGTAAAAAGGTTCGCCAGCAAGGAGAATACAGTCCTACACAGGATATGGTTTTACAGCCGCAAACAGGAGGCGTCAGAACCAGTAGATGACTATGTGACCAAACTGCGCGAGTTGGTGGCGCTATGCAGCTTTGGAAACAACGCTGAAGGTTTGATCTGGGACATGCTGGTGGTTCATACTAACAGCAGGAAGGTGCAAGACAAGTTCATTCTGGAGAAAGAACTGCAACTAGAGAAAGCGGTTGAAATAGCGAGAGCAGTGGAGGAGACAGCAGGTAGAAGGAAAGAATACGCAAGCGGGCACAGCCCAGCCGAAGTACAAGCGGTAGCTTTCTGCCCAAAGAAAGAGAGGCCGGTCCTCGATTCAAGAGAAGGGAAATGGGTGAGGAAAGAACCGTTGAAATGCCACAGGTGCACCAGCACGAAACACTTAGCGTTTGACAAAGAGTGCCCGGCAAGAGACAAAGAATTCTCAGTGTGCAAAAAGTTTGGACATTTGTCAATAGTGTGCCGATGGTGAAACAAAAGGAGAGGGAATCGTCCATGGATGAAGAAGGGAGACCTACCTTCATAATGGTAAACAGCCCGCGAGCTAGAAGAGAAAAGCCCCACTGTGTCATCAAAATCAATGGATTGGAAACAAGAGTTATGGCCGACTCCGGCTGTGACCTAACCATAACACCGCTGCGCATGTACAAGGAGATGATGGGCACATAGACGGTCCAAGTGCTCAGCACCCGGCACTGGCCTACAGTCTTCGGTGGTGCATCAGTAGACCTGCTTGGCTACATCAAAGGTAAAGTGGAGTTCAGAGGGAGAGAGACCACCACAAAAGTCTATTTTAGTTAAGAAGGCCCAGCAGTGCTAGGTTGGGAGGACAAGGCAAAACTGAAAATTAAGCTGGACCCCAGCACAGAGGACCAGGTACTGTCAGTCGGTTATAGAGTTGCGCCGGTAGCGAAAGAAGATTACCCAAAACTATTTTTGCAAAAGAGCCAGGACACATCGAAGGCTTTGTCCATAAAATACTACTTAAGGCCAACGCAGTCCCAGTCAAACACAGGGTAAGGCCTGTACCAGCAACCGCAAGAGACACACTCAGAAGCCAACTGAACAACATGAAGAAAGACGGCACCATTGAGGAAATTGATGCATCAGAGTGGCTGAGCCCAGTCGTACTCATAAACAAACAGAACTCACAAGAGCTGAGGGTATGCATCAATCTCCACAGTCTAAACCTGGCAGTAATTGCGGACAGTTACCCCCTGCCGAGTATCAATGAGTTAATCCTCATGATGAAGGAGGCCAGAGTGTTCTCGAAGTTAGACATGAGGAATGCGTACCATCAAATACAACTACATAAGGAGTCCAAGCCACTGACTGCTTTCATCACTCTGTTTGGTACCTATCAATTCACAAAGAGGCCCTTTGGCCTATCATACGCAGCCTCAGCGTTTCAACGCATAATGGACGTCCTACTACGGAATGTCAAGAACGTGTCCTATTTCCAGGATGGCATCCTAGTATACGCTGCAAACGAACAGACACATGATGCCACATTGAAAACAGTCCTCACCAAGCTTCAAGAAGCAGGAGTAAGATTAAGGTATGAAAAATGTGCATTCAAGGGACAAGAAGTTGAGTATTTGGGTTACAAGATATCAGAGCAAGGAATAAGTCCCAAGCAAAACCTACTACAGGCAATAATTAATGCTCCCGAACAAAGATGAGGTGAGGTCATTCCTTGGGCTGGCGGAATATTACGCCAAATTCACCCCCAAATTCTCTGAAACCTCAGCACCACTACGCGAACTGCTCAAAAAAGGGTCAGAATACACGTGGCAAGAAGCCCAGAAGAAAGCGGTAGAAAGCATCAAACGACACATAGTGGATGCGCCGTGCCCGCAACCATTTAACCCAGACTGGAGTACACTTATCACCACGGACGCCAGTGCGTACGGATTAGGAGCCGTTCTCACCCAGAAAAAGGGTGACATGGAACATGTGGTAGTGTTTGCCTTTAAAGCCCTATCGTCAGCCGAACAAAATTGCTCCACCATCGAGAAGGAAATGCTGGCGTGATCATGGGCTGTGGAACATTTCAGGACATACGTGTGGGGCACAAAGTTCAAGTTAGTCACTGATCACACACCCCTCATCCATATGCTCAGCCCAGGTGGCACCAAAGTGTCGACACCCAGATTAGCACCTATAGCAGCCAAACTGCAGGAATACACTTTCGGGGTACAACACATCTCGGGGTGGAAGAACTCCCAGGCAGACTGCATGTCAAGATTGCCAGAAGGAAAAGACAATGCCACCACCTTCCTGCAAGAAGAATGCATTGTAGCATCCATCACAGATCTCAAAGCCCCAGACTACCTAGAACTGAGTGAGAGACATTAGATGGACGAAGATGGGAAAGACCCCACCATGGTGAGAATCAGAGAAATCAGAGAATGGGTCAAGAAAAGATGGCCAGATGAAAGGGCAGTGCCAGAGGGAATGAGACCATATTGGAAAGTGGCAGATGAAATCTCTGAGACTGACAGTATAATTATGAAGACTCACCAGGTGATTCCACCCACAGGCATGAGGAAAACCATCCTGTGCAGAGCTCATGCAGGCCATTTGGGGAAACCATGACACGTTGCAGAGTGAGGGAAGCCTACTGGTGGCCATCCATGGATCAGGAGATCCGTACCATGATAGAGAGATGCCATGAGTGTCTCAACAGTGACAAGCGCCTAAAAATCAGACAAACGCCCATGATTCCCACAGAAAGCCCCGAAGCGATGTGGTCAAAAGTAGGCCTGGACTTTACAGAGCCTCTGGAAGCAATGGCACTTGAACATCGCTATGGCATAGTGTTAGTAGTTTACTTTTTGAAGTGGGTCGAAGCCGAATTTGTCCCCAACATCACAACGACCACCGTAATAGAAGTTCTCCCCGCCATCTTCCAGAGGGAAGGGCTCCCCAGTGAGTTAGTGACAGACAATGGGGGACAGCTCATATCCAGAGACATGGAACTGTTCCTGAAGAAGCATAACATTCGCCAGAAGAAAGCAACGATGTATCGTCCCCAAGTCAATGGGCTTGTGGAGAGGGCCAACACCTTTATTAAAGGAGCCATCCAATTAGCGACCGCTTCGGGAGTGGATCCCCTCAAGAGGACCAAGGAGGCCATCGCAGCTCACAGACTGACTTCCAACGGAATCACCCACATCTCCCCTTTTCGCATGTTGAGAGGGAGGAGGGCAGCCTCCACACTAGTGCCACCATGGTTGGCCAGAGTAAGAGAAGATGAGGAAGTAGACATGTCGGAAGTAGTGTGGAGGATAGAAAAACAGCAAAGAATGCATGAAAAGGTGGAGCGACAGAAGCAGAAGAACAAAGCAAGGGTCAGATGTAAAAGACGGAGATTGGATCAAAATACGGTTGCCGGCCAAGGATCAAATGACGGGTTCAAGGTTCAGCAGACCTGTAAGAGTGATTCACAGAGGAACCAATCATGTCTGCACCGAAGACGGGCGCACATGGAACATGGAGAGAGTAGCCATAATTGAAAAGAGGCAAGGGAGAGAAAAGACCCATGAAAGACTTGAAACCGAGGAGGTAATGGACAATGAGAGAGAGAGAAAGAACGAGAGCCAGAAACAAAAGAGAAGTCAAAGAAAATGAAATTGAAGTGGGTGCACCCATAGTAGAGCAAGAAGATGACCCCAAGCAGGATGCCCACAGCGAGAGAGATGACTGGCCGAAAAGAGAACACAGAAGACTGGTGAGATACAATGACTATGTCCTCGCAAGATCTCACACCAAAAGCGGAAATGCGACTCCCGCGCTTCCCGCTGGCAGATGCCAGGAGCGGAGGCTCCTGCTACCTCCTCCACTGGACCGGCCCTAGGAGCCTGAAAACAGACCAAAGACTTATATCCACTGGATAATGGTTAAAGGGCCTGTTGCCCATCTGTTGCCACTTTAGTTAAGATGCAGTTCTCAAGATGATGTTCCCTATTAAATAAAGAAACATCATCTAAAGCCACACAGCCTCCAGTGCATTATTCCATTAATTATACTACAGCATGCACAGTGTGCATTGCTCCTCCTCCATCTTCCAGAGTGATTGCACTGCCTGGTACATGCACTGCAGTGCTTACCGAGGTCAAGTGGTGGCAAGCATGTGTCCCTCGTACCACCTCGTTGCCAGTCTGATGCCATGCTCACCAGGCCGCGCTGATCACATTGACTGGAAATAAAACACACACTGTGTTACCTGGCTGGAAGTCACTCTCTGAGCTTCCCAGGCTTTTTGCTCATAAGTATTCCATTTAGTGTTACACGCATCCGGAGGCTTCTTGTCTTGACGCTGTCAGGTGGTCACATGAGAACATCACACCTTCCAATAACTGAATCGGGCATTCTGACTTATAATGTCACTCACAACAATACGTTGTTGTTTGTTATGCAAAAGAAATATAAACTCTATCATCGAAGAATTGGAGCCACGACTCCATGTAAATTTGGGACACGTGCCGCTTGTTTCTGCAATATCCATAGCCCAGTCCTGGAAATAGGCATTCCAGACAGCCCCTCTAGTTCGGGCAGAATTTTTTTCGTAAGTTTCAAACCTTCTCTGGCAATCAGAATTGAAGTTGCCTCCAATTATTATTTCACATTCTCTAATCTCGGTGACCAAAGTTTCAAGGCATTTGTCAAGTTCATTTAGTATTACATCAATTAGAGTATTAGCCGGATTCCAATATAGAGTAATTCGGAGAAATGGTTTGAGTTGCTTGTTGTTCATGGTCAGCAAAATGCCTAGAAGATTACAATACTCCCACACAAGTTTAGTTTGGACTCTCATAGTATTATTAACTGCAATGTCGGCGTGTCTGTGGGTGGGAGCACCAGTGCCATAATTGGAGGTAAGTGAACCTGTCCATCTCTTGCAGGTGGAACCTTTCCTTACATTGTTCGTAAGAGAGTGGTTGTCCTCTCGAAGAGTTGCCCTATAGATTCTAGTCCGCCCGCAATCCAGTTTTTGAAGTTTTTGAAAGCTGTCCCCAGGGTAAAAGCTGGGTTCAGAAAGACCGGAGATGAGGGGTTAGATCCCCTTGGGATCTTCTTCAGCTTCAGTGTTTTATCCCATATGGTGATAGTATGCCTGGTGGTCAATAATAGCTCCTGCCATGGTCGTCTGGCTGCCGGTGGGTGAGGGCAGTGAATTTAAAGACATGTGTGCACTTGAATCAGGGAGTATTTGGGAAAAAGCAGTCATATCTGGGATAGAGTCTGATTTAGCCACCAGTGCATGCAGAAATTACACCTTCTTGAATAGCTTTTCTCAAAGTTTCCAAAATTTCAGCACAATTATTATTGGGTTGACAACTGATTGGAACTTCAGGGAGTATCTTACTAGTTCCTGACCCATTAAAAGATATTTGCTGGTTATCTAAGTTGGAGGTACGAGGAGAAGTCTGATTGCCTGGAAGGCCCAATACATTGCCAGATTTTAAGGTGTCATTGTCAATAGATAATAACCTGACTTTGCTCCCTCCATTGACTACCGTAGATTTCTTGATGTCAATTAAAAACGGTGGATTAGCAATGGGAAGAGAAACTGGTTGATCGACTATGCAAACGCCACTGTAGGATTTCCTTGCACGAACAAGTGGAGCCTCCAGTGAGGAAGCACCGTGCACATTTGCGTCAAACTGTGAACATTCAGTGGTGGTGCAAACTCCTTCCACACACAGGAAAATAAACATTGAGATTTATTTTAAGACGGTTCAGATGCTTGGATTTTCGAGTCACAGATTTTAGAGACACCCGGAATGTTTATAGTGACGTGCTTGGGGGTTTTGCAGGATGGAGGCAGGATGGAGTGCTATTAGGGGATGAAATGTCTATATTTCCCACTGTGTTGGTTACAGGAGCCTGGGGTTTTTGAGGCTTACGGAGTGCAGGAACAAAAGGAATACTCTTTGGGATAGGAATTAAGGTGGCCTGACTCGCTTTAGACAATTGTTGGACATCGATGGGATCTTCATTGGTCATTTCTACTGAGGGTACTATGTCTGATGGTGAGGTGCCCTTGGTGGTAAGATCCAAGATTTTCTTAGTAGCATTCAGAATTTTTTTGCCATTTAAAAGAACCTCTTTGCGTCTTTTGGCGTAGCGTTTTACAGCTCGCAAATGAGTCCTTTTGGCATGACGAGACATAAAGCCAATATTGTCCTCAGGGGAGGCCCTATTATTTTCATCCTGTTTCATGTGGTCCATAGCCTTTAAAAGAACAGACTACTGTCAGGGGATCAACATGTTGTGCAAGCTTAGAGGAATTTTGAATAATTGATGTATTCATCTCGACAATAGATGCGTTCAGCCTTTCATCTCGATGCTGAAATTACAGGCACACAGGTTAGGCGGACCAGAATGAGAAACAGGTGAAGAATGTGAAGTGATTATTTTGTCAGAGGGTTGAATAAGATCTGACGTAAATTGCGTGCTTTTATGATTTGGAGATAATGCAGGATTTGTTGACCTGATTTCTGCCAGTTCATTTTTTTTGGGCTCTTAAAAAGTCGGAGGCTACTTTGAAGCCTTCGATCCTATCAATTCTGGAGCATATCTGGTACATTGTAGTCTTTATTTCACGCAATTCAAGATGTGTCAGATCATGCCCTTTATCTAGTAGATTGAGAATTTTAATTATTACGGGAAATGTATGAGGAGACCTGCTTTCATTATTCTCTAGTGGATTAGGACAGTCAAAGGAATCAGGACAGGATTATTTAATTTGAGATTGAGAAAAATCAGGAGAATATGACAATTTTGCAGGCATAGTTCTTTCTTTATATCAATGTCTATAAATTTGTTGACAGAGTAAGGCCGCATGGGGCCATTGGTAGGGGAAGTTGTTAAAGGAATTTTCCACTCCAACGGTCTAGTAACAAGGGAAGTCAGCACGCCGATCGGGCAACGCACCTGATCGTCTAAAGCTGCCATATTACGAAGAGCAGTATCAAACTGGTCATTGGATAAGGAGCGAGTGGAAGGGGAACGTATGCGTTCTCTGAACTCTTCACCTCCCCTTCACTCCTCAGTACTCCTTACATCTTTGTAATTGGGAAGTTCTGAGTCTGATGAGACCAGGGAGCTGGTGGGATCATAAAAATGAATTTGTACAGAGTGAGATGAAAGAACAGCAGAGCTTAAGCTAGATTGCGGCGGAATTGGTGCAAGGTCTTCCGGCATAGGCAGATCAACATATGAAGTTCTTCCAGCACAAATTAACGAGTCAATAATAGTGCTCGTGATGGCTACCTGCGTAGGTTCGTTGCAGCGACCGCTGTGAAGCCCACTCGCCATGTTCGCACCAAAAACAAACTGAAATAGAAATCAAACACACAAGTACTTAATATCAGCAGCCAGCTAGATTGAGCGGAGATGTGCGAAAAACACAGATAGCACCATAAGCACAAGATGGAGCAGTTACAATTCACGTTTCACTCAATACATGAGACCATTCTGAGTGGTCATAATACAGCTGCTCACCGTAAAGATTCAGCTCGATTTGTGTCACACGGGGTATCATGTTTTCTAATATTCTTCACAGCAGATGCTATTTAAGAAAGTTGAGAAGAGGAAAAAGGAGGAAGTGAAGGAGAGCCTAGGGCACTGCCAGCTGATGAGCTGGTGAGCCAGCGAACAGCAAACAGCGTAGACTTATGCGTGGACTTGATGCGCACACGCAGATGCGTGCGGCACAGTCTTTTTATCGAATTCTGGGTAGTAAGGGGGCAGGGCCACCTATAAAAGGTAGAACTATACGTTATAATCAATGAATTCAGAATATTAAGTTACAGTTACACAGCACTAGTTGAAGATTAATGTCCATTCAAAGGTAAGTACCAGTTGGTTCCCAGTTAAAGCAGTAATTTTGCAATTGTAGATGAAAGAGTAATCCAAGAGTTAGTCCAACAGCGAGAGGTCACAGCAAAAAGCGTAGACTTATGCGTGGACTTGATGCGCGTGTGCAGATGCGCGCAGCACAGTCTTTTTATGGAATTCTGGGTAGGAAGGGGGCAGGGCCTCCAGTTGGTTTCCAGTTAAAGCAGTATTGTTGAAATTGTAGATGAAAGAGGAATCAAAGAGTTAGTCCAACAGCGAGAGGCCACAGTAAACAGCATAGACTTATGCGTGGACTTGATGCGCAGAATATTAACAGATCACCTTTGATTCACTTTAGAGCTACTATACTGTCAATACACTCTTGGTGGGTTATGTGCCCTTGATATGGTAACTTTGCTTTATCATTTGCTCTATCCGACAGGCATTTATTATATATTGTTTTACACGAAAGATAGCCATAAATTAAATAGTGTATGGTTTCCTCTCACCTTACAGGTCCATCAAAATTAACTTTCCTTTAATTTTGACTGCCACAACTCTGTCAATTGACAAGATGCTTTAATGGTAAGACATGTCTCCCGGGGGTAGTGGGGGCAGTCGACTCTGGGCGTAAATAGCCATGATATTTTGTAGCTACTATCGATCTGGTATTACTCTTTTCTGTAGCCATGTTACTAATTGTTTTCTCTCTTTTTCTCTACCTCCTTCCTCTTGATGCAGAATTGAATAACCAACCATGGTTCTTTGTGTTTAATATGGACTTTGAATGTTCTTCCTTTGTCATGCTTAATCTTCAATATTAAGTAAAAATATGCCATATATGTTTTTAAATTTCACGTTGATTTGTGAACTCTTGCTCTTTTTCTCGGGGCTTACTTGTTCTGGTGATTCAATTTTGGGTATTGGTTCAACATACCCCGATTTGTACTTTTCTTATGATATTATTTTAAACAGCCTTAAATAAGACCCAGGAAGTTCAAAACACGTGTTGGCTCTGACCTTGCTTTAGATTTTTCTTAAATTTCAGGCTCTTTTATACACTTTCACATTAAATGTGTTTACATATCAGTGGCACAAGAGGTTTCTGTTTAGTATCACGTTTGGAAAAGACACGCATGTCAATACCATAGGTACTTGGTCAAGCCTTCCAATAGTTGTTTGTTGAATAAATAAAATGAATATTCATAACAATAGCCCACTCTTTCTATTTTCTCCTTTGTACGTTTCCATTGAATTTAATTTTCCTTATATATACATGTATGTATTTTAGAAAGCTATTGCACTTATATGTATTGAGAGGTTTTCATATTCGTGTGATCTTTTATTTGGTTGGTGTAAGTGATACTAATATCTAATAAATTGAATGAATGGAAATTACTGTATTAGGTTAACGGAAGCATCTGCTAATCTCTTAGTGATCCAGGTACCCCTGAAGACTAAGCCCCCAGCATCAATAGAGAAAAAAATGATGTGCAACCATAAAAAGAGGAACAGCACTTCTTTTCCGGAAGAAACGCCCTGAAGAGTACCCAAACACTCTTCGAATAAAACATTACATTTATAGTATAACAACAAAGTTTGGGTTGTTGGAATTCTGACATACCTTGTAAGGGACCAGGGAACCAGGCTGCAAGATGTTCAATCAGTAGTCAGCATGCACAATTAAGCATTGGCCCTCATTACAACTCAGGCGGTAAGGGGTTTACGGCGCCGTAAACAGCGCCGACCCTTACCGCCTGAGTACGACGTCCCTTAGCGCCATGGTGGACTTAACACCTGCTTTTAGCAGGTGTTAAAATCCATGGCGCTAAGGGACAATGGAGTTAATTACGCCACCGTAATTTACGGTGGCGTAATTAACGCCTTCCCCACTCCCATTATACCCTATGGGGCAAAAATGGGAATGGGGAAGGGTAAATGGGGATTGGGGACTTACCGCCCCGCCAAGGTCGGAATGGGGCGGTAAGTCCGCCAACCACCATGGCGTAAACGTAGTTTACGCCATGGTGGTAAAGTCACGGCCCAGGCGGTAACTTACCGCCTGGGTCGTAATGAGGGCCACTGTCTTGGTTCTCACAGAAGAAATAGATCTTTGTTTTTAATCTGATCTCAACCTTTTGCATTAAGAAAGGACATTCTTAGAGACACGGCAGTATGTATTCATGACAAGTGATGTTATAAAAAAGGGAAATTATTTAATTGTAAACTGCCTCTTTTTAAAATGTTACAATGTTCCTTTCTAATGATCACTTCTTACATATATTCTAATCATAATAATAATGTTACTCTTCTTACTGAGAAGGGCACATGAACACAAATTTAGAATAGCCATATCAATTGATTTATTTTACATGTATTAAGCACACTAAACCCAGAGGCATCAAGGTGCTGGTTACAGGTTAGGGGCATTATGTTGTGATGGGTCATTTACCCAGAAAGTAGAAGGGGGATACGTTGAACAAATCAGATATCGTGGCTGCTTTGCATAACATCAAAGATCATTGTGGGATCTTTATGTTTGTGACATATGTCTGTGGCAAAAGGCTTACATTTTTGAACCACTAAATACATAACACACACCGACCTCACTGTTTATTTCCCATGTACACATTGAGGCAACATTTTAGAAGAGGAGGGGTGCACAGGGTGATCCTGACGGTGTCCATGTCCAGTCCCCAATGCACAGATATGCTCAGAGAATCATATATACTGGACGGACAACAGTTTTATGAAGTAAAGATTTTCAGGGTTTATGTTGAGCGACAATGCTACAAAATATGTCTCTGAATATTACACCAATAATGACTTCAAAAGAAATTCTATATCTTTGTATCACCCAGAATGTAATGATCATGCCAAAAGAGTGATCGGGGATTCTGCTCAACTATTTCTGGAGAATGACTTGTGTTGAAAGCAAGCAATTAAAAGGGTGCTGGAGAACTACCAGAGAACAGAAAAACAGTACACCTGGGCTGCTGCATTACTAAAGATGAAGGGGTAAATGATTTGTAGCAAACTGGCTAACCTCAGCTTCCAAAAATGATATGTATCAGTTAATCATACCAAAGTATATTTTAGATCAGTGCATATCTAGGAGAAGATAAAGAATCCACTTTTAGACCCAATGAGAATATTAGAGGGAGACTGAGGGAAAATTAAAGTTGGCACAAGGGTTCAAATGTACAAAGTTGATAAAGGTTCAACATGTGCTTTGAAATGTTGTAGGAGCTGAAGATGGGACGGTATGGAGTTTGAATAGTCCATAAATGTGTTCATTTATGCATGTATGTAGGGGATTTATAAAGCATAATCCTAGCTCGATGCAATGGGGCACTGTTGGATGCACCATGGTGGCGACAAGTAAGGGTGAAAATGTAGCAGTGGAGCTGGGATGGACAGGGGTGATGATGATTTAGTCCTAATGGAAATACAGGAGATGTGAAATTAGAGTGAGAGGCAATGAAAGTTACCTTTGTAGTTTGTGCAAGAACTACTTTTTCCACATGAAAGAGAATACAATATGAGAGACTTGAAGAAACCTGAGAAACTCAAAGATTATCAAATGTAGTATTAGAAAATATTCTCAAGTCATGGGGGCTTTGTAATTAAGAGTTGTAATTACTGTCAGACATATGGGCGTGTTGTATTGCTCCTCTTGATGTGTGATGTCAGCATTCCAGCAGTATGTCAATATGTTGGAAACCGCTCACCTTTCTGTCTCTGATTCTATTGTTCATGGGCGTCATCACAAACGTTCTTCTATTTTTCTCTTGCTCGACCTTAGCACTGCTTTTGATACTGTGGATCGTTCTAGTCTTCTTTCTACACTCTCTTCTTTGGTTTCACTTTAATTTGCCTAATCATTCGTTCACGGTCTCCTGAAAGGGCTCTACCTCTCAGTCCTTCCCTCTTTCTTTTGGCAACCCCCACGGCTGATTTCTTGGGCCTCAACATTTCTGTCTTTTCACCTCTTCTTTATCTTCCTTGATTCTTGACTTTGGCTTTCATGGTCATTTATACACTGGTGACAAGCAGAATTTTCTTTCTTTTCCCTCATTTAACAATTCTCTTCATCATCGCTGCTTGTCTCTACGCTGTCCAATCTGAGACTGTATTTGTTCTGGTTAATTCCTCTATTTTTCCCCCTTAACTATATCCTTTTCCCCATAACAGCTGTCAGTTTCTCCTTCTAGAGTTCAATCCTGCAGGCTTCTTTTTAATATTAGAAACATCTGTCATCTTCTTTTTTTTTTCTTCTACTAAAGCTTTCCTTCAAACTATTGTACTTTCACATCAGAAAAATTGCTGTTCCTTATATCTGAGTCTGCCTAATTTTGCTCTGCTTCCTTTACGATCTATTCTTTACTCGGCGGTTCATATCCTTTTCTGCCTTCCCTGGTCTGCTAGTATTTCCCCCTATCTTGCCTGTCTCCACCGCCTCCCTACTAGGCAGCGTTTTGAGTTTCACTTTTTATTTATAGTCTTTAAATCTATTAATGCCCTAGCTCCTCCACATGTATGCTCTTTACTTTCTTATATCACCGTTCACAAAATTTGCATTCTGGTTCTTCAGTTCCAATTATCGGTTCTGTGCCCCCTGTGCCTCTTCTAGGTTCTGTTTGTTCCAACTTTTAGCTCCTCTTCTCTGGAACTCACTTCCTCTTCAAATCTGTTCCTGCTCCAACCTTTCATGGTTTAAAAAGCATATGAAACTCAATTTGCTTCTCTCGGTTTCTTAAATTCTCCAGGTTCCAATATTTTTTGTGTAGGTTTGTGAGTCATGTCCTTGCCTTTCTCCTAATATTGTACTGATGTCCTTATACCATATAAAGCCCTTTGGAAAGAAGTGTTATATACGTTATGTAAATTAATAAATACATTATATTTCAATTCCCATGGTGATAAGCAGGAAAAACTGCACCTTGTCTACAGTGGATTTACTCTTTGCAAATTTGATTGCAGCTCTTTAGCCACATGGAGGATGGAACAGCTGAATGCAACACTCTGAGATATTCACTTTTATTTGCAGGTCTTCTGCATAGAATCATGTAGGTATGTTGTATGTAAGGGATCTTATTTTAATTGCTATCCTGTGTTACAGAAAGTAAATGAAATGACCTCTTAGGCTGCAATCGTTTATCATATTTCTTACAGACTCTCACAAGCCCAGTTCTTACATTCTAATCATTGTTGTTTTACTTTATAATGAGTAAGCAAGGAACTCTATACCATGCTTTACAGTAATCAGCTAACTGAAAGGAGAGATTTCCTTTCCACACATAGTGCTAGGTACCCATATCGCTATACATGAAACAGGATCAGCCCATAGGAAGAACACGTTCTAGTGGTAGAGGCAGAATAGACTATTTCATTTAGCACCCAGCTAAGAAAGTACCCTGTTGGGCACACGTCAATGATGCCAGGCTCTCTGCTTGACGTCATGTGAACATGACTCTAACTGCAAAGGGATCTCATCTGGACTTTGGCCTTCATTTTAATGTGGGTTTAAAGTAACCTCTGCACCACAAACATATTTGTATTGTCTAACAGTTGTCGTTTCTTACCCTGTAGGGTCTAGGGCTATGGCCTTAACTGGGTGAGGAGCAAAATGCCAAAAGGTGTGATCATTGTTTTTTTGGCATTCTGAAAGACTGCTGGCCATCATACACTCCTTGATCTTAAAAATGCAGTGAAGAATGTTTCTTAAGTGGTTGTTTTCTGACCCAAAGTGGACCATTATGTGAATGTCATCAGTATACAGTTGGAAAGACAGTCCCCGTGGCTCTCTTTTTGTTTAAGGTATCTGTTTCATGTGTTTTGTCCATGTGAGCGCTTTGAGGCCTACCAGCTATTTGGCACTATATACAAATTACAATAGATAGACAGAAGATAGATAGAAAACATTTCAAGAGGCAGGCCATGCACTTAATATAGACACTGCAAAGTCTGTGGGAGATGTGTGATCCCCGAGCCACTCCATAGGATGCAGTCCACTCTTTGGTTATAAGATGTGCAATGCTCACTTGGCAAAGTCTTCTCTGGAGAAATAATTCTAGCCCACTGCATCCAATTGCCTCAGCCCATGTTGCAGGTGATGAATACGTATAGAGTGGTCAGACATATAATATGTACCAGAGAGCTGAAAATGGAGGAGGGAGGCAGGACAGAATCCTGATTGTCAGTCATGGAATATGGCATCCTCTTTGCAGTATTTGTTAACTTGGACGAGTAACACCCTTTCCAATATTTTCTCTACTAGAGAATAAGCAGCAGGTTTCAGTTGTACATGGTTGTATGGTCAGTGTTTGCCTGTTTATGATCAGTTTCATCACTGCTTGCCTTGGGGGAGACGGTACAGACCCTGAGAACCCCGTCTTGCTTAGTGCCGACGCTGGCATAGCATCCTGAGGTACAACAAAGACATCTTGTCCCAAGTTCTGAAGTTATAGTTTCAAACATACAAGTCTGAAAATGAAAGTTTGAAAAACATCAGTGTTTAAAAGCTATGTGAAATGTTTAAACTAACTCAAAAAATAAAATCAGTGGGAAAAAGAATACATCAGGGGCAAATTAGACTGGTGATCGCTAAGTAATAAAAAAGAGTATTGAGAGGATTCTCCCCAGTAGCGCCATTAAAACGATGAATGAAAAGGGGGACATGGACCAAGGTTTACTCCATTAGCAGGAGAAAGTAGCATGGATGAATGCATAAGGCAATATTCAGTAAAACATCAATAACATTTAAATGGAAAGCAAAAGAAGTTCGAACAATTGTACAATCCATTTAGGAACTAGCAGTAACAGTAATGCAACATGTTCGAAAACACTGTATTGGCGCCTTAAATTCTAAAAACCTCAATTTCCAAACATAGATTCTTCAAACACTTTATACTTATAACCACACCAAAACAGCCTAAAAAGCGAGCACCATTTTTGTTCTGCCTGGGTTACCGTCATCCATGTATGTATTACATTGTATTATTTACTGTGCGAGTCTGTGTTTGCTTTAATGGGCTTTTACAGCCATCCATGTGGGTTGGATCGGAGTAGTCATTCTATATATAAAATAACGGTTCCATGATTTTCTTTTAAGATGCACCTCTACAACATTCTCTACTTAATTTTTTCACTCAGACTCCAGCAGATGGTGTTTATTTCATGGTACACTCAAGACCTGCAATTTTCTTGAATACACTATAAATGCATTCCCTAATATGTTGCTCGTCGCTGCTCATTTGTCTCCCCCACACCCATGTTGTTGCCTGCATTTGCATTTCAGATAGAAGCAACCGCAGTAAAAGTATTTGTAACCACTTGCCAGCTCCTTTTGCAATTCAGGACGTCCCTCCACTTGTCTTTGCCAGAGCTTTCCTGAACCTGTGGTTAACGCATTTGCCTGGGAACTGTCTTATGCCTCATCACGAGTTGGGTGGTAGCCCTTAAATGTGGCGGTAAAGCTACTACTGCCACATTTAAGGGCTGGCTGTGTTTGGTTCTCAGGGCATGCACTTAGGGTACCCTGGTTCAGCAGCAGTAACGACACATACAACTTTCACCTGCCTCATCACGAGTTGGACGGTATCTGGGTATTATTAACATTCAGCGTTATTAGCGTTAACGTAGGATAAATCGCGCAGAAACTGCTGTATCACGAGTCAGCGACATGCGCAATCATTCCCGGCAATGACGCTAATACCACTCAACAATAATAACACTAACGCCTGACATCCCAGACTAAATAGCGTTAGCCCCGCCGGCATTGCGCGTTAACATTGCATGGTATTAACATGCAGGAAATGGGAAACACTGTGGTGGCCATTTTGAAAATCACAATCCATCATCAAATTAAAGCCCCTGGTAGCCATCCAGAGCAACTGAACCATATTTTGTTTTTTATTTTTGCATTTTCTTTTTATTTACAGTGCACATAACGCATAGGTATCTAGGTGCTAGTTTCATTGTGGAAGGGTAGGTCATTTATAATGCACTTTTATTTTTTTTCAAGCATGAGTGCAGGATTCGATCCTTTGTTTGCTCAGCGTGGTCTTGCTTCCAAGTATATGTCACAGGAGCCTACAAGGGCCAAGTCAGGCCAGGATTGGATCCGCAAACCTACATTTAGCGAGTTTGAGCTCAGTGTCCTTGTGGAGGAGGTGATAGCCCATTATGAGGAGCTGTATGGGGCCCAACAATAAACAAAACAAGCTCAAAGCGCTACAACAACATCTTGACTGACATCAGCAAGAAGGTGTCTGCAGTTGGCCATGTCCGCAGGGATGGGGAAGATTGCAGAAAGCGCTACAACGATCTGCGGGTCCGGGTCAGGGGCACCCCAGCCCAGCACTTGACTGACAGCATGGCAATTGGAGGAGGATCACCGCTACCACCACCAGTGTTCATCCCCTGGGAGAATCGGTGCAGCAGCATCATCAACCTGCCAGGGTTAGATGGAGTTGGAGGAGTGGAGGCAGGCGCTGCCACACAGGAGGCCGAAGGTGAGTGAACCCCCCAATATAAAATGTTATGTGAACAGCCCACCACATCACCCCCAATTTGTATATCCATAACCCAGGCAGTGTGACTGGGTGCAATGTGTGGGAGCCACCACAGGCAACCACAGCAGTACCCATGGGCCAGTGCACCTAGGCCAGCCTTGTGAGCCAGAGCTGTGGGGATGGCAGTCAAGGGACACATCCAAGTGTTATGCAACACACAGCCATGGCGTGGGCACAGCAGTGCACCATTGCCAGCGGGCCGTTGAAACCAGATGCTTAGCAGACAAATGCCGATGACAACAAACAACCCTTGTCATGCCACAACCGGGAAGCCACATTCCAAAGTGTGTCCCCCCTCCCGCACCATGCCCCATGTATACCAACCCACTGCAAAATGCAAGCAGGCCAGACCCGCGCATGAGTCCAAACACCCCATGCAACCCCCCCGCCCCCTGTGAGTACTGCAATGAATGCCAAAACATGTGAGCGAATGTGACCTTATACCATCCCCTATGTCTCCCACAGGCTCACAGGAATCACCTGAGGCATCCAGGGAGGATGAGGCCATCCCATAGAGTGCCCACCCAGGCCTCCTCCAGCACCAGCATCCCATGAAGGGGCCAACAGGGCACACCAATGCCGAAAGACCCACCTCTCCACACCACAGCAGTGCCACACTGACAGCAACAGCCCAACCCTCCCAAGCCATGCCAACAGCAACGTGCCAGCCCTCCAGGACCACATCAACACTGAGGTCACAACCCACCAGGCCCGACCAAGAGGAGGCTGTTGAAGCAGCCCCAATATCGACAACACAGAAGGAGCGAGTGGCAAGCAGCAGTGAACAGCAGGCAGCTGCAGCCCCGCACCTGAACACATGCAAGTGCCTGAAATTATCACAGCACCAGAGAGGCATGACATGGGGAGGTGCACTAGCCCAAGGTCACACCGTTGTTGCCCCTACATCCCGGTGGCTGACAGGGATACACCCTCATATGACTTTTCATCAGGCAGCCCCATCAGGTGCTACAGCGCCCCCGCCCCAGGTACCACACCCCCACCAGGCGCTACAGCCCCCCATGCAGGACAGACTCCCCAGGCAGGGCAGTCCCCAAGGCATCACAGCCCCACCCCAACAACACCCACTAGTCCTATGGCTACAGTGATAGTGCTACTTGACGTCATAGAGGCACGTCAGTTTAGGATCAAGGGCCTTGCCAGAAGACAAAATCAGCATGTGAAGGCCATCAGCCGTGCTGTAAGGGGTGCTACAAAGAGCATGGCCAGGGACAATACCTGCAATAGGATGGTGGTGGAGGCATGTACAGCATCCCTCACACGTTTCGGGCAGAGGGTAAGGGAGCTATGCGAGGGGCTCTCTGCATTTGCAGAACACATACAGGAAACCAACAACCTCCTCCAGCAGCAAATACAAATCCCTGCCTCCATCCCATCTACCTGCACCACCCCCACCGAGTTGTCTCAAAAGCGAACCCCACAACAGAGGTCACAGCACTGACTGCTGCAGCACTCTCCAGAATTCAGTGCACATGGGAAGAGGCTACGTAGTCAGTGATTGGTCTGTGCAATGTCGGCCTGATGGGCCATCACAAGTGACACATGGTTGGGTGTGGGGTGGTGGGACTGTGTGCAGGGGAAATTGTGGTGGGTGGGAGGTGGCGGACTGTGCAGGGGAGTTGGTGGTGGGTGGGGAGGTTGGTGGGGGGTAACAGAACTTTGCACAGGGGAGTTGGTGGTGGGTGTGGGTGGGGTGACTGTGCAGGGGAGTTGATGGTGAATGGGACATGAAGAACTGTGTGCAGAGGAGTTAGTGGTGGGTAGGGGACAGTGGATGGGTTTAGTTTCATATACATTAAGCCTGTTGAAAACAGTCAAAATGCAAGGACAATCATGATTGTGTACTAGTGTTCTTTATTCAAAATGTCCAGGTTGTTTCATGTGTCCAGTCACTGTGATAAAAATAATTGTCAATCAGTGCCTGTCTGGCCAGCCTCCCCTCCCTCACCCCATCACTGTGTGCATCAGGCCTGGCTCCGTCCGCATGGTTCTTGTCATCATCAGCCCCTGGGGGTTGCCTTTCTGCTTCAGGGGGTAAGGGTACATTCTGCTTGAGGCAGATGTTGTTCAACATTGCACATGACAGGACTATTTTGCCTACTTTTTCCAGGGCATTCATGAGGGCCCCTCTAGTATGATCCAGGCACCTGAATCGTGCCTTCAGAAGTCCAAAAGCATGTTCAATACAGATGCGTCTCTAGCTGTGGGCATGGTTGTAGGTGTGTGTGTGGGTCACACACTGTATCATCAGTCAGGTGAGCTCAGGGTATCCTGTGTCACCTGCATGGGATGGGATGACAACATCAGGCATGTGTATCATGCTGGGTCTGCAGATTCAGTACATTCAGCCATAACGCACAGTGGAAATTCGTGTGAGCAGCAGAGCCATGCAGTGTGTGATGGGTGTCCATCCTTCCAATTGCATGGCATGCATTATTTCTACTGTACCTGCACCTTGTGTTGTTGAGATGGCTGTCCAGTGGCGGTTGATGGTTGACTGCGCATGGGATGGCTAATGTGGCACGGGTGGATATGGCACTACATTTAAGGGGGTGCATGGGTCACTTGTACTCATCATGAATAGGCATGGACTCAAAGTTTGGACCTTTAATAGGGTGTAGGAATATTCCCTTCCATTATCGCGGAAGGGACAGTGGGAACCATGTGCCCGGAATTCCATCTGCACCACTCCTTGGATATGGCTGAACCAGTGGTGCATGGAGTCCCACAGGATGGTGCTACTGTTATGACTGCCTGATCAGAGGAAGACGGCATTTGTTTTTTGATGTGCCTGTTTCACTGGATGATGGTACTTGTTTTAATGCACTGATGGGATCCTCTCTGTGATGTTCATGTATATGTTTAAGCCTTGATATTAATTTCACACAGTGCTTTAGGGAATTGGGAGCGGGATCCTCTCACTTCGGAATCCTATCTGGGGCCCTGGGTGGACTCGCTGTTGGGTGATGGGGTGTGGATCTGCACTGCAGCACATTCCAGGTGCATTCTGGTCTGATGTGTAGTTGTGTTTGCAGCAATGTGTGTCCATCACCATGTGTGGATCCAGGTGTGGTGGCTATGAGCATGCTCCCTTGGATGCCCCCCATTAATGGTGCAGGTGCTGCAGAGGTGCATACAGTGCCTCCTCTTGCCTTGCAATTCTCCCTGTGGCCATACTCCCCCTTTTTTACTTCAGCTTGAACATGCATTTTTATCAGGGTTTGTACTCACCCACTATCCAGGTCCGTTGTCCCCTGTGTCTCTCCATGTAGGCCAGAAGTGTGCTGTTGTGTAGCTCCATGGAGTCATGGGTCGATCCAGGGTAGTGGGCACAGCAGTCGCTGATGTTTAGGTGAAGCCACAGGTCATCTGCACATTGAATGAATGGTAGTACATAAGGTGCTGTAAGATTGCCTCATGGGCCTTGGGTGCAACCAATGCAACATGGGTGCAGACGATGGCTGCAATGACGTTGAGCTCTTGTGCAATGGCATAGAACTGTGCATTGAGGTCATTCACCTGTGCCTGGGTGGTGGGTAGTGCCATGTGCAGGTTTATTTGGCATTACAGGGCATCCAGCACCTGGCTCAGGACTGCACTGAATGTCGACTGGGCCATGCCATAGAGTGCTGGAAGGTGCCCATCCCCAGGAACTGCAGGACTGCCACCAGCTTAACCAGTGGGGGGACCACTGTGCTGATGGCAATCCTGCTCCCAATGTCATTTTGTTTAATGGCCAGCAGCTCTGTGATGGTCCCCTGATCCAGCCGGGATGCAGTTACTATCTGGATGTCACTGAGGGCCCAGGGTGATAGCCTGACCATGGGGATGGGTGCACGCCTTGTTCGGGCTGGTCTTCTTCTCTTTCTCCCCATTTCACTGTGCTCCCTGTGCCCTGCCCTGGTTGTCCAGCATCTTTAGCTCCAGGTGCAGCATGTGGAACTGCAGGTCAAAGCTCCCAGTAGAGAATAGCCATGGTGTTGTAAATTGTGCGACTGGGTGTGTCTTTTGTAGCCATCTGGTGTGCATAGTATGCACCTGTGCCTTAATTCCTGGTACTTAGGTTAATTTACCTCCAGATGGAGTTTGGAGCTAATTGCAGCTGTGTTATTGCTGGATTTTGTGCGATAAAACTACTGGAAATGGGGTTGTGATATGTCTGTGATAGCGGGCAGTATTGTCTGTGATGTTATCACCAGCTGGAATAATGTCAGCTGTGCTACCACTGTATTAACACTGGTCCCTTTTGGGTACAGGTAACACTGGCTGTATTAACACTGGTCTCTTTTGGGTACAGTGCTAATTTTGCAGCGTAGTGATCGGGCGGATCGGTATTCCAGGCGGTAATGCCGTTACTGCCACATTTAAGGGTTAATGTCCAACTCGCGAGGAGGCCCACAGTATTGCCATTTGTGGCAGACATGGTGCACCTCCAATGCTGGGATGAGAAGGAGAAGCAGGCAGGGAGGAAGAGGAAACGCAGCATGTTTCCTTGCATGAGGAGGAGGATTTCCTCATGATTGATGAGAAGCGAGAACCGTGTGCTCTCTGAGGGCACGGTTTTCAGGTCCAAGTCACAGAACTCTACTGATCCACTTTGGGAGGTGAGGGCATTGGGAGTTACCGCGAGAGTGGAAGAGTAGGAGGCCTCGGAGCTGACAAGCACGAGAAAGGGGAGGGAAGGCTTCAAGTAGATACTCCCACTGCGGTACTGAAGGACCAGGCACAGATGCTCCTTATGTGGGAAGAGGGTGGCTGCAGCAAACACCTTGGAGGAGTTTCTTCAGATGAGTCCTGACTGGCTAGGGGATATAGAGGAGGATATGGTCTTCAGCTAGCTATGTGAGACTGGTGCTAAATATGAGGGGGTGTCTATCAGGAGAAGGCTTGCGGGGTGGACCAGCATGTGGGGTGCTACAGAAGGAGATGGACCTACCTGAGGGGACAGAGGAGGGAAAGGTACAGGAAGAGGCGTGGTGGAGGAGCCTGTTCCTGCCATGGCAGAGGAGGAAAGCCAGGAGGTGCCCCAAGGGAACAGGTGATCTCAACCCTCATTAGATCCTACAGAGTCCTGGATGTGGGACTATTTTGTCCTGCCACCAGCGGAGGCCATCATGGGGAGGAGCCTGAGGTCTTCTGTGTAACATGGACTGAGTGAAAGGCAGAAGGAAAGCAACAAGGGGGGCAGGGGATACACATTAGGGACAACAGCAATGATGAACCATATGTGCCAGTGGCACATGATGTTGTATCTGGTGCAGGTGTCAAAGAGGATAGCGGCAATGCAGACACTACTATTCCTGGAGTTCTGGTGAGGAGGAAGACACTGGCACTTCCCAGGACCAAATGGCAGCAACGCCAGATGCATTGTGGTCAAGCCCCTGCATCTGTCCTGCATGTCTAATCACCGTAAGAGGCACAACCAACGTGGCCATTAGCATATATATCCCTTTTGGCAGCACCATTGCCAAAAAGTGCACCACTGACAGCACACATTTTTGGGCAGGACCCACTGAATTACATCATGCAGCACAGAGGGACTTAATGCCTTTATTGAGGACTGTTGATTATCTCCAGGGACCTGCACTGCATACCTTAGATGGGCAGCCTGAAGAGGCTTATGGAGCTCCACCATCTTCCCTTCTTTTAGAATGTTGTACAGAGGTGAAGTAATGAAGAAGCCACGGTGGGGGCAGGTCTCACAAAGGGACTAACCTAATTTTGGGAGTGATGACAATCTATGAGAAGGCTTTAAAATGGGTTCCTGCATTCTGTGAAAGAGCCCAAGAACCTAAGTGGGTGGCTGCACCTTTTGACAAACACAAGCACCATAAAGGGTGCTTCTCTGAGAAACTGAGAACCATTGTAGGTGGCTGTTGACCAAATGACTACGGCTCTAAAGAGGTACAGGGTTGGATAGTGAACTTAACTATTCCATATACTTACATTTCTAATAAACCTGAAACAATCTCAATAATAAAAGTGATACAGGCACCGTCTGGCAGGCATTCATTCTTTGTCTGTCAGGGTAGTGCAGACATACCCATGAGGAGGGGTGTGAGCTGGTACAAAAGCAATGCAAACAAAAATACTACTGTGGTACCAAAATAAAAAGAAAATATCCAGCCAAGGTTCTATAAAAAAAAGGATATTTAATTAAACAGACAAAAATTTGCACAACTAATAAAAGCACAATGGACCCACCGCTGTAAGATAAAACACAGAAAACAGACTTTAAATTAAAGGTGCACTCTGAGTTTGTAGACAGGTGTGCTCAGAGGACGCTTTCAGCATCAAAATGTCAAAAACTTTGAATAGGTCTTTGAAAGGGTAGAGACTCAGTTCTTACAAGTCACTGTGAATCAGGCCAGGGGCCAGAACCAAACTCTGTACATTTATTCTTGCTTAACAGGATTTAGAGTGTTGAACTTTCAGTGCTGAGCCTGGGTCAAGTCAGGTCACACTGTTGTCAGCATCCAATGGCACAGAGTAGTTACGCAGCAGTGATGGCTTGCAGGTCAGTGATATGGGAAACATCAGGGGATGTTGGGTCGCTGGTGCTGGAAGACTTCGATGTAGAGAACCACACTCAGCAACAAGCAGGCCTATCTGGCTCAACACAGTGTTGTGATACTGCAGGAGTGATAGCTTTGAGCTTGAAGGGGATAGTAACCAGACAGGCAGTGTTGAGTTGAAGATGCTAAAAGTCTCAGTGGGTCTCAGATTCATTGATACCAGAGCTTCAGCATCATTGTAAAGTGAAACTCTGATATATGGAGGTCGTCAAGCATTGAAATTGAAGATGACGAAAATGGATTCCTTGTAGCAACTTGGATTCTGTTGAAAGTGCTCAAACTGGCATTGAGGCAGGGCAAAGATGCAGGGGAAACCAGGGGTCTTCCCCTGGTTGTTTGATTGCTGGAAGACCCTGTGCAGGGTCTCCAGGCAAGGTGAGTCCTTTCTTCTGCCTGCTTGAACCAGGAAGGTAAGTAGAGAGCAGTTGCAGGGTTCTGTCACCTCAATTGAGCAGGTGCCCTGGTACCAGTGGCCTCAATTGCAGTCTTCACCTCTATGGCACAGGGATTTGGAGCAGATGATTTTCCAAACAGAGTTCCAGGTGAAGTCCAAAGATAAATCAACTAAGGGCAGGGTCTTCCACTATCCCGTGCCCCCTATATAGGCAAAATGCAACCTTGGATTGGTTGAGAGCAAGCCTGTTGTTAAGGGTGCATTCCAGGCTGCTTTACCAAATGTCCTTTGCCTTTGGATTTCACACCCTGAGTGCTATGTCAGCAGGAAGTGGGGAGAAATGAATTAATCTTGGGAGCCCCTGTACAAACCAAGATTGTGAGACCCCTTTGTGGACTGAATCTCCCTACTTGGCTACTGTAATGGCACCCCTTCCTCTGTCTGCCTACATCAAAAGTAGTCCAGTAATCGGCACTCTGTTGATAGGTGGCAATTGTAATGACAAGAGAGCCCTTGAATAAAATTTGCCAGGAAAAACCCAGGGAGTGTTCTGTAATCCATGGAGGATGTGACAAGACTTCTACAGGGTGTCAGAGGTGAAACTTCATGGATGGGTGGGACCTTGATGTATTGTTGTGGCTAGATAGCTTAATAAACACTAGGCTCTGTCATGCAGGAGTCTCTGTTCACCACGCTGGAAATAAAATGACATCAAATTTGTGCGGTTATATAAATGTTCAATCTGTGAAGGCATCATGAAGTGAGACACATACAACAGACTTAAAGTTAAAAAAAATATATATTTATTAACTTAAATGTCAGGATTGTTGAAGGCCTAACTTGCCCTATGCTAAGGTGGGATTTCCCTACCCAAATAAAACTAAGTACAGTTTGAGTGAAAGAGTTCAGCTTAAAAGTCTGTTTGTGACCAAAACCTATCCTTGCCCTCAGTAACTAAAGCTAACCAATGTGCAGGGATGTCAAAGTTAAAAGAAACAGTGTTCAACTCAGAGTTCTGAGCTTCTTCCAGCTCACAGCTTTCTTTTAGCTCCCCAAACATAATACATTTCCATGTAAAAGACTCAAGGTTATCTTTCTCCAGTTCAAGGTGATACAGTTCAAAACCAATCCTTGTGGTTGCCTTCCCCATGTCTCAAGTGACACATTCCTAAAACAAAAAGGGCCTTGAGATTCTGTTCTCAAGACAACAAGTGTGGTCCCTTTAAGTCTCAGGGTACCCTTCCCCAAGACTTCAAGTTCACCACTTACACCTCTTTCTGGCTTACCTCGCTAGTTCATTTGCAGTGGCTTCATTGGGCTGTTTCACAGTGTCCTTATCTTTCACCATTCAGGGCTCTCTGGTCTAGGCACAGTTGTTAGACCACATGATCCACCCTTCACAGGTCACGCAACCAGGATTCCCGGGATCCTCTGCCCATACAGGCTCCTTGGCACTTGCTCCTGGGCACCGAGTCAACTTAGTTCGTTGTATTGGCCTCTTGGCTTTATGTGTATTTTTGTACTCCTCTGGCTTCTCCTTCTTTAGCCTTGTGACTTTGCCACCATATGCAAAACACCTCTTTCCAATCTGTGGCCTTGCCTCACTACATTCGCTCATAAAGTTTCAATGGATTGCTCCCTCTGCCTTTAATGTTCTTGACTTCAAGGTTTGAGTTAAATTGTTGTGCAACATGCAGTCAATGTTGTTTATTTTCAGTTCAGTGTTCAATGTGCACATATGCTGCTTAATTTTAAGGTTCCATTCAATTCTGTATTCAATATGCACTTGTTTGCTTTAATGTTAAGTTTCCATTTAGTTTGGTATTCAACATGCATTTATTTGCTTACTTTCAGGGACCGTGGTTCACTTGCGGTCCCATAGGAGCGCCCCGGTGCTTGAGCTCTGTCCCTACACTCACCAGTCTTCTGTGTCTCTTTATGATGGTTCCCGTGACTTCCTCTCGGCTTCTAAAGCTGGGAAACCCACCAGTATGAGCCCTGCTCACCTACAAGGTGTTTCCTTCAACACACCGGCCCCTCCAATGCTTCTTCCTGGATGCGAGAAGCGTTCTCTCTGCTCCAGGCTAATTCTGCTCGCTCTAGGTTATCGAGGCTCCCAGACTTGCAGAAAGTACACAGCCTACTCAGTTCGGGTCACACAATTACTCTTAGATGACTTCCAGGGTCCTGGCATGTTCTCCGACCCCACCACGGCTACCTCCACACAAGGATCTCCTGCTGGTCCTCCCCACACCGGTCTCCCTGTTGCTCCTCTCATTGCTTGGCTGGTCTCCCTTTATACACCTGCAACCCCTTGACAGGCTGCCCTAGACAGGCTACCCTCACAGCTCTTTGTAGGCATCTTCCTCATCCCAGTATTAAAGTGGTGAAAGGGTGTAGTCTTTATTACTTTTAGTACTGTCAAGTATCACCTATGGGAAATTAATGGAGCTGGTTTATAACAGCCATAAAGGAGGGGAAGTGTAGGGAAATACTTCCCCCTACTCTTAATTACAACAAGGGTAGCTCCACATTTCATTATCCACATTTCATTATCTACATTTTAACAAAGTTCTGAATTTTAACTAGGGCCAAGGGTATGAGGCTCATATCTGTGACTTAAGGGTATGAGACCCAGGCTGAATCTAAATAGATGCCAATGTTGGGAATGCACGCAACACATGTTAGAAAATAATCAATTTGCTCCACGATACCACAGTTGTGGGCTGAGTTGCACTATAACTAAAATTAACATGAAACTGACATACTAATTTACCTTACCCATTTAACATATAACAGATTCCCCTAATAACATTAAGTGCAAACCAGTCCATGATATAAATTTGGTGCTGATTGATGGACATGCATGGTGGTCTGTAGATTAAATAAACTAAATGTGCAGGCTAAAAGCTGTGCTCTGTCTTAAAGTGTGGAATGTGAGATCCATTCTGCGAAAGACATTGCATTATTTAAGAGCAGGAAGCGCTGGATGAATGTAACTTTTCTCTTCAGCGCTGCAGTTTGAATGTCGGTCAAAGCCACAAAGAAAATCATGTGCTATTTAATTGGCTAGTTTGTTAAGGGGGGGTTCTTTGAATGACACATGAGTTTGAGAAAAAGGCTTGAACCAGAAAGGGCGATCTATATTTAATGTGGATATCCATTTATGAATTGAGCTTTTGATAAATAAATAACAGGCTCCTAACTGCCAAGGATTGTGAGAGAAATATTCAAGGTTTCCTCATCAGACTGTGCTCTGGCCAGCAAGCAACAGATGTGTAACTGAAGCTTATTATTAGAAAAGCTATTTAATGTGTGTGAGCTTTCAAATGAAATGCATTTTATCCATTTTCAAGAATAATCCACTGCAAAGCAGTACAGCATAATCCAACTGTTTCGTCATTGTCGGATTCGTAACATTTTATAAAGTCACAAAAGAGAAAAACGAATTGGATAAGCACTTTTATTATGTGTCTGAATTATTGTTAGCACATAGACAGAGGTCCAACTGGTGCTAAGCCTATTTATTTTGTACGTTGAATTTTCAGCAGTGCTGCGTGCGAGTACAACTAGTTGGTTGTGAAATGATCAATGTGTTTTGAATCACAGCCAAAAGGGCATATGTGGTATCTTACATAAGATACCACAGGAGGGAATGAGCTAATGATTCAGAGTTCAGTACTTGTTTACCGTTAGTGACCTTGGTAAAATAATTATTAGGCAGCATTTTGAAGTTAGTATCACCCCTAAAAAGATACCCCAATACATTTACCACAATATATTACCAGGAGCTAACAAAAATACACCTATACCAAAATACCACAAGATACCATGAGATACTAAAAATATAGCCCAAAAAGATCTCCAAAAGGATCCGCCACCCAGGTGATCCTTCCTTGCTTCTCCAGCCCCGGGGTCAGGGTCCAAGAGCGACGGCCTTCCCCTAGCTACCTGCGCAGAGGATCCAAGAGGAGTAGGAGTGACAATTCCCTCTGGTTTCTTACAAATCTCAGTAGCCATCATACCAAAACCAGACATGGCGTATTTTTAATTTTTAACAACTGCCAGCTGACGTCTGTGGTGCGCAATTATAGGGTAATGAACCAGAGGTGTATGCATTCAAAAATCCATCTATGTCATTTGGAACTTTGTGTTCCAGAAACTGTGTTCAGGAATTCACATTTGACCTTTGAATCTGCCCTGCTGTCACTGCAGGGCAGTTGCTGGCATGTCAGGAGATAGTCCCAGCATGGTGCATGTGTGTGTAATGCTTTTTGGCAAGGATCCTTTTGACTGTGGGGTCTAATTAGAAGATCTCGCTTTCAGAGACAGAATTACCTGCATCATGTTATAATTAAAAATCGAAATAGCTCAGGCTTTTTGGCCTTTGCAGATGGCATTCCAGAACTGTGACGGTGCTTTGGGAAAATCCAGGAATCTAAGGGTTGGATGTGCATTGTGGAAGAACCATAATCCTTAGAAGACAGCTCTGCCTAAGAAAAACCTGAGACCCTGACGGGGTGGGTGTGAGCAGTGAGAGTACCTGTGAACCTTATTAGACAGGTGTGACCTGTGCACTATACAAAATCTGATAAAATCTGTGAACCTTTGCGCTGTAGCTATGCACTTTGAAAACTCCCGAGAACATTACGGTTTGGCTGCAACCTTTGGGAGAACTTGTACCACAGGTGGTGGCTGAGACCTGTGGAAGCAACCGAACATTTTTAAGGGATGCTTGTGCACTATAGGAGAAAATTAAAATATTTACAAAGTATATGTTTGCTAAAATAGCAACTTGTCATGGCCTCTCAGTAATTATCACTACAACAGAATTACATTTGCCATCCACATGCATCATGAAACAATTCAGTTCCACTTTTCCATATCTGACATGCACTGAGTAACAAATCATCAGCATCATCATTATCATTCAGGCTTGTACATTTGCTATGGGTAGATGTTATTCCATAATCTTCTGATATTACATAATTGCTCATGTATATAAATGCCAATTGTTCAACATGCAGCACAGCAAGTCTCCTCATTTAGAGACACTAATGCCAGCAGCAGAGACAATGATTTCATACTGCACACTGGCAGGGGTAGCTTAGTAATTTAGCAGCAACTCGCACAAGCGCTATTGCCCAGAAAGACAATTGTTTTCCCATTAGTGTAATGAGAATCATGCCTTCCCACGAGTGACATAGTCAGTAGAGAGGCATCAAGCATCGCTGTGGCTGATGGTTTGCTGTCTATTCCGGTGGATATCTTAATGCTCCTATGGATGACTGTATTCCATATGCTCACGTCATCTTCCTTGTAGGCAGTACTCACACTGCTGAAAAGATTTCAACATGTGTCAGTGTCATGATCATGCCTGGAGAATATAAAGCAGTACACGCTAATCATATTGAGAACTCTGTGGTACACTTCTCTATTTGGAAGAATTATACTACAACAGAGACTCAGACACCTCCAGCCAGTCATTACCAGCACACTTGTAGACCTAGGAGCTGTCCTATTGGTCTTGGAAGGAATAGGCGTCTATGCCTCACTTTGGAATTCTCTTGGCCATGTTGCCTTTTGAGTCTATTTAAGCCATGCCCATTTTCAAGCATGTGCTCACCATTAATGAGAATTTAAACACGTTTTTCTGCACCTGTTCATCCACCTCTGAAAAGAGAAAAAACATGCAAGGCTCAGTTTTGATTATTTAATTTACTACTACACCATAGGCCTTGTTGGCAATGGAATGTATTTTACAAAATATATATAAGGATTGCATGGACTTGTTAAGGCCTTATTATTTATTGGGCATATTTTACAGAGACTTTGCTAAATGTTGCACATTCAGAACAAACATCAGTGAATCGATTGGACAATTAACTGCCACCACTAAAGCCAATTTGATTCAGGCAACATCAAAAACATTTCTAGAGACTCACAAAAAGTATTGCTGCCAGTGATGCTACTGTGAACTCACATCTCCAACACTCACTGAATAAACTGGAAATCACTCAGACCACTCCCACCCTGGGCCAGCCTTCGAAGGGAAGAACTGTGTAGCTGTTCTAACCAGCCAAGTCAATGAACTGAATTGGCATGCGATGCAGATCCTGTCACCGCCATATTCATGGTGAAGGTTGAGCAAGTGGAGACATTCTAGGCAGAAAACCAAGTTTTCATTTAATGGAAAATACCCCAAGATAAAGGGTCAAGTGTAGAATGAATAAGTGGCTGATTTAGTAGTCCCCATTCCCCCACTGGTATCTTTGCTGTCCTGTACCATCAGGGTAGTGGAGATTCTGATAGGACTAGTGGCTAATACATGCCATCCCTGCAGGATACTCAAGTAAGACATTACTGCTAGTGAGTGCTATGATGCCCATTGATGTTTTCATAATCTGTGAGCTTGCCAAGCCTGTGCAGTTTGCAACATATGATAAATTTGGGAATTTTTCTGCTACTGTGTTCTTGCATCAATTGATGTTGTAAGTGCTTCAGCAAAGCATCCATTCACAGTGTTTCCTTATCTTGATGCGTCCTGCGTTTCAAACACCCCTACACTAAGACATGGATAGGAAAAGCTGTTACTTTTACTTTGAAACATCGGTCCACAAAGGAAGCCAGTAGTTAAATGCAGATCCCTCACAATCTGTGCTACATTGACATCACTTGCCATGACACTGGTCCTCAATGTGTTGGTTAAGTTGAGCTCAAGCAGGTACAATAGAGGGAGGACCTTACTCAGGGATGCATAGCTCTGCCTAACCTGCTTGTTGGCTTCTTTGAAAGGTCATAGACCATCAGAGCAGTCATTAGACTGCAGATTCCACTAACAGTTATAACAATTCTCATCTAGAACTCTGCTGAGAGTGCTGAAGTAATTGATGATGTTATTGCAATGATTACATAGCCTGCCCAACAGACTAGTCCAATCGGTTTCAACTAATGTCTTCAAGTTGAACAGTGGCAACTTGTGGCACACTTTCAGTTGGTGCATTGGATTTTTGGCATTGTAAACTCGGCTGAAATTGGAGCAGATGTTCTGAGCAACAGCCAGCATTTTATTTGGACGCTAAGAGTGTGAGCAGGAGGTGAAGGATAAACACAAATCTGGGGTATGCATTGTCTTGATAATGTGTAAGTCAGTATAAGATATCTGATACATTGCCTGCTGCAAAAAAGCCCAAAATCAAACTACAATGCCTTATCGAGTGAGCGGCCACCTCTTCCACCTTCTAACAGTTAACAGCTCCCCAGTATTTTCCGCCTTGAAACACTTGAATGTAAAATCTGTCAGATGGGTATACCCAATAACTTGTAGACACCTGGGGTCAAGGTCATGACATACAAAATGTGCGTCTCATGGGAACTAAATTCAATTTGGTTTCAATTGCACAATGTTACCGTCATTTCAAACATCAATCCTCAAGGAAGGACATGGAGCAAATAACAATGACAATCAAATAATACCATTTAATCACATAAATTCAATTATTTATAGAAAGAATATACAACAAACAACATTAGATAAAAGGTGTACATAATCATATTTCATATTAATAAATCAAATTAAGTGCAAATAGTTCACCTTATGCAAACATTGCTCACTTGCAAAAACAGCATCACATTCATCACATTAAATAACATTCAATGGGCCTCATTACGACCATGGCGCTAAGGGATTACCGGTACCGGTAAGGGTACCCGTACCGATAATCCCTTAGCGCCTGATTACAAGGTCCCTTTGCGGGTTCCACCTTTACGGCTGCTTTTACCAGCCGTTAAGGAATGGACCCGCAAAGGGACCTTGGTGCTAATTACGGTACCACAATTTGCGGTACCGTAATTACCGCCTTCCCCATTCCCATTATGCCCTATTGGGCAAAAATGGGAATGGGGAAGGGCCATGGAGGAAGGGGGAATTACCGCCCCGCCAACCTTGTAATGGGGTGGTAATTCCCCCTTTCTCCATGGCAGAGTCGGTAAGTTACCGGCCTGGACCATGGTGCTATTAGCCCTCAGAGCCGCCTTAGGAATCCCAAGAAGAGAGCATACCTAAGATGTCAGAAGACAATCTAATTGGCTCTCTACAGCGGACAAAATTAAACTTAAAAGAGTACCACTAACATTCAAAAGTATGAATGATTTAGCCCCCAAATACCTAACAGAAAGGTTCAAAAGAAGAACTTCCAATAGACCTACCAGAGAAGTATGTACCAACCAGCTAGTTGTGCCCCCATTTAAACTGAGCATTGCCGGATGCAACAGCTTCCCTGTCAAAGCAGCCCAGTTGTGGAACTCCCTCCCATCCTCTTTAAGGTCTGACCAATCCTATCCACACTTCAGACTTAACTCTATTAAATGGCTCAAAGAAAACAACCTATAACTGACCGACACCAGGACTACCTACGTCTTGCCCATCTGTTAACCTGTAGCTGAACGCATACTTACATGCTCATCTCCCCCGCTTACTCCACCTTGCTTTTTGACTGCCCATGTATACTGTGTATACACCTCTGTGTACAAATACCTGTGATTATAACTCTGTATATAACTCTGTGTAAAAACATGTAGGGTGATCATTATCCTGTTGTCAATGTATCCTGTATCTACTTGGAATCTGTAACTGTAACCTGTAAGCTTAAAGTATTCTTGCACACGCGCCCGGATACCTTCGGGTCTGGCACGCGCTATAAATAAATAAACAAACAAACTTGTCCGCCATTAAGCCATGTGGACGAACTGAAAATTTACTTTTCCAAGTTTGTCTTAATTTCACCCTTGACGAATCACAGAAGAAACAGCTGACTCTGTTTTGTTCTGGGAAGGATCCTCCCGATCTAGTTGGAACGCAGCTTGCAGTCTATCTTTATTGCAAAGTCAAGTTTTTGAACCTCCACATTAGCACATACAGGCATGTATATGCATAAGTAGAACAGGTTACATCACTATGAACCTACTACAGTAACTCTACTAAACTCTTGATTGAGTCCTTCATTGTTGCTGTATGGCATGGTTGACCTATGGGATCTGTGAGACCAGAATGTTGCCATAAGTCAGAATTCAACAATGTACGCCGTTGGTCAGACAGTGTTCTTTTACCTACTGTTTATTCTGGGGAAACAAACAACCAAAAACAATATTTCACGTTGGTTGGTTGAGTTTTATTTATATAACAGGTTATTTTAATGTGTTCATTCTTGCTAGAGGGGCTCCCAGACGTCTTTCTGAATGTTTAAGAAGTTGTAGTTTTTCACTCCAGGTTACCCAGGGTAATCCAGATGTGGCCCCCTTGATCACTGTACTTAGAGAGGCAGATATTCATCTCACTGATGTGGCCCAAAAAGGCAGAAACACATGTCTGGGGTTGCTGATGGTGCTCTTGTTCAGAGAATTGCCTAGCGTTTCAGTGCTGGACTGCCCAGGTGGCTGGGGCCAGACCGATATGCAAATGGATAGGTCTCATCTGTGAAAGTACAGTGAGCTAAAACGGGGTTTTAGACCATCCTGAGGGGTTACCTTCTCATAGAAGAAGTTATTTGGCTGTGTTAATTCTCAGTAGAGGGACTCCCAGACCTTTTTGTGAATATACAAAATACTCCTTCACTGTTTTTTATGAGATTGTTTGCCAAGAAAACCCCAAAGCACCATTAACATACGGTTGTGGCAAAAATAAATTGCACGGAAGAAATGTGTCTTCTACTGTACTTTGGGCATTTAATGTACATTTGTTTTGTACAAGCATAAACACGTTAACAGTGGTATCTAAAACTCATTAACAGACTCAGGTGTAGGGCCGTACATTTGATAGCTCCTAAACAGCCAATGCTCATAAGGTGGCTTGACAAACTTAGGCAATTTAGTCCCTCCATTGATTAAATTCACACTTTAAAATGTCAGTCCTTTCTAGACCAATGCACTGTTCCTTTGATGTTTTGTCTCTTGACCTCTCTGCCCATTATCAATAATGATAATATTGTGTATATGGGGAATGCTGTTTCTACTGGCCACCTCCTCCACCGATCTCTAAATTTAATGTCTGCTTTTCCTGGCCATTTTAGGTCATAGTAGTCCACAGAATAAAGCATTGATGGAGAATCGTGCACCCATCTCACATGGCTGCACATGATTTTCAAGGTTGAGTGTCTAATCTTGTTTTTTAATTCATATTTTATTGAGTTAAGGAGCTGAGCAAGCTTTAAAATATAACGCCAAGCCAATTAACACCAACAAGCTATAACAATATCCATAACAATAGAGGCAAATGCTAGTTTAAGCTATTGCACTTTCCCAGCAAGACACACAAGATGAACAAAGGGAACTGCAGGGACGAAGGGCTGAAAGAGTTCAAGAAACGCATCGTAGCCAACCATAAATACTGCTCAATGCCATTCCTATTTTTTAATCAAACATTAACCTTCTATTGTCGGAAGGGCAAAACCATTCCCAAAGTCCAGGCCTTCAAATAATGTTGGGTACCACCTTTTTTGGCAACCAGCAGTCCTCTTACCCACTGTTCCTTTGTCCCCATCCGAGCTCCCAGATCGACCTCCTCCACAAGAAAATTACTATTAGACATGATAAAACCCAGATAACCTTTCACTCCCTATAACAATCAGATCTGAGGAATCATTCTGGTCATTCAGAGCCATGGTGAAAAAAAGATAATTCACCTGCATGCTAATCTATACTGTAACCTGTACATCTATTGTAACCTATCATCCTGTACCTGACATGGACCATACTGTAACCCGGTCCATATGCTACCCATTATACTGCACTTGTATGTGCAACCTCTCTGTAACCTATGTCTTGCTTCAAGCACAATGCGCCCAGCTACCCGAGGGTTCGGCCGCACTTTATAAATAAATAAACTAAACTGAACTATACTAGGTGTGGCAAAACATCAAAAATTTGCTCCACAGAATAATTGCCAAATTCTGAGCTAAATGCTCCTGCTTTGTGAGGCAAACCGTGAACTTTAAGGCATAGACATGACATTTCAGGCAAAACAAGCTACATTTATAGCAAAAAGTGAAATGCACTGATAAGTGGTGACTCAGGCAACAATCTGTTACTCTGGCAAAGGAAAAACCCATCTCCCCACCCTACTGGTCTCCTTTGTGAAGGTTTGGGACAATCACCCAAGACTGTCATTCATCACTAAAATACTTCAATAAAATGCTCTTAGCTTTCAGGCCTTTAATGAAAGGAAATTGCCAATGAAAAGAACATGCTTGGAATATAAAGAGAGTGAGTTTAGTCTGAACTCCTGGCAGCTGCAATGACATTTCCACCACAATGCCCGTAATATCGAATGTGGAAGATTTGGGATCAGAGCACGTAGTGCAGATTCAGGACATAAGTGACACAGTGATTGTGTTTAAATATGTCTCTATGTGACCACAGACGGTAACCGCGTCTCCGATCGTGTGAAACGATGGAATCTAGGAAATCAGTAGAGGACAGGTGTGTTTGTGAATGCCGCAAACTTACTCAGTCATTCGTATATTGAAACGTCAGAGGTATCTGGAGATATTGGGAGTGCTATTTTAGACAAGAGTCATACCTGCATGACACATTAGGGCGGTAACACTTTGGCCGTATGCCCGAGTGAAACAATATGATTACTCACTTTGCACTAAACACCTCGATATGTATTAAGTTCTTTCCTTGGGGAGGTACCGCAGACTGGATTGTTGCATATGACGTTAAGCCCCATCTGCCTCTGTTGAGTTCTTTACCATCAGAAGAGAAAGACTTTGTGAAGTTTCTCGTGGCGTGTGAGAGTACTAAATAAGTGATGTTAAATTAATAGGTAATCCAGTCATAATGTGCATAGGAGATGCAGCCATTACATGGGCTTTGTTGTCAGTAAATAAGCTTTTTTCCTATCAACAAATGGAAGCAGACCCAATTAGTTAACAAAGAAGTAAATGGCATGACATGCATTGCAGGATTGATGCTGTGCATATCTGAAGCAAGTTGCTCTTGTGGAGGGCACCAATAAGAAAGAGCGTCAGTGATAGTAATCCCATACTACGTGAGGCATCCATGTTGTAGCCCCTCAAGTTAATTTCAGATACGAGTCTTGGTTATTTTCTATAGAGATAGATTGATATCTTCTCTTTGAGATTTTAATTTGTATCAAGACATAAGCAATGATGCATACATTACAGGATTTCCAGGAGGATAGATCAGTGGCACCGTGCTGGCCTTGGAAGCAAGACGTCATGAAGCAACACAGGTTTGGTCACTGGATCCGCGCTTAAAAACCTGTGGGTATTATATATGGGCGTTATAAATGTGCAACTAAGACAAGAAAAAAACTATTCTGTAACAGCACCTCGATGCCCCCGGGCTGTGTGAGTGCTTTAAAAATGCAAATAAAAAAATTTAAAAAAGGATTGATATGGCACATTTTCGAAGAAAGCTGTTCATCTTGAGAGTCATAAAAAGAAGTAACACGTGTGCTGCAAAAATAAATATTTCCTATCCACCCGGATGTAGCATCAGCTGAGGTCATTTCACAACATAGGTCCAAACCTCTTCTTTTTAATGAAGGTATAAATAATTGGTATTGTAATAATAGTGATTTCAATAGGTTTTGTTTGTAGATTGGTTTAATCAGATGGTCATCTGGCCAAAGAGTGCATAGGATCCATCTTGACTTCCAAATTATTGTTATGTCCTGATGAAGGCCCCCTTGATTGCGTTTAGGAGACATCATGGATGAGTGTACTCCTTTGTAATGGGCCCAAACACATATAGTGTCGACATTTGTTTTAGTATTTAGTATTTTGTATTTTCTGTTCATCTAATGAGGTCATGTATTAGCCTTGAGAAGAAAACTTGGGCTTGAACTTGAGAAGTGTTATGATCTAGCAGGGATAGTGGTGAGCCAGGCAAATGTGAAATATTGAATTGTGGGCAGTCATATGTACATCTAGCGAACAAGTAAAAATAGAGACTAGTTCAATGGTCTCAACTTCTGGTTGTGTGAGTCATGTTTCCTCAATGTAAGCGAACACACTGGATTAATCTTGATTGTAATGCACTTTGAAGCACTTGCATTTGTTTTGCCTACTAACACTGTTGCACTTTAAATCATGTAATTGGAGACGTATATGCAAGTAATTGTTTAGTGATGTCTGTGTTTTTAGTGAATGTAAAGTATGAAATAAAATATTATATGTTTGTGCATTTAAAGGTATTATGAAAAGTGTATTTCGTATGAACAGGGGTTGATGACCTGATTGAGTCCAGTGTATGAGACATGTGTGGACTCTGATGCACATACTTGACAAACAAGGCAAGGTGTCCTACTCTTGTTCTTTATATTTTGATGCTAGTTTCTCTTTATGTTGGGTAGGTGTCCTTTCTGTGGATAGAAATAGGGGTGTACCAAAGTTGGATTACACTTAAATTGCCACATACACATGTCCATGATCTCTGACCCATACCTGTGCACTAGTACCTTCCTGTCTATAAACTCTCACTCTTTAAAGTGTATGATATATGGCCATTCTGAGTTCATGAGTTCATGAGTTCATGACCTCTGACCATTTTGAGACGAGCTCTGAACCTTTGAAGCCAATGAGCACTGAGTCTATGTTTTCTATAATCTCTGATACTTTGCACTGTATAAACTCCGACCATTTCCAGTCTATGGACCTTCAAACCTGGCATACACTGATCATGTGGCATCCAGTACAAAGATGCCAGATGTCTAAACTGGCAATTCCTCTGAGTGAATTTCCATTGGAGTTAAAATATTGTGTTTGCACTGTTTCGTAGATGACACTCATTTAGATCATCTTTTATAAAATAGTTTATGCAAAGGGATGAATAGAATGGATTTTAAGAAAGCTCCAGTTTGTGCAGTTGAAGTTCTCAATGACTTCCAGGAATGTAGGCTAGTAATATTGTATAAAAATATGTATTCACTCATATATTTGCTTATATATGTATTTGTAGTGTTTGTGTCAACCATAGGCAAAACCGGCTCATGCGACTTCCAGAGAAGGGCAGAGAGTAGGGGTGAATATGATCATTTACTGTTGTCTGGGGGAATTTGTAGAGGAAAGAACACCAGAGTGTTCCATCACGGAACGAAGCGGCACGCCAATCCACTCCTAAGCAAGATCTTAAAATATGCCTATTGAATACTCGCTCCCTCAATAAACACGCACACTGCGTACATGACAGGATCGTAGAGGAACAAATAGATATGTTCTGCATCACCGAAACCTGGTTTAAGAACCCGATAGGTCCCACTTGCGATATTGCGGTCCCAGTGGGTTATTCCAACTTCTACTCCAATAGACAAGATGGTCAAGGGGGTGGTGTCGCAGTTATTGCAAGGGTCTCTATCCATATGTTCCCCAGCGATATTTCATGCTCAGGTAGCGAAATCTTGCACCTTAAACACCTTCCCATGGCCAACAGCAGCCTTAATCTTATTGTTCTTTACAGGCCCCCCTCTTTAACCCCAGAGTTTAATGAGCAGATAGCACACCAGCTCAACATGCTTACAGGGCCAAATACAGCGACCTTTATCCTAGGAGACTTTAATCGTTGGTACGGGGATTCCAATGGCAAAGAAGCTAGCAACCTTCAGAGTCTGCTTAACAATATTGATTTCAAGATTGATAACCAGGAACCCACGATGGACAATGGTCACATACTGGACTGGGTTGTCACTAACAATCTGGAAACTCGTGACTTTGTGACAGAACTGTGCATATGGTCAGATCACCATATTATAACATTCCACATCTCCTTGCCTTACCCCAAGCTCAAAATTCCCAACCACCCCATCTCAGCGACATACCAAAATTATAAAAACATCGACAGGAATCTACTTGCTTGCCAATGTGGAAAATAGTCAAGGTGAGAAGGACTCATGGGAATCCCTCTTAACTAATCTATTAAACCACCTTGAAAAATTAATAAACCAAGCAGCACCGCTTCAAACAAAACCATCCAGACCAGTTAAGAAACAGCAACTTTGGTTCACTAGTGAACTCACAGAACAAAAAAAGGTTAAGAGAAATAGAGAAAACAGTTGGCCAAAAAATCCCTCGTCTGCCAACAAAGCTTCCTGGAAAGAAAGTGAAACTAAATACAAACTTATGATACTTGAAGCCAAGAAAAACTATTATAACGACCAAATTACAGCTGCTGCTAATTCCACTAGTAAACTTTTTAACATCTTAAAATCAGTGGAAAAACCCATCGCCATTACTCCCCCTTTTTCACCAACACAAGAAGAATGTGATGCCACCCAGACCACCTTGTTCAATAAAATCTCAGAAACCAGGGACACTATTTTAAACTCATTGATGAAAAAAAGACGTCAATGACCATGCCCCCAGAGATCTCATTCCACTCTCTGAAACCTTGACGTTTTCAGAAATCACAGTAAAGGACATGACTAAAACGCTCACCTCTATGAAACCTACCACCTGTGCAGAGAACATTCTCCCTCCTAAAATAATCTTGGACAACACAGACATCTTCGCACCGATGCTAACCAAAATCATCAATGCACCCTTTAAAGATCAGGAAGTACCTAAGGCCATTAAAAAAGTTACAGTAACACCGTTGGTCAAGAAACCCAACCTCGACCAAAGTGATCCCAACAACCTGAGACCCATTACTAACTGTAACTTTATATTAAAAATCATGGACAGGATCGCCACTAGTCAGTTACAGGCACATGTGTAGTCAACAAACTCCCTCCACCCTCAACAATCAGGTTCGCCATGCTTGATCTACAGACTAAGATGCTTAGCATAATTGACAAAGGAAAGGCAGGCCTCCTCATCCTTCTCGATCTAAGTGCTGCGTTTGACCTATTGGACCATAACTTACTCCAGGCCGCTCTGAAGAAAACACTAAACTGTTCAGATGAAGCCATTGGCTGGATAATGTCGTTCCTAAAAAACAGGTTATCCAAGGTCCATTGGGGCGACACGTTCTCCGTAGAAAAGGAAATTCTATGCGAGTTCCCCAAGGCGCTAGCATGTCACCATTACTATTTAACATCTACTTGAGCTATCTATGCCTTGTCCTCGATCATATCAACGCATTCTTTACCAACTACACCGATGACACGCAGCTGGTGTTTGAGCTAAGTGGAGATTACCAGAAAGATAGTGACCAGCTCACCATGATATACAACAATGTGGAACATTGGATGGATTCCAATTGTATGTGCCTTAATGGACAAAAAACAGAGCTTTTGATATTCGGCTCCTCAGCAGTCAGAGCTAAACTATCTACCCCGTACAAATCTTTTAACATTAAAGACACACAGATTCAGGTCCTGAGTAAGGTCAAAACCCTGGGTATGATGCTTGAAGCATCTTTGGGGACCAATGCGCCGGCACAATCCATAAAAGAAAATTGTGCTTACCACCTCAGAAACTTAAATCCATCTGGCCCTACATATCAGAGGACAACAGTGCCACCGTTGCTAGAGCCATCATAATGTCTCGCTTGGACTATGGCAATGCTTTGGTTCTGGCTGCCTCCAAAAAGTGTTTACATAGTTACCACGTTGTCCAGAATAATGCGGTAAGGATTGTTAAGCAGAAGACCAGATCACAACACATTAGTGACTCCAGAAGGGAGCTACACTGGTTGAAAATCGAGGATAGTGTACACTTCAAGGCTCTAACAATCGTGCATAGATGTATCCATGGAAAAGCCCTGGCTTACTTAAAATCCAGGATTCAATCATATACACCAGGCAGAACACTAAGATCATCCCATCTTGGCAAAATCACAGTGGCTCCACATAAACTTAAATGTGGCCTTGGCAGATCCTTTCCAATACTGGCAGCCGGCCTTTCGAATAATCTCCCCATTCACATTAGACTGGAAATCAATTATTTGCGCTTCCGCAAACAAGTGAAAACTCTTATCTTCAAATAATCTTTTGTAGAAACCTATAACCTATAACAAGGCTCTGTGCTCATCTTCTTGCCAGTCCCGTTATGCAAAGTTTTCGTCCTTGTGATGTGTTCTTGTTTCTGCGCCCTGTGGGCTACCGGCGCAATACAAATATTAAATAGATTAAAAAATATATATATAAGTAGAGGTTCTGAAGGCAATGAAGGCTTGAGCCTGCCTTGAACCAAATGTCCGGCTCTAGCCAGACTCTGGAGTCTTCGTGACTACATAGCCAAAGCAAAGTTGAGCCAAATACCCTGAGGCCTGTCACTCTTGCTCTCTGCACATTAAAAAAAAAGACACTCTGCCATGAAAAGAAATGATTTGATCAAAAGGCAAATATCTTATTTTATTGTCTTCTGACTGCATTTATAATTTACAGTTTGTTCATATTAATTCATATTAATTCATATTAATGTTAAAAAGTCTTGTACTGCAAATTGTTGCAACTTGCATGGTCTCTTGGTGCTCTGCTCAGCGGGAGAAGAGCAAGAGAGCTGTTATGTGCTGTTGGCAGCTTCAGTTCGGAGAAACCGGTCATTGAGCGTAGGTGCGTTTTCAGTTGGTAGCCGTCATGTGGTGTCGGGGTGTGATGTGTATGGTTTGATATCATGTTGGGTGTTGTGAAGTGTGTGCAGTTTGTGGTTCTGTAGAGGCGTGGTTGTCTTTAGTTCAGTGTAAGAGTGACTATGCAAAGGGGTGAGATTTTAGTATAGTTGGTTAGTGGCGCTACATTTCCTACATCGAACATTCCAACTAAGAGTGATCTATTTCCCATCCCCTACCACTAATTCTTGTGCTGGGTAATTACCACCTCCAGGAGTTTATCACTGATGCGATGCATTCCCGGGGCCCAAAACGTGATCTGTGTGCAGCACGGTTTCAGCCTGCAAACCAATTCCTCTAAGGGTGATACATCTCCTGTCCCTGTCCGTCCATCCTGGTGAGGCACACTTTCCACTCTCAACACTAGAACCAAGTTGGATACACTTCGGGTTTCCAACCTCCCTTCCGAGTGTGATGTGTCTCTCATCCCCCATACTCTCTCCTGCCGGGACAGACTCCCCAGCCTCATTCAATTCATCCATATGTGGTACTTTTCCTACTCCCAAAAGTCCATTGTGGTTTGATGCATTTTCCACCCCAAACTATCCATCTCGATTGACCCAGCATGATGAAGAAGCTCTATAGTGTCTGTCTCAGAGTGCAGCAGGGAGCATAAGGCTTAGCTATACTATTAAAGTAGTTGCAGAGTGCCTCTGACCTGCACATGCAGGCAAAGTCACTAAGTCAGGAAGTGGCTAATTTACATGATTAGGGTTACATGTAGGGTAAGACCGACCTATGCTGGGAGGCTAAATGCAGGTCAGCATATGATATTAGGTTATTTGAAAAGGAGGTTTTTCTGGAGTAATTTAATGGTTGTGCTGCCCTCTTTTCTGGTAGGTTTCTCTTGATGAATTTTGTCTGGTTTAGCAGGCTGGATTGGGTTGATGGTGGCACGTTCCTATGCTAGGTTCATTTTGGGTGTCTTCTTTCAGTCCCTGGTTTTGTGGGGCTCCTTTCCATGTATTTGTTGAGCGCAGAAGATCTGAAGTAATTTTCATCCCCTTCAGAGCTGAAGAGCCATGTTTATAGATGCTTCCTGAGTTTTAGTTTAGGTTCTAGGCAGATTTTGTTGCTGGATGTAAGTGTTCTCGTTGGCTTGTGGATGGTGATTTTATTTTGTATGAATTATGGTACTTGGCCAGGGATTGCTGTGTGTTATGCAAATTGTTTTGAAGGTGATTCGTTTTCTGACTCATAGCCATCCTTAGCGAAGGTGTGATGTGGCCTCTTCTGGAGAGTTTTAGGAGAAGTCTGGAAGCTGCATTCTGTATTCATTGCAGTATCTTCATCAAGTACTTCAGGTTGTGCATATTAATGTTACATTAAGCAGTCGGAAACATTTGATGTGAAATACATTTTGGATTACACATATATTATAATGTTGGTAGCTATAACATCTTATTTAGTTATGTGATTTGCAAGTAATTTCTTTCAATGGCTCTGCTCTTAACTTGGATTTAAAGGCAATCACCAGATTCCTTATTTGGCTCTGGTTCGGCTTGCTGTATGCATTTTGTGTCTTGGCCACCTGTAGACATTGGGATTGGATACGGGAAAACAGAAGGGAGTAGAAGAGCTAAGTACAAGTAAGTGCAAAATAAGGCAAGGAGACCAAAGAGACAAGGAATAAAAGAGATGGTAACAGCAGGTTAAAGGCAGATATGAGAAGCAGGTAGACCAAATATGAAGAATTCTCAAACGTCCAATCCAAATGGGCTCTTGAAAAGGAAAGTCTTCTGTGGAAGTGGAGGTGGTTCTCAAACTCTCTGATGTCCAATGGTAAATTGCTCCAGAGGTGGGATCCTGGAGCACCCCAGCCGTCTATCACTGAGTTGCTTTTTCCTAAAGGCTGCAAACAATAGTGATTTAGAACCTGAGGATCGCAAATGTCTACCAGGTGGACAGTTATTTATTTTCTATCTGCAATATAGTGTGATTTTGCCCTCATAGCCCCCGTGAATAAGACAGATCCCAACTCAATATGTTACCCTGGACAATTTATCCACACATTGCATTTTCACAACTTCATCCAAGTTATTAGAAGGAACCATTGCACTTCCTGGGTTGTATTTTTTGAAGTTCTATTTAGGACCATTTGACCATGCAACATCATGGCTGGGTCTGTGACGGAGAAATTAGCTCTCAGAACTAATGTGTGTGCAAGAGGCCTGTCACACAAAAGGGTCAGACCCTAACGTATGCAAGAGGGCCGACCAGCTCCATTTTGTATACAGTAGCCTGCGCATTTAAGAGAATCAGACCTGTGAAAATAGTGCATCCTCTGGGATTTTTCTAGCTGCCCGATAATTTGTCAATCGGGCTCGGAATCTGACCTGGCCGGTTTCATTTGAAAAATATAAGCGTTGATTCTCAAAGAATCATGCAACTAAAAAAAAACAGGCAAATGGCGCATATTCTTTTAGTTGTGAGGTTCAGAAAAAAGTGCAAATCACCTTTTCCCCAAAGGTGAGCTGCACATATCTTAGGGGATGTATGGCAGTGCAAACGAGCCACTTTTCACCCCCTTTAACTACATTAGCGTAGTGTGTGTACGAAACAGGCGTTAGGGGGATGCTTTGCTTTTCCACACATCTAAAAGTGCACTGCCATTGGACAATCAATATGCAGCCTCCAGCACCCAGATTTGCACAAATGAACACACGGGGGAGGAAGGACACTGACTTTGTTAATCTATGTTAAGCACATTCTGAGGCCTTTTTGAAAAGGGCACACATTTTTAGTTTTGGTCCAAAGATGTGAGGTAACAAGGGGCATTTAAGTGTAAATAGATTGGATATGGCTATGACAAAAGATGCATGGCTTTCAGATGTGATATACAACGCATAAAGCAGCTATGTTGGAATGGAGACTTTTCCATCCTAACCCAATGAGGTATTGTTTTGCCTACATCATATTATTCATGTTATCCTAATAGAAAGTGCAGTTGCATCATTTCCACAAACACAAACTTACACACCACCCAAACACACACACCAATAGCAATACCCATACTCCTCTGTAAGCAACAAACATCCACATGCGCGCGCGCATGCGCACACACACCCACACACACACACACACACACATTGTTCCTTCCACTGCACTGGATAAACTCTGCTCACGGAACTACACTTCCCATGCACACCACACCAGAACAGCAATCACACACACTGCTTCAGGCACCACACTGCATCTGCACATCACTGCAACACTGCAGGTTAACGGACACACACACACACACACACACTGCTCGAGGCTTAGCTTGGCACACACTGCTCACACACACCTATGTACACACATAGGCACACCATCCCAAGCACTGCATACACACCATCCAGATAACTGCACATACTTCAGCATCCTTAGCACTGCACACACTGCCCATAGCACTGCTACACGATGTGCCCAGCACTGTGTGCACACTGCACTAGAACCGCCACATATGTACAGACACAATGGAACCTGGCCATGAAGTGCTAAATGCCCATACTGGAACATTGGGATTATTATGCTTTCTAAATATAATGATACATTACTTTACTGTGCTTACTAAGAATATTGGAATGTGGCTTTACTGTACTTAGTGAGTACAATGGAATCTGTCACTGCTGTTGAAACTGGGCATAATAATACTTGTCGTTATTGGGCAACTAGACAAATTCACACATGGCATTGATGTCCTAGTTGGAAATAATCACATCTGACTGCGCTGTGCTATTTGGTCAGAGTTGATCCTGGCTTGCCTTAGTTAACTGGAAATAAAAGAATCTGCCACTGCTATGCTAACTGTGCATAGTGGAACCTGGTAATGTTATGCTAACAGCACATATCATTGACAAAGGGTGCAGCATCTGGTGATTTCATGTCAATTCAGAAAATAATTGGGTTTTGATGGCGTTACATGGCAACTGTGTGTGCCATTGGCATCTTCATACCAAAACCCTACAATGGTGTGAATACATGGGTCTTTAATCATAGCAATGGCTGGCATATGAAAACCAGAGCATATCATGGCACTACCTGACACATGATGTCGATTCCGCGTATATGATGGGAATAGTTGGCAAATGATATGAATACCTGGATGCATGATGTCAGTGCCTATATAGAATCCATAACCATTGAGTTTGTCAGTTATTTTTTTTCATCTATGTTGTGGATGGACTGAAGCGGATTCTTTCAGTTGCTTGAATGCCGTTTTGTGAATTAGTCCTATGCAATTGTTATGATGATTAAAGAATAGCAGATGTAAGGCAGAAAGTGAAAGCTTTTGATTTTTCATAGTAATTGTAACAATAACAATAAAAGGTCAATGTATCCGAATAAGCCCATTACCATATGCTTTACATTCTTGGGCTTAAGATTCAAAACTTTTCTTGCCTTTGTTTACTTTTACCATCTGGCTGCTGAAAGCAAATGTGTCTGGCTGGTTATCACAGCTTCCTACTCTGGGATACAGCTCTGTAAATGACATTTGCATATTTCCATAACTATTGCCCTGTGGGAGAAAGCAACATTATTGGGAGCAGTAGAAAAGGCCCTTCTCCAGAAGAGCCACAATCCCTTTCCCCATCTTAGCAGACCGAGTAATTAATTACCATATTTATGAAATCGTTTTTGCAGCTGATAACAGTAGGCCCGGGGCTGCAGCGTTTCTTTGGAGCTGCCTGATCTTGGAGTGCCGGTACATAGCAGTGAAGAAGAACAGTGAAGAACGGCAGAGGTATGCAGAACTGTGGCGAAATCAATAGATATCCCGAAGTGCTGGGTCTCTGGAAAGCGTGGCAGGCCATTGTAATTGTAGGAGAAGGGGCTCTGAGTTTTAGCGGTGAGTCTCATTTTAGCATGCACATATCACTGTGGGTTTGAACTGCAATAGGGGCCACGGGGGTGAAACTCATTTCTGGACTCAAGACTGTGAGTCTCAGGCAGAATTAAATAGATACAATGCACAAAGCATATAACTGACATTGCACCTTCCATGCAGCCTTTTTCATCATAGACTCATTTGCACTAAATATTTATGAAGGGATTCAGTTAATGTTAACTGGGATTGGGTTGGGTTGGATTAGTATGTTCGTTTATATCAGTATTATGTTCAGTGCAGCCCAGTCCATTGAAATATCATTCTGAAACAACATACTCCCAAGACTCCAGCCTCCCAATTTCCCGACCTCGCCTCTTGCCTCTCGGATATCGATCTATGGATCTATGGATGATGACCAACCAGCTTATCCTCAACCCGGGCAAATCAGAAATCCTAATATGTAGCAAAACTGCTCTCATTCCCCAACCTATACCATGACCACAAGCCCTGGGAGACCCAACGGCCGGCTCCACCTCCGTTAACAATCTTGAATGCACCATGGATGCAGATCTATCTCTCTCCAAACACATCAACTCCGTATTCACACTTGCAATTCCACTTATGCATCTAAAGCAAATGTTTCCCTATCTCTCCTATCCTCAAAGAGTCTCTGCAATACTGGCCATCATCACCTCCTGCCTAGACTACTACCACTAACACTCATCTATAAATGTTGCAATACCCAATTGTATTATGATGAATGTTTTCACCTGTAGCAGTTTAGCAGGTGGTCTCAGGTGGAGCCACCAGATAGAGTGCAGCCAATGGAGGTACTATCTCCTATATAACATATATCTAGTTGATCCCCATAACCAACCCCTCCACCTATTTATTTAGGATGAAACATTGATTATGATGTCATTCTTGTTTTTAAACCATTCTCAAGCCTAGAAATATTGGCGAGTGCAGAAATTGTCTTGATGTCCACAGCTGTCTCTGTTTTATATGTGTTTTTTTTCAAATAAAACAGGTCTTTGTCATATTCTTTGGACTCTTTCATTTTTGGGTTCGGGATTTCCCCTGGCTTGTCCTCTCTTCTTACCCAGGGGGTTTGTACCCATCCTTTATAGAATGGAGAGAAAGTAGGTAGGGAGGGTGTGTAAAGGATTGGACTTGAGAGAGAGCAGGATGTCATGGGGGTGGTCCACTTGGGTTGTGGGCTTGATCTTTGCGAGGGGTGACAGGTTGGTGGGAGGGGGTCATAGATTTGGAGAGCTATTGGTTGAAAAGGTCAATGGATGGATGTCTTTCCTTGAGAGAGAGACCAGGAAGTGTAAGTAGTAGGGATTTGGCCGGGTCTATCTGGATGATGATTTTATTCCACAGCTGGTGGGCGGTTGGGGTAGTTGAGGAAATGTTTTCTGGAAGTGGTGGTGTGGGGGAGTGGTGCCGGAGCGAAAAGAGTACAGCATGGTGATCCGTCCAGATGAGGAGGTGGGGCGGGAGTGATGAGAATCGATCTGATGTGCAGAATAGTGAGTTGAGGGTTTGGCCTGCAATATGGGTAAGGTGGGAAATCAGTTGTTATAGGACGAAAGCTTCCAGATCGGGCTCTCTGTGATTTTAACCAATACAAAAATAAATGTTACATTTTTACCAAACCAAAAACAACAAAAGAAATACTGTATTTTTTGTTTGTTTGGAGTTTGTTTGGGGGTCCCCCCAAAACCCAGTTTTTCCAATTTAAATCTCCTCTCCAAACCCCTGCCCACCCCAGATAAAACCACTTACCCCACCCCCACAAATATATGTATTTTTTTAATTTGGTATTTTTTCAGTTTTTTATTTGGTAAAAAATCATTCTTTATTTTGTATTCATTAAAATCACTGATACCCCCGATTGTCGGTGAGGGAGCGCGCAATGGGGTTGGAAGGAACATCTCTGAATGTTGAAATCTAGCAAAGTTAGGGAGGGGTGCTTGATCAGCATGGTTGGGAGGGAGTCGCAGAGGGAGTCTGCGAAATTCCGGTCGTAGCCGAATGGCCTATATAGGAGAAGTAAACTGTTAGAGAGAGAAGGGCTGAGGTGGAACTTTTGGGGCATAGATTTGCATTCAGTGCTGCAAGGTAGATTCGCAGTGCATATTACTGATAGGGGTTGTTTGTGGAGAGTGGCAAGACCCCCTGCTCTGATGGGCCTGTTATGTATGAGCAAGGAGTAGCCAGGTGGTAATAGTGTGTGTGTGATAGGATTGAAGTCATCGGTGAACCAGGTTTTACTGATGAAAGGATGTCAAGGTTTTCAGTGGCAATGAGGTCAAAGATGTTGTGTTTATTTTTGGCGATCAATCTAGCGTTAATGAGTGTGCAAGATATTTTGAGAGAATTCTGGTGTAAGGTGGGATTTGGGAGTGGCAGGAGTTGGGTTGGGTGGAGCAGAGTCAGGATGGGGGAGTTTCAAGTGGGAAGTTCAGGAGGAGGGAGTTTGAGCAGGGTGTTGGTCTTGTTGTGGGTTGGGAGGGGATGTGAAAAGAACTAGGACATGGTTGGGGTGTGCATGGAAGGATGGGAAGAATAGTATAGGAATGTAGGGAGTGCACTAGGCAGGAGATGGGAGAACAATGTGTCGGTGGTGGTCTACAATGAGTATGGCCTGTGCGGTTTGTGGGGCACTTGAGGGGCAAGGGAGTGTGTGAGAGAGTAGGAGGGTTTGTTGATGGAGCTGTGTTGGCCAGGATGGCTCATGCTGCGCTGAGGGAGGGGAAGCATGCGTTTGGTGGGGTGGAGACCAGAGAGGAGGAACTTGAGGGTGGGTGCAACATTACTACTGGAGGGGGAGAGGGCAGGTTTGCTGGGGCTGGGTGGGTTTTGGTGTGAGATATGGGGTGGAGTGCAAGATCGGGTGCAGGGAGTGGGCGGGACGGGTTGAGGGTGTATTTGGATGGGCGTAGTGAGTTGTGGAAGCTGGGGGCTGGTGAGTACAGACTGGGTTCTGGAGAGTGACGTGCCAGTGAGCTGTCCAACTCACCTTATTGTTGGTGAAATGTGGGGTCCTTGGTGGGGGTTGCTGAAAGAGGGGAGAACGTGAGGGGGATTGGGGTGGGGTATGTCCAGGGCCAGCATGATAGGGTGAGGAGTGAGAAAACCTCGCCAATAAAAAAAATTCCTAGGTGATCATGTGCCTTGACGGTATGGCATGGAAGCATGTGAAGAGATGATGCACAGTCAGGGTTGGCGAAGTTATCAGACGTGAGGGTGAAGACCTTACACTGTAAACTTTAATGCAGACATTGTGATGTCACGTCAAGTGACCATACAGACATGTGACTGACACACTGGCTAGGGCTAGGGTTCATCTCTGTTAAGTGGAATGTGTTTTTCACAAAAGGTGATGGATGAAATTCTTTGAATCAATTCTTAACCACTGGTTTTCCTCTGGCTAGCTTTCCATACCAGCATTTAATTAAATAATCTTTTATAACGCACTAAATACAGGGGATAAGTCTCTAAGCACGGGACGAGGATTCAAACCTGTGCTGTTTTGCATTATCTGGCTTCCAAGACAAGCGTGTTGCCCCTGAACTATCCTTCCACCAAACTTTAGCCCCTTTAAGAGAGACAGGTATTCAGATGCATGCACATCAGTCTTAGTCCTTCCACCAATCACAGCAGTCATGTCCCAACTTGTCAGCTATATAATCTCTTACTGAGAAGACAAGCAACCCCAGACATGATTCGGCATACAGTCGGCACTATTGCACACAATGCCAGAGGGCCAGTGCAGCGCTGACAGCACTCAGTACTGCTGTGTAACACATAGTTATTGATGAATGCTTTGAAGTTTGATACGGATGACCATCCCTGCATAGGCTAATACAAAATTCCATTTGGCCACCATGCCAGTTTAACTCCTCTCTTTGTAGTGGGGCAAGGGTTGACTGTACAGTATCACACATTAGTTAAAAGTGTTCTTGGTAGGAGGTTGATTATGTGCAATCAAATTCATCTTGACCAATGTGTGTGGGTGTTTCTGGTATGTTATTTTTAGATTGGAAATAAACATCTGCAGGCATACAACTATAAGAGTGAAAAGGATAATTGAGCAGTGGCCACCCCATGTCTTGAGTTACACAATCAGCCAGTAGTGCTTAACGTGTCCTGGTTTAACACAGACATACCGTTATTGTTTACCTTACTCTAAGCTCCCATCTGCATTGCACCTTGGCTGTGATCAAAGTGAGCGGGAACGGTCAGGAGCAGAGTTCTACTACTTTCATTTTTTTTTGGTTAACAGTTCCAATACTTTTTACAATCATATTCACCATTCCATACCTGTACTTTTCAAGTTAAAGCATACCTCTTCACTTTACCATTTTATAGCAGTTGCAGCTAAACTGAAATCTGACATTTTTTAAGCCTATGTGACATAGTCTGTAATGGTTCTAGCTGGCTTCATCTTAGCGAAGGGAAGATAGAGGAGACCTTTTGAAAAAAGCTAAGACATTATCTATCCTCATGCTCCATTCCCCTGATTTTTGAAAAACTTGTCAAGTTGTTATCTCAGGTAAAATGTGTAAAGACTGACGGGGGTTATCTGTACTTCGTCCCACTATATGGCTGGCTATAGAGGCACGACACCCCAGCCAGGGTTCTCCAATGGTAGCTATGGGCTAGCAACCAATGCTGAGAATCAGGGGAGGTGATGCAGGCTGGTTCTTAGGTGCAGTGAATCCCCAAGCTCCCCAAATTGGCATGTGCACATGCTATGTTAGGCACACAGTCATTTTATTTAAGGATCAAAAGTCAGGTACATATATATATATATATATATATATTACAGGGCCACGGTAGTTATGGTTAAGTTGCTGTTTCCATAGGAAGAACACTTTTTGGGTAGCTTATAACTTCGCTCTCCCTTGACGAATCCTCACCAAACTTTGCAAAAAAAGTATATGGCACACTCTGAATTTTAGTGAGGTTTGGTCCAGGGGGGCAAAGTGATGGGGGGGGTACCAAAATGTATTTTTTCCCATAGACTAAATGGGGAAAAAACTTTGCTCACGCCTACAGCCCAAACCGCTGAACGGATTTTCACCAAATTTGCGGCAGGAGCAGCGGCTTGGTCCCGAAAGCATGCTTTTGTAAATTTGGTGAAAATCTGTACAGTCGTTTTTTAAAAAAAATTACCAGAAAGTAGGTCACAAAAAATTAGTGCTATCTATGTCCGGTCCGCGGACACACTTCCCTGTTAGGTCCGCGGACAGTGTCCTGATTAGCTAATCGGCTTGCGTCATGTCCGTGGACATGCAACGTGTTCGCTGGATTGGATGGTAAGGAGCGTGAGGTGCGTCAGGTTTTTGGAAACGCCCGCCATCTTGGATTCGCGAACAGCGGCCAATGTCCGTGGACATCGCAGTAAAAACATATGAAAAAACACAGCATTCCACTTGTCAAATTTATCAAATCATCTCTGGAGAGGTGAGGGGTGATGAGGATGGGATGGGATATGGCTGCATGAAGCAAATAAAATGTGTGCTTTTTTGGCACGAAAGTCCGCAAACAGATCTGATGTTCGCGAACAGTTCTGTGGAAGTGCGCAAACACCTTAGCATTACAGTGTTGGTGAAATGCAGTTCTTGGATGGCTTATAACTTTGGCGCCACTTAATGGAACTTCATGAGATTTCGCATGTATATTCCTGGGCTGATCCTGAGTGAGTATGCACAGTTTGGTGGGATTCTGTCATGAGGGGGCAAAATTAGAGGGGGGTCCCAAAATAATGTAAAGGCGTATAAATGAGGTGCCATTTGACGCATTCTCACTTAATTTGGGAAACTGATAATACATTTAGATATGAATGTTTTTCCAAAGTTTGGTAGGATTTTGTGAAGATGGGTGGTGAAGATGGTGGAAAATTAGAGGGGGGGTCTCAAAATAATGTAAAGGCTTATAAATGAGGTGCCATTTGACAAATCTACACTTCATTTTGAAAACAGATAATAGATCAAGATTACATGTTATTGCAAAGTTTGGTCGGATTCTGTCGAGAGGGAGCAACATTATAGTGGGGGTTCCAAAATATTGGAAAGGGCTATAAATGTGCTGCCATTTGACAAATCTACACAACGGTTTGCGAAAAGATTATATACCTAGATTTAGATGTTTTCGTAGAAGCCTGAATGGATTTTGTCAAGTGGGGGCTAGGTTATATGACAATCGTATGTGCATACATTTGACACTTTTGAAAAAATAAAACATGGGTGGATTTCCAGCAAACTTGCGTAAGGAGCATTGGCAAGGACCTTCAAGCATGATTTTGCAAATGTGCCAGTGTTTTATTATTTGACAAGTGTCATAATGTAGCTATAAAAAATAGCGGTATACCTTTAGTGACTGAGGGGTAAACTGTGGCCATGGGCAGTGGCCAGATTGTCTGGGTCATGGAATAAGGTCATGATCTGGACAATCTGGTTACTGGCCATGACCACAAGGGACAAAACATAGGATTAAAGTGGCCATGTCCACCTGGGACTGGCTTTGTGTTAAAGTTATTTGAAATTAGGACAGATTTGAAAGGGAAGAAATATGTGCTTGTGGTAATATGGTCATAGGGTTCTCTTTTTGCCTTCTGCAGGCTGCTATGGAAAGCGAAGAGGAGCCCTGTATGGAACCCCCACCTTCCCTTTCCATGGTGTCCTGGTGTTGGAAGAAAAATCCTATTTTCTAGCACCCCCAGTTCCTGCATAGGGAACCTAGGGTGCTAATAGCCTTCATACCCCATTTCATGGGCTGGAATGGGGGGATAATGCTCCAGAGACCTCATTATCCACCCTCGCTTCGCTTGGGCTGATAACTTGGGCTTCTGGGTCGGTATTCAATGTTCCAGTCCCTGGAACAGAGGATGGACGCCACAATATTCCAATTAGCATAACACAAAATGCAAATGGAAATGTTGGAAAATCTTATTTAGTCTATCTACTTTACTGAGAAATATAAATTAGATGGAGTCTATACATTTTTTTTTTAGTTCTATTTTTTAACTGTAAAAAGTGGTTCCTAAAGGAATATGTTGTTTGTTGTTTTTGGATGTATTTTTTTTTGACAGGAAAGCTGAGAACGAATGGTGGGGAGAGAAATGAGGGAACAGCAACCAAACACCAATATGGAGGGTTAGGTGGACAAGGGAAAATGTTGCGCGTGTGTTCTTTCTAAGTTAGGGGGCACTGTTTCTCATGCTCCTTGATGACAGCAGTGGTGGTGGCTCTTGGGGTGGAGGGATGGCATTAGCTGATGCCATTTTAAGATAAATAGCAGTTTTGCTAAAGGTAGGTACTGCGTACTAGATTGTTCATGGATAATGAGTAGGAATAGGTGTTGGAGCCGTGCAAGGGAATTTTTGAAGTTGTAAGTTCCTAGATTACTAAAAAATGCAGTTCCGAACTGTCCGCCAAGCAGAGATCTTATCGTGAAGTGCGGACGGGTTCTCAGATATGTCATCATGCCGCGCGCCAGTGTATGGTCAGGTGGCACTGTCCGGAATGTCCGCTATGAAGTCAGATGTTCATAGACGTCTAGGGATTCAAAGTTAGTTGAAATAGTTGCAAGAAGTGTATACAAGTGTTAAAAATTATTCCAGATGGTTGGAAATGGCAGAGTTTTAAGCTGAAACTTTAGAAATTGGACACAAATATTGCTATATTGGGTAAGTATGATATTAGTAAGCTGTAGGAAAATAGCATGCACTGGTAAAAACCTATGAAATTCAATGAAAAAAACTTTGTTAAAGGGACGTTATGGTTAAGTTGCACTAATAAAAACCTATGAAATTCAATGAAAAAACTTGGTTAAAGGGATGTTATGGTTAACTTGCGCTACTAAAAACCTATGAAATTCAGTGAAAAAACTTTGTTAAAAGGATGTTATGGTTCCAAGTAAAACCGGAAAACCCCTGAAATTCGCCAGTTATGGTAAGCTAAGCAACCATAATTCGTGCCCACACCGTGCACTGCTAAGACTAACACCCAGGACATCAAACATGATATCACTAGGCCATACATTTTTGATGATTGATTCTTTGCAACAGACCATCACGTGCCGAGCTACCCTAATACACCTATATGTGTATCTGCAGGGTCATTTAATTCATGCCTTGAGGAAGGTGGCATCACACTGATGAATACTGCCGAAACATGACAAATGCTGGGATTTCACCTTTGTCCGCAATTTCCTCATCCCAGCACACATTTTTGTTTCACTACTGTCTAATGTCACGTCGGCAGACCCCAGGACTCCACATTTGAAAGTCCAGTAAAAATAAAAGGGACATTTTTACTGAACCCTCCAGGAGGCAGGAGAAATGAACATACATTCCTTACCATTAAGCAAGTGTTGAAATGTTTGAGATCTGTCCCTGTTTTTTCATGTTTTTTCATGGTTTTGAAGAAATCATTTTCACCTACATTTGTTATGTTTGTACATATTTAGTAAATTACATTATCATTTATGAAGTGCCTTTTCAAGAAAAAGTGGATGACCAAGTATGTGTTAACCAGACATTTGAACCTGGTATGTGTTAATTACAGCTAGTCTTTCTTTTGTTTCTTTATAACTCCCTCACTGGGTCTTCCCCCAGCTTCTTACCTATCCTGGAAGTTACATGTTTTTATTCCCTCATCACAGTACCTTAGTTGCCTTGGAAGGCAAAGTTATAACATGGGGGTTGTCCTCCCCTCTATGAATCTGAAAGGTGTACGGGAACAATTCAGTGTACATTGGTTATTTAGACCTTAATGGGACCACATATAATTCTGGGCAGCCATTAAGAAAAGCAACATGCTTGCTGGTGCTAAACATATGACTCAAACGATATATGCAAAATTAATTTTTAATTTTTCATTTAGCTTACTATTATTAGCTTTTTTTTAAAAAAGAATTTGGTGCAGAAAAACAAAGTTGTTTCTTTTCATAACAGTCCATGATGTACATTCATGTAATAACATACATAGTTGAAAGGTTCACTGTATCAAAAAGAAACTGTACTTAGTGACAATAGATGTGAGTTCAACATTTTTGCATATGACCAACATCTTGAAAATGAAAGTATCCCATGTCATTGGGGATAAAGAACACACTGTGAGAATGTAAAGTGTGTTCTTTATCCCCAGTGGAAGAACTGCTTGATTATGTGGTATCTACGCACAAAGCACCAGTTCACACAATATTCACACCGACCTACCCTTGACTGAACCTAGAGTGGATTACTTGATTCCCAGAGATGTTGTGACAAGTAACTGACTTACTCCTGATAAACTTTTAGTTAAGCAAAACCAAAAGGTGATAGATGGAAAGTGTTGAATGAATCATAACCATGGGCGCAGCACTGGGCAACCCTCCAGAACATCGCTTTTCAACTTGCCAAATAATTACAGAATGGGAACTACCGAATGCAATCAGGCCTGGTCCCACCCCAAAAGGGGCAGTCCATCCCAAACTGCTAAATCACATCCCTTCTGCGCAAGACCACAAGCATTCCCAGACATGTTTGGTCATCCTCATTGAGGAGTAGCTTGGGTCTGGGACGCATGTCTGGGCATACCCATCCCAATCGGGGTGACTTATACATAACCAAAAGGTAATGGTTGGAATGTTTTGAATCATTCATAACCACGGGTGCATCTCTGCGCAACTCCCCAAACATTGTTTTTCAGCTTGCCAAGGCCGGACCATGTTTCAGGTTGCTTGTGTTTCTGTGTAGATTTGAGCTGGTCTAGCAGTTCAGACTAGGCTGTTCCCATTGGTGGCAGTACCTGAATTATTTGCAAATGGCTCGACCCCTTTTTCAATGAACCAGATGAGCCAAAAAAACAGTGGTGTGGAAGGTGGGCTAGAGCAGTGTCATTGGTTCAAATGTATTTAGAACCTTCCACTCACTTCTTTGATTATAGTTTGTCTCTCTGTGTGAGAAAGTGAATGCCCAGAGGTGGGTCCCTTTCTCACTGCACCGAACCAAGCTGTACCCCACGGATGTGGCCCAAGAAGGCCGAAACATGCCTGGGGTTGCATGTGTTCCTGTGCAGAGGGGACGTGGCCTGGCAGTTCAGGCTGGCTGTTCCCATTGGAGTCAGTACCTGACTGATATACATATTACTGGACCCTTTTGCAATGGTGCAGACTACCTAAAAAACATTAGTGTGGAAGGTAGCCCAGAGCAGTGACAGTGGTTGAGTGTTAATCAAAACATTCCACCATCACTGTTTTGTTTATACTGCTAGTTACTCAAAGTAAGTTAGTATTCCAGTTACTCATGGTTACTTTGTAGCTGCTTCTTTGTGAATCAAATAGCCCTCTTGAAGTTTAAATATTAGCAATATAGAGCTACTCATAACAACTTCTCTGTGAATTGTGCCCTTCCGGTATAGCCAAAATAGATAGTGAAGTACTGTACAGCTGGTATGGTGGATGTATCTCTACATGAACTAACTGACGTGATATGGACAAACAGACTGACACATGTGCATGAATGGTTTCAAGTTTTCAGTTGCACTTTTAAATTGTAGTTGATATAGGAACACTGATACATGAAATTAAATTAAATGACATGATACTTTATTTATATCGCGCTGGTACACAAGTGTTTCAGAGCGCGACCATGCAAAGGGAGAGGAACAAGGGAGAACAAAAACAGCAATCTTACTAGGCCCAGTGACATTGAGAATGTGCAAGTGCATGGAAAAGGGAAAAGGGGGAAAGTGCATGGAAGGGGGGAGAAGTGGAAAGTGGGGAACAGAGGAGAGAACAGAATAAATAATAAGTAAAATAAAAAATGAAAAAAATAAATAAATAAAGGTAGCACAGTCAGAAAGTGACAGGTGATAGATTTGTCAGATAGGGTATATCTGATAAGTGCAGAAGAAAAGTCATAGCAGGGCTGTATGGGTATAGATACAGACCCCAGTGCAAGGGGTGGCCCGGAGGCAGTGCAGAAGGGTGACAGGGGGAGCAGGTACATGGGCTCTAATGACAGAGTGTGGCCAGGTGCACAGTGCCAAGAGAGAAAATAGATTTGCAGGGGAGAAGAGGGGCAAAAGCAGAACCGAAGAGGAAGGTCTTGAGGTGCTTCCGGAGCCGGAGATGGTTCTCCTCAAGTTTCAATGTGGCCGGTAGGCTGTTCCAAAGGGAAGCCCCAGCGGAAGACAGAGATCTACCAACAGCTTGTTTCTTTGAAAAACGACTGACCCTGAGTGAGTTAGAAATAGAGGAGTGAAGGGCTCGAGAGGAGAGGTATTTACAGAGGGATCGTTGAAGGTATATTGGACCCAGGCCCCAGAAAGGATTGTGGACAATGCAGAGGGTTTTAAATGTAATCCTTGCATCCACTGGGATCCAATGAAGGGATTTCAGAGCTGGAGAGATATGATCCCAGGGATTGAGGCCACGGATAAGTCTTGCAGTCCTGTTCTGGATTAGTTGTAAAGGGCAGAGGGTGGTGTTAGGTAGATTTAGAAAGAGGCTGTTAAAGTAATCCAGCCTAGAGAGAACCAGAGCTTGGGAGACAGTGAGCATATGAAGGAAGGAGAGGAAAGGCAGACAGTGAGGGGAAAGGATTGTGAAGGTGTACCAATGAGGAGGATCTCAGTCTTGTTGGCATTTAGACAAAGATCATTGGTGGCACACCTATTTTGAATGGCGATTAGGAAATCAGAGAAGAGGGAGGGAGAGGAGGTGGCTGAAGGAAGCCTGAAAATAAGTTGGGTGTCATCACTGTAGCACTGGAAGATTGAGCAGAAAATGTAAATGCAGTAGGCGAGAGTTGCCAGATATTGGTTGAAAAGCCAGGGCAAGAGGTTAGACCCCTGGGGAACACCACAGGTGGAGAGGGAGATAGAAGATAGGAAGAGTACCCAATGGGCCACATTACGAGGAAGGCGTTAGGGGGTTAACTGGGCCAGTAGAGCTGCCGGCCCCATTAACCCCCTACCGCCTCATTACAAGGTCTGCTCGTGGGACACTCTAAGGATGCCTGGTTTTACCAGACATCCTTAGCGGGTCCCGCGAGCTGCCAGCATGCTAACAACGGGCCCGACATTAACTGGCCTGTTGTTAGCATGCTCCCCATTCCCATTGAGCCCTATCGGGGCTCAAATGGGAATGAGGATGGACCAGTTCCGGGTTCCCTGAATGGGGAAATACAGGGTCCTGCAAGGTCGGAATGGCCCGGTATTTCCCCATTCAGGGAACCCGGATCCTCGCAAAGAGGCCCCTTATAAGTCACAAAAAGTTATAGAGCCTCATTACAAGTCCGGCGGTAACCCTGCCGGTGTTACTGGTGGGTTGCCACCGGACTTGTAAAATGTTACAGGCGCCTGACTTCCTGGTGCCACTGGGAGATTACAAGTCCAGCAGCCAGCGAAGTCAGGCGCAGGTAAAATATAAATCCCCATTCCCATAGAGTCCTGTAGCGCCGGCAGCGATGTTAACGGTGCTGAGGCTTCCGTGACCGGTCTGTCTACCATAGCCACTGCACCCGGCATGGTCAGACCTGTCTGGCACAGCGGCTCCGGCAGGCATACTCCTAGTGTTCGGTCAGGAAACAAGGGTGCTTAACAGCACCCTTGTTTCCAGACCAGCAAACTTGTAATGAGGCCCATAGTTACAAATGTTATAAGTGCACACTGTGATGATAATTGCATATATGTGTTCTATTACAAATAATACAATAAATAAAACAAATTCTGTCATGAAGCACAAGGGTTGACTGGTAGGAGGAGGGTGGAGAAATTGAAATAATGAGCCAAGCCAAAGCAGCCCTACAAATCCATACAGTCTCTCAATGTATAATCTTTAGAATATACAGCTTGACTCACAAAGGTTTTTCTGAGTTCTGAGACCCTAGTAGTTTTGATCAGATTTTAGAATCTTTCAATAAAAAGTGCGTTATCTCTGGCACCAGCCAACGTTCCCATGCAGGAGGCGGACCATTGCATCGCACTGATCCGGCAACCTAGAAACCGGCACATCCATCACTTGGAGAACCATGATAGCTACAACAAAAATTGCTCAGACAAGCATTTACGTGAACACTTGTGTGCTACGCTTTGACGTTATTAACATTTAACCTTCTAGCTGCTTCCTCAGAAAGACGTGAAAGGCACCTGCTTCACGTGAAAAGAGAGAGGCGAGAGTGCACAGCTTTTTTACTGATGATTTCCTTTTTTTTCTAGTAGTTCATGATCCTGTAGATTCGTTTGTTAGTGGGGTGCAGCCCACTCTCTTGTGCCACCGTGTAGGGCACAGAAAGTGAACCTGCTTCACGTGACTCTTCCTAGTGTCCGTTGATTTTATATTCAAGACATGTGTGTTTCAGCTCTTTGAAGTGCTACTGAGAAAGTAGAGTTAAATAAAGCTGAGTAAAAATATCATGAAGTACAGCGGTCATGCTGTCTCATCAAGGCAGACAGCAAGGATGGTTGGGGAGATAATCGACAAAGGTTCCCAGTTGGACCCTTGAGTCAATGATGCACTTCTGTCTGCTGGCATTCCTGAGCACATTAAACTGTTGAATAGAATTAAAGGCCGCAGTTCATACTGCCAACACCCGCACAAATATGAAACTTGTAACGTTTTATGAAAGGATCGCCAAGTTGAGCTACGTTGCACTTAGATCTCGGGAGGATGGCTCTGGGGCAACACGCTTGCCTTGGATGCAAGACGACACGTAGCAACACAGGATCAATCCCCAGTATTAAGTGCATTATAAATAACCAATTATAATATAATTATAATCAGAATGCTCTGGTTCAAAGTGAGCAATGATGCCCTTGGCTGCACAGGCACTAAGCTTTGTTGGCTTCAAACACTTGATTATGCTGCACCATCAAAGAGGCTCAACTATGAAGAAGAACTCTTGTGTACAGTGTTTGATCACTAAATAAGGAATGGGCTGCCTCGTGGTGCCAGTTACAAGAGAAAAGGGTGTCATATTGGTTGGACCATCACATATTGCACTGTGGCATATGGTCCTCATCCTCCTTGACTCTTCACCTACCATGTTCCACTGGTCAGGGCAGGAATTGGGCTGGAACAGGACTGAGCTGGGCTCCACCACATTGTCTTGCTGTGCTTTTCTTTGGAGTTGTAATCCGCCAATAAAGGACTGGCAGAACACCCTTGAGGTGTGCATATTTAAACGCACATCCTGTATTGTTTCCTGCACATTTCGGTAAAGTCTTTCACGAGGGTTTGTATCCTCTTCAGTTCTAAAGCATTTAAAAAGACCCTTGCTGTTTTTGGCTGATGTGATGGTTTTATATCTAGAATAACTGTGGGATCAATAACGTGATGAGGCTAAGGTAAGATAACAGTGCAGAGATACAATAATCCGAGGATCTGGCAATGAGTCGCTTCATTTCCCATGGGAAAGTGTAGGCCAGTACAGTTCCTCTAGTCAGGAAGAGGTGACAACTAAATCATGCATTAGTGATGTGATTTCCCATCCGACCGTGACATCAGATGACATATACACTATTTCAGCATTTAGTTATAATATTATGTTGGTAACTGGGGGACTCTGAGCACGACTCTCACAGCAAGCTGAGACCAGCTTTGGCATGCTAGGAATGACTCTAGGGTTTCTGTGTGGTTTGATCAATCACATTTACCTCGACCAGCTTTTGTTCGACTCTTGTTGCTCGTACACAGTTATTCTTTCAATAGGGAGTACCCCCAGACATGCCTTCGCACCCATAGCACTCCATTTACATACACATACATGTGTATGAATGTAGGGAGTACCCCCAGACATGCCTTCGCACCCATAGCACTCCATTTACATACACATACATGTATAGGAATGTAGGGAGTACCCCCAGACATGCCTTCGCACCCATAGCACTCCATTTACATACACATACATGTATATGAATGTAGGGAGTACCCCCAGACATGCCTTCGCACCCATAGCACTCCATTTACATACACATACATGTATATGAATGTAGGGAGTACCCCCAGACATGCCTTCGCACCCATAGCACTCCATTTACATACACATACATTTATATGAATGTAGGGAGTACCCCCAGACATGCCTTCGCACCCATAGCACTCCATTTACATACACATACATGTATATGAATGTAGGGAGTACCCCCAGACATGCCTTCGCACCCATAGCACTCCATTTACATACACATACATTTATATGAATGTAGGGAGTACCCCCAGACATGCCTTCGCACCCACAGCACTCCATTTACATACACATACATTTATATGGATGTTGTGTGTACGACTAACAAGAGTCGAATTTAAGGTTGTCGGGTAACTGTTTGATGGAACCACAGGGTACCAACTTTAGGATTGTTATTAGAAACTACATGAGGGACGACAAGTAGAGCTTGTGTATTTTAGGGGACGAAAGTGAACCTTTGCTGGCAATTTCAATGACCTAGAATCATTACGAATGTCGATCTCTAGTTTGATATACTGCAAATGTATTTATCTTTAAATACATAATTGCACAGTGCGTGCCTGAGCAGTGACGAGTGCTGAAAGAGACCGTATCTGACCCTGTGGAGCCCAGGGTTGTCAATGGGAATTATTGATTGATTGCTAACATATAGAGAGGGCTATCTAAAGCCAGCATTTGTGAACACAAGGACCCCCAAATAAGAGAGGACCATCTTAGATCAGTGAACAATCCAGCTCATTAGATTTGCTCCCCCCCTTTTTTTTTATTTTGCATTTTTAAAGCGCTCACACAGCCTGCGGGCATCGAGGTGCTGTTACAGGTATATTTTTTTTTTTTTAGTTGCGTAATTGTTTTTTTTGATTCTTAGATGCGTATTTATAACACGCTTAAATACCCAGAGGTTTTTAAGCGCGGACCCGGGGATCGAACCTGAGTTGCTTCGTGTGGTCTTGCTTCCAAGGCGAGCACGTTGCCGCTGAGCTATCCTCCCCTCACCTACTGAGCCGTCAAAGATGTCACCTGCCTGCCCTTGGATGAAGAAGGGTGGTGAGGATCCATCTGCATCGCCACAGAGGAGCTGGAGGCCGTCAGTTGTGGTTCCCAATTGGAAGAGCTGAGAGATCAGGTGTGTGGGGATCAGCGGCTCGTCCCACATGTCAGCTCGCATGATCCTGCGATGGAGAAGGGTATCGACAACTTTGTCCCTGGGTGAGGATTTTAAGAGCTGTGGTTTGGTTCGGGATCTGAGACATTACTTGCTAAGCCATTGTCAACAGATTTTCTTCCATATGAACAGTGTCCTTTCATAAACTGCACTGCCCCCCTCTAGCACAACTCGGCCTCCTCCTGAGTGTAAGGTGGTATTCTGTCTGTTTCCAAATAAAAGGCAGAGTTTATTTGCAGTCTCTCCTTATAGCGTGGACGCAAAATAATCTCACTGCAATGCCAGGCCTGACCTATATGCAAAATAAGCAACCAATACCATCTCCTCACCCCCGCCCCAGTGAGGGTGATATTTTGAGGCTCAAAGCATGGACACATCTAATTATTAATTAATTAATTAACCATTTATAACACGCGTAATACCGCTGGCCAGCCTCTAAGCACAAGTCCTGGATTCAAATCTCTGTTGGTCTGTGTGTTATTGATTCCAAGACAATTGTGTTGCTCCGGCCTAGTTAGGAGGTGACAGTGACAACAGCATAAGGGCACATGCAGACTATGTAAGAAATGCAAGCAGAGGACCTGGTAACCCAAAATGACTACTGTCTTTTGGGCGAGAGAGAAAGTACATCCAAAGTAGCAATTACAGCCCTCAATAGATAGGGGATAGAAGCGGAATAAAGGATTGAGGAAATAGAGAATAATGCCTGCAAGCAGGGGTTTGAACTGGCCTAACTGTCCAGCAGAGTAGAGATGCTGGAATCACTATATGAATCCCTGCAGTTGTGACAGGAGAGCGCAAAAATAGATGGAGGCAAAACAATTTCTGCATTTGGGGGATCCCTACACAACGCCTGATGCTGATTCATTGTGCTTTGTACAAGACCTTTCACGCTGTTTGTTGGAACTAGCAGACTCCACAGAAATGGAACTGAATTGGCCACAGTCCAAAAGCAAAATGCTGTACTCCTGGATAACTCGAGTGCACATTTCTAAGGTTAAACAATGTAATGAACGCTTCCCCACCCTTGACAATAGGAATGCATCGCAGGAGGTTTCTGCATGCGTTCAGAACAAGGGAGTAAAACAACAACAGGGCTTTCCTTGTTCATTTCACTTTTGATACAGTGACCAGAAATGGTCTATCCATGCATGAAGTAGGCGATGCCGCTCTTGCACCCAGCAAATCATGAGACATCGATGGACACATCCTAAATGACAGTTTAAGCAATGCAAGGGTTTGGAACACCAGACGGATCAGCGGACCAGCACGCAAGCCTTGACAAACGAATGAAATTGTCAAAAGATCCCTGTACACAGGACCATGAGGAGCATAGGAGGGAAACGGTGATGATAATATCTGTAAGAATGGCTCAGAATTCAAGATCTCTTTCATGAACAGAATGTCTACACCACCTGTAACTGGACAGTATTTGTTTTAGTTTTTTAAGGCAGCAGACTTGTTTGCAAGACAAGGTGTCTAGAGGTCAAGGGTGATGGGATACACATTGTCCTCATTAAGGCCCACATAGGTGGGGATTCACTAGTCTCTGACATGGTTGAGTGGTTCAAAGAGCACCCGTGGTATGAACATTTATAATGCTGATTATTGGGTTCATAGGTCCTTGCTGTGGAGCCTTGGCACCCAAAGGCGGAAAAAAACGTATTTTAGGCAACTAGGGTTCATGAATTATCTTGGCAGAGAAGTAGGGTTCACAAATCTTTATAATGTGTATCAAATAGGTACTAGGGTTCATGAATGCGCAGCTAGGATTCAGAAATGATTAATGATCACAATTCCTATTAAATTCATTTTGCAAAAATGGATTGCCAGTTGAAAGCAGGATACTAGGCTTTATTAATTATTATAATTCATTTATGTGAATCATTTATTAATGGTGAATTATCAATGTGTGATCTTTGTGAATGAATTACTGTATCACTGTCCCTGATAGCAAAACCAGGAAAAGATCATAATGGGTGTAAAAACTTCCACCCCATACCCTAGAAGATAATATCCTGGCCACAAAGAAGCCCAACACTGCAATCCTTTTAATATTATAGCCACCTGGTTTATTATTGCATGGCTATAATATCTGTGGCTCAACCATTCCCACAAGATTCCAACCCAACACCTCCTAAAACGCCTTTTGTGACATCGGAGATAGCTTGGCACCTTGAGTCTGCCATCGTCCAAACTCTTCTTCCATGTACATGTATCTCTGCCTCTGGACTCTCACACTTATCATCATACTGAACCCCCACAACATTTACTGTGATCATGTCACCATTTTCATCAATGTCATCCTCAGACGATTCCTATCCTTCGCCAGACACATAAAAAACCTATTTTCTTTTCTTTTTTCGGTCCCACATGAAAATTCTTACAACAATTAGCAAAATGTCCCCATCTTTTGCACTTTGAACAGTTCACTTTCCTTACCAGACACATTGGTGACCTGGAAAAATGAGTCTTGCTAGCGCATCTGAAACATTACCTTTCCTCACTTCTCACCCTTAGTGCCTGGCCAATCACCGTTCAGTTCACTCCACTTACTGGCGTGATACATTTCCTTTATTCTTCTTTTTCTTCCCTTTGTCATCCAGAACAACCATCAAAACTTCCGGCGCAGTGTCTTGGCTCTCAGACTTGGTAGACTTAGCTAAACATGCCATTGAAAGCTCAGTCCTTTTTGCTATATTAATCACCTCGGGCAGATTGCGATCGTCTTTCAGCCATAGCTCTTCCCATATTCTATTGTTGCTTCATTGAATCTTGAACTGATCCCTAATGTGCTCATCCAAAGAGCTTCCAAACGTGCATGTCAACGCCGGAATGCCGCAGAGCTCTGATATATTCTTCCATGCTCTCACTGTTCTCCTGCACACAACTCCGAATTTATACAGCTCTATAAATGCGCTCATTTTCAGATTAAAATGTGTGTCCAATTTCAACACTGCAATGTCTAACTCATTTGACTCATCAGAATCTGCCACGTCTCTCAAATCCGGTGATGTTTCAAAAATGCGTTGGCCCTCATATCCCAAAATGCATTAGAAGTGATACCTTCCTGTCCCTGGCAAAATTACTTCCACATGCTGCCCTGACATAACCCCTTTTTCCACTGTCCCCATTTAATTTTGGTCTGACCATGTGAACCCATGAAAATAGGGGGTCCCGGCACATTTTGTATAGCCATATCTCTGTACTGATACTGTTGTCACAGACTGACCACTGCTGTCTGTGACTGCTGTCACCAAGCTTTTTCAGCAAGGTAAGAAAATGCATTTCTCCCAAGGCAAACCCTTCCTCACGGGGGTTTATGAGGGTCAAGTTGGGAGTCAAACAACCGCTCCAGCAACACCTTTCAACCATGCACCTTCCATCCAGATAGCGCTCTTTGTACGTGCTGCAGAGTGTAACCATGGTGTTCCAATCTTCCTCATTGTACCATGGTAAGCTGTCAACCAGCGCGCTGCATCCCGATCCAGTGGCCTTCACAATGCCCTCCGATGTATGCTGGTTTCCCTTCCCATTGCCTGCCAATGTCAGTATCTCATTCATTGGCAATAGAAGGAGTACAATCCCCAGCCGCACGATTACAGGTCCTTTCCTCTGCAGCAGCATGTTGGATACACTGCTGCTCGCAGAAGGTGAGGAGACCAATTTGGAGGGCACCGATTTGGAGAGGTGAGATTTCGTCGGCCACCTGCAGGACCTCTTGTCCACCCAACACCGGTCGTTCACCCTTTTGTCGGTTGCCCCTCCTCCAGAACCACTTCTCTAGCCTTCCGCTATGGATGACCCCACAGGCTGCTCCACAACATGAACCACTCGTCGCCAACTATATAATGATACTCCGACATGGTAGTGAGACGTAAAAACCTTTAAAGGCAATTAAGACACTGCACATCAGCCCCCAGCATAAAGCACTCAACTTCCACTGGCCAACTGACTCTCCTGTAATCCACTTCCTACACATCCTCATACTCGATATTCTACACCTTGCATTCCATCTACCTCACTCAGCACCCAGCTCACAATATAACATCAATGTACGTGATTGATGTGTGTACATAGATGTCATGTTTAGTTCTTAGTGCTTAATTGAACTGTGACAGGTACACAGAATGTACTGTTTATTTTATTTATTTTGTTTAAAGTGTTAAATGTGTAGTTACATCTTATGTTGCTAGAACACAAAAGCACCTAATTTTTTGGAAAGGACATACTTGAACAGTGACTATCAAAGTAACGGCATGCCACAATCAGCCAAGTCTTGCTTTTCAAACAGCACCCAATTTGCACACTCAGACTGGTAGTTTAGTTGTCCTCATAATACGTATGCACCTACCAACAGCAGGGGAACCACAGTTGTCCAAAAGCCTGACTGGTTAAAGGAACGTTATGGTTAAGTTGCACTACTAAAAACCTATGAAATTCAGTGAAAAAACGTTGTTAATGGCATGTTATGGTTCCAAGTAAAACTGAAAAACCGCTGAAATTCGCCAGTTATGGTAAGCTAAGCCACCATAACTCGCGTCACCACCGTGCACTGCTAAGACTAACACCCAGAACATCAAAGATAACATCACAAATGTCGTTGATGACATCACTGATGACATCACATGTGCATTTATTTTTCATGAAAAATCTGTACAAGGGATTCTTATTATAATGTTGACAAAATAGTGTCAAGGGTCATTGGAATAAATATCATGAGATAATTAATGCATTAAGCAATGCATTGATATAAATAGCTTTCTATTATGAAGTTCTATCCAGTATACTAAGCTACTCATGTAGAAACATAGGTATTCTGTGTAGCATACATGATGAAGGTGCAATATTCATAATCTTGACATGTTGAATAATGAAATGATAACTGCTTTCTTATTAGAGTTGTGCATACTGTGAAACATGTAATAAGTAGCTAATAAAACCCACTTACTACATAATTGCATTATTACAGACAAAACACAAGGAGACAACAACACATACAAATATGGTTATATACAGGGAAAGTGAAGTAAGCAAAAAAGCAGAAGTAGTAGCAGAAAGAGTTCATAACCTAACTGATTATCTTAATGCAAGAAATGATTGCTCTGCTTCAAAGCTTCTACTTAACCTATGTATGTGTATCACATGATGCGACTGGACCCTAAGGAAAGTAGTGTTAGTACAATGTATACACATATGAACAAATACAGGGAAAGTATAGTAATAACAAAAAAAAAACTATCAGTAAGTGCTGATAACCGTATTGATTATCTTCATGCACAGAAAGGATTGCTGTCTTTTAAGCCTGTGTCTTCCCCTACGTATATGTTTCATATGATGTGACTTGACCCTAAGGGAATTACTGTAACAACATACTTGAAGGATAAGTCTACAAATACAGTACCTTTTCAATGTTTAGTTCCTGACTGTTACTGGACAAAACATGTGGCCTAGAGATGTCAGTAAAGGGAAAAAGGGGGAGCCAGACATGTGATGTCATCAGTGATGTCATCAATGCCATTTGTGATGTCATCTTTGATGTCCTGGGTGTTAGTCTTAGCAGTGCATGGTGGTGGCGTGAGTTATGGTTGCTTAGCTTACCATAACTGGCGAATTGCAGGGGTTTTTCAGTTTTACTTGGAACCATACCGTCCCTTAATCAAAGTTTTTTCACTGAATTTCATAGGTTTTTAGTAGTACAACTTAACCATAACGTCCCTTTAACAATGTTTTTTTACTGAATATATATATATATATATATATATATATATATATATATATATATATATATATATATATAGAGAGAGAGATAGGTTTGGTTATATAGGTTTGGGTAGGGGGGTTTGCATTGGGTAGGGGGTTGCAGGGGATGCCCACCTACATATATAACAATTTACCTTCAAAATTCAATCAATTGTGCAAAGGTCAATTGTAATTTGAACAATTGCAGTTTGAACAATTCATATACATCCCATTAAACAATGCTGAATCAACAGAAATATGTCTTCTTCCTTAAATAACTATTTCTACTTCATCAAATAGCAGTATTGAGCTGCTGGGTCACAATGCTTTGCCACAATCTAGAAATGTCAAAGAAGAATTAAAGTTCCTTGTCAGATTCAAAAGAAACACAACTTTTGACAAGGTCAAAAGAACACAGCTTCTTGGTAGCACTTCTTAAATCTCGCTTTACAACAATGTTGTATAGCACAGTTTATATCTCCGCCACAATGACTTCATAGCACCACTGCTTCTACCTGGGTGACTTTCATACCAGGCTATCTTCTGCAAATGTTCACCATGCAGGTCTCCTCACCTTCCCCACAGTGTTCCACACTTAACTGGGCTTCTGGAGTTTCAAATCTACTGACAATCAAAGGTTCTATCAGTGCTTCAACAGTTTACAAATGTGTGACTTATAGCAGCTAAAGACAACATTCACATTAGCGCTCCTTAACACCCTCATGTAGGCAAGGCACTCTTCCTCTGAACATTCACTTTTCAGAAGGGCAGCCACTTTGCCATTCTTGTTGTTCTGCCCCATCAACAACCAAAATGCTTTTAAGGATATAACTATACCTTAATCCTTGTGGCTTTAGCAATGTGAGTTGCACCAACCTTTAGGAAATAATCACCATTAACAAGCTTCACCTTTTTACAGCCCTGCATTAACCTCTTTGCTTCCTGCCAACCAGAGTAGCTTAACGGTATGCCGTGTTGTTAGTCCCTTTTGCCTTTAGACAATTCTTGACTAACTCTTGGCTCGGGAAAGGTTTGTATCTCTCTTGGCCTTGGGCAATGCTTGCAGCACTCTTTGGCTTTGGGAATTACATAATTCATTCTTGGCTTCAGTTAGTGCTTGTTTCCTAAACTCACAAAGAATAATGCTCGGTCACTTAACTTCAGTGTCATATTCTTTTCGACTGCTTCTCAATTGATTCTTAGGTTAACCTTTATCTTAGAACTGCTTTTGGGCACAAGCAACCAGTCTGTTTTCGGAGATTCTGGTATTTAATTAATGTGTTTCGAATCATTTTACTCTTACTTAAGTGAAATGAAAGATCTTAATTTATATTTGAGTGCTACTTTTCATACTTCTCATCGTCCGATAATCAACAGTCGGCTTCATATAACCTTCACTCATACGTGAGTGATTCTATGTGCTGAGCACCAAAACCACACAGATAAAATGCACAGAACCCCCTGCAAAGTGCATAAGAGTAAACGTTATTTTTGAATTCTTTTCCAGCGCAAGGTATACGGGTTTAAAAATGTTCATGTGTGGATACAGTTGGCTGCCTTTGTTGTCCACGGGATCATGCTGCAGGGCTTAGACTGCTTCGGGCCTCATCTGGACACACGCCCCTCTTTGTGAAGGTGTCTTTGGTCCTGTCATGCACACAAGGAGCTCCTTTCACTCTTGGGACTCTCGGCTGCATAACACTCTCCAGCCTCAGTCTTCAACACGCTTTCCTGCTGCGCAGTCTCTGCAATCAGGTTCACTTGTGGAAAAGGCAGTATTTCTTCACACCTTCCACTGCACAAACGCTGCACTTCAGATTTTGGGGAAACAGGACCCTCTCAGGACTGGCAGCTGAAATATGCATGCTCAAAGTCCAGGCAACCCTTCTGTTCACCCACTTCTGCTTGGATTGCCAACACTGTGCTCTGCTTCTGCTGGTGCTACTGCTGTGACCACTCCAGCTACAGATCCATCTAATAGCCTGCACCTGAGGGGACCTTTTAAGCCTCTCAACTTCCCTCAGATGTGACTAATTATGCTTAACAAGCTGACTACTCCTGCAACATTGCTCTGGAGTCCTCTTCCTCATGGCACTGTTTAGGGTTGTATGGGACTTGCAGTCTAGAATTAGGCTTTCTGGTTTAGTTTTAAATGTAGATATATTTCTCTTATATACATTTAAGGAAAAGTCACAAGAGTTTATTCAGAAAGAGGAATACAATGTGTGTTCAATTCATTATTCATAGATGTCCTGTCAATGTACCTCTGGGGGTCAGGGGTATTATTAACCTTAGAAGTCTCAAATGGTATTTCCTTCCTTGGGGTAATTAAAGATGTCACACCAGCTCTACCCATATCAACAGGCTCAATGTATGGTTCAGATCCATCATAACGACAATTAGCCATCACCTGGCTATGTACCTTAAAATGGTTCTTCCCTTTTGGAGATAAATACTGTGTCTCATCCCATGGGATCTGCTCAACCCCCCGGGCCTTGTCTCCTCCCAGGTGATCCTCCCACAGTACACAACCTCCAAGGTCAGGATCAGAAAGCGTCTGCCTTTCCCTGTCCACCTCAGAGGAGACTGTGGACAGGGGTTTAGTGAGGGATCAGCAGGATTCATCACACTGCACACAAACAAAACATTTGGCTTTGACAAGGCTTGTTGCCATTTGGCTTTTCACCCGGGATGATGATGTTTCGAATAGGAGGGGAGGTGTGTGTGTGTCTATGTCTGTGTGTGTGTGTGTGTGAGAGAGAGAGAGAGAGAGAGAGAGAGAGAGAGAGAGAGAGGTTGAATGATGTATCTGTGTTCATGACTTTGTATCTATGGGCCTCATTAGGACCCAGGCGGTAAGGGGTTTACGGCGGCGTAAACCGCGCCAACCCTTACCGCCTGATTCCGAGGTCCCTTAGCGCCATGGAGGATTTAACACCTGCTTTTAGCAAGGTACGACCCAGGCGGTAACTTACCCCAGGCTAGTAAGGTGCATGGGGAGAAGGGAGCTAACAGGGACAAGGAGAAGGTTATAATAGGAGATGGAAGAAAAGGATGGGCTGCCACTGGTATGGGGAGGTAGAAACTTAGATATGCGGAAAAGTGATGAGAAGGGGTGATTCAGCGAAAAGGGACAAGAAATATGGATGGAGAAGGGGCAGTGACACAGGGGAACGGGCAGATGAAGTGGGTTGAGATGAGCTCTGGTCGTGGATCCTTGGTGAGTCACTCTACTGTGGTCAGTCAACCTTCAGATCCTTGGCAGGTCATTATCCGCTGGTCCTCGGATTATCTAGTTCATCACCCCTTTGGCCATTCACTACCTTGTTAGTTGCTTCTCTGGTCGAATCTATGTCATTACGGTGACCCCCATTACTGCGACCTCAAAAATGTCAACGTTTGTTTTCTTATTTTTACCCCTTTTACACCACATATATATGCAGGTGGATACCCCTCGCAGCCAACCTACTTGTATTATATACCATACCCCCTCCCACATACATATGTGGTGTAAAGGGGGTCAAGAAAAAATAACGTCAGCATTTTCAGCATGCACAGTTATGGGGGCGTAGTAATGGTATTATTCCCTCTGGTCCATCATTTCTCTAGTGCTTGAGATGTGGGTTGTAGTTGGCATTTTCATTTGATAGTCGATGATGCAAGTTAATCTGCATTGTATCATATCCCATGCAAGACTGAGCAGTACCATATATGCCAACATGCCCCCTTCCATTCGGGAGATGCTAGTTCAGTCCTGGTTTTAACTTTGTATTTTGGAACTTCTTGCCCCAGATGTCCCCATTAAAAATCTGGGACTAGGAGTACTAGAAGGCCCAATTAAACCTAGGACCAGATTATCATCTCCTGACTGAAGTGAGGGAAGTTGGCAAGAATGCAGTGTTACAGCTCAGGATGTCTTTGAGATGTCAGTGGGCAGTCATAATGGAGGTCCTGTGAAACTGTCCAGAAGCCTTTGGCACAGTGTCATCTGATTTACCAACTCTTAACATATCATTGTACAATTTGGCATAACAAGGCATAAAAGCTGGAGAAAGGCTTTTTACACTGATGTAGGCAAATACATGTGACCAATTGTGATGTTTCCAAAGTGAAAACGCTTGTCCCCAGTTGTTTGTAGGTGGACTGTTCCACAAGATATGGTAATAGTAACCACCTGAAAGAACACTCAAAATAAAAAACCCCCATTGAAACAACAAAGGTTACACAATGGAATTCACACCACAACACTTCTACACTAACTTTTTCCCTCAATAGCACACTAGCCCATAGTTGCCAACATGATCAATTCCAATAAGTAGGTACTTATCCAGCCCTGTTTTATTTCTTTGCATTCTGGGACTTGTAGTTCTGACCTTCCCATTTTAAAACTCAGACTACCCAGAATGCGTCACAAAAAATAGGACTGTATAAGCATCTACAGATTTGAATAAATCATCTTGGCAACTAAGCCTAACCCACCACAGCTACACTAACAGAACTCTCCACACTCCTTAAATGCCATCCCAGCAGACACCACAATCAATCTACGTTACCGACCTGAAGCACACACTGCACCAGAAGACTCACACAATATCTATAACTTACACACCACAATGAGCCCTATCTTGTCAGATCTGCACACATACAAATCATAACAAAGCAATCTTGCCCTGCTCCTAAGCATATATGCACTCACCATGAATAAAATGCATTAGGTCAAATATGCATTTATACATGAAGAATATTAACTGAACCTATTTATACATGAAGAACATAACATAAGCAATATATATGCTGAATGCAACACTAATGGCAGGCTAGTATAGCTCACTAACAATAGAATGCAATAGTAAACGGCAGCCATCTTTCCCAAAATGGAAGCCACAGTAAGTCTTTTAAATAAATAAAAGCCTTAGAGAAGCACAGAATGCTGAAATAACAGAGCTCAGACATTAACTCTAGGCCCAATTCAAGGTTGCTAAGAAATTAGGGAGTGCTTTGCACAGAAAGCCAGGTGCTCACATTTTGGCAATAAAATGTAATACAAAATAGCAATTAAATAGTAGAAAGTACAAATCTCACCAGTGCCTCACAGAGGTTTTTTTAAACTAGACTTGGAACAATGTAAGGGAAGAGGTAGGGATGGACTGAGAACCGTTCAAAGTGCAATTAGACAATGGTCTAGTATATACAACCTTGAGTGCCGGGCCATGTCTTGTGTTATTTAAAAGCAAAGCAAAATTCAGTTAAAACTTGTATCTTTCAGCTATTCTGCTGGGCAGCACATGGTGAGGTCACTAAGGGTAGGGAGATTTCAGTGGGTGATGTTCAGAAAATGGTGGTGTGTATTTTGATTCCAGGAAATGTGTTTGCCAAGTAAGAGGAGGGCAGTGTATTTTATACATAAGGGCCTGTCCAATCAGTTTCTTTGACCTGCCGCAAAATGTAACTAATGTGTTTTATCTTAATTCTGTGGTTTATGGTTATAAAAGTTGCTTTAGTGGGTGCCGGAGTTGAGAACATTTTCAATTAGTTCAAGCAGCAGAATTGTTTTGAGATGAGGGGGCTCAATAAATCCTTTCCTGCGCAATGTCTGCTTTTCCATGGAGATTTCTTTATGAGGTTGTATCTGAAATTTCAAAATCCTTTACAATAGCATAACAAAGCATAACAAAGAGTTTCACTCATTCTTCTGTTGGGCAGTACTCTGTATGGCCCATGCCACTTTGGTGACTGGCAGCACAATGGGAACAAAGTTAATGATGGCTCGGCTGAAGCCAGTCCTTAAAGGTATTACTTTATTTTCTCAGGATCACAAACTCTGGATAAACAGTGAAGCTGGGATATTAACACACTCTACAGTTCAGGCACTTGAACAGATGCCTTCTAAATTCCACTTGTTACAAATATTTACATTTTGTATTTCAAGACCTACAATAATACTGTCCTATAGAGCAGCGCTCTCCCCTTTCCCATGCACATGTGTGAGAAATCCACCCAGTTCTGTTTATACTGGAAATTCTCTGACTGTTGGTGTTTTACCTGAATGTCAAACGGGTAAGACAAAACTGCATGTCCGAAAATCCAAAGGGAAAAAACAGGACTGGACGAACTCACGCATGCCCACAAGAAATGTGAGAAATCTGATAGTGTACTTGTAAAATAAAAAATGCACATCTCAAGCAACCTTACACTATGTACATTATTAGAGAAACACGGTTAGTCAAAAGAATATTGTTTTAGTTTCATAATCCATATGCTGACCGTAAAACTAGAAGTCCCAGAATGCAAAATAATACCTGCCTGAAATTATTTACGACACTATTACCATCATTTTGAGAAGTACAGAAACAAGTTTAATAACTTCACTTGGATAAAAAATACCTCTGTCACAAACTTCCAGAGTGGTTTTGTGTATAGTATTAAGAACGTTTATCAACTAAAGCAGTACAATTTCTTGTATGTCTGTCATAGACATTATGATTAACCTTTAAAAGGGTGCATTCTCTCCTTGTGCATATAGTTGGACATTTGGCACAGATGGAAACACTATTGTCTAGGTAAAAGTCTGTGAGGGGTCTTTCAGATGGAAAGGCCCCACAAAAATTACTAAACATTTGAAAAGGAAAAGAGCATTCCGAATGGGACTGAGAACAAAGGAGTAATTGAGCTGCTGGCAGCCCTTTTCAGGACGCTCTGTGGATGGAGAAAGATGGTTAGCCTCTGCACAGGGACCCATGATCCCAAGGTCAAGTGCAGCTGCACTTGCCTAGCACCGGCCCGAGACCTGGCGAATTTCAGGGGTTTTTCGGTTTTAATTGGAACCATAACATCCCTTTAACAAAGTTTTTTACTGAATATATATATATAAAAAAACTTTGTTAAAGGGATGTTATGGTTCCAATTAAAACCGAAAAACCCCTGAAATTCGCCAGTTATGGTAAGCTAGGCAACCATAACTCACGCTACCACCGTGTATTGCTAAGACTAACACCCAGGATATCAAAGATGACATCACAAGTGTCATTGATGACATCACTGATGACATCACATGTCTAAGTCGCTGTTTTTTCTTTTAGTGATATATCTTAGACAGTAATAGTTAGGAACAAATAAATCAAAAAGTACTATATTTGTAAACTTATATTTCAAATATGTCCTTACAATAATTCACTTAGGGTCCGCTCACAGCATATGAAATATATACATAAGAAAAATACACACTTAGAGTAATGCTTAAACGTAACCTTGACGTGGAGCAAGGACTAGTTAATGGAGCACTGCGTACAGTTGTTGGCTTTCAAACATACCCACGTGACAACAACATTCAGTTTGTCAATATTCTCATTGACAAACTTTCAGAAGTAAAAAGGATAGGGCGCTCAACAGCTCGATTCCTTCTCTTCAAAGACATGCAGGTACGCAGAGAACAATTTTCTCTAACTCTTGCATATGCAGTCACCATTCACAAATCACAAGGTCTTAAGCTAGACAAAGCATTGATAGATATTGGGAACACAGTCTTTAAAGAAGGCATGAGCTACGTAGCACTATCACGCTTACGTACACTTGACGGTCTATTTCTAATCAACTTTGATGCAAGTAAACGCTGCTAGTCCTTGCATTTTAGAATACAATAGACTACATTCACTATACACCCCCCATCTAAAAACATATCCTGTTCCACAAAAAGGAAAATGTTGTAAAAGAACTAATTCAAACAGAAATGCAACGGGATTACACTGCAAATCCTCCAAAGAGAGTAAAAGAATCTAATACTTCATCAATTACCACAACCAAAGAAGAACCTATTACTCAAAGTAACTTAGGTACTTCTTCAAAGAAGCAACACACACTCCGAAAAAATGACTTGGACACAGAACGATCTGGTCCATTCAAATGTTCAAATATAACTGGAGTATGTTGCTACGCAAATGTAGCAATGAATATTCTATTTCAATTGCCACCAATTGTTGACAACATTTACTTACACAGTACAGACCAATTGTGTTTGCAAATGTTAGTCCTTCATAGAAACACAGCAAACAATCCTGACAACACATATAGTGTTCATAGAATAAGACAACAATTGGACTACTGTGCTGGAATGGTGAAATTCACTATAAACTCACAAGAAGATCCACAAGAATGTCTAATGTACTTACTACAAATACTGGAAAACAAAAACATATCGATAAATGAAATCTTGCAGATTTCATACATGTGGAAACATACATGCACTCTCTGCAACAATGTGGCACAGGAACAAATCCCTAATGAGCGCTTTGTGTATGTATCAATACCTAATTGTGAATCTGTTCCATTTCAGCAACTTGTAGAAAATGCAAACCATGGTAGATTATGTAGTACCTGCAATTCAGATAATCGCTCCACCTTATTAATACAAACACATAGTAAATACGTAATACTAATGCTTCTATGTTACAATGCATATGGTACCAAAAACAACTGCAAGCTGACTGGATTCACACATGGTCAAGTATCACTTGGTAAGAAAACCTTCACAACAATAGGTATAATCTACCAAGCAGGAGCCACAACCAATGCAGGTCACTACACTGCATATATAAAAAAGAAATGTCGAAGGTTTGAATGTAATGATAGTAGCATTATTCTAAAGCAGAGATTACCAGCAAATCTTACAAATGCTTATTTAATATTCTTAAAACAAAAATTTAACAACTAATCTGTACTTAAACATTAACAAAACTTTAATTAAAAAACTATAAACAGTTAGAATACACCAACAGGTATCTAACTGCCCCAGGATTCTATAACAACCAAACTGATACATGAATACCACTAAATTAGAACAAGAAATAAACAGTTAGAATACGCCAACAGGTTTCTAACTGCCCCAAAAATCTGCAACAAGCCAACAGATAGAACATTAGCCAGAACAAGTGAACACTGAAAACAAACTAACAAATAAACTGTAGCATAAGAAAAAAGTTTTTTTTTAATCCAACATGGACTTTTTTTTCCCACAGACCCAATGATTTAAAAAACAAACACAGAAACTGAGCAAATTGCACAGTACACTGGTTTGTAAACTACTAAATATGAGGGTCGAAAAAAAAGCTAAATTGTCTATTTTGCAATGTAATAAGTCTTCATAAATGGCCTACACTAACATGATCTTTTCTTTTGACACAGAAATTGAAAAAGAATATGTGCTCCAGTTACCCAACTCATGAAAAAAATATATCCAATCACAAAAAATCAAACAGTAAGTATATTCTAATGGAACACATAAATACTGCTGCATAACAGAACCATTGAAGCAAACATCTAACCATACACCACAATACAAAGGGGCTGATTCATGGAATAAATGTGCACCGAAAAGGGGAGCGCAAGCGGGAATTTGCACCGCAAGCGTGAAAATCGCAGCGCACGCGTGCCAAAGCCACGCACACTGATTCATGGAATTCAATGCGCGTGTAAATCCTGGGATGTACGCTAAAATCGTGGGTGGTGCGCTATGGCATGCGCTATGCGCACAGGGAAAGCACACATAGCACAGCGCACACAACAAAAGTGGGCGGAACACGGGGCGTCACACACGGAATGGGGAACAACCCGTGAAGCCCTGGTATGGTCCTCCATGGCAGCAAGCATGCGGTTCTGGAAGGTTTGGTTCTGCAGGATGATGGTACGGGGATCCCCATGCAGCACCTCACAGGTAGCACGCATTTCTGCCTGCATGGCCTCCCGTGATGCCCGGATCTCTGCACGGGTTACCTGGAGATTAGCTGAGAGTGAATGTGTGAGCTGCTCCAGCTGCTGTTCTGACCTAAAATTCCGGGAAACCTCAAGTTCACCCAGAGTATCTCTGAGGGGCCTGTGTTCTAACCTCAGGGCTTCCCTGTGGGCCTGTGGCTCTACAGATGTGGCTGTGTGCAGAGTCTCCAGTCCAGCCCGTCAGTCCCTGTTGGACGCCCTCTGCTGCTACATCAGGAGGTGGCCCTGATATGGGACTCAGCCCACGCAAAGCCCTGGTATGGTCCTCCGTGGCAGCAAACATGCAGTTCTGGAAGGTTTGGTTCTGCAGGATGATGGTACGGGGATCCCCATGCAGCACCTCACGGGTAGCACGCATTTCTGCCTGCATGGCCTCGCGTGATGCCCGGATCTCTGCACGGGTTGCCTGGAGATTAGCTGAGAGTGAACGTGTGAGCTGCTCCAGCTGCTGTTCTGACCTAAAATTCCGGTAAACCTCAAGTTCACCCAGAGTATCTCTGAGGGGCCTGTGTTCTAACCTCAGGGTTCCCTGTGTACAGAGTCTCCAGTCCAGCCCGTCAGTCCCTGTTGGACGCCAACATGTCCTCCCTGTGTGAGTGGCAAATGGAGTCTGTTGCCTGCTGCTGGAGCTCCATCTGCCTTTCGGGGGGGGGGGATGAAAGTGGCCACCCTATCCATTGCCTGAGCCATCATTTCACATGATGCCCCCTGTTGTGCTGCTATACTGTACATGGAGTTCTCCCCACAGTATTACCTGGCACCACACCTGTTTGGGCAAGGCGATCTGCACCTTGCTGTGCTGACACTGCCTGAGGCTGCAGGACTACATTCCTCATTTGATCTGCTGGCCCAGGAACAGGAGCAAATATTGTGGAGTGTGACCCTGCATCCATAACCGCCAAAGGCGGACTTACCAACACTGAAATCCCCATAGAGGGATCTACCCCCAATGCAGGTGGGTTGGACAGAACAGCATCCCTGCCAGAAACACTCACCTGCGACGGCACATATGTCTCAATGTCTGATTCAGCACCTGATTCATAGAAGTCTGCAAAGGTGTACCCAGAGACACCCATGGACAGCATGGTCTGTAGGACAAATGGGTTTTCACCCACCACCACCCCACGTCCTCTAGTGGTGCCCGGTTGTGGCTGTGATTCCTCCTGGGTCTGCACCATCTCCTCCTCCTCAACAGCATCAAGTGCCTCATCACCTGCAAAAACATGAAAGATAACAAATGGAAACAGGCATGAGAACCATAGCACACACATAGGCCTGACGAGGCAGAGATCCAGTACATACATTACACATGTCCCACATGACTATAACCCTGGCATGCATGCACTGTCAATGAGTTGGATGGGGAGGCAAAAAGCAGACACTGAGGACTCCAAGATGGAAAAGCAACACATGTGTTGCATGCTGGATAGCACTGGCATCATACATTAGCCTGTGAGTGGCATGTCCAATACACATACATGACACATGCCAGCAGACAGATGGCACGTAGCATAGCCATGGTACATTTGACAGTTACAGCCATATGGTAAGAAATAAGTACTGTGACCATCCATGTGAGATGGACATCATGAGATAAAACATGCAAAATAGTGTGACAAAACACGCATGTGCCACACGCTCCAACAAATCCAGTGTTCACTGATACAGTGATGGCAGGCAGATGGATACATCAATGGTTGGTCACTTCAATATGACAGAAGACAACAGTCATGTTCAACATTCAAACAGGGCCCAAAAATGATTGTGTGCAGGCCATTACTCAATCAGCCGGAATGGTTAAATCATTCCCATAACAAGGTAATAAATGTGGGCCATTGTGGGGTGTAATCTATGAAAGAAGTATGTTACATTTGTTGCAGTATGGCAAAAAAATGCTAGGTAAAAATGGCAAGGATTGAAACAATCAGGCTGAATGAACAGGAAAACATTTTGAACAATGTTGTTGCAAGATGACAGTTGAAGGGCAACTGCAGTAATCTGGTGCAAATTGGCAACTGTGGTCAGAAGGGATACTGTCATACTCAAACCTAAGGCCGGGGAATGCTTTGGAGGAACCACATGGGTGACCCATACCAGTCATGACTACACAGCCTCACCTGGCACTCAATCAGAACACATCACCCAAGCAACATACACATGGATTGCACACACATGCATTGGCACTCACCGGACAATGCTTCAAGATCTGGCAGGTCTCCTACGCCTCAGATCTGATTCTCTGTGATGAAGCCTCCAGTGAAAGACTCATGTTCAGTCAGTTGTTCGTCCTCTGGTGGAGACCCACTGCCAGTCACCAGAGTAGAGGCATGATTGGAAGCCAGCTTGTTCTTTGCTCTGCGTTTCAGGTCATTCCACAGTTTATAGCAATCATCAGCTGTGCGCTTCACAAATCCAAGGGAACTAATGCGGGTTGTGATGGTCTGCCAGTGGGCCCTACATTGAGCAGGCGTAGTCTTGCACCCTGCAGTCACGACCATTTCGCGGCTATGTGCCAACACATAGGCCACAAGTGCATCTAGTTCGGCGTCATTGAAGCTAGGCTTCCTTGACGTGCCAGAGTGTGTAGCCGTGTCTGGGGTCCCAGCCTGTAGTGCAAGAGCACCCTTCTTCTTCTTGGAAGGTGGTGCGGATCCTGAGTGGCTTACGCCGCTCTGGTTGGTAGGGGCAGAAGCACAGGTGGACTGGGTACTGGAAGTTTCCAAAGGCACAATGACCAAAGGTCTTACTGCAGGCATTGGCTGCAGGGTGATGTTGGCAGGACCAACCTCGGTGTGATGGACTTGGACCGACACTGTCCCGGCTGGGAGACTCAGAGCTGGGGTGGATTGAGCTGCAGCTGCCCCTTCAGCCTCCTCACCCTGGCTACTTGGAGCAGCAGATGACATTGCTGCCCCAGATCTAAGTGGTCTGGTGACAGCAACTTTCACCGCCACACGTGGCTTAGACTTGGTGACACGGAAGTCAGCCTGGGAGTCATCCTGTGCCAGTTCAGTTGACAATATGGGCCAGATTAAAAAGGGCTGAGCTGGGATGGTGTCAGCTACATTTCCCCCAACCATTGGGGGGAGTGGGGGCATAGGTGGCCCTGATTGGTCCTCCACACACTGGCCTCTTGGGCCACCCTGCACATCCTGGCCACGTCCCCTACCACACCCACCTCTTTGAGCTCGGCCACCTTTGCCTCCCTTACTGCTTGGTCGCCTCCCAACCATGGCACTGATGTTGTTATGTGTATGGGAGTTGTAGTAAACAGTTGCTGTGACCACCCCTGCTGGAACAGAAGACTCCCGACTAGGATACAATCACTCCACCACCCAGCACCAGGACCCAGTTGCCCACCCACACCTTCCTCTGGGTTGCCATGTCGGACACAACATCATCTGGCTCCACTGGCAACCCCCAGCCAGAGAGGCAGAGGGCTACCAGCTTCAGTGCCAATGAAGTTAGTATCCTGGTGGAGCAAGTCCTCGGGCAGTATGATGCCCTCTTTGGAAGTTTGCGTGCCGACAATGAAGGACGGAAAAGGACGGATGGACATTGTGGCTGCCATCAATGTGGAGGGGGTAACAGCCCGTGACATTCAACACTTCCGGAAGTGCTGGGAGGACTTCAGGTCCAGGACCCTCAACAAGGCCCGGCGCCACTTGAAGGCAGCGGATGCTGAGGGGTGCCGGGTCCGCCTAACAAACAACCAGATGAGGATACTGGAACGTATAAACCCAGCACTCCACATCCAGGTCCTGGAGAGGCAGACCCATCTGGAGTTGAGCGGTAAGTGTACATGCGTACTTATTGGACGCTGTGCATGTTGAGGTGTGCCAGGACTGTGCAGGTTCAACATATGTCTTTGTAGGCCCATGTCTGGTTGTGTATGTACAGGGACATGAGGCTGCCGCATGTGAGTCCTGTCATGTGTGAGACACATCAATGGTGTATGTGTTCAAATGCATGGGTGTTAGTCGTAGCAGTGCACGGTGGTGGCGTGAGTTATGGTTGCTTAGCTACCATAACTGGCGAATTTCAAGGGTTTTTCGGTTTTACTTCCAACCACAACGTCGCTTTAATAACGTTTTTTTACTCAATTTCATAGGTTTTTAGTAGCGCAACTTAACCATAACATCCCTTTAACAATGTTTTCTTACTGAATTTCACAGGTTTTTAGTAGCACAACTTAACAATAATATCTCTGACTTTATGTACAAGTAACATAGAACATACTGAACCCCCTCTACTGAATGTGATGTCCGCAAACTCTTCTAATGTGTGCGGAAATATGCGGACAACAGCACCACTACCCAAAAAGTCTGGGGGGTATGTTTAATTGTTATATCATAACATATGAACATTTTACAAATTCACAAACCTGCACACATACACATTATATGTAGTAATAAATAAGAAGTGTAACCCATATATATAACGCATTAACCATTAATTTGAATACAATATATACCAAAAGAAGAAAGATAGTCTTCCAACATGATTACCTCACAGAAACTCCACAACTAAGACCAATACCAGATCTACAGACCAGTAAGAACACACCTTACCGGAAGCTAGTAAGTGTACTGCATATTACTCATATATTTGTAAACTTTCTGTATTAGATACAGAAAAAGTGATATTATGTGTTTTTTCTCATAGAAATGTCTAGTACTCTGGAGTGGCTAGAGGAGCATTTCCCACGTGAGGAAATGTCTGAAGATAGTCAACCTAATGGTAGACACTTTACTATATAAACCATTAATAAATATTATTTTATATACATTTAACATATACATTTTTTTTTGTACAGACCATACAAAAATTGAAAATACTAAAGAAGAAGAAGTGTTGGATAAGACTCTTCAGCACATAGAAGAAGAAATGGACCTACTCATGGCAAATTTCAACAATTTAAAAAACTTTGTGGAGGATCACTTGAAACAAACAACTACATACCATTGTCCCACATGTACCTGCCCCCTGTCACCATATCCCAATCAATTATCCCCAAACCCTCTCCATGAACCAAAAAGTTTTGATGAGACTTCCATCCCTTCTTCGCCTCATATAAATCCTATTGAAACCCCCAATTCTCCTGTTTTTGTTTCAGTTTCCGCCTCACCTTGTCTGCCATAAATTTAACATCCATATAAAATGAAGTATAATTATTATATTGTGTCCTAATTCATTTCTTGTCTTTTTTTAAAAAGCAGTTCAGGTGTCCGCGGACAGCGCGGTTGTCCGGAATGTCCGTAAAGAAATGAAAATGGGAGCGTCCTAAGGACACTCCCATTCTATATCTATATCCTATATCTGTCCGTAATGTTCGCAAGCAAGTTGAAACTGTCCTAAGAACAGAGCTGGTGTTCGGAATGTCCGCAATCAAACTACCACATGCAATGTCCTGAAATGTTCGTCAATAAACAAAATGGAGGTGTCCTGAGGACGCTAGATCTGTCCGCATTGATCGCAGGCGAGTTGAAACTGTTCTAAGAACACAGGCAGTATCCTGAAATGTTCGTAAATAAACTAAATAGGGGTCTCCTAAGGACGGTATACTTGTCCGTATTGTTCGGAGGCAAGCTGAAACTGTCCTAAGAACACACACGGTGTACTGAAATGTTCGGCAATAAACAAAATGGGGGTGTCCTAAGGAGGCTATACCTGTCCGTATTGTTCAGTGGCAAGCTGAAACTGTCCTAAGAACACACACAGTGTCCTAAAATATTCGTAAATAAACAAAATCGGGGTGTCCTGAGGATGCTAGACCTGTTCGTGCTGTTCGTAAGCATATTCAAACTGTTCTCAGAAGACATCAAGTGTCCCAGGATGTTCGCAAATAACCAAATGGGGTGTCGTGAGGTGTTTGTGTATGTATCAATACCTAATTGTGAATCCGTTCCATTTCAGCAACATGTACAAAATGCAAACCGTGGTATATTATGTACTACCTGCTATGCGGATAATCGCTCCACCTTACTAATACAAAAACATAGTAAATACGTAATACTAATGCTTCTACATTACAATGCATATGGTACCAAAAACAACTTCAAGCTGACTGGATTCACACATGGTCAAGTATCACTTGGTAAAAAAACCTTCACAACAATAGGTATAATCTACCACACAGGAACCACAACCAATGCAGGTCACTATACTGCATATATAAAAAAAAATGTGGATGGTTCGAATTTAATGATAGTACCATTACCCTAAAGCAGAGATTACCAGCAAATCTTACAAACAGTTATTTAATCTTCTTAAAACCAAAATGTATTAACTAAACTGTACTTAAACATTAACAAAACTTCTATTAAAAAACTATAAACTGTTAGAATATGCAAACAGCTATCTAACTGCCCCAAGAATCTACAAAAACTAAACAGATAAATGAATACCATTAAATTATATAAAAAAATAGACAGTTAGAATACCCCAACTGGTATCTAACTGCCCCAAGATTTTACAATAACCAAACAGATAAATCAATACCACTTCATTATAACAAAAAATAGACAGTTAGAATATGCCAGCTGGTATCTAACTGCCCCAAGATTCTACAACAACTAAACAGATAAATGAATACCACTAAATTATATAAAAAAATAAACAGTTACAATATGCCAACTGGTATCTAACTGCCCCAAGATTTTACAATATCCAAACAGATAAATCAGTACCACTTAATTATAACAAAATATAGACAGTTACAATATGTCAACAGGTATCTAACTGCTCCAAAAATCTGCAACAAGACAACATATAGAACATTAGCCAGAAACAACAAGTAAACACTGAAAACAAACAAACAAATAGACTGTAGCATAATAGTTTTTTTTAGTCCAAAATGGATTTTTTTTCTCCCACAGACCCAATGATTTTAGCAACAAACACAGAAACTGAGCAAATTGCACAGTACACTGGTTTATAAAATACTAAATATGAGGGTAAAAAGAAATGTTGATTGTTCAATGTTATAAGTCGTTACAAAATACCAATACTAACATGATCTTTTCTTTTATCACAGAAATTACATGTACTCCAGTTACTAAACCAAACAGTAAGTATATTATAATAAGTATAACCATCGCAGCATACCACACCCATAATAGATTATAACTTCAGTGCTTATAAATTTGGTCTTGTCCATGCACCCAAGACTGGATAAGCCACTTTGCGGCCATGCACCCAAGACTCTATGCCCTGACCACAACCACTACAGCAAATCACACCCATAGAGTCAAACATTTTAACTATGCCATATGGGCACTTTTAATGTCCACGAACATGACGAGTGTTCTTAGAACAGTTTCAACTTGCCCACGAACAGTACGGACAGGTATAGCGTCTTCAGGACACCCCCATTTCGTTTACTTATGAACATTTCAGAACACAGCACGTGTTCTTAGAACAGTTTCAACTTGCCTGCGAACAGTATGGACAGGCATAGCGTCCTTAGGACACACCTATTTTGTTTATTTACGAACATCCCAGGACACATAATGTATTCTTAGAACAATTTCAACTTGCCTATGGACAATACGGACAGCGTCTTCAGAACAACCCCATTTCGTTTATTTACGAACATTTCAGGACACCGCATGTGTTCTTAGAACAGTTTCAACTTGCCTGCGAACAAAACGGACAGGCATACCATCCTCAGGACACACCCATTCCGTTTATTTACAAACATTTCAGGACACCGCGTGTGTTATTAGGACAGTTTCAACTTGCTTGCGAACAATTCGGACAGGTCTAGCGTCCTCAGAACATCCCCATTTTGTTTATTTACAAACATCCCCGGGCACTTGATGTGTTCTTAGAACAATTTCAACTTGCCTACGAACAGTATGGACAGGTATAGTGTATTCAGGACACCCCCATTTTGTTTATTTACGAACATCCCAGGACACATGTTCTTAGAACAATTTCAACTTGCCTACGAACAGTACGGACAGGTATAGCGTCCTCAGGACACCCCCATTTCGTATATTTAGAACATACCAGGACACTTGATGTGTTCTTAGAACAGTTTCAACTTGCCTACGAACCATACGGACAGGCGTATTATCCTTCCATTTTGTTTATTTACAAACATTTCAGGACACCCGTTTTGTCCGCGGTCAGAATGAACACAACAGGGGTGCCTGCCACCTAAATAAATACAACATTTAACCCATCTCTACTCCCCCACCCTCCCCAAACAGTCTTACACACCAAAACACTTTACTAAATAGTATTTTTCCACCAAGTTTCAACGCACTGTCCGCGGACGTCCGCGAATCCAAGATGGCGGGTGTTTACAAAAATCTGACACGCTTCACGCTCTTCACCGTCCAATCAGCGAACACATTCCATGTCCGCGGACATGACGTAAGCCGATTGGCCAATCAGGACTGTCCGTGGAGCGAACAGGGAAGTGTGTCCGCGGACCGAACATAGATATCACTAATTTTTTGTGACCTACTTTTTGGTCATTTTTTTAAAAACCACTGGACGGATTTTTACCAAATTTGCAAAAGCACGCTTTCGGGACTAAGCCGCTGCTCCTGGTCCAAATTTGGTGAAAATTCATCCAGCGGTTTGGGCTGTAGGCCTGAGCAAAGTTTTTTTCCCCATTCAGTCTATGGGAAAAAAATAAGTTTCGGGACCCCCCCTATAACTTTGCCCCCCCTCACCAAACTTTGCAAAAAATTCATAGTGACCCATATATTTTTTTTGCAAAGTTTGGTGAGGATTTGTCCAGGGAGAGCGGAGTTATAAGCCGCCCAAAATAGGGCTCTTCCTGTGGAAACAGCAACTTAACCATAACTACACAGCCACTGCCGTTCTCTCCTTCATGTGTGCATCAGGACATAGCTAGATGGGTCTTTGTAGTATCTAAAAATTGCCATCCTGCTAAAATCCTGTTATAAGCACTTTATTTCGTGGTGGATAAATTAGTATTCATTCACTACTACAGGATGGGGAAACATGCACAGACATATTGTTTTAATATTCATGATACCCTGATTAATCGACAATGTTATGGAGTATCACTCCTATTGTTTACAAAGATCACTAATAGGATCACTATTCTAAAGTTAGGCACTAGCACTTCATTGTATTTTATTGTATTGGGATGTATCTTTGGTGAAACCTTATGTCTGTTTATATCATGCACTGTGCATAGATTTCTTTTACGTTGACAAGTCTGGATGTGGAGATTGTAATAATATTTGTTTTAGGTGTATGCATGGTTGAGATTCCATTATGGACATAATCAGCATATTCTGATTAAATGTATACTCATCCATGCATGCAGCTCCTACTTTTACATCTATATTTATGGTATGCATTGTAAGCAAACTGAACCCGTTTCAAAATGGCCATCTGTGTTTACAAATGGCCAGTAAGTCACCTTTTCACTGTTTTGTATTTACTTTGAGTGTTTTAATTTCAGCTCCAACAACTGGGAGGAGCAACTGTGAACAAGCCACAGGAGTGTGGTGAAACACGTCAGCCAAGCTATTATTTCTTGGGAAGACTTTGTTTTTAACCGTCATGATTTGACTAAATAAAATTGTTTTCTACTTTTGCATATTTTTGCAAGTGCGGTTATTTTGGAGTTTCTGAAGCTTCATTTTCGGCATATTGCAGCCATGGATTGGTGCCATTCCGGAGTGTTGGGAGTGCAGCTCCAAACAGTGAAGGCTTTTTTTGCCCCATCTGGCCATCTGGTAAAATATATATTTATTGTTAGATTTTGTAGAGCATGAAAAGCCTCTTCGGCAGTAATCGAAGGGAGCGGGAAAGGTCGGGAGCAGTGTTCCACTACTTTTATATTTTTCTGTTTACCATTCCTCTACTTTTTATGACCACATTCACCATTCTATATAGAGGATTTTCCATTCAGGCCCCTGTTCAAGTGTAAAGTTGTAATAGGAGCCTTAGTTACTAGTCACTTAGACTATGGCAATGCCCTGGCTGCAACACCTTGTCACATGTTGCACTGTGCTTCTGCATACCCTCTTAATTGCCGAGAATACAGTTCCACTACTTTTTTTGGTACACTTCTACCACTGCTCTTCAGTCGTTGAAACACTGTACAAAAGCATATAGAATAAAGCATCCCCTTGCATGCATTATAAGTGTATATGCAAGTAACCAAGTAGAAGAGCAAGGCTGAAAGCAGAGTTCCTTATAAGGTGACAGAACTCCATGGTGAATTACAGTATGCATTTACATATTGCAGGGAATATTTTATTACTTATAATACATAGTCGAATCACCACCCCCTTTGGTTTCATGCTTACCCAAATGGAGGATACCTTCTAGTTGTTGATAGATATAATCAAGGTAGTTTATGTTTTGGCTGAAAGAAAATCCAATAACATTCAGCTTGTAACGTGCTGCAGCAATGTATTTTAAGAACTTAATAAAGTGCATTTTAAAACCATTTTATGTTAAAAAATAAGTGATAGCATGCAGTTAGATTCTTGCTCTTCTGTATTAAACCCAACAGTGTGCAACAATGGCATACTGCCATAAACATTTTCTTATCAATTAAAGGCTGTGCAATGCCATGGAAAGCTATTTTGGAAGAAAGGAAATCTAGACACTAAATACTAGTTACAGCAGCATAGCGTCATCACATATCAACTGTTTAAACATTAGTGCCAGAAGCACTGGCCAATTACCCTTGTTACTGTAGGACTCATTACCTTTTCCTGTTGCAAGGCCCTCTGGTTATGCCCTCACTCATCCATGGGCCCTTGCTGAAAGTACAGTCTGCCTAATAGTTTCCGCCAGTGAAGGAAGGCCAACACATAGAGATCACGCCTCTTAACTTCTCCCAGAGAGCAGGGGGAGAAAGAACTCAAAGGACCCTCCAACCGCTACAGAACTGGTACCCAACCAGCAAACAGCGTGCCCTGCTATGCTCTGCAGCAAGCTTTCTGTATAGGGAGTGCCAGAAGGTCTCTGAACCCAAAATCAAGGACAAGGAAGCTGTCTGCAGCACACTCCCGAGCTTTGGGCCGTCCGACTTAAAGAACGACACATGCGTAGTTAAGAGACTTGGAGAAGTGTATCGACAAGCATCCACCACCATCCCCCTTTTTTATTTTTTATTTATTGAACATTTGTATAGCACGTATACAGCAGAAGGTTTTTCCAGGCACCACAAGCCAAAAGATGGGGGGCATAGGAGAAAACAACAAAAGTGTCCTACTAGGCCTTGTGACATTCATATAGTCCAAGCGCAGTATCAAGAAGTGCAGCGGGGGAGGGGACAGGTCAGGGAAAGGATGGCTAGTGGGAGGAAGAAGGCAAAGTGCTGGAGGGAGAGGGCACATGAGGCTGGGCATGTGCTAAGGGGTGCCCAGGTGGGCTATTGCCAGGGAGGTGTAAGGTGATAGTACGAGGGGTGGAGGACCAGCCTCTGAAGGCTAATCAGGGAAGGAATCCCAAGAGCAAGTGCTGGTAGGAAGGGGTGAGAATGGGAGACTGGAGGAAGGATGGCCTCATAAGGGGCAGCAGGCATCCAGTCATAGCAGCAGGAGGGGACTAGCAGGGGAGGTGGAGAGAGAAGGAGGAGGAGAAAAGGAAGGACTTGAGGAGCTTCCGCAATTTAAAGAGATCCGGCTCGAGGTGGAGAGGGGCAGGGAGGGCATTCCAGAGGGAGGCTCCTGCCGAAGAGAGAGATCTACCCCCTACTCTCTGCTTGGAGAAACATCTGATCTGCAGAGAGTTGGAGCTAGATGAGCAAGGATTCTAGCAAGGAGGTATTTAGGGAGAGAGCGTTCAATGTAGCAAGGTCCCAGGCCCCAGAAATCCTTGTGGATGATGCAGAGGGTCTTGAATTTGATCCTTGCAACCACCGGGAGCCAGTGAAGAGATTTTAGGACTGGAGAGATGTGGTCCCTGGGCTTGAGGCCAAGGATAAATCTCGCAGTCCTATTCTGGATTAGTTGAAGAGGGCGGAGTGAGGAGAGAGGCAAATTAAGGAATAGGCTGTTGCAATAATCAAGCCTAGAGAGAACCAGAGCTTTGGAGACAGTGAGTTTCTGGGGGAAGGTGAGGAAACGAGAATAGCTCTGAGGAGGTGAAGCGGATAATGGGCCTTCCTGGCAAGGTCATTGATATGAGGAGAGAAGGATTGAAAGCAGTCGAGGATGACACCCAGGTTTTTAGCCTCACAGGCAGGGGGCACAGGGCCCAAGAAGGGCAGCCAGAGTGTAGGTGAGAAGGAAGGAGTGGGGGTCCCAATGAGAAGGATCTCAGTGTCTGACTGGTGTTAAAGCAGAGATCATTAGCAGCGCACCATGCCTGAATAGCAGTCAGACAGTCCTGAACGAGAGAGGAGGGAGCAGAGGAAGAGGAGGGCACTTTGAAGGAGAGCTGTGTGTCATCAGTATAGCACTGGAAATGAGGAGAGAAGGTGGAGATAAACTGGGTAAGGGGCCAAGGTATATGTTGAAAAGACACGGCAAGAGGATAGAGCCCTGAGGAATGCTGCCGGTCAAAGGTCCGGTAGTGGAGAGAAAGGGGCTCCCAGTTGACTTGAACTTGTGAGGGTTGATTATAGAGGAAGGAGGTTAACAAGTACAGTGCCCGATCCGCGATGCCCAGGTTATCACAAAGCCTGTTTATGAGGATGGAATGGCTGACTGTGTCAAAGGGAGAGGACAGATCGAGGAAAATAAGGATGGAAGGAGAGTTGGAGTCGAGATTAGAGAGCAGGTCATCACAGGTGTTCAGGAAAGCAGCTTCCATTCCTCTAGCTGCTCTAAAGCCAGACTGGTGGTTTTGAAGGCAGCCAACAGATTCAGTGTGTTCAATTAGTTGGGAAACTTCTCAAGGAATTCGCCTAAGAAGGGGTAGTGGAAATAGGGTGGTAATTAGCCAGGCAGGAAGTGTCAGCAGATGGTTTTTAAGGAGGGGGTGCACATGGGAGTGCTTGAGGTATGAAGGAAAGGAGCCTGTGGCAAACGATTGGTTATATAATCAGCCAAGGAGGGAGAGAGGCAATGCTGCCCTTGATAGATCTAGAGGAGCAGGGGAGCACCTGTTTGGAGGAGACTTTCATAGAGCAGACTCTATTGGACATCCCATCCGGTGCTGTGGGTAAGAAGGAGGAAAGCAGGCGGAGGAGGAAAGAGGGGCAGGGAGGCCTGCATGCAGGCGGGGGAAGGAAGGGAATAGAGGAGAGAAGGACAGGATATCCTGAGTCTTGATCATGAAATGGGTGGCCAAAGCCAGGTAGGAAAAGGAGAAGTGGAGACTGCAGAAGGATTTGCAAGTTCAGCCGTGTTGTTTGAGGCCCTAGAGATGAGGGATTGGATACGGGCCTATTTCATGGAGTGGATGGAGAGTCAGTATTGCCTTTGGAGCAGGCGACAGGCCAGTTTATCAAAGGATATGCTAGAAGCCAGCCACTTATGTTCCGCAACTGTGAATTTGCATTTCAACAAAGCTAAGTCAGAGTCATACCAACTATTACACTTGGAGACAGGCTTCCAATGGATCCCCATGTCAGGGGGAAGGATGTCAAGAGTTTTGGAGATGGAGAGGTGAAGGTTAGCAAGAGCAGAGTCGGTATGGGAGTGAATGGTAGGGGTGGGAGTCGTGGAGGAGGTGGCAAAATCAGCTACTGAATCTCGCTTCATCAGTCGAATGCCAGAGAAGGAAACTGGCTGTGCAGGAAGAGGCTTAGCCAAGGAGCCCAGGAGTTTCAGATGGGAGGAGGGGAGCGAATGGTCAGACCAGGAAGGGGAGTACGGAGAGTGTTAGAGAGGGAGATATCAGCAGTGATGAGCTCATCCAAACTGTACCCGGCTGAGTTGGGCTGGAGGGAAAAATGGACAGAGAGAGAGAATCATAAAGATGGCGGAAGTGGAGAGTACCCTCCTCGGGAGAATCCAGATGGATATTGACGCCTCCAAGGAGGAGAACCTTAGAGGAAGAGGTCAACAGAGAGGCAGCAAGGTCAGCCATTCCGAAAATTAAGGGGGGATTCAGAGCAGGTGGCCTGTAGATGGTAATGAGAGTGAAGGAGAGGATGGGAGAGATACAGAGCTTGCAGACAAGACATTCAAAGAAAGAGTAACATTGCCCCTAATTACGGGTCTGGCAGTAACCGTGCCAGTAAAACCGTCAAGTAGCCGCCAGACCTGTAATGATTTACCGGCGCCTGACTTGCTGGAAACACTGGGGCATTACAACCCCGGTGGTCCAATAAATCAAGTGCTGGTAAAATGTTGATCTTCATTCCCATATAATCCCATTGGACTCTATAGGAGTGGGGACCACAGAAGCACCAGCACCATTAATAATGGTGCCGGTGCTTCTGTAAAATTCTGCAGGCGGGTGCCATTCTGCCCACCAGGTCTGACCCTGGCGGGCGGAACGACACCTGCCTAAGAGACTCGTAGTTTGCCAGTCCGGAAACAACAGTACCGGTAAGCTTACCGGCACCGTCATTTCTGGACCAGCAAACTTGTAATGAGGACCATTGTGTGGTTATGATGGAAGCAGAGACCCATTCAGTGACTCCACTTCCAGGCTGGTTAGATATGGGCTTGGAGAGGATTGTGTAGCCCTCAGGAAGGAGAGTGTCAAACGCAGTCACAAAGCTGGCATTGAACCACATCTCAGTGAGAGCGAGGACGTCGAGGTCAAAGTTTTCAAGGAGGTGACAGATGTCAGAGGAGTGTTTGACAGCAGAGCGAGAGTTGATGGTAGCTAGGTGGAGCTGGTTGCCACCTTTAAAAGTTTTTTGAGGCAGGGTAGAGGGGTGGGGTACACCCATTGGTGGGGGCAAATAGGCCAGTGGTGGGGCAGCAAGAGGAATGGCAGGAGAAGGGAGGCAATAAATAATAGACCGAAGATGCCTGTCAAGAAGGGGGAGGTTGGGCTGAGAGTGCTGGGCCATGAAAGTGCTATTATGGTAGACAATAATCATGCACCTGGTAGATTGGAAGTGAGCTAAGAGAACTTCCCACCTGGTTCCAACATTAAGGACAAGGAGGAAAAAGGGAAGAGGATAAAGACCATATGGGAGGCCATAGGTCAGGAGAAGGAACAGAAAAGAGGATGTCAGTAATAGTCTGCCTGGAGGAAGCACTGACAGAGCTGTAATCAATGGGCAATCCTGGTTTGGAGACCAGGAGTGCTTTCTTAAATTTCTTCCTTCCAGGCTTCGAGAGAGGGGCAGGAAAGATGATAGAGTAGCAGTTACAGTAGATAGGAGAGCTAGACAGCACCATAGTTGCAGAGAAGGTGTAGAGGAGAGGAGATAGAAGGACTGCTCAAGCACAAGGAACTCACCAGGCGGCCTAGCAGCCTATGTTCAAATGCAGAATCAATGAAATTGAGTAGCAATAGGAAGAAATGACAAATAGAAGCAAGGTCTCTAGGTTACAAAAATGCAGTGGGAAACAGGAAGAACTGACAATCAAATCAGGAGGAGCAGTCCAAAAGGTGAACATCCATAGTTTGAAGTCAGGGTACATGTGTGAGATGCAACTGTGTTACAAATGGAACTTAGATTAGGAATACCCAAATGAGAGAAGATACAACGCATTTAGCACAATTTAAGGTTTCAGGAGAAGAGGACTAGAATTCCAGGAGAAGAGAGAATGTCAGTAGTTAGCGTAAGATGCAGATTCAGAATTGCCGAGAATTGAGTTTCAAAAACACAGTAGAATTTAACAACAAAATGGGACTAGAATTGCTTACATTTAAAATGCAATTGAAATGGTGAAACAGCTAGATTGGAGTATCAAAATTAGACTAACATTGCTAACAATTAAAAGACAATTGAAATGGTGAAACACATAGATTTGAGTATCACAATTAGGCTAAAATTGCTAACATTTAAAATCCAATTGAAATGGTGAAACACCTAGATTTGAGAGTCAAGACTAGGCTAAAAATGCAAACATTTAACATGCAATTGAAATGGTGTAACACCAAGATTTGAGAATCAACATTAGGCTAAAATTGCTAACATTTAAAATTCAATTGAAATGGTGAAACACCATGATTTGAGTATCAACATTAGATTAAGATTGCTAACATTTAAAATGCAATTGAAATGGTGAAACACCTAGTTTGAGTATCAAACCGAGGCTTAAATTGCTAACATTTAAAATGCAATTGAAATGATGAAGCACTTAAATTTCAATATCATAATTAGACTAACATTGCTCAAATTTAAAATGCAATTGAAATGGTGAAACTCCTAGATTTCAGTATCGAAATTAGGCTAAAATTGGTAACATTTAAAATGCAATTGAAATGGTGAAACCACTAGATTTGAGTATCAACATTATGCTTAAATTGCTAACATTTAAAATGCAATTGAATTGGTGAAACACCTAGATTTGAGTACCAAAATGTGGCTAAAATTGCTATTAATTAAAATGCAATTGGAATGGTTAAACACCAGGATTTGAGTATCACAATTAGGCTAAAATTGCTAACATTTAAAATGCAATTGAAATGGTGAAACACCTAGAATTGAGAATCAACATTAGGCTAAAATTGTTAACATTTAAAATTCAATTGAAATGGTGAAACACCACGATTTGAGTATCAACATTAGGTTAAGATTGCTAACATTTAAAATGCAATTGAAATGGTGAAACACCTAGTTTGAGTATCAAACCAAGGCTTAAATTGCTAACATTTAAAATGCAATTGAAATGGTGAAGCACTTAAATTTCAATATCATAATTAGGCTAACATTGCTCAAATTTAAAATGCAATTGAAATGGTGAAACGCCTACATTTCAGTATCGAAATTAGGCTAAAATTGGTAACATTTAAAATGCAATTGAAATGGTGAAACCACTAAATTTGAGTATCAACATTATGCTAAAATTGCTAACATTTAAAATGTAATTGAATTGGTGAAACACCTAGATTTGAGTATCAAAATGTGGCTAAAAAATTAAAATGCAATTGGAATGGTTCAACACCAGGATTTGAGTATCACAATGTGGCTAAAATTGCTAACATTTAAAATGCAATTGAAATGGTGAAACACCTAGAATTGAGTGTCAAAAGTAGGCTAAAAATGCAAACATTTAAATGCAATTTGCAGAGTCCGAGCAGTAAGATTCTGAGTTATGAGGGAAGCATAGATGAGAATAATAGTCTGCACAAACAGTGCATATCAGACTCAACCGGTTGGAAGTTCACTGGCCTCAATTATACAACAGGCTTGGTACATGGAAGGTAGGCTGCACGTGGAATCATCACATTTCAAAGGAGATGGGCTAGTGAGAAGCAAAACACCAGGTGGTAGGCAAGGAATTACAGTGTATGCTGCACAGACATAGAGTGAAACATGTCCACCAGCCTTAGAGTTGAAGGTTCGTAGGAAGGTGCTTGTGGATAATTAGTAAGCAGAAAAGAGCAGGAGAGGCCGATCCAGTGTCCACACAAGTGGGGTGGTGGGGGAGGTTTGCATGCTACCAAGTACAGTTAAGAATCCAATGAGCACAAAGGGATCCGGGGCAAAGGAGTCAGAGGACGCACTCAGGGCTGCACATCCCTGCTGTTCCAGGAGTTTGTAAGGTATACACCCAGTGGGTAAGGTAGACAGGTCAATGTGATGTAGAGAGAAGGACCTTGGCCGTGAGGCCAGCGGTGCGGGCTGCACACCCTAAAACCACAATCAAGTGGTGTAATTCAATGATTAAAGTTACTCAAAAATGTGTGTCTTTTTCAACGACGCTATGTCCGGATACACTGGGAAGCCCATCTGGGCTTACCTGGTTAGTGAGATGGGGAAGCATTTTCGTTTCCTTTTGGTGCAGATGCAGGTGATGAGAGAGAGTGGTCTGCACTCTGGCACACTACCTGGAAAGAAGAAGGCCTTTCCCGAGCCAGTCGAGTTCCTCGATCCGCAACTGACTGTAACGCTGACCGCTGTCAAGCCGCAGTCGCTTAGAGAAACCGTGACGTCCCGACCATTGCCTCAGAACCACCAAACTTTTTTTTAAACAAAATGGTGGCGTCCTGCCACATACATTTACATCAATTTGCATTATAATTTTCTGCAAAGGTTATCTCATTTGGCATGCTGAATATCAGAAACACTGTATACTCATGATTATAAGAGATATAAATACAAAAGGAATCTCAAGGTTGACTTTTAGCTTATTTATTTGACTAAGGTCAAAGCAAAAGAAGGAGTAAGGGTTCAGTTTCCCTTAATATTTAGTGATTTTTACGAACAACACTTGGCTTCAGTTTGGCAAACATATTGGAAATAGAACAAAACAGAAAGCAAATAATAGACACAATTCACAAGTTATTTGTACATGGTCATAGAATTGCCAGTTCATGAACATAAGAGCAGGGCAGTTATTTCAGCAATTATGATCAAGGAAATACATAAACCATACAACTGTGAATAATAAACCAGAGCTAGGTTTTCACATAGAACATCCTGGTGGTTGTTTCCAAGGTGTGTTGGATTTTTTGAGGGAGGAAACCAAGTCTTTGGCCTACGTCTAGATATTGATCAGATGGTGTGAGGGGACAGGCATGTCTGAGCCAGATAGGGTGTGGTCTCGTGACATTTCGGCGTAAAACGCCTTCTTCAAGGGAAAAAACACAGTCTCCCTACATGGGGGAATCAAGTGAGGAAAGATTTAGTGTAGTTAAAGTACTACGGTGTTGTTGCAAAAACACAACGGGATATTAGCTTGTCACACAAACAAAAATAATTTAATTAAGATTAAAACGCCCCCCGGCGGGTAGAAGGAGTTAAAATGGATACTCAAACTTGTGGCTTGTGCTAGCCAGTGACTGACCTGAATACATTAAAGTTGAGAATGGGGTTCAACTTCCATTGGCGTTGATTAGGAAAGGTGGCCTTGGGACAGTGTTTGGAAGGCAAACGCTGTTCTGTGCCTGAAAAATAGGGAGAGAGAGAAACATGCAGATGGTATGAGTCAGTGCAGAGGCTGGAGTGTGCCACTAATGGATGAAAACAAAACTGTGTGTGCGGATAGGCTGCTGAAGTGATCCGCACCACAGATAGCAAGCTCAGAACCACCAAACAGCACTGACACAATGATTCCTGATTCCTGACTCTGAGACTCTGCGTAGAACAGCCTGTAGCCGTTCACCAAGCTTAGCTTGCTATACTGTCTTGCTGCCTGATTACCGCAGCTGACTCCCATCTCGAACTCTGTCACAGAAGCCTGTAAAGCGCCCTGAAGCTGACTCAATCTTATTGAACACCAAGAACACCTATAGCAACATGTACAATGTTGTTCTGTCCCCCTGGTTCTTTCCAGAAGGCGCCTGGAGACATTTTAGGACCTTGTCTCCCTTTTGCTGAAACCAAGAAACCGTTACAAAATATTATGGTTATTAACCATACCAACTACCCTTCTGCCAGTATCCAGAGTGCATTCCTTTTCCTTGGAACAAACTATCTGTCCTCTGCATTCTATTTCAGGGTGGGTTTTAATTTAATAGAGTAGAGACTGTCTGGTGTGATGATAATAAAGTAGATATGTGTATACAACCTTGACTCGACAATCCTTTTATCTTTTGACTATAATTGTATTTACGCTGTGTTGCAACTAACCAACGGTCCACAATCTTTACGTTAGATAAGCCTGCAATTCCATCCACGTTACCAACATTGGACATGGAGGTTTATCATTTTAATTGTATGCTTGTTTACTCCAATCTGTTCAGATCCATTCTGGTGTATTAGAGGTGAGGAGCTAATTGATGGTTTAGAAACCAATATTCACCCCTGGACCACTGGTATCCCGGAATGTGAATCGTCACACTGCCCCAGTCTAATTTTTATGAGGGGTACAGCAAAATAAACAATAACTCCAGTAAAATGCTGAGCAGATTTAAAACTCTGAACATATTTTTGGAATTGGTCTGCCAATGTATGTTTCTCTTGTGAACGTGTCAGACTATCACAATCCCCTCTCTTTTATGAATGAAAACACATATAAATCTAGTATATGCTCTGTCAACCTGTGTTCCTTGACTAAAGTCATAATTTCTACCTCTCTCATCATGTAACTACAGAGCTTTAAAACACATTCTCGGAACATGACACCTGCCCCTACGTGCATGGGTTGGTGGCAATGTGTTTGTTAATCATGTTATTCTGTACCACGGAACATAAACCTGTGTGTATTTATTGCTTACTGCCCATGCTACCATTGCTGGTCAGCTCACTTTTTACAGCTCCTAATTTGCAGTGTTTCCATGGTTTATAGTGTGAACTAAGCGCTACGTCAGTGCTAAATTACAGCTGCCCTCCGAACTGTTTACTTTGGCACTGGTTGCACCAGTCTGACACAGAGGGCACGATTCATGGAATTACTTGCGTGGAAAATAGGGACTTTGCATGCCAAACCCCGTGCAAAATCTCATTTATCAATTCATGGAATGGACTGCGCAGATCTTTTTCGTACTTTGCATGAGACACCACGCAGAGCATGGGCGTGGCTTGCGCAGAGGGCCATGTAGGGGGCGGAACACAGAAAATGAGGACGAACAAGGCAAAATGTGGGCATTATGAGGGACAGCCTGCAGGCAGTCCATCTCACACCCACTATTGCGCAGAATGATATTTATTCATGGATCCGACCACACAACCTCTTGTTGGGGAAATGGCCTGCAAAGCCCTCATACTATCCGCCACCCCAAGGCAAGCGTACAGGCACTTGTGCATAGGATTCACCACACAGAGGTAAGATCGGGTGTCGGATTTAGGGATGTTGTTTCACAACCGGGGTTTTGATCTAAGTTAGGGGTGCGTGTACGCAGTGTAGCGGGTGCAGAAATGGTTTACGGGGGTTCACACATAGATTTACGGAGTTATGATAAATCATATGCATGTTGTTGGGGTGCCGGTAGCAGTTATGGGGGACCCTGTGCAGGGTCCCCAAGATGCAGGCTGGCTTGTGGGGGGTCCAGCGCACTGTTTGAAGGTTGTGTGTATTTGCGCCCGGGGGAGCACACAAAGGTAGCTGTTCTGGCTGTTTTTGCTTTGTTTGTGGGCATGTCAGAGGCGTTCCAGCCACGACTTGCGTATATGGTTACTTTGTGCAGACAATTCCATGAATACGCGGAGTGAGCATTTTTTTATTCTGCATGCAGGTTTGTGCAGTGTCGGTCACAGCGTGCTGCCTTTGCGGGATAAATGCACACTTTTCCATGAATCGGGCCCAGAGAGTTCAACAGCGCTTTTAGTACACTGTGTGCAGGGTAACCTAGTTGTCCGTTCATTCATTATAGGATTCTGGACTCATGATCAGAGCCACCTGGCAAACAACTGAGGAGGATTCAGTGATATTGTCAGTCACACTTTCATTTTTTTTCATAAAGTTTTGTTGCAGGAATGGGTGTGTTAACTGAGTATGAAGGGTCTGCCCTTTGTTTCTCTAGGTTCAAGTGTTCTGAAATGTGTGTGGTTTCCTATTATAGGGGATCCTAGCAGCGTGTGTAATGCAAAATAGTCATAATTATTACATATAAAGCTGAATGCATGTATGTGTGTGTGTTTGTCTGGCTATACATATCCACACGGTTGAACTCACGTCTACTACATTTTGCATTGATTCCTCTTTTGTCTGGGGCAGAATCGTAGTCTATGTTTGGATGCAAAAGTTTTATTTATGTTTAAATGTTTTTATTGGCATTTACATAATAGTCTATTAACTGAACAACTAGTCCACTCCTTCTCCTCATACCATTGTTTCAGCCCCTGACCAGTGCTCTAGTTCACTGTGCCACCTGTCAAAGTGTGGGACTCTGGGACATTTCCTTATATGCAAAAAAATGCTGGATGTTTTTGTGTATGTTCGGCTATACAAAATCCACAAAGGTGAACCCACTGCTACTAAATTTTGCATGGATTCCTCAATTGTCTGGTGCAAGATTGTAGTCTATGTTTGGATGCAAAGTATTCACTCCGTAAACAATGAAAATGAATCATTTTTTTAACACCACTCCAAATATTGGAAATGGCAAGATTACAGTTTACTTAGGTTCATTCACAAGAACAGAGCACAATCAATAAATCTTTCTTGGACATTTTCTCAAATTTGCTAAAGCCATTCATGACTGGCACATCGCGCACAAAAAAACAAAGATCACTTGGAAAAACTCCATCTGATGCAAAGCGAAAATCAATATCAACAGCTTCCGAAACACAATAAACAGCAGTATGACTTGCCGACCAGAGGACAAAAGCAACTTTCTCCAGGGCAAATGAGACACCAGAGCAAACTGAAGCAAGACTTGCCAACAAGAGCAGCATCCACCGGGGCACACAAGACACCACTCTATCAGGACACAGGCAACGTCGGGTACCCCAGCTAGTACCCATTAAAATGCAACGTCTTTGGCAAGGCCAGGACTTTCTAGTTTGTCTATCACTGAAATCAGGCTAATGCGTCCTTGCACCCCTGCAATCTGCATTTTGGAAGCATTTGAGGTGGTGCAATGACAGGTGGTCATACATATTCAGACTCCACATGCATTCTCGCGTTTGAATGCATCCTGTGTGGAAGGGAATTCGTGTGGCCCATTTCGTTGCCCGTTCACCGTGAACGGTGGCAGGTTACGCACGAAGAGAAGCTATGAGTTGTACCAGGCATCTCGCAATATTTCGTTAGGGGAACTTGTTATTCGCTATACATAAGTATGACATGTTTTTCTTTATTTATTGCAGACCCTGGCTGTGCTTGTTTTTGGAAACTCTGCAGTTATCCCTGTACCCTTTACTTGTGGCCATATAAAAGCGATAACCTGCCGATCATATAGGAACAGAAAGACACGCCTCTTACGATGGCAATCATGGCTTCCTTTCTGTACATTTCCAGTGGAATGGTGAGGGGGGTTGTGGAAGCCCAACCCTACCCACTCCTGCCATCAATGTCCCCCTCCTAGCTCCAAACATTGCATTTAAGAGTCCATTTTATTGCAGACAACACAAAATATTCTTAGTTTGTCAAAGCAGCTCTAAAAAGACTTCTCAGCAACAGTAACTCAACATGCTGAGCCACCATTCTCAAATTCTTCCTTTGAGCTCATCTCCTGCGACATGCCATTCACTCTGCATTGGGAATGGGAAAGTTCTAAGTGCTGCATTGATCCTGCTCACAGGCTCATTCTTTGAAGTCAGGGGGAAACGAATGGGGTCATAGCTGAGGGGCGGGGGGCAAAGTGAGGTCGACCTACTCACAGCTTGGAGCCGTACGGCACACTTTTGTGTGACATTTGCAGTGACCCTCTCTCTAAAGTAGTAGGCACGTTTGTGGCAGATATACAACGCTGTTTTCAAATATAAAATCCCATTGATAAGCTTTGGAAATCAAATCCTTGTGTGTTTGGAGTGACTTTTGCTATTATCGAAACAGTGCCTGATAATGTCATTGCCTAAGGAGTTCTGCCTTGTACACATATCTGGCATCTGTTGCTACTCTTTCCTCCTCGCTCAGTGACACACAGGTTCCTGCTCTTGGTTTAAATGTTGCCTTTTATTCTTTTTCACCTGCAGTTTAGAGCTTTCTTAAACGCGCTTGCATGCCGTTCCTTTTCTTAACTTAAAATCTGACCTGAATTGCTGTCTGGGGGCGCTAATGTAGGCAATTACCATTGAGGCACTTACCATTGAGGCACTTAGCGCTCCCTGGATAATTGCTACTCCTTTGCGTTTACTTGGCCAATCTTTGATAATCATGCAAAAGTGACCCATATACATTCCACGCTAAATAACACGAGCACAGAGTTCACGGATGCACTCTTTGATAGTCTGGCCCCAGGTGCGCTGTTGTAGTTTGGCAATAGACAGGTGTGTGGCAAGCCTGGTGGAGGAGTGAATTCTGGATGAATATCAGGTAATAATGCCCGAAATCCTTGCACTGTGATTGGCTGGGCGATGCCGGACATTGTTAACAGGCGCTAAAATAGTTGTTGAGTTGAGATGAGTTGAGTTGAGTTTCCGCATGCTTTTCTGAAAAGAGGGGAGCAGTCATGTCAACAACAAAACAATACAGTAATAAGAACATTATTCACAGGCGTATGTAGTTATATTGCAGTCTGCCAAGTACTGTAATATCTAAAGCACAAGTGTTATAATAATAATTGCGCATGTGACTGCACTGGTGTGTCTCAATGAAGAACATTTGAAAGGAGGAGTTTACAAAAGGGCCCAAGGATGCCACGAGAGAAGGCGCAGCTCTGACGCATTCAACTATGTATGCAAGTCTCCACTGAGACGCGTAGGTACTGCATCGCAAGTGACACATACATATACACAGGTGTGCTCGGCCACAGAGCTACTCACACTCACACATAATATAAACGTTCGCAATTGTCGCCTTTTGCGTCAAGATAAAATGAACACCTTTGGCACACCAGATGAAAGGGTACTTTTGTTCCTTTCCTGAAGTTGGAGAATCTTTTTCAGCCGGCAGTGTCTGGTTTCCAAGCAACTACCAGCAGAGAGCCAATGAAGAAAGGGGGAAGGCGCATACGAAAGGTTATACTACAGAATAATGGGCTTTGAAAACGGTCTGGGAGAAAAAGAAATCATCATTTTCAAGTGTGCTCGGCAGCGCGAGCTGCTCTGCGCGTATCCCAGCACTGAACGGTGTGATGGAGGCTCCCTCTCCTTGTTCAATTCCACTGGCAGCTGGCATGATCTGTCTTAAGCATTGATGCGGGACATTGGCCGCAGGGTGAGACGAGGCGTCTGCCTCTCACCCTCAGGGCTTTGGGGCAGTAGAGGCAATGGTGCGCAGGGCTCGGCTCTGGCTGGCTTGGCTGGCCGGGCGGCAGGGCCTAGAGTGATGCGTCTGCCACACAGGCCATAGCCTTTTTTTATCCTGAGACATGAAGGGAGAGAGAGATGGCGAGATAGGACAGAAGCAGAGGATGCTGTGGCCATCTCTGTATTGTGTGCAGTGCGGCAGGGGAAGAATTTACACCAGTGACCAGATTATCTAACATTTGCCAAAGCCACCACTTTCAATACTAGAATAGCTAATGCCAATTCAGACATGCGTGGGCCAGATGACAGAAACGGTGCGCAAAGTTTGCACTGTATTATTAGTACTAGGGCATAGTTTGACCGATTTCTAAAAACACTGTGACACATTAAAAAAAAAAAAACGTTGCACCTTGACAAGTGCGGTTTGGCATATTAAAAGCACCAGGGCAAACATTGCCCTAGTGCAAAAAAGATGCATTTTCACGACATTTTGACCCAGGACAAAGTTGGCCCTAGTGCTAATATGGAATCGTATTAGAACTAGGGCAAACTTTGCCCTGAGGCAAAAATGCATCCAAAATCAATCTTTTTAGCACAAGGGAAATGTTAGCCCTGGTGCATTTAATATGCCAAACTGCACTCGTCGAGGTGCAATGGTTTTTTTAATGTGTTACATTGTTTTTAAAAATAGGGCACACTTTGTCCTAGTTCTAATACCATGCAAACCTTTGCACTCGCACTGGTGCAAAGTTTCTGTAATCTGGCCCCAGGGCACTAAGGTAACCCATGCTGCCACATTCAACACACCTGTCAGATGACAGAAACTTTGCAGTGGTGCAAGTGCAAAGTGTGCACAGTATTAGCACTAAGGCAAAGTTTGCCCTATTTTTTTTAAAAACACTAGGACACATTAAAAAAAAAGCATTGTAACTCTACAAGTGCAGTTTGGCATATTGAAAGCATCAGGCCCTTGGTGCTAAAAAGATACTTGTTTATTGCATTTTGGCATCAGGACAAAGTTTGTCCTAGTGCTAATACCATTCCTTATTAGCAATAGGGCAAACTTTGCCATGGTCAAACATTGAGTGAAAATGCATCTTTTTTGCACTAGGGAAATTTTTACCCAGGTGCATTTAATATGCCAAACACACTTGTCGAGGTGCAATGGGTATTTAATGTGTCCCAGTATTTTTAAAAATAGTGCAAACTTTGCCCTAGTTGTAATACCGTGCGAACTGTGCACTTGCACCGGTGCAAAGTTACTGTAATCTGGCCCCAGATGCCCCATTATTTAGTTTCAACAGTCATGACTCAAGAAACCTTACACATCTTAAAAAGTTTAAAGCCTTCAAGATGCAAAGGGGATGTCTGCCCAACCCGTTTGATTAAAGTTTGTGCTGAAATACTGTCTCTGTTCATCATGGTCGTCATCAACTCTTCTGTCTCAACTGGCATTGTAGCCTCCAGCCTCAAAGAAGCCTGGGTCCTACCCCTCCTAAAAAACCAACACTTGACCCGGCCATACCTAACAACTACCGACCCATTATGACAGTCCCCTTCCTCTTGAAAATACTTGACAGAGCTGCTTATGTCCAAATCCAACAACATCTAGAAGTCAAGCATATCTTAGGAGTTTGCCAATCCGGTTTCTGCCCAGGACATGGCACTGAATCAACACTCGACCTCAAAAACCTGATGGATGAGATTAGGGATGAGGGAAAGTCTGCCCTACCGCTCCTCCTAGACTTGTCCGCAGCCTTTCAACTTAGTCAATCACAATATATTATGTCACCATCTTACCTCATCAGCCACCTTCTCCCTGGAGGCAGCATCCCGGAACGCCTCCTTCCAAGAAGGGCGAGAGATGAAAGTATTCTCTGAGAATGCCTGTGCAGCACCCTCCCCCATCACCTATGGGGTACCCCAAGGGTCCCGTGTCTGATCAACCCTCTACAATACATTCACAAAGCCCTTCTTCCATTTCCTGGATTCCCTTGGCATAGCTTACACCAACTATGCTGATGATATCCAAATCCATCCTCCTCCCTTTCTGGAACCTACACTGATGATGATGACAGGTTGAACTCTACATACGCCACCATCCAAGATTGGATGGCAACCCACGTTCTCTATCTCAACGATGAGAAGATGGAACTTCTCATTGTTGGCTCCTACACTGTGTTAAAAAAAACTGGACCCTGAGTACTCAGCCTTTATCATTGATGGCACACCAATCCCAGTCTCACTTGCTGTAAAAACCCTCAGAGTCTACCTTGATGCTACCATCTCCTTAACCAGTCAAATAAATGCCATATTCTCCACAGGAGCCTACTCCACCAAACTCATAAACGCTGCCAGACCTTTCAACTCCACTGACAGTTGCCTGACTTTTGCCAGAGCAGTGGTGGGTGCCAGGTTGGATTTGGATTACTGCAAGCCCTCTTTGCTGGTACCTTGGCCCATAACATACATAAACTCTATACTATCCGAAATAACACCCTATGGGCCACCCTGAACATTCCTACATCAGAATACATATCAGTTGCCCGCAGAGGAGTTCATTGGCTCTTCATCTGAGAAAGAATCACATTCAAGATTTTCCCAATCACCCACCGATAAATCTTCAAATCTGCCCGCCTTATCTGGTTCAAAGATTTGCCAAGAATCACTCTACCATGCCTACCAGAACTCCTTGCACCAATAGATTGGTTCAACCCAAGTTCACCCGTGCCAAAGCAATTGGGACAAGCTTCCCAGTCATTGCTGCTAAGCAATGGAATTCCCTTCCACATGCGCTTAGGGTGGAAGAATCCTACTGGGCATTCCGTAAAGTCCTAAAAGTCTGGCTGTTTAATTAACCCCCCCATCACAAACCTGCTTTTGCCACATACATCTGCTGTGTAGAGCAGCACCACTGGAACTACTCAGATCCGAACCTATTATTCCTGTGCCCTGCCTGTGATGTTCTCTACTCAATGTAACCACTTTGTATTTAGTAAATGTTATCCTTGCCTCTGGGCTACATGTAACTGGGTTCTCCAGCGCCCTGATGCCTAAGGCTTTGTGTGTGCTATACAAATGAAAAAAATGAACAAATAAATACATTTGCACTGGTTATAAAAAGTGAGAAAACGCTTTGATGATAGAAAATGGAGCAAACAGGTTTTTCCACAATCTATATTTAAAAGCATTTGCACTAGGGAACACATTAATCAGAATGTTTTTTGTATCTATTTTTGTTGTGAAACATACAACTAAAGGTATTTACTTCATTTCTTCTTATGTTATGCGACACATATAGTAAATAAAACAGCCAGCTCCAATTTTGCCCTGGTGAAAACATTTTGAGATACTACTGTTTGGGGCTCAACCTGTTTCCACCATTCACTAATCAAATCCCTGACTTTTATTCCTCAATGACCATCGTCCCAGATTATTCTCGCCTCTTTCTCCTCCCCTACCTCTATCTCCACCTGCGGTGTCACCCAGAGCTCCAGACTTTCTCCCTGGCTCTTTAACATTTGTCTTGTTCCGCTTGCACACCTCCTTTCCACCTTCTCCCCTAACTTCCAGTGCTATATAGATGACACAGAACTCCTTTTCAAACTTCCATCTGAGTCTCTCCTCACTTCCTCCATCATTCCTGACTGCCTATCTGCCATCTAGTCCTGTTGAACCTCCAATGATCTCTGCCTCAATGCCAGCAAGAGTGAGATCCTTCCTATTGGGACTCCTGCTCCCTCTTTCTTAACCTCACTCTGACCATTGTCTATGGGCTCTCCACTTCCCCTTGATCTGAAGCCAGAACCCTTGGAGTCATCCTCTACTCCTCTCTATCCTTCCTTTCTCACATTCAGGACCTGGCCAAGAAGGCCCACTTTCAACCCTCCCTCCTCAATGGAATTCTTCCTTTCCTCTCTTTCCCCAATAATCTCAATGGCCCTAGAGCTCTGGTTCTTTCTAGGCTAGACAACTGCAATAGACATTTCCTTAATCCACCATCTTCATATCTATGACCCCTACAGCTAATCCAGAACAGGGCTGCAAGACTTATCCTTGGCTTCATGCCCAGGGATGGCACCTCTCCAGCCCTAAGCATTCTCCACTGGCTCCTGGTTGCTGCAAGGATCAAATTCGAATCACTCTGCATCATCCATAAGGATGTCTCGGGCCAGGCACCACACTATCTACAACTTGCTCTCACTAAATATTCTCCCTCCAGGTGCCAGATTACAGAAACATTGCACCGGTGCAAGTGCAAAGTTGCACGGTATTAGCACTAGAGCAAAGTGTGCCCTATTTTTTAAAACACTGGGACATATTAGAAAACTATTGCACCATGACAAGTGCAATTTGGCATGGTAGAGGCACCAGGGCAAAAATTGCTCTCGGGCAAAAAAGATACATTTTCACTGCATTATTGCAACAGAGCAAAGTTTGCCCTAGTGCTAATATGGAATGGTATTAGCACTAGGGCAAACTGCCCAGTTGAAAAAACGCATCCAAAATGTATCTTTCGTGCACTGGGGCAATTTATGCCCAGATGCTTATTCAATGCCAAGGTGCAGTTGTCATGGTCCAATAGTTTTTTAATATGTTCTATTGTTTTAGAAAATAGGGCAAACTTTGCCCTAGTACTAATACCGTGCAACTTTGCACTTGCACTGGTGCAAAGTTTCTGTAATCTGGTCTCAGATCTTTATGCTCGTCTGGCACCAACTCCCTGTGTGTCAATTGCTTCGCTAAACAGCTGGAGGCCAATCTCTTTCCTCAGCAGGCTCCCTCCTACAGAACAGCCTCCCCTTTCCTCCTTATCTTGAGCCGGATCTCCTAAAATTCTGAAAGCTCCTCAAGACTTTCCTTTTCAATTCCTCCTTCCCTTCCTCACACCTCTGCTAAACCCCACCGTTTCTGAGATTGGTGAGCAGGACCCTTATGTGTCCCCTTATTTCCTGCCCTCCCACACCCAATCGCATTCTGCCTCCGCCCGATCCCATCACTTGACTTGGTACCCACTGGCCAATGCCAACACAGGCCTGCAATTACATACTTATTGGCGGCTGACCACTTTCACCTAGGCACTTACAGCTGCTCACTCCCTAGCACTTCCCTCTGTGTACACCTTGCACTTATTGCCCACTCCCTCATCCCTCTCTCTGCACTTGCATGTTCTGAATGCTTACAAGGCCTAGTAGGTCCACCTCTATCTTCCATTGTTATATTTGATTTTCATTCCCTTATTCCCTCCCTACTGCCCTGTGGGTGCCTTGAAAGCACTTTACTTGATGTATAAGAGCCTTACAAATGCACAATAAATAAATAAATAACATTGCAGTCATAAAGTGTTTTGAGGTATATTTTGGAGTCATGGCTATGCACATCAGGATGTTGAAAGAGGACACAGTTGATTACTTAGTTACTAATGTTTACTGGCATGATGGGGTTGGTAATCTGGAGGACATATTAAAACGTTTTTTTCTAACTATTTGTTTGAATGGAATGCCAGATTCCCTGGTGGGCATGTTGTGCTGCTCGTGGACTTGAATTCAGACAATGTCAATGCCGAACATTGGGAAGAGATTGGTACAAGAGGATTGTGGAGTAAAACCAAAAGGGGGAATGGAAGGATCTGGCTCTCCTTTTTGGGTGGTTTAGGCTTATCTCCTCTGAATGACTGCTTTTGCGTTTCCACAAACATTTTGCCCACATGGTCAAACGGTTCTATGCAATCTACGCTGGATTACATTTTTGTGGGTGATTGGATGCTTTCGAGATGCACTAAATTTTAAGTCACGTCTACACCACACAGTGATCATGCTATTTTAGAGGCTTTGTTTCACATCCACTTGGGAAAAGGGGGCCAACAAGCCAGAGGCTTAAGTGAACTGTCTGTTAATCTCATCGGCAAACAGATAACTTGGATTGTGGTCATGGCTACCAGAGTGAATGCTCAACTGGCTACTTGTTTGAGTTTGACATTGGAGCATTAGAAGTATTATATCTGCACAATGGATATAATTGGCAAGTGTGTGTGTTTCCTCTTGGACACCAGTGAGGCTACCGGTAAAGGCAGAAAAGGGGAAGCTCTGTTATACACCAACACAATTTTTGTGCGGAAGTGGCTCAAGTTATGAGACAGAAAATCCAAGAGCTAATGAAGACAGATGGTTCTTCTTATGCAAATAGATAGGGGTCGATTAGAAACATATGGCAATCTTATACAAATTGGTTATTATCAGACCTGCGCTAAAAGGAGTCAGGAGGATGCAGAGGCAATGTACATTGTCTAAAGCACCAAGACACCAAAGCATTTTGGAGATTTATTAACACTATAAATGTGTTGCAAACTCACAGCCAAATTAACGGAGTCTCAGAATCTGTCTGGGTCACGTTTTAGTAAGGTATTTTCATATCCTGCAGGGGTGGAGTGTTCTCCTCCATTGTTTTTTGGCAATTATTTTGATCTGAAGTGCCAAGACTTTGGTTATGAGAATGTTTACGAAGTAATAACAAAAATTAGTACTTCTTGCACACAGGCCCTAATGGGTTATCTAACTTCCTGTGCAAACGTGAACCACATGCTTAGGCAAAGGTCCTGTCATGACTTTCTGGGAATATTTTGGCCACAAGGGTTTTTCCCACCACTTGGTCTGCTGCCTTTGTTATCCCGATCTATAAAAGAGGGACGAGTTCAACTCCCCTTAATTACCGGCCCATCACGATCCTGGATGGGGACAGCAAGGTGTTTGCCTCCTTACTGCTGTCCCATCTTGAGCCATGGGTGTGCCAGGCCGGGAGACTTGGAAAATGGCTAACTGGATTTAGACGGAAGATGGGAACTTCTCTGAATGATGTCACACTTAACTGTCTGCAGCATTTAGCATGGGAGGGTAATACAACAGTATATATGTTGCTTCACTCGATCTAACAGCAGCATTTGACGCAGTCGACGGTAGTCAACTTTGGGCTAAGTTACATTCATGGGGTTTACCCTCGGGATTGTTCAAATGAATCATTGGATTATATTCAAACACAGACATTCAAGTCCGTCTAAACCATTCTGGAGAACTCTTCCAGAACATTGAGACCTCCCGTGGGGTCAGGCAAGGTTGCGTCCTCGCAACATGCCTTTTTAACTTATACCTCATGAATATTGATGACTTTTTGAATCCTGTCGCGTTTGTCTCCCAGAGGTTACACGGTGTTAGATTTTGCTGGTTGGCCTACGTGGACGATTACCTGTTATTCGATTGTACTGTTGTGGGCCTCCAACTTTTAAAAAATGCTTTTGTGAGTTTTGTGGAAGATCATGCCTTGAAGGTCAACCCTTGGAAAACGGAAGTTATTCACTTTACCAAACATAGGTATAAGAGTAAATTCTGTTGGCGTATTGGGGAGGCTCCAGTTTGAAATGTGCACTCTTCGACCTACCTCAGATTCTTGATTAACTCAACACCCAGTTTGGTAACCCTGTATCAGTGGTTTAAAAATAGGGCCTTCGGTTTGTCAAATCAATTGTCCAGGGTTGATTCTAAATTCAACAAATTCTCACTGAAGTCTGTGGTTCGCTATTACGAATGTAAAATTGTGCCAATGTTATTGTACACTATAGAGACTTATCCCCTTCGTATGCTGGACTACTTACCTGTTCTTGAGGCTAAGATATGGAAAATTACCTTAAGTTTACCACATTCTTTGCCAGGTAATGCCATCAGATATGAATTGGGGATAGTGTCCTAAAGAGCGAGAGCTTACTGGAGGATCATTTTGCTAGTCTGTAAGATCTTAGGTCCAACAGAGGAGTTTCCATACATGGACATTACATTTATTTTACAAAATCAAGGATTCAGGCTATCTACGAGATGTGTATCATTATTCTAGATACATTCTGTAGTTCCACAGATGAATTAGTACACAGGCCAGCAAAGGTCAAGTTATTACTACATCAGCAGGATTGGATAAGCACTTTGGAGTCTATGCATTACTATCCCTCGTTAAGTCAACTGAGAGGAGATCAAAAAACCTGGGAACTATGGCTCTGATTTTAAGTATTTATCCTGTAAGGATATTTGGCGTGTTACAGCACAGAGTACAGCACTACTGCACAGGTAGCAATTTATTTTTGATGCAGCACCACCACATGGGTGTGGTGCATTGCTATATGTGTTATGCAAATCTATTTTTAAAGTTAAAAGCACACGTGCACACTCAAAAATGCACACTATTTTTCACCTGAAATGCCTATGGTGCAAGAGACACATTTGAAAATTAATAACTAACATTATTAATAAATAACCTGACTAATAAAACTGCATTTAACATAACCCACTAATAAAAATGTGTCTCCACTGCAGAATTAGGCCTACTCTGAAAGTGAATTTTTAAACACACATTCATTTTTTTCTTTTTCTCTGCTGCTCTGTCCACATAACTACAGGAAGCAAAAGGGCTCGAAGGAACAGGAAATCAGTTGGTTACAAATAACTACTGTAGAAATGAGCCATTGTGTAGTGAGGGAGGAGATGGCATGATTGATTTCTGATTGGAGCAGCGTCATAGCTAGTATCATGCTAGAGGCAGTGATGAGAGTTTTGCTGGGCAAGCTTGAGGAGAGGGGGAGGACAGTCGGGATTTGGCAGAGCTGGGAGAAGGACCTGTTTCCTGGCTGAAGCATTCCTGCTGCAAAAGCTGAGAATTCCAGGCAATAACCCCGGTTTGAGAACGAAAGACGCTTGTTTTCACTGGGGTTAATCTTCAAGGGAGCCAAATTCAGAAAGAGAACAGCTGAAGAAAACTCATGCTGAACAGATAAGGTAATTACAGAAGTGTGGGGGCTGAGTGTGTACGAGAATATTCAGTCAGTGTAGGAAAGGAGATTCCTGTGCTTTAAACACATGTTTAATGTTGCAAATTGAGTTCTTGTCTCCGCCACTCTCTTTTCAGTGTATCACAGACAATGCTGTTACTGTGCTATTTTATTTATTTCTGTAAAGAGTGAGATCGTGTTTAAATGCAACTTTTATAATACACAAAAATATTTGAAAGCAGACGGGTGGTGTGTTTTATATTTACCAATACAGTGCTGATGATGTGGGGAGATGTTTAGACAGTGCAATTGTCATTTTCAAGGTAGCTAAACGTCAAATTTGCTGCAGCGGGGTGCACAATGTAATTCAGCATGAGCAATTATAACTAACTGTGTGTGTTGTAGTTTGTCGGAGGTCTATGAGTCGGCAAAAAGGGAGGCCCGGGACATAGTTCACTACCGTATATAAGATAGTGAAAATACCACATGATAGCTCGCTGCCGTAGATAAGACAGAGAGAAATTGCCCATGGTGGCACACTAAAAATGAAAATGTGGTGTTCCTGAAATGCAAGCCTGAGGTCTCTCTAGTGATTACACGAAAAATCTAAGCAAAAATAAGGGGTTCTGGATATTGGGGCCACAAATAAAACAAGGGAATTATGCTCACCAAAATACCACCAACCATGCATACCAACCACGCATACCAAATACGCATGTCTGTGTGCTGAAATAATGCATGTCCACTGTATTATTGTTGTACATGGCCCAATCTGAATACAAGGAGTGATTGTTGCTAAGTTATTTTTCGGCGGTAAGAAAGTACCGTCAGGCCCCAAATCTCCACAAAATACCCTACATATTTATGGTGCGTTGCAGGCCGGGAAAGTGATCATAGAGTACCTACTGGGCGTGGCAAGCGTGTCTCACACTGCCATTTGCACATTAAAGGGAACCCATTTTATAATAGCAGTATGCCACTAAAAACGAATTTCAGAATGTCACAAAGGTAAACCACATTCTCAGACCTAGTGCAATATTTAGAGGCAAAGTTGTTTGCACATGGGAATTGGTCGTCGAATAGCACGTTAGAATGGCGTGAACGCATTCAGGGTGAGGTGCAGAAAGAAAAACTAGACAATATTTTTGCAGAAGGCAGCATAATTCAGGTCTGCCTTACAAGATTATTGAATGCAGCCGATAAAAGTGCAGAGAAAGACTGTTTAATACGGCTATGCGGCAAAATATGGTTTATTTTGAATAAGTCCCTGCGAATGCAGGAGAATGATACTCAGCTAATTAACAGGTTAAAGACTGAATTAGATGGGGCAAGTAAAAATCAGGAAATGTTGAGAGCAGAATTGGATGTATGCCAAAAAGACATGCAATTAAAATGCAGAGACTTTGATGCTCAGTTATCCAAAAGCAAGAAACAATTTGAGGATAGTGAGCAAGAATTGGTACACTTAAAAGCCTTAGTGGACCACATTAGACAGGATAAAGATGAGGTTGTTTCAGAAATGCAGATTTTACAAAAAGAACATTGTGAAAAAGAACGTGATCTCCAGAGTGCAGAACAAGAAATGATTAAAATGATTCAAGAAAGAGACAAGAGAAATAAAGAGTTCAATGAATGCCAAATGCAAATGTGCGACATGCAGGAGGTGATTAATAAGATGAGTGATGAAAACAATTATTTGCAAAATGAAGCAAACAGACTCCTTAAAAAGCGTAAGGACTTAGAACAGCAAATGTGCATTCCCAGGTCCCAGGAGAGGCGGCAGCAGAATATGACCTGGTTGGAGTTTGAAAAAGAAATTAGGCGTCATTTTTCTCCTTTTCAGTCATTGCAGGAGGCAAAGAAAGTCGCTTAGACAATTACTGCTGGACCTAATACATCCCCTCGCCAATTTTTACAAGACTTAAAAAGAGCATTTTCTCGCTTTGATGTATCTTTTGACTCAAATTCCAATGAGTTTAAAACTGCATACTTCTATGGGCTACAGAAAGACATCATATCCCAATTGGTCCGTGAATTTGACCGTGACAAGTCCCTTGAATGGATTGTACATCAAAGCACAAAACTATATGAGGTGCTCTATTTTCAGGGTAGAGAAAGTGATAAAATGAAAGATACTAGACCTAAATTTAAAGAACCCTCAGCCACAGTAATGGAAATCAGGTCAGCCAAAATGTCCCTTGAGTCTGCTCAAAGCCAAGGTAAAAATAATGTGACACCTGAACAAAGGGGTAATCAACAAAGATCGCCATTTCCTGTACCAATGTTCCAATCACATGATCCTAGTAATAGAGAGAGCTACATCAGCCCTAGGTATTTAGGGGACAGACCCCGGGTAGGATATCGGCCTGATATGGCAGGTATGAACAATAACCAGAGACAAAATCAAGATCAAAGAAATGATGGTCCCTACCAGGCATTGGGGACACAGAGCAGATTTGATTCCAACACCATGATATATGGTGATCAGGATAGGCCCCGATATGTGGATCGATTTACTGATAATGGAAATCAACCTAGGGGCCAGTACCCACAATCTGAGAGACAGGACATGAGGCAAAACGTGAACTACAATCCACGTCAATACAATGATTCCCCACCAGGGGACTATAATCAAAGGATGGGTGCAACCCGCTCCCCTCCACAAATGAATCAAGAGTTCAGAAACCATCCCAACCGACATCAATCACCTGAGAGGTATCAGAATAGATCCAATCAGGGGGAAAACAACCAATATCGACCTAGACCACAGAAAGAGGATCCTAGAGAGATGGAAAGGTTCCAGTGCCTTGAGGCCCAAGTGAAAATGTTAGCTGAGCAAATAGGAAAGCTCTGTACAGCGCAAAAACAACCTTCCAAAGAGGGGGCTGATGGCCAAAGCAATGACCGGGGGGCTTCCGAAAAGTGACTAAGTACTCATGATAACTGCAGTGCCAAAATGACAGATTGCTCTGATATAATTTTGCATAACGACTCTGAGATGCCTAATGGATTAAATGTGAAAGTGCCAGTAAATGAACCTGTGACAGAAAGTGCAAATACTTCTAAAAAAGAGGTACGGTTTAACCTAGAGCTAAATAAAACAGTAAAGATTTTTACAAATGAAAAAGAAACATTAGGAATTCCAAAAGAACAAAGGGACATATTTAAGAAAAATGACTCATGCATGGGGAATACCAGTGGACAGGGAGTAAGTGGGGATGCTATAGCTCCTTCCCTGGGCAAGCAAAACAATGACCAAACACAGACATAAAAAGGAAATACTCACAAGGAGGGTACAAGTCAATCACCTGAAGAATTCTTTGAGCCACATATTTTTGAAGAGGCTGAAAGGGCTGGTATCACACTAAATGATCACAAATGCACAGAATTAAAAAATGACAAATTGCTGAATGATGTTGTTACACATGTTCAGTTGGAAGGTTGTAATGTGGTCTCTGATGTTACCCAGATGGATGGGCGAACAGTGGCCACACTCCAAAAAACCTCTGATCATGGAGAAATGAATAAAGTCTCTCGCGCAGAAATGGGTAAAAAGGAGGAAAAAATGTCTTTCCATTTACCAATGTGTTTAGCCAAAAGTGAAAAAGACCTGAGAAAGGTGAGCCCTGAAATCAGTAAGAATTCACATTTCTTATGTGTATTAGAGGAAGTTGAGGACAGATATTATGCACCCATCACTGTAGAAGAAAAATGCCACACCTTTGCTATGATTGACACTGGCGCACAGGCCACAATTATGTCCAAGGAGCTGGTAAAGAGTATCAATGAAGGGAGACCCCCACAGAGTCAGATCACAGTGAAGGAAAATCAAGGCCCAGTGCATAACTTTAATGGGGAGGAGGTGCCCATCAAAGGTGTAACTGAGGTTGACATAAAAATAGGAAAGCACAGAATGAAACAAGAGGTATTGATCACATCTATTTGTGAAATTCCATTTCTGATGGGGACAGATTGCCTGAAAAGATTGTCTACTCTAATAGATGGGGTGAATGGAGTGCTGTGGTCCTTAACCAAAAAACCATTGAGGGCTAAGAAACTAAAATCACAAAACAGCAATATAAATGAATGTCACAACGTTGCCAAAACAAATGATGCTGTGGAGGTATATCTCCAGAATAGCTGCATACCTAGTGTCAATGTTATATTAATGTGTCAAGACAAAATGCAGAGCGACAATGAAAAACTACCTGTACAAATATACTTGGACCCAAGGAAAAATTGGCAGACTGCCATAGATGAGCACACAATATGTTTTTATTTAAAAGAAAAAACATGCAAACAGAATATTGCTCCTAAAACAGATTCAGAAAAACACATTACCACTCTGGCAGAAATACACATGGAAGATGAGCAACCATGGGTTCATGTTGGTATAAATGACTATTTTAAAACAATAAAAGCCACTTTAGTGCTTGGACATGAAAGGAGTTTCATTAATGAGAAATTGTTGCAAAACATAATGGAGAGGGAAGAAATCCCGAGATTTAGGATTAAAAACCAATATGTTTCTGGGTTGGACAGTCCAGACTTTGAAAACCGAATTGCAGGCAGATGCATGCTTAAAATTAGCATTGGGCAGAAAACAATTTACCATAATGTATGGATAGTGAGTGGAGCACAAAATGAATTTTACATGGGCAATGACATCATGCACAGAATGTGTATGGTGTTAGATTTCCTTAATCAAAAAATATGGTCACGCCTAGGTGGTCCGGCACCTGAATTTGAAGACAAAAGAAGGGCTTATCATTGTGCACAACTGGTTCCTTATGCAATCGAATTACAAAAGAGGAAAGATACTATTATTCCTGCATTTACAAAACAGTTTGCAATAACACTGAAGTGCAAAAATGGACAGCAGATGAAAGGCTCTGATGCATTTGTATGCCTGAATGAATCCATAAAACAGCAAGGCCTGGATTATGAATACATTCCATTGGTAGATATTGGTGAAAGATCTGTAAAAATTACGGTAAATAATAAAGGTTGTCAGGATATTCATTTAGAGGAAAACTCCCCATTAGGAATGGTCATACAAAAATCACATTATACGGCAGATTTAAATAACATGGTGATTGGAAATATTCCTGAAAAGTATGTAGATGCCAAGGGTGAGTTGCCAGAACACCTGGACTCTCAGCCCAAAGGAATATTTAAAATTCATTCTGTGTATCCTTATGATTCAAATGAGACAGTGTGCTGCCATCAAGAGGATTGCATAATATTTAATTTAAATGAAAATGAAACAGAAAATCAGCCCATTGAAGTGGAAGCTGATATGCCAAAATATTTAAAAGTGGCAGCTTTACAAAAAGACACAGCCACACAGTTAGAGGAAAGCGCCGAGATTCCCTTACCAGAAGATTTTCCAGAATTTTTCAAAATGGTAGAAGAGCAGATCTCCTTAGCGAATGCGTGTGAAAGCAATGAGGATAGGGACAATCTGAGGGAGATATTTATGGAGTTTAAGGATGTATTTGCAAAAGGGTGTAGCAGAAATCCAGTGTTTGTACACCAGTATAGATTACCGCTGGCATGTTTAGAATCATTGGCAGAGATTATTAAAAATTTGGAATCGCGGGGAATCATCAGGCCCATTCATAGCACATCCAATACACCTATTTTAGGTGTGTTAAAGCCAAATGGTCAATGGCGGCTGTGTGCAGACTTGAGAGAGTTAAATAAAAGAGTACCAGTATCTAGATGGCCACTGCCATTCATTGATCAGGGCCTAGCTCAGGTACATGGTTCAAATGTATTTACCACATTAGATCTCACCTCTGGATATTGGTGCGTGCCATTGGCAGAGGAGATACAACATTTATTTTCCTTTACATTTGACAGGACTCAATATGCCTGGCTTAGAGCTCCGTTCGGGTACATCAATAGTGGGAGTGAATTTGGCATATTTTTGAGAAAGGCCATGCCGGATGCAGCGGAAAGAGGAACAATAGTTTATGTGGACGATGTCCTGATAAAAAATGAAAGCCTGAAAAGCCATTTTGATGAAATAAGACATGTACTTGGCCAATTGCAGAAAGCAGGCGCCAAAGTATCTTTGCAAAAAGCACAATGGTGCAAGAAAAAAGTGAACTTTCTAGGGCATGAAGTGACTGAACATGGGCTAAATCCACAAAAGAAGAAAATAGAGGCCATACAAAGATTAAAAGATCCTAAAAATGTGAAAGGAGTAAAAAGTTTATTAGGGATGACAGGCTATAACAGAAAGTTCATTGAAAATTATGCAGAAATCACTCAACCATTGACTAAACTGCTTAAACTGAATACTCCCTGGAAATGGGAAAAAGAGCAGTCTGATGCAGTGGCTAAATTAAAGGAATGTCTTGTAAATGCACCATGTTTAGCATACCCCATAAAGGACAGGGATTTCTTTATAGAAATAGGTTTTTCTGAACATTGTATGTCAGCAGTGTTATCACAAAAACGCGATTTGAATCACAAAACCATTGCATATGCAAGTAAGGCATTTTCCCAAGTTGAAATTAAATTTAATGAATGTGAAAAGGCCCTATTAACCACTGTGTGAGCGCTACAACATTTCCGCCCCATTGTTCAGGGAGAAAAGGTGATTATTGAAACATATCATCAACCTTTGCAATTTTTAGGGAGTAAAAGAATTAGATCAGGTAATCTAGCGCAATCCAGAATCACTTCATGGACGCTGGCATTACAAGGTTTTCCCGTAGAAGTGAGATATGGACAAAATAAAAAGAACCCAATTGCTCAAGGGTTAGCTGACTTACATGACTGTGCAGCTGAACAAATACCAAATGAAATGGAAGTGGAAACTAGTTTGCAGGAATTTGAACAATCACCACACAAAGCTTTTGATGAAATAACATGCAAGGATTTGCCAACTGTATATGTGGATGGTTGTGCTTTTCACATTGAAAATGACAGTAATAAACAATTAGTGGCAGGAATAGGAAATGTCTGGTTGAAATGTGAAGGTGTCCCCAGTATAGGGATGAGGATTGGAGATAGGAGCAGTCAGGTGGCGGAATTGGCAGCCATTTATAAAGCAATTGCTACTGCAGTTGATAAAAAGTTCAGTGAAATTGTCCTGGTGACTGATTCTGACTATGCACGGAATAGCTTTGTGGAGTATTTGCCTGGTTGGAAAGCAAGAGGCATGGTTACATACAACAAAAAGCCACTTAAACATGGAAAAATGATACAAGCCATAGACAAATTGGTGTCAGAGAATAATTTAACAATATACTGGAGAAAAATTCGTGGGCATTTAAAAACACCAGGAGAGGATAAGGAGGGAAATGATAAGGCAGACCACCTGGCTAAGATTGGGGCTGTGATGGGAGAATTGCTACCTATTGATTATTTAATGGGTGAAATACAAATTGATGCAGTCACACGTTCTAAAGCACCAAAGGAGGTAGATCAACCGGTGGTGCAGTGGAGTCATGACACGCCAGACCAAGATTTGATTGAGGCACAAAAGAATGATCGAATTTTGGGAATCTATTATAATCATTTGATAGATCCCGAACAAAATTCTTTAACAGAAAATGATTGTATGGGAAAAGAAGAGTTGAGGGTGCTATTAAAGAACAAAACACGAATTAGATTACAGGATGGACTCATGATTAGAGAGTCCATAACAGGACAAATACAGTGGGTAGTACAGCTTTCATTCAGAGGGCTAATGCTACACCATGCACATGATGCCATAACTGCAGGCCATAGAGGTTCACAAAAAACATTAGAAATACTAAAAGATTATGCTTACTGGCCACATATGTCCCAAGATGTGGAATTATATACTAGAGGATGTCTAGTATGCGCCCAATTTAAACCTGCTTCACCAATGCATAGAGCACCATTGATGAAAAGAGGCCTAACTCTCCCATGGTCAGATTTGCAAATAGACTATATAGGTCCTTTAAAAAGGTCGAGTAGGGGAAGCCGTTATATTTTGAGTGTGGTATGTTTGATGTCGAAGTGGATTGAATGCATTCCTGCACCAGATTGTAGTGCGCAAACAGCAGCCACATTGCTGGTGAACCATGTGTTCTCAAGGATTGGGTTGCCACAAGGAATTGAGTCAGACAGAGGAAGTCATTTCACAAGTACTCTGAGTATGGTATGGCAAATACTAGGTGTGAAAAGGAAACTACATATCGCATATCGGGCAGCGTCTTCAGGTACAGTTGAAAGAAGCAATAGGTCTGTTGTGGATATTTTAAAGAAATTTGTGGCAGAAGCAGGTTCCAGCTGGGATTTACGTTTACCGTTGGTTTTGATGGCAATCAGATCAACTCCTGCCAAAGCAACAGGTGTTAGCCCCCATGAGGTCTTGACAGGTAGGAAAATGGTGTTACCACAACACCTACTATACAGAACACTTGAGCAGACACTTGTGAGTGCATCCACAGTTCATGAATATATTGATGAACTGAGGAGGCATTTGCAACATGCATTTGCTTTTGTGCAGAGAAATCTGGAAAGAGCTGCTGACAGTGCAAAGTCTTATTATGACAAAAAGACATCAGTAAAGGAATACAGTGTAGGGGATCAGGTGTACAAGTTTCATTTTGGAAAAAGTAAACAGAAAAATTCTAAATTTCTAGCAGCCTGGCAGGGGCCATTTCAAATTATAGATAAGGTCTCTCCTGTGGTTTATAAAATTTTGAAAAATGAAGGTGAAACGGCAATAGAGCAGTTTGTCCATGTAAATCAAATCAAACCATGCCATCCCAGACATGAGATCAGGCAGCTTGAGCATGTAGAAACAGATAAAGTCCCTTGAACACAAAAAGAGAAAATAAATGGGTACAATCAGGAGGCAGTGACCAAGAAGTTAAAAAGTTGATTGTTATAATGGCACATAAACACTGTAATATATGTAAAAATATATAATATAAATAAATAAATAAATAAATAATTAAATATAATGGAAGCTCATGGTTGGTGTGCAGAGAGAAAATGTATTAAATATTGAATGCTGTTTTATATGTGCTTGTTTTCTTTTTAACTTGTGTTTAATTTCAGAAAAAAAAAAAAAAACACGAAATATTTTTACCAAGCATGTTTTATTTTTGGCAAAAGGGTGAAGTTAGTATTGTGCTATGTACTTAATTTGTTTATTTTCTATTTGATTAAGAAAATTAACATTATTTGGTCAGAGGTTCTGGGATCAGAGCCCACGGGAGACGATGGAGTCCTGGAGCCCACGTGGACGGATTCCGGGAAAGCCCCAAAGAGGGGTGAAGACCAAGGCTGCAAAGTGATCAGCATTGAAGATGATACCGATGATATGGTTAATGATGATGATATTTGGAGGGATCTTCAAGAATTCAGAAGCACAGGTGGTCATTGAACCTGGACCAGCATCTGGTATCGCGGTGGAAGAGGCACCAGGATTCATCATGAGTGATAGAAGGATGATTTTCCAAAATATATACATACCATTGAATCCTGAGATTTTGATTGAAAAACAATTGAACAATACCAGAATTAAGATTGAACAGACTAAAGAGTGGCTGGAAATAAGAAAAGAGGACACTAAGCAGTCAATAAGAGATATATTAATGCAATTGGAAAAAACATTCGTGAATTCAGCAGACATTAAGAAGAAGAGAGGAAAGAGAGGTGTGGTGATGCTCGCGATATAATGTCTATAGGTGGAGCCATAATAGGTACCACAATATCAACAGCCAATTCTATTTCGGTAGGAACACTGAGTACTAAAGCGCAACAACTGAGTATTGACCTAGAAATAATACAAAAAACATTATATGGAATTAGAGGGGGACTGGATGAACAAGTAAGATTCATAAATGAAACTGCAATCATTCTAAATGAACAAGCGGATGTAATGCAACGGGCGACTAAAATAATACTTAAGCATGACTATTAGCGAATTATATGAGAGAAGTTCAAACTGCAGTTTCACAATTGATTCAAGGACATATCCCCTTGTATTTTGTTTCGCAGGATATTATTCGTCAAATGATAGAATACTTAAGCATGACTATTAGCGAATTATATGAGAGAAGTTCAAACTGCAGTTTCACAATTGATTCAAGGACATATCCCCTTGTATTTTGTTTCGCAGGATATTATTCGTCAAATGATAGAAAGATTGACCAGGAGGGAAATTGATATAATACAGGTAAAAATTGCATTCGAAATGGGTAATGCAATGCCGTTATATGTGGACTTGGAAAGACTAGAGATCGGATTTTTGCTATGCATCCCATATGTAGCCCCTGAACTTATTTACCAAAGGAAGTGGGTACACAACGTGGGATTTTGGCAAGAGGACACATTTATTAAGATTAAGACTCCAGAAGTGGTGGCATTTCAGTCATGGGAGCCTGAAGTTTGTTTAATACCAAACCTGGAAACATGTGTAAAATTTAAAGAACAAAATTATATGTGTCCAGGTAAACCGTTTGTTCCTGATGCCACAGATGCTATTTGTGGTTTGAAATCTGACCCAAGTATATCAGAAGGATGTGAAGTGATTATTAGCAATATGGGGAGTGAAGAAATGGCACAGGCTAAGATGGTCAGAGGTAAATGGTTGGTCAGCAACTGTTTAAAGAATATGACGGTAGTACATTTAAACCATGGAACATACGTGGTTAAACAGGTGAAATATAATGTTTTTTATTTACAGGTTCCAAAGGATACAATTGTGTCAATTGGGGGGTTAACATTGTTTCATGTAACAAATGATGTTTGGGAAAGCCAAGTGGAAAATATCGATTTTTCCCAAAGGGATACTTTTCCAATAGATCCGGATGTGGAATATTTATTGAATCACAAAGAAAGACATGTTATAAAAATGAATTTGAGAAAAAACAATATTACAATTAGTAATCTGGGGATAATAGAAGTGGAAAGATTTAATTGGGGAACCTGGGGGGAACGCTCAATAGTGGGTTTGGCTGTCCTGGTGCTAATCATAGGTGGATGGTTGATTGTGCTATCAGTAAAAATGAAAATGTTACTGATTTTACTAGCTACGTCAGGAAGAGAAAGATATCCCAATACACATGCATTTAAAAAAAAAAAAAAGAACAAGTTGTTTTTAGGAATTGGCTTGGAGCGTAGCCAAGTTCTAAAAACAAAAGGAGGGTATGTAAGGATATTTGGCGTGTTACAGCACAGAGTACAGCACTACTGCACAGGTAGCAATTTTTTTTTGATGCAGCACCACCACATGGGTTTGGTGCATTGCTATATGTGTTATGCAAATCTATTTTTACAGTTAAAAGCACACGTGCACATTCAAAAATGCACACTATTTTTCACCTGAAATGCCTATGGTGCAAGAGACACATTTGAAAATTAATAACTAACATTATTAATAAATAACCTGACTAATAAAACTGCATTTAACATAACCCACTAATAAAAATGTGTCTCCACTGCAGAATTAGGCCTACTCTGAAAGTGAACTTTTAAACGCACATTCATTTTTTTCTTTTTCTCTGCTGCTCTGTCCACATAACTACAGGAAGCAAAAGGACTCGAAAGAACAGGAAATCAGTTGGTTACAAATAATTACTGTAGAAATGAGCCATTGTGTAGTGAGGGAGGAGATGGCATGATTGATTTCTGATTGGAGCAGCGTCATAGCAAGTATCATGCTAGAGGCAGTGATGAGAGTTTTGCTGGGCAAGCTTGAGGAGAGGGGGAGGACAGTCGGGATTTGGCAGAGCTGGGAGAAGGACCTGTTTCCTGGCTGAAGCATTCCTGCTGCAAAAGCTGAGAATTCCAGGCAATAACCCCGGTTTGAGAACGAAAGACGCTTGTTTTCACTGGGGTTAATCTTCAAGGGAGCCAAATTCAGAAAGAGAACAGCTGAAGAAAACTCATGCTGAACAGATAAGGTAATTACAGAAGTGTGGGGGCTGAGTGTGTACGAGAATATTCAGTCAGTGTAGGAAAGGAGATTCCTGTGCTTTAATCACATGTTTAATGTTGCAAATTGAGTTCTTGTCTCCGCCACACTCTTTTCAGTGTATCACAGACAATGCTGTTACTGTGCTATTTTATTTATTTCTGTAAAGAGTGAGATCGTGTTTAAATGCAACTTTTATAATACACAAAAATATTTGAAAGCAGACGGGTGGTGTGTTTTATATTTACCAATACAGTGCTGATGATGTGGGGAGATGTTTAGACAGTGCAATTGTCATTTTCAAGGTAGCTAAACGTCAAATTTGCTGCAGCCGGGTGCACAATGTAATTCAGCATGAGCAATTATAACTAACTGTGTGTGTTGTAGTTTGTCGGAGGTCTATGAGTCGGCAAAAAGGGAGGCCCGGGACATAGTTCACCACCGTATATAAGATAGTGAAAATACCACATGATAGCTCGCTGCCGTAGATAAGACAGAGAGAAATTGCCCATGGTGGCACACTAAAAATGAAAATGTGGTGTTCCTGAAATGCAAGCCTGAGGTCTCTCTAGTGATTACACGAAAAATCTAAGCAAAAATAAGGGGTTCTGGATATTGGGGCCACAAATAAAACAAGGGAATTATGCTCACCAAAATACCACCAACCACGCATACCAACCACGCATACCAAATACGCATGTCTGTGTGCTGAAATAATGCATGTCCACTGTATTATTGTTGTACATGGCCCAATCTGAATACAAGGAGTGATTGTTGCTAAGTTATTTTTCGGCGGTAAGAAAATACCATCAGGCCCCAAATCTCCACAAAATACCCTACAATCCAGACAAATTCACGAGGTATATCCTCCAACGTTTTCATTGGAATCTGGTTCTCTCAAAGCAGATGTTGGTGAGATACGACATGCTTGCACAAGATCAACCAGCACAAGGCTTGTGTAAATTTGCTGGACAGTTTGAATCACTCACACTGGTTGACAGCATGTAGTGCACTTTCAAATCTGCGATTTCTATACTTAAAGAAACTTTTTAGATTTAATATTGGAAGAGAGGACAATCAAGTGTTGTCTATGTGTTTGGCTTGGCGTACAACCTCAATTGCAATCGCAGTTACAGGATTTATAAAATTGCTGAAATTGGAGGAATTGTCTTATGATTAAGGCTTAAGATGGTATTTTTTTAGATTTTAGTATTCTTGAGTCTCTTTGTTGATATTTGATGAAATGTGAGGAAATATGATGAAATATATTGATGAATTGTATGGTGAAATAAAATGTTTTCATCATTTTTAGGTACAGAAAACCTAATTTTAAGAAATGACGTTTTATATTTTACATTTTCGTTTTTTTGTTTAATGCTTATCAGTATTTTTCTATTCGTGTTGTATTAAAGGTTGAATTTATTTTTAACCATACAATAAATAAAAATAAATAATAAATAAAACAAGAATATCTGCTCTACAGAACAATGCTATATTACATACCAGTTAAGAACATACTGGGGAGCTTTTGCAGTATTTCCAGCTCCAGTATTGGCTATTTCCAGTATTGGCTTGCCACGCACAGAGACAGGCATTTGAGGTGAGACAGGGTCCAATAGCACGATTGCGTTGTGAATGTGTGGTGCAATGGACGTGCCCAGGCCTTTAGTCACTGTGGCCCATGTGCAGGCAGAAGATGCGAGTGGAGCTAGTCCCCTGGTGGGGGTGCGGGGGATCATGTAGTTATGCATATAGCATGTCAGAGAATGAATACACGGAACCTGTGATCTGTAGGACTTCTTATATTCTTTTTGAACCGGGAAAGCCTGTGCATGCAAAAAATCTAACATGCATGAGTGAACTTGCGCATCCCTATTGGATGCTTCCTTCATGACGTGGCAGCTCCAAGATATATTTGGTATTAACTGTGTCCTCCCAAGACACATCTACCCTGGGCAGCAAATAGTGCTCTTGTCCATCAGTGTTTTCAAATTTCTCCATTGAGGCGCACATGTCTTTGGATGAACCGCACCGGCCTCACATGTAATTCCAATTACTCACTTTCTTCTCTCGACTACTGACTGCTCACACGCTCTTTATTATTCCGCGCACCCTCACTGTCCCCAGCTTCCCTTTCCATATATCACTTGAAGTGAGATATGTTCCGGGTAATCACTCGACTGGGCCATCATGACGTCACCATTGACTCCTTCACATAAGACACTGTCAGTGGTATCAGATAAATGGGGAGTCCGACTTCCTTTCCTGTCTGCAACAGACAAGCACTCTATCCTCTGCTTGCACAGAGGATTCCTTGACATGCCTCCATGAATCAGCGTACCTCTTCATGTCCTGCTTCTTTATGCCGTCCCTGACAGTCACTTCTTGATCATGCATGTCAGGTGGCCCAAGGCAGCATGTTATACAGTGCCTGATTGAGTGACATGGAGCATAGTTCATTTTGGTGTAAAACCTTCTTGAGGCCACAGGGGAGTGATCTTTCTGTGATGGATCCCCGTGTACTTCGTGAATCGAGCAAATTCCAGGCCACTGAATGGAGGTCCATTGTCAGATGCAAGTACATCAGGAATTCCTCATACTGAGAAGATAGTGTCTAATTTTTTACTATTAGTGCTGTCTCCCGTGGAGGAATCTATTAGTACCATGGGTAACTGAGAGTATTTGTTCATGACTACTGGCCAGTATTTACCATCCCCAAATGGCCCAAAGAAGTCGACGGCAATCTGGCTCAATACCAAACATGGTATTTCCGACATTCAGAGAGGTTGTGGATCATATTGGCATGTTGTACTATGACACATATGACATGCTCTGACTGTGCGCTCCATAAGTGCATCAATACCGGGAAACCAGACAGGGCCTCATCACAAGTTGTGTGGTAGCCCTTAAATGCAGCAGTAATCCTATTACTTTCATTTAATGGTTGGTCCAATTACGAGCTGGAGGCAAAACTCAGCACTTTCCAACTGATTTCAGCACTATTAGCGCAGCGCTGGTTGCGCCGCTGCTAATAGTGCCAAAAAACCCTATTTGGTCCAACGGACCCAATGGGGATTTACCGCCTTACCACCTTGTCACTACTCGTGATCTAGCACTAATAGCACTAATAGCACCGGACTGAGTAGTGGTAACACTATTTGCATAGGCAGTATCTGAGCTCAATTACCGCCGGGATACCGCCAGACCTTGTGATGAGGCCCACAGTGTCTGTGATTTGTTGTTTTGTGGCTACCATTCCGCAATGTCCTTTGTCCACAACCTGTTGTCAAAGTTCCAAGGGAATGATCAGTCTGTTGCCTCTCATAACAAGTCCAGCTTATATGGACAGGTTGTCCATTACTTGCTTGAATGAGCACAGTTCCACTATGGAGACACCTCGGTCTTGAGATCCTTCAGAGAACACTGACCCCCATCTCTGGGATCCAATACATTCTTGCACCTTCCTCATTACATTATCATGTTGATTGCACTATTTAATGGTAGTTGGAATAATGCAGCTAGATGGACCAACTTGAGTCAGCACATTGATGTATTCTTCTGCCATGGAGACATCTGTAGACAGATCCGGAAGTCCACTGAGTTGTTTTCCTTTCCAGGCTTGTGTATACTAGTGAAATTGAAATCTTGCAGCCGCAGACCCCATCCTTCTACTTTTGGTGGCACTTTGCACTGAGGATTTATGGTGACTAGACCTTGATGATCTATGACTATTGTAAATGGTTTACCAAGCGGAAACATGTGAAAATGCTTGCATGCCCACACAACAGCCAGTGCTTTCTTCTCTGGCTAAGAGTACAATTCTTCTGCATCTGGTAGACTTTGCTGCATACGATATTACTGCCCTCTGAGATTCTCTTCCAGGACAATTTTGAGCTAGTATTGTCCCCAACCCCACGGGGCTAGCATCCGCCATCAATTCTGTAATGTCTCTCGATCAGGAGAAACGTCTCACATATTCGAGACCATTGAAAAACAATCCCCTTCTCTAAGTGGTTCACTTGTGGTGACAAAGTCTTTGAAATACCTGCTGCAGTAACTGGCCATCCCTAAAAATGACCAAATATTGCTGACATCTTCAGTGGATGAAATTTCTGAGATGGCCTTAACTTTGTTGGGATCATGGATCATTTCCTTTTGCGGGAAGACATGGCTGAAGAATTTTAAATGTAAATTGTGGAAGACACATTTATTGTATTTATTTTATTTTATTGGGCATTTGTAAGGCGCTTATACATCAAGAAAATTGTGTTTCAAAGTGCCCACAGGGCAAAGAGAAGGGAACAGGCAAGCATGAAATGTGAAAAAATACAACAACAAAGCAGTTCTACTAGGTCTTGTGAAACATTTGGATCGTGCAAGTGCAGAGAGAAAAAGGGACAAGTGGAGAGGGTAAGTGCTGGAAAGTCAACAAGAAAGGTGAAGGGACAGGAAGACAGTTCTAAGGCAACAGGTATGTGCGAGAGACGGTTGCGGGGGGCAACTAGTAAGTCCCAGGCAGTGGCCACTAGAAGGGGTGAGGGGTCACCAGCCCCTGTAATCGGTGTTGTCCTGTGATGCCAAAGTGGTGCTTGAAGGCAAGTGAAGGGTAGGGCAGATGCTGGTATGGTATGGTATTATTTAATAATAATTATTAATAATAATAATCATAATAATAATAAATAATAATAATTATTATTAATATTAATAATAATAATATAATATATATAATATAGACGCTATATTTATTTATATAGCGCCTATACACAGGCATGTGTTTCAAAGCGGACGATCGGATAGAAGGCCTGGACCCTGAAGGACACATAAGGGCCCAGGCCACCAGATCACAACTACTGTGGGGCTTAGCACGGGAGGGAGAGAGCGAAAGAGGAGAATAGAAAGGTCTTAAGGAGTTTGTGGAACTTGAAGAGATCCGGATCAAGTCAGAGAGAGAAAGGCAAAGGCTGTTCCAGAGGAGGGATCCAGCCGAGGAAAGGGAGTGACTGCCCGCTCTCTGCTTAGAGAAGCACTTAACAAGCAGAGAGTTGGAGCCAGAAGATCAGAGGGTTCTGGAAGGAGAGTATTTGGTGAGATCGAGTTGCACATAGCGTGGTCCCAGGCCCCAGACAGCCTGATGGATGAAGCATAGGGTTTTAAATGTTCCTTGCTGCAACAAGGAGCCAGTGGAGAGATTTTAGGACTGGAGAGATACACACCCTGAGCTTAAGGGCAAGGATGAGTCTTTCTGCCCTATTCTGGATTAGCTGGAGGGGCGGATTGAAGAGGAGGATAAATTAAGCAAGAGGCAGTTGCAGTAGTCCAGCCTGGAGAGTACCATAGCTCTGGAAATATTAAGCTTCTGGGGGAAAGTAAGGAAAGGCAGAATGCCCCTGAGGAGATAGAGTTAGAAATGGGCCTTCTTGGCGAGGTCCAAGATGTGATGAATGAAAGAGAGAGAGAGGAGTCAAAGATTCCTCCCAGGTTTCTGGACTCAGAGGAAGGAGAGGGGGGAGAGGCCATTGAGGGAGGCCAGAGTGAGGGGAGAAAATAAAGAACAAGAGTCCTGATAGGAAGAATCTCAGTCTTGCTGGCATTGAGACAGAGGACGATGGAGGTACAGTAAGAGTAGATGGCAAACAGGCAGTCAGGAATGACAGAGGGGGACAGAAGAGATGCAGAGGGTAGTCTGAAGAAGAGTTGGGTGTTGTCTGCAAAACACAGGAAGTGCGGGGAAAAGGTGGCGATAAGATGAGCATAGATGTTAAAGAGCCCTGGGGAATGCCAAAGGTGGAGATAGAAAGGGGTGAGGAGAAGGAATCCAGGATAAGCTGGGAGGAACGGTTAGTGAGGAAGGAGGTCAGCCAGTCCAGTGCCCACTCCGAGACACCAAGGGTATCATGGAGCTGTTTTATGAGGATGGACTGGTTAACTGTGTCAAAAGCAGAGGTAAGATCAAGAAGAATGAGAACAGTGGGTGAGTTGGAGTAAAGAGATGCAAGCAATTCTTCACAGGTGTTCAGAAGAGCAGTTTCTGTGCCTCTGGATTCTCAGAATGTGAATTGATGGTCGTGCGGGCAGCCAACACGTTTGGTGTGCTGGGTCAGTTGGGGGAGGACCAGAGGTTTTCCAAGGAAGGGAGTGAGAGAGATGGGGTGGTAGTTAACCGGACATGAGAAACCAGCCACTGACACTCATTTCATTGGACGGATGTCCGCAAGCAAAGCTGTCAGAGCCAGGGGAGGTACAGTCAGAGGGCTGAGAGGTCCCAGGTGGGAGGACAGGCGAGTGTGGTCCAAACAAGATAGCAGGTTGAAGAGTGGGGTAGTGAGCATGAGATCAGAATGGATGAAGACATCAAGGGTGTGATCAGCAGAGTGGGTGGGGCCAGAGGGGAAAATAGAGAGGGCGAGAGATGAGCAGAGGTCACGGAAGAAATTGGAGGCCATGATTGAAGAGTCTAAGTTAATGTTGAAGTCACCCAGCAGGAGGAGTTAGAGGTGGAGGTCAGAAGAGAGGAGAAATCAGCCTAATCTGAAGAAAAGATCAGATAGGCCCTGGGGGCCTGTAGATGGTAGCAATGGTCAAAGAGGAAGTGAGAGAGATGCCAAGCTTGTAGACAAGGCTTTCAAAGGAGGAGTAGGGCAGGATGGGTATGAGCGAAGAAGTGACTCACTCAGGGAAGATCAAGGATACACCACCACCAGTGTATTTGGGATGAGGTTTAGAGATGATCTTGCAGCCATCAGGGAGAAGGAAGTCAAAAGCAGTGATTGAGCTGGCATTGAGGCACATCTCGGTGGGAGCCAGGACGTCAAGATCAAAGTCTTCAAGGAGGATACAGATATTGGAAGAGTGTTTAGTAGCAGAGCGAACCTTAAGTGTGGCTAAGTGTAGCTGGTTACCACCCTTAAAGGTTTTTCGAGTAGGGATGTAGGAGTGTGTTACACCCATCAGAGGTGGTGATGGAGGTGCTGAGAGAGTGAAAGGAGGAGGAGGTTGTGTTGAGGACCCTGGGCCATGATAGTACCATTGTGATAGACATTAATGATGCACCTGGAGAATGATAAGCCAGCCAAGAGAACTTCCCATCTAGTTCCACCATTAATGGGTGAGGAAGAGAAAAGGGTGAGTGTGGAAATCAGATGCAGAGTTCATAGATCTGGAGAGGGGACAGAAAAGAGTATGTCAGTGACAATTTGTCTGGAGGTGGTGCTGACATAGGTGTATGCAATCGGTAAACCAGGATTACAGGAGAGGAGCTTTTTTTTCCTTCCAGACTTAGTGGGAGAGGGGGGATAGGTGATGGAAAAGCGTTAGAGTAGATAGGAGGGATGGAGAAAGGCATGGTGGGAGAGGAAGAGAGGAGAGTGGGACAGGTGTAGATACTACATGGCATGAGGTAGCTCACCAGGCAGCCTAGCAGCCGGGGGTAGGTGTAGTTAAAAACACCCCATTAAAAAAGCACAACCAAGATTTGATTTTCATTAGTATCACTAAATTAGCACACAAATGGAGGTTGTGACAAATTAAAAAGCACACCTAGATTGGATTTTTCACAGTGGCACTGAAATAGCACAAATGTGGAGGATGCAACGATTTAAAAAGCACACCTGTATTTGATTTTTCACCTTATCACAAAATTAGCACAGAAATGGAGGTGGCAACACATGAAAAAGTACACCTAGATTTGATTTTTCACAGTTAAAAAGCACACCTGAAATTGTCAGCATTGAGGGTCAGTCCGGCCTTCATAAGCACAGTGCACAACTGCATCAGTAACTGATCATGTTGTTCAACCATGGTACCAAAGATCAAGATTTGGTCACTGTAATTGAAACAGTTCTGTATGTAGCGTATTACCTTTTGAATGCTCTCTTGAAATATCTGTGCTGCTTATATTCCAAATCTTAGTCTTTTCTACGGAAATAGAGAAGTATTTGTGGTAAAAGTGGTGATGTTCCTTGAGTGCACATCTATCTCAATCTGATGCTACCCCTTGTTTTGGTAAGGTTTTGGGAAAAATCTCACCCCATTCAGTAGCCCAATCTTGTTGTCCTGGTGTATCCCCGGATGTCTCTCTCTCCCTTCCAATTTCTGTGTTTGCTTGCCTTATGTCAACGCATGTGCATTTGTTGTCAATCATGCCCTTCTTTGGCACTGCTACTATGTGTGAGACCCATGGAATGGGGCCGACTGCTGGATCAGAAAAGTCATCTGGTAGCAAACAAGTGATTTCCTGTTGAAGCTGTGGCTGGAGATGAATGGGCATCCTCTGAGGATGTTGTCCCATATGTGTGATTGAATCATCGATCTGAAGTACCACTGGTTCTCCTTCAGCGCATCTATTCCTTTGAATAGAGAACAAAATCGATGCACCATTGGAGGAGCGTGATGCATGGCATATGTCATGGCTGTGATGTTCATTTGAATGGTAGTGGAGTGACCCAGAAAATTGCTCACTGGTACTTCTCCTTGGAGAACGTAAATCTCAGAGAATGCCTGTTTACCTTTATAGTGGAGTAGTGTGGAGAATTTTCCTCGATGTATCACTGGGCCCTTCGCAGCCCACTGAAATACCCTTATTCCGATGGTGCCATTTGTGTTGGAAGAATCATCTTGCAAAACTCTGACACACACATGATGTTTAGAGTTGCCTCTATGTCTATGAGGAATTGAGCTTGGTGTTCCCCGATGCGTAGATCGACGTCAATTGCTGGTGGCGCCACAAGATCAGTCATCATAAATGCATAGTCACTTCCATCTCTGCATCTGCAAGGTGGGGTTGAAGAGGATCTCCCTCTCACTTGTCAAACATGAATCACTAGGTTTCTTCTTGCATTCATGTCCCTTCTCATTGATGCAGACCCATGTGCACGAGGATCGTGCCTGACCAGCACAAAGTTATTTCTGTGTGTTCAGGTAGGTATCAAATTGCAAACGCCAGCTAACTGATTTTCTCTGTCGCAGTTCCTGCATTTTAGTACCAGGGCAGGACATCTCACGCCTTCCTTGTGGGGGAATGACTGACCACAGCGATAACATTGTCCCGTTGATGAATATCTTCTTGGTTTAAGGTTGCTGTGTACTTGTTCTTCGCCAAATGTGAAATCTGGTATACTTGCTCTTTTCTGGACCCTTTACCAGTATCTATCTAGGATGACTGGGCCTCTGCTCTGGCTTCCATTCTAGCCATTTGCAGTATTGTGGCAAGAGGAAGGTGCTCTCAGAGCAGTTTCTTTCCAAATGAAGAAGACAGGCATCCTCCAATGATTCGGAGATGAACGGCCTATTTGTTCGTGAATTTGTAAAAATCACAGGGGGCCACCAGTTTGCGAAGACGGGGTGCGAAGGTATCCATGGACTAACCCGTTAAATGGCAAGTGATATTGAATCTGTGACGTTCATGATCGACATTCCTCTGAGAGTCGAAATATGCACGTAGCAGTTCTTTTAACCAAGTGTAGGAGCCAACCTCATCCAGAGGGGAAGTGGGGATTAAGTCTTCTGCCTCATCTCCTACAAGATTAATCAGTAGTCTTTTAGTGAATTCATAAGATGTATTTTCATCATAAGTCACAAGGTATTCTCAAAATGTCTTAGCCATCATTCCCATCCCCGGTGTAGCACTTGTTGCTGATTGTTCATGTCAAAGGGCACAAGACGACAAAAGGCATCTGCGTTTGAGGCATCTTCTCCTGCACTCTCATTTTCAGACATTTCAAATGCCTCTCTGCATGAAATTGCTCAGACCAGGCATTGACGGGTTGTGCAGCTCGAATGGTTTCATTCACCACAGCTGGTCTGGAAATGTTTAAAATGGAAGGAGAACATGTTTGGTGTAAACTGAGTAGGTTTCCTTTAAAAAGATCCCATCCTCTTCATCATTATCTTGCAGTCGTGCATATAGCACGCCAGATAATGAATATACGGAGCCTGTGATGTGTGGGACTTATTTTATTCTATTTGCACTGGCAAAGCCTGTGCACAGCAAAAAATGTGTGAACTCACGTGTCCCTATTGGATGCCGCCTTTATTACGTTGCAGCACCAGGACGTATCTGTCCGGCGTTAAGTGTGTCCTCGCTGGCACATGGCAGGGGGCATATTGCTACAACCCAAGGAAGGGTCTGGCAATGGGGGAGCAGAGACTGGAGAGTCACGCCACCATAAGTAGGAAGAAGTATGCAGCAAAACCTGGGAATGCTGCCCCTGTAAAGTAGAGGATGGACGGGATGTTGAGTAGTTTGTGGTATCAAAGTCTAAGGTGTCTGCCCCCAAGAAAAAAGGCAGTTGAAGCAGAACACCAAAAAAGGGGAACAGGGTTGAGATCAATGCCAGTGCTCAAATGAACAAGGAGTTTTCCTAAAGTGGACACAGGGGGTGTCATTTCAGGATTATGAAGCTGTGTAACACAAGCCTAATATGATGTCCCCATGTGACTCCGAAATGGAGAGACATGAAGCTGCTGGCTGAGGCACGGTGAAGCCAGTGCCGGTTGGCACCGCCTTCATGGACCGAACATGAGAAGTATGCGCCAAGCATCAGGAGATGTCTGGTCTTAAGTGAGAAAGAAGGTTGCAATCTGGGCAGGAAGAGTGTAGGGGACCCCTGCTTAGAATGGTGGCACTGCAGAGACTCAAGGGTGTCTGTTCTGCATGGGAAGAAATAACTATGTGGCAGCAAGATGTCACCTGGGCTAAGCATCAGAGAGAGAGGGAACTATGGCAGGAAGGATGTGGCCAGTGGCATCAAGCTCCTGGAAGGTGGGGAATGTGTTGGAAGTGTGAAGCTGGGAATGAGAGTGCAGGTGACGTATGGTCTTACTTGTATCCATTAGGGGGGGCAAACAGGACAGGAGAGCATGGTGGGCCAGCCCTGCAAATGGAGAGAGGTACAGCACATGGATGCCAGTGACGATGTGTGCTGTGGTTATAGTAAGATCCCAGCATCCAGCTGGTTGGTTGAAAGGATTGGAAATGGATGACTTGAGGATCCAGGTAAAGTGGTGACAGAGTACAAACATAGGTCTACAGCTGGGTAAAGTCGGGGTAAAACAAGGAGCTGAAGTGAAGGATGTTGGCATGGGGCAAGCAGTTGTAAATGTAACAGGAATAATTTATATTGGGTGGGGCAGTGCCAGGGAAGGGAGAGTAAAAGAGTGGGAACTCCAGAGGGCAGGGTGTACATCATGGGCTAAATTCATGAGGAGTTAGGAACAGAGGTGGTATTAATGACAGAAGTAGGCAGAAGAGCACCTGCAAGATAGGTAGGAAGAAGTCAGGTGAAATGGTAACTGGATAGTGCTAAACGAGTGGGCCATGTCTGGTAGATGCATGCTACTCCTCTGATGGGAAAGCAAGGACCTGTATAGCCTGTGACACAGACAGATAGAGGGATAGTTACATGCAAATCCAAGCTGTGCATAGAGGAACAGTGGAGGCATCAGACAAGAATGGGGAGGAGAAATGGAAGAGGTCAAAAAGTACCTTCGATTACTACACATAGGATTGACAAAACCTCTAGGGGTACATTTCTCAACAGCTTCCAAGGCAAGACATGGGCATCTGCATTTGCGAAGGTGTTCAAGGTGCTTCCTAACCAGATTAGTTTGCCAAATAGGAAAGGAGGGAGTTGGCTTTTAAGACTAGAGTTTCAATTAATATTTAAAATTGGACATCAACAATCTATGCAAGCATTTAATTCATTGTGAAATGTTCTCTGATGAGCGTTTGACAATAATGAAATGAAAAGTCTAAGTGGACTTATTCTTTCAAGGTTCATATATGGTGAGACAATTTGGTGTTATCGACTGGGGGACCAGTCGGTGACTTGGGTGAAACCAGACTCAGATTTGTGGCTAACTCTGGTAATGCTCGCTAGAGTCATGGCTGATCTACTTTTGGTAAGTGGCTTTTCAGTGTCTCACACGTCACTTCAGGCATTCCAATATCTCCAGCCCAGCAATGCATCTAAAACCAAGCAAGGACCAGTCCCATCACTGAAGTGTCATTGAGGGCGTGTTTGCCAGGGACATGTCCACTTAGATGGTGTGTAAAATGCAAACATGCATTTTTTTTTTAATTCTCAGCGAAATGTGGGATATATGATATTTCTCCTCCCTAAGAAGTAGTGTAAGGCGTGGTTTTACAACATGATCTATGCTCACAGTTTAGGCAATCTCTGAAACTGTACTCGATCTCCCTTCATATTTTCCCTATTTAAAAACTGGGGTTGGCAGCCATGCATCAACCCCCGCCTTATATGATATGGGCCAGATCCGGTGGTGACTAGAGGGGATTGTAATGGTAGGATGAAGTAAATAATGAATAATATCCTAGTATAATGGAAGCTTGAAGGTAGGGCTATAATGATAGTTGCACGGCACCAAGCAACAGACGTTTGATGAGATGTGCCATGTGGCTAAACGGGTTTATGGTCTTTCCATCGATGGAAATGCATTGAATGTCATTGCATCAAAATGCTATCTTTTACATGGATAAGTTCATTTCCATCGAAACCAGTCCATTGAATGGCCAGCTCCTTGTAACGTTTTAATGTTTATTGCATATTGAAGTGGGGGAGGCAGGGGTTATATACAATACACCCCCCTTAACCCGAACCCAACCCAAATCCTAACCCTAAACCTAACCCTAGCCCTGACCCGAACCCTAAACCAACCCTAACCCTTAATCTAAAACTTAATGTAACCCTGAATATAACCCTTCATCTAAACCTAGCCCCAACCCTAACCGCTAACCACAACACTAATCTAACCCTTAATCTAACCCTAAATCTAAACCTAACCCCAACCCTAACTCCTAACCCTAACCCTAATCTAACCCTTAATCTAATCCTTAATCTAACCCTAAATCTAACCCTAAATCTAACCCTGGCCCCTAATCTAACCCCAGCCCTAACCCTAATTTTCCATCGAAATTAACCATCGAAAATGATTTAATGAATATGCTTTTCGATGGAAAGGTATTCAATTAATAATTTTTAGATGGAAAGTCCAGATACCGACTAAATGTATCCGTCTCATAATTCCAGGAGAACCTCAAAAGATGGGTCTGAGGTGACCATTAGAAAGCACTGATCTGAGTACGTGCAGCAAATTAAATCAAAAAGGTAAGACGCACAGGTGTGTTGTTGGGTAGCCCTTCATTGGTCAATCAGTCAAATGAATGCCATTCCATTCTGATCTTTGCTTAATTGGGGATACAGGAGTTTGCTCAGGGGTGGGTATCGACATCACAAGTGCAGTATGGGAACAACATGTTTCTACTGATTTGTTCATCTCATCTGTGAGTGGGGCTGTGGGGCTAATTTCCCACATTGATGGGCATGGCGTTCTAGTTCCTAAACGTATCCTAACTAGGGGAGGGTACATTAGCATTTGCCAGCAATAGAAGGCCATAAGGATGGATTTAACCCGTGGGGTAATCTTTTTGACTTTCCCGAATATCTGACCACCTTTTTTTGACAATATTTTTACTTTTCTGGTCAGGTGAGAGCGCTGATCAGTGGCCTCTTCCTGAACTTCTCCCAATGTCTAAGAACGACAACTGGGAGTCTGCACCTAATTAGCATCCTAGGTCCCTTATAAGTTTAGTTTGCACACTTCCATGAAATATTTTGCTAGAATGGCTCTTTGCCTTTTTGGATGCATTTAATATTATCTACAGTTTACAACACACAAAAAAACGTGGGTACTATTGAGCAGTCCCTGGGGCTGTCTCTATTGGGTATGAAGTATTTTAAACGTAAGAATGGCCAGTTCTTCATAGCCTTTTTCAACATAAGTTCAGCTTTTGATATAGTTGACAGGGGTTTTCTATGGGCAGCACTGAGGAGAGCGGGGCTTGATCTAGAATTCACTGACCCTTTGTGTGCATTTGCAGCTGGGTCTTAGGGTAGAATCAACTTTGCATGGCCAGGAGACATAACTAGTATGTTTCCCATACAGAAGGGTGTCAGGCAGGGTTATGTCCTGACCCCAGCCTGCTTCAACACATGTATCACCGATGTTGAGAAGTAAATGTTGGATGCCAGCATGCCCTCAAAGACCCTCTGTAGGTCCTGTTTCTGTTCTTTGCTGTTCATGCCGTCCTTTTGACTGCAAACAGAATTATGAGAATGTTAGTGAACCTTCAAATCCTATTGTAAGGCTCAAAAAAAGAATTATCAATAGCTCAAAATTAAATCTGATGACTAGTGGTTAACACAGGCCACATATCCTTCAGATATTTCTTGGGGAAGAGAGGGTTGATGTGGTATCTGTTTTTCAATATCTCAGGGTTAGGATCTTCTCTTCCTACTGATTGGACTACTGGATACTAAATATCATCTCCCTCGAGCCAAAAAAAATGCTGGGGGATATCAGAGATTTCTGGCGAAGTTTGGGTCCAGCTCACTGTCCTATTCTTTTCTGTACACCACGTCAATGTACTCTTGAGGGCATTATATCATAGTGAGCTATGGGGCTGTTTCAACTTGAGCTATTTAGTGGTGGTTGAAAATCCCTTTCTAACGTTGCACCTTTCTCACCCCCAGGAAGCTCGAAGTATGACGTTTGGAGATGAGCTGACAGTTACATTTGTCAATCTACAGGCAAAGAAAACCTGCTTAGCTTCTGGCTTAGGATATGGGATATGATGTTGCCTAAAGTGCAGAAGAAAAAGCTGGCTGAGATTAGTGATCTGGTGGGGGCTTATAAATGTGCTTTTAATTAAATGTGTTAGGTGCCCCTTAGTTGATCTGGTTCAGCAAGATCGCTTTGATCTCTTTGATACTCCAGACCTTGTCTTCCAGAAAACTGGAGCTCTCTTTGAGGGATTATATGGTGTGGTGGCTGGAGAACAGGTTTTGGGCCTTGGCTCTCCATAGTCCCTGTTCTATATTATTATATTCATACAATTCAAATATTGGGCCAGAGTGGTATTTGGACTTGATGATAAGTGGGTATTATGAAACAAATAAGGGTTTTGCCACTGAATCGGATCGTGTCTCGGTGGAGGGAAGTTGAGCCAGTAGTGTTACCCTGCAGCTTTGCTGGAATAGCCCAAGCAACTATGATCCACTCCCTCTTTTTATGTGCTTAATGTTTAATTTAGCGTTTTGTGCTAGATGGTATTTCAGATGAAGAAAGTCATATTATGTTCTATTGTTTAAGTGTTTTGTACTATAAAGTCTGTTTTTGCTATGCAATAAATATATGATTAATATTACTTTTACTTTGCATGATTGCTTGATTTTGTAATCATTATTACATTTAGTATGTTCATTCATGATCATACATTTTGATTAATTATTTTAGTTTCTGTTATTTTGCATTTTTTACCATGTTCAATTCTTCTTCATCATGTCTTCAGATTACCATTCATTTTATTTGACATTACTATTATATTTTGCACTTTATTTTTTTATTGATCTTGATTATTATTGCTGATCAATGAGCTGATTTGTATTAACAATGTATATTTCATAAATTACTATTTGTATACATCTTGATCATTCCCTAAGATGAAAAATATTTTTATTTGTATTGCTATTGTAGTTTTCATGAATTATTACTGTTCCATTTTTTACTCATCTAAATGATTTCATTTAAAAGGTTTTCTTTCACATGTAATACTAGGTTTTACTTTCTATTGATCATGATTATTATCATTTATTTGCATTCAGATTTTATTTTCAATGATTATTACTCATGTATTACTAATGTTTATTATTGTTGATTCATGACGTGTATACTTTGTAATATTATTGTGCTTTCATCTGCTAATTCTCAAATATAATCATTAATATGCATCATTAATGTTGATTAATAATTGTTTAATAATTGTTTAGTTCATGTTTCATGTTTTATTGTTTAATATTTTGTTTTTAAAAATACATTAATTCTGATTATTACTTATAAATACAATGCATTGTATTTGATACGGCTATTTAGTTGTCATGCATCATTACTTTTCATGTATTATTCCTTTAAATAATTTCTGAATAATATTACATGTATTTTGTATTAATATTTTATCTTTAATTACTCTTGTATTACTAATGTTTATTATTGTTGATTAATGATGTGTATACTTTGTAATATTATCGTGCTTTCACCTGATAATTCTCAAATATAATTATTAATATGCATCATTAATTTTGATTAATAATTGTTTAGTTCATGTTTGATTTTTTATTGTTTCATATTTTGTTTTTAAAAATACATTCATTTTGATTATTACTTATAAATACAATGCATTGTATTTGATAAGGCTATTTAGTTGTTATGAAGTATTACTTTTCATGTATTATTCCTTTAAATAATTTCTGAATAATATTACATGTATTTTGTATTAATATTTTATCTTTGATTAATTACTTTTTTCATATTAATGTTGCAATTTCAATGCATGTCCATATATCTAAATGTCAGCCTTTCTATCAAATCCTGGAAGACACTGAGAATACTGCACACTTCAAAAAGCACGTCCCCATATCATCCTCACATAGGAGGCTTCCATCCAAAGGCATTCAACAATGTATATGCTTCAATGCTGCTTTAAACAGTACAAAGCTACGAACGAGGAAGGGATGTAAGCAACATTGTATCAGAGTCACACTTGTCTTGGATACGTAGACAATAGGGTCTCATAAAATGGATCATTCAGCTTATGACACACTTTAAAAATGCTACGCAGGCTGTCAGCAGCTATAGAACTTCTGCATGTGCTTGAAGGCCAGATCTTGATGATAGAACATGACATTAGAAAATAAAATGGTTTTGAAGTGTAGGGTCTGGCCAGTGGCACACACCAACTATGCTTACAAACACACAGCAGGATGAACACGGACATAGATGGCTCTAAATGGTCTATTTGTCCCACAATTTTAAACCCATGCTACAGTTATCAGTAATCTGCCAAGACAGTGGAAATCACTAGCCTCTCAAATTCCTCCATCTGTTACCAGGGATAACACCATCAAAGGTAAATTATCTCTTCTTCAACAGTAGCTGGGCATGTTCACTCAAATGTGCAGAATAACCACATATGGAGTGAAGACACAGCAAACAGAACACATGTCCAACTCAGAAAAAGAGAAAATGTTAACCAGTATTGTGGGCATAAGGTGCAGCTGAGTAGATGAACAGCCTTTGCTTTATTGCCTTAGAAAAATAGAGCAGTTGGCAACCCTATGAACAGACTGGCAATTAAATATCAACTCTGCATTGCTGCCACTCATCACATGTTGTGGAGCCAGTGTTACGTCTGATAGTTTATTTAGTGCAGTGGTGGTGAACATCACAATAATGCGGAAGATGTACCAGCATTTCCTATCCCACCAATCACATGCACTTTTCCAGATGATGAGGAATTGGAGAAAAAATATCTCAGACACTTTGAACATAATCCACCTGTTCCTGACTCAGATGATGATAATGCAGAAGAGTGCAGCATTATTCACTAAGGCAAGTGCCATTAGCGTGTTACCCTGTGCCAGAGGGAGTGGGATACAGCAAACACAGTAGGAATTTTGGAAACATGTATTCATCCCAGAGGTGCAAGTCAATGATTCCTTACCCAAAAACTATAGACTTTTAATGAAATGGGTGATTATCATCTTGGTTATTAAGGCGGTCCATAGGAGTATTGGGTGGAGATAATGCATCTATGTAGCACAGTTAAATGTCCTTTGGAGTGTCCCTTTTCACTCTTTTCAACTTAAAATAACATGGAACAATAAATGTACCAGGGGGTGCAAACGTTTTGTATCATGAAAAGCAAAAAACTCAAAATCCTCACAGCAAAACACCATAAAAGAAAATGTGAAAAAGATCATCCACTCAAACAATGTCTCAATGCATCCTTAAGGTCCCATGTCTCTTATTAGCCTCGCCTGGTCTCTCCTCAAAATGGTAATTCATGACTTCCATATGGCCCATACAACAAACAGATAGAGTAGATCACGCTGCCTTCTTGTTCCTAGGGGGAACATCAACGTCACTACATTTCTTCAATGGTTGACAATTAATCTAGTAACACACTCCGTTCTTATTTAATAATGTTCTCATATTTGCACATACAAATCGGTGCATTGTTAAAAAGCATTTATCAATGTAATATTTATTTTCAGGCTCATTAGTACAAAGTTACATTCGATAATTCCCCTTCCTGCCCTAAGGCTGTAGAAACCTTACAACACTTTCTCTTCATATGTCCTGCGTATGAAAATCTATGGTGCAGGAAATAGAAGCCATGCTTGGTCAACCATGGAGTTCGGACTCTGAAAAGGGCTGAAGCATTGTGTAAAAATTCAAATTAAATAGACATGGGGCCTCATTACAAGCATGGCGGTAAGGCAACAACGCCACTGGCATCGCTACCGTCACCATTGCTACTGTACTGCCATACTAGAAGTTCTGCTCGTGGGTGCCCTAGCATCCACCAAGTCTGAGCTGGTGGCCGTACCGGTACCCACGAGCAGAACATGATGGTAGCACCGGTACCATTATTAACGGTACCAGTGCTACCACCCTCCCCATTCCCATTTAGCCCTATAGGGCCGAATGGGGATGGGGAGTCCCTTATTACCGGCACCCGCGAATGGGCAATTACCGGGTCCGCCAAACTCGGCATGACCCGGTAATTGCCCATTCGTGGGTGCCAGAAAAAAATGGATACCGGTGGAAGCCGTGCTTGTAATACACGCACGGCTACCGCCAGCCTCGTAATGAGGCCCAAGGTCTCTCCTGTTTCAAATTATATTGGACCAGGAGAAATAGATTTCTAAACCTCTTTTGAGTTTTAGATTTTGTAATTGTTGGACTGGATATTAATTAATGCCTTTTTGCTGATTTATTGTAAATATAGCATATCTTATTTCATGATTACAACTATTCACATTTTAGGAGAGAAGCATTCCCTAGACATGAATTGGTGTCTTCATTTTGGGTTTGGGGAGAGCTGTGAATGATTTTGAAATGTGTATATATATATATATATATATATATATATATATATATATATATATATATATATATATATGTGAATTTTTATTATGTGTTGCCTTTATGCCTCATCAATCTGAAATAAAGTATGATGATGATAATTAAGCAATATGACCCGAGCGGCGGGGGCATTACCGACTCACGTAATGCCCCGGGGCACATAGTTATAGGCCCGAGCGAAACAGGTGGTTGAGAAATAGATTTGTTGTTCATTCTGCACGTTCTACCACTTCGCATGCATTGATGGCAGATTTTCAAATACAATTCTATGATTTCTAAAACAGTAAAATAGAAAAACTGGAGAATTTGAGAAAGTTGCAAGATTCTGACACAACGGCATGAGGAGAGTGTTCTAGCACTCCCAAATTGCAGTGTTATTGCTAGGCGGCTGCCATGTACAAATTTAATAGAGTGTAGTCTTCGCTTTTTGCCTCATTCACCAAACTGTCTCCACGTCCATCATTTGGGTTTCCAACAATTTCAAATCTGGCTTTAGAAGCTGCTCTTTTGGCCATAAATACAAGCATTTTGACTTTGACTAATTATTTGAAGTATTAGATCATAGATCAGGTACTCAAACTGGGTCTATGAATCTACTTCACGGCAAATTTGATTGGCTTGAGACTAATCAAACTAATTGTGTTAATGTTGTGTCGGATCCTCCAAATTTCACTCAACCGACAGTTGAACATCATGTTGAAATATCTTTGGAGATGACCCAGATTGAGATGGAAGGCTCTACAACTCCGGTTCAAACTCACTCTCCAATGTGGCCTCACAATGAAAATAATGGAGGTGACTCTCCTGACATACAAATTATGGAAAAACCCTTATATGATGTATTTTCACTAGTTACCCAAAACAAAAGGAGGAAGAGGAAAAGAATCAGAAAATGCACATCCCAAATTTTCAATGATTCCAACTCAAATCAGAAAATAGAACTAAGAAAAAATAGAAAATCCAAAAACTTACCCTCTCCCTCAAAAAATAAAAATTCCAAATCAAAAACTAAATCATTTGTGGCAAGCATTTCTTCACCTCAATATTTGCCTAATGACGCGGATGATCAAATGAACCCTTGTTTGCCAAAAGTGCCTGTTGTGGCACTGGAAAAGGGCATACCCCTTGATCCAGTTATGAACATCTCCAAAGGTAAGCGTGGCGCTATTCCTAACCCCATATGTAATGAACCATTGACTCCTAGTGGAGATTTAAACCAGGGAAATTTGAATATGATGCATGATAAACTTATGAATCTATCAGTATACTCTCACAATAATAATTCTATTGTCGAGGATGTGCATCATAGCTTACATGACTTCTCTCGTGATCGACGTTGCTTGCCACCGACTTTTCATGTTAATTTTGACATCAATCCTACCTCTTTTAAAATGATGGATCAAAGGCGTAAGGAAACGGCTGTAAGAGTAATTATGTCACAAGAGAAAACATCTTTGCAAAACTCACAATCCTCGACTTCCCATGGCCTCCTTTTAAATACTTCTCCTATTCATTTGGAACGCCCAGCGCCTATGAACGGTGCTATAAAATTAAATCCTTGCACAACAATTGGCTCACCTCCCAGGACCCCAGTACAAATGACCCTGGATCCAATTCATGAAGAATCTAGACCAGCTATTTACTATCCAAACACTATGGTCCTTAAAGATGAGAGCATCCATATTACTATGCCCGACAGCTTATATTCAGATCCTTGTCGCAACCGCTCAACAATTCTTACAGTGTTTAATTCTATTCCTTCATTGAAACAGATAAACTCTGCTGATATTGAGTCAGTGAAGTATCCAATTCCAGCCCAACAAGACATCACGGTAATCACTATTCGATCACAAATAGTTAAGAATTTAGTGTGAAGTGAAACACAACAACTGTTTAGGAAAGGGATGCGTCTTGAAGCCTTTTTTTCCACCCCCTCAAATCAAGGCAACTACTCCCATGGGTCCCATGCAATCAAATGCAAATTCAAATGTTGCAGGTATTTATGGTAATAATGAAGCAACTTGTTGTAGATGTAAGAATGATACCCGACTAACTAACAAACCATCCCCATCCAAATGGGATTGGGTTAAAGCAGATAAAAAAGGTGATTCGCATCCCGTAGCTCATTAGGATAATCTTCTAGACTCCACCCCTGTTTGTTCCTTGGCATCCTGGAATACCAGGGGCTTTTCTCATTTACTTTCTACTCAATCCACTGAGTTAAATGAATTTGACATAGTCGTACTTCAAGAAACTTGTATGTTGACAATTATAATATAGGAAAACCATCAAATTAAAGTCGTGCAGCCTCCAAAGCGGCTAGAGGACGACCGGCTGCAGGGTTATTAGTTGCAATTAGGAATGACTCCCAGCTTTCTGTTGAGGCTTGGCATTGTCCTGATCCAGGCATTCAAGTTGTGAAACTGACAACCCCCAACATAAATCACCCTCTGTTTTCCAGTTCTGTTCTAATAAATATTTATTGGAACCCTCTCTCCTCTACTGAGCCACAGTTTATCGATAAAATTGAAGCTGTACTGAACAAAATTTTACTTGAAACTGATATTGGAACCACAATAATAGCCAGTGATTTTAATCTTAATTGTCTCTCTGTTCCCAATACTCGTGCTGATTCAAGAGCCTCAAAATGGCTGAATTTAATGAATTCAAGAAAAATGTACTATGATTAATGGTCCCACTCCTGAAGATTCTCCTGCGAAACCCACTTGGACCAGGAGTTTGAGTGCTTCTATTCTGGACTATGTGTATATCTCCACTGATTTGAACAAATTAATAGCCTCATTTCAAATCATATCTACTACAGCCAGCGATCATAATATTCTTATGGCCTGCTAGACTCCTCATATTCAATATAGTTCATCTTATTTTATTCACCAAGTTGCAATAAATAATGCCAGAAATCATCTTAAATGGTTTCCTGGACTTATTTCGAACTTCCATCAGAGGCTAATACAAACTGACTCTAATCTTCAATCATCTGCGCACATGTTTTATAACGATTGTATTTTGATGATAAAACAAGAGAGGCATGGATTTACTTGTCCAGTATTCGTTCATAAATATCCTCGAATAGCAGCTATTTCTAATCTTAAACAAGAGCTGAAGCGAGCATTAAAAACTTCTCCCCCTAAAATATCTTTAGCGCTAAGAACCGAATTGAAGACTAGATATAAAAATAGATCCAGGGAAATGTTACCATTACACAATCAAGAAAAGGCTGAACGGATGCTAAGAGCTGTTATCTCCAAATCTTCTGAAGAAATATGGAAAGTAATCAACAACATGCCATCTAATGCACATAGATCTGTTCTGTTGATTACAATTTCAGAGTCAATGTGGATCACCCATTTCCAGACTCTTTTGCTAAAATCTAGTACTCAACAGAATGGACATTTTCCAATTTATCCTGACTTAAATTCGATACTTTAGACATTCTCATCATAATCGAAACATTGAGTTCTTCTAGAGCCCCGGGACAGATAATTTAACAATGCTTCCCTCCTTGAAACTGTTTTTACGAGAGTGATAAATTAGACAAAAATTTTGCCATCTTGGAAACAGGCCATCATCATTCCTATTTTTAAAAAAGGAGATAGGTCTAAACCTGATAACTGTAGGCCCATATCTCTACTAGATGCTCCTGGCAAAAGTTTTATGAGATTAGTTTTACGTGACGTTACAAAATGGCTTACAGAGAATCAACTAATGGATACAAATCAGCCTGGTTTTGTACCAGGTATTGGTACTGCGTTAAAACTTTTAATACTGTCTACTATAAAACATCAAGCAATTTAAGCTAAACAACCTGTTTTTATTGCATATAGATTTTAAGCAAGCTTTTGATTTGGTCCCGAGACAGAATTTATGGTCTAAATGTTTAAATACTAATTGTCTTTTATATATCAGTTTTTTAATTTATCAATTTTACTCTAATACTTCCATTAGAGTCAAATTGACAACTAATGGTCTTTTATCCCAGGTGATCGAGACAAATGTCGGATTAAAACAATGATGCCCATTTGCCTCCATTCTTTTTCCTTTTTATATTAATGATATGCGCTTTTTTTTAACTCAGTTCATTCATTTCTGCCTAAATTAGGAGACTGTGAAATATCGTATTTACTATATGCAGACAATCTGATGTTGTTGCATAGGACTCCAATTGGTCTTCAGAGGAAGCTTACAGCCCTGCCTGACTATGCCCAAAAGAATGACCTGGTAATTAATACATCAAAATCTAATGTCCTTATTTTTCATCATCAGTGTGTTAAGTCGAGTTATAAATTCAATTGGAAGTTAGGCAAGTGCTCGGTATTACAGATTCATGAATTCAAATATCTTGGCATTGATATAAATTTGCATCCTCCAGATCAACCTTACAAGCAGGAACTTGCTACTAGAATGAGACTGCTTGCAATGCAAGGTAAAGCTTTGCAATCATCTTATGGAAAAGTCTCCCTTTTACTGGCTAGAATATTCTGTGCTCAAAAAGTTATAGCCATAATTACATACAGAAGTTACACTAAATTATTTCCAAAATCTGTGAGGTGGGACATTTTGGAGGGTATATACTGGAAGCATATTCTACCTGTCCCTGCAAGTACCCCAATTTCCCTTATCAGATACAAACTTGGTCTTGTCTCTCTTAATGCATCAGTTTCCTGGTTAATGTTAGCAATTTACAGAAAATGTCTCATTTCCTCTTCCTCATCAGTAAACCTGTTTCCTATTCTCAAAAAGCGTATCCGGGCTCCCAATTCTAGGCCGCTGCATGAATGGAAACAGATGTGTTGCACACTACTTTAGGAAGCCGATATTTTGGAATCCATGTTACTTGATGCTTCGGATAAAACAAATATCAAATATTGGAGACATGATTGGATTAGCACATTTGATAAAATAAACACATATAATGCCGTTAAGGAGGGCTCATTTCAACTGCGATCTCTAAACGTATTACCGCAATATCTAGAAAGATTTCCAGATCGAAGATACGCTGACTCTTTTTTACCTTTTCGCTTCAATTTACTTCCAACAAAGGATAAGCTTGCAATTTATAATAATCTTCCTAACTTAACTAGCATATGTAATCATTGCAAACTTGTTGATAGCATTGAAACTACAAGATATCTCATGATAGACTGCTCATCATTAGCTTACATGAGGATTCGATAGCTGTATAAACAATTTCGTTATTTCACTTCATTATCTAAAGAGCAATTATGGTCAGCATTATTTAATGCTTCTAAAACCTCACTCATAAATGATATCATACAATTTTTAACATAATTTAATTTATTTCCACTGTAACATTTGTCCCCTGAACAGATTAATTAATGTTCCTGTAACCATTCTATCTATAATCACTTGTTTGCTTTTGATTCTCTCTAACATCTATTATGATTATGTTGGTCTCGGCCTATATTACTAAATCCAAACTGTTACTTTTATTCTAAGTAGACACCAAGCCTATTTGCTACTCATATTGAATTAACATTAAAATGATGTTATTTTTTAAATAGCTATTAGAAGGTAAATCATTGATTGTACTAGTTATTACTTTCCGTTTTCTTCTGACAAAAAACACGTTAAGAAAGTCTGCTTAAAAATATTGAGATTATAACTGATTTATGCTGTTGGGAAAATTGGTATACAGTTGTTTGCAGCACATGGTATCTAATCTGTGAAATTGTTTGAAAAACGAAAAAACAAAAAAAAGTTTTGAAAAAGATAATTGTAACTTTATAATTGAAAAAGTTGATAATTCAAGTAAACCAATTTTATATAAATAAAGTTTTTAAAAAAGTGGTCCAGTTTCTTTTGGGCCGAAACTGAGAGAAAGAGAGTTGCATTCATCTCACCGATAGTGCTCGGGTGCAGTGACAGCAAATATTTGTACAGATAGGGAAAGAAAAGGAAGAATTTGATGAAGGACCTTTGGGTTGAAGAAAGCAAGATAAGCAATGGTGCTGATCTGTGGGGCTAAAGAGAGTTGGTCATCAAGTTTAAAAACTAGGTTTCTGGCGTAGGATACATTTGAAGTGCCCACACAGAAGAAGGGGCTTTAAAGGTCATGACCTTTGTCTTATCCTCATTTAGTTTGAGAGCGCTGTTGCTCATTGAAGAGATGTCAGTCATGCAGTTTTGAAAGTAGATGGGTTACAATGTCACTGTTGATGTCATTGGGTGGGAATCACCTATCTGGTTAAAAATGAAAAGCCAAGAAATTCAAAGAGTGACTCAAGAGGTTGGAGAAAGAGATTGAAAAGGAGAGTGGAAACGTGGAAAGCCCTCAACACATGGATCTGGGAGGGAACAGGAAGTGAAGGACAGAGGGCGACAGCCTGAAAGCAGTCTCAGAGAAACACGTGTAGCCACACAGGGGCTGAGCCTCTGATGGATGTTCAGTGCGAACGTTTGACTAGAGCAATGTAATGAATGGTGTGAAGGCTCTGGAGAGGTCTCAAAGGACTAGGGGCACTGCTATCGGCAGAGGTGCCCCTAGTCAAACAGGGAAATGAGATGACACTGGGTATGAAACTAGCAAATCCAAACGGCAAGGACCCATAGGACTTATACTAGAAAGGGGTTGTCTCCCCTTGGAACTGTGCTATCCCTGTTAGGCTTGTGGAAGGCAACCATTCTCTTGCTGTGAAAGGCACCTTCTCTTTCTTTCCCCATAATATGCCCTTTTCCCCTCTGCTGTATCCCCATCTGTACACCCCATCGTTCCCTCTTTACACTCAAATGCAGCAAGGACTTGAATGGAGCATGGCGCGCATCACTGTAAAACAAATCAACACAAGTGCACCAGTGCAGTTTCACATCTGGGCCAGAAGATCAAGTGACCACCCGAACGTGTTGGACCTGCATTTCATGAGCATGCCGGATTTACATGACAAGGATGTCCTATTCAGACTGTATGATCCCCTGGAGAAATCCCTGGATTATTAAATGCAAATGATCAGCAGGGTCACTGCCTAATGGCAGAAAAGCATCTGATACACACAGTGCATGTGGGCATGCGCATCTCTCTCTGTGCTTACGAGGTGACCAGTATTCTGGCAGTAAATCCGCCTGAATACCGCCCAACAGAATTACCGTTACTGCCATTTGGTCTGGCGGAATTACCACCATATTACAAGTTTTTGAGAGTCGATTGGACTCTATGGGGCATTCCTTTGGCAGAATTATAACAGGTGAATTTTACCGATTTTGAGCAGAAAGTGGGAGGATTTACCTCCAGCATGATGCTGGGGGTAAATCCCCCACTCCAGGGCCCACTTCGTAGTATGGCCGTGCAGGAAAAGTGGCAGTAATTTCGTTAACCGCCAATTTGTTTCCAGCACCACCATACTGGTAATGAGCCCCATATGTGCTAATGTTTTATGTTTTCCACTTTTCTTTGCCCTAAGACAGATTTCTGTGCACCTATAGATTACAAATCTACTCAAAATAAATACATTTTCTACATGATTGATATGCTTGTTTTTCTCTAGATATATACATATGCCTTTGCATGATTCTGCACATTTTGGCAAAAGCAGTGGGGCCGATTACTGGAGTAAATCAGTGGCATCTCAGATTCCCCACTGCTACCTTATGTGTGAATCACACAAAGACCGAAACCTGATCAAATCTGCAGATTCCTGGAGTATCTGTGAGACGCCCTTGAGCAGATCTTGGTGAACTGCATTCGCATGGATCATGTACTGCATTCGCAAGGATCATGTACTGTCGCGTGTTTCTCTGCATCTGTTTTTATCTGTGGAGCTGATCCGCGTGAAGAGAAACCTCTGCAGCTTCCGTTTACCGACTCTCCCCATGAAACCCAGCAATGCGCGGCCGAAAACTCATTGCCAGATTGATTGAATTGTCTCAAGGACAATTTGCGCTTTTCTAAATGGGTCGTGAGTGTTCTCCGCACGCATGAGCGGCTGCTGCTTTTGCGCAGTGGTTCTGAAAGCTGCCCCCCTTCGCTCGAGGCGCTGAGATGTATTTAAGTTTGACTGTAGTCCTCTGTCAGCAGCACAGAGCCCGGCAATCCACTCCAGAGAACGCCACAGATCCCAGGCCTTCACTGCTGGACATGCTCTATTGTCTTCTTCATCGGGTCCAATGTGTTTTTCTTTGTGTTCAATGTGTTTGAGAATGAACATTTATAGGGTAATTCACTGAATTAATGTGCACTGAAAAGGGGAGCGCAAGCGAGAAAATCGCAGCGCATGCGTGTGAAAGTCGCGCACGCAGCCGTTTGTCGATTCATGGAATGCGCTGAACGTGGCTTACCTGAGATGTGTGCTGAATCCGCGTATGGCACACACGTCATTGTGACATCCCAAAAGCTGCGGCCAGTGAAGGCGCACACAGGGCAGTGTACACACCTAAAAAGGGGGTGGAACACGCGGAATGGGGAACAACACGTGAAAATGTGGGCATTACGGGGAAAGTACTGCTGCTAAATCCTTGCAATGCCCACACGCGCGCTTACAACACATATTCATGGAATCGAACAGGGGAAACCTGCACATCACAAAAGACGTGCTTATCTGGAAACACGTACGCCAGGCGGTAGCAGGCGTAAGTGGCCCTCGCAGCATAAAAGTGCGCACAAACAACAACCAAGCTCATACGCTACAATGAATATACCGTTCCTCGCAGCAGTGATCGTGAGACACCGCAGGAGGAGGAGAATAGCCAGGCCCCGCATTTTCTTGACCAGGACCAGCTTTTTTGGGATGCCCGATGACCAGGTCTATGGCAGGTATAGGTATCCACCTCATATCATCCTAGACCTGGTCATTGAGTGGGAGGATGAACTCACATCACCCACTCTGTGCTACCTAGCATTGAGCCCCTTGGAGAAGGTGCTCAATGTACTGCATTTTTTGGCCACTGGGTCATTTCAGCGGTCAACTGCCATAGTGGTGGACGTCTCACAGCGCACGCAGTCACGTTGCCTACACCAGGTGTTGGCAATCATCACTGTGCGCCCCTCAATCCACAGGCACATATACATGCCCAGAACACCCGCAGAAAGGCAGGCCGTGTTCCTGGACTTCTACAGGGTGGCACACTTCCCCAAAGTGCTCGATGTCATAGATTGCACCCATGTGGCCCTACGTCCACATAGGGCCACTGAAAACATCTACCGCAACCGCAAGCACTGGCATTCCATCAACGTGCAGGTTGTATGCAATGCCAAGGGAATCATCACCTCTGTCTATGCAAACTAACCAGGGTCCACCCATGACAGTTTCATGTACAGAATGTCCACCCTAGCCAGGCCCTGGAAGCTGGGACGCATGGCGACACATGGCTCATAGGTGAGTACAAATGCCTGTGCACATATACACAAACCCAACTAATGACAACCATCAGCACCTCCCCAGGGGACAGTGCCTTACCCTCTCAGCACCCACATGATGTAGCCAATACGGAACCCACCCACACCCCCTCAGGTAAGATACAACACAGCCCATAGTGCAACCAGGGCCATAGTGGAGCACACATTCGGAGTGCTCAAGTCACGCTTACGCTCCCTTGACCGCTCTGGCAGCCAGCTACTATATGCACCCCCAGTAGTGTGCAGGTTCATTGTGGCAGCATGTGCCCTGCACAATGCGCAACACGGTGGGGTGTACCGGTGGACATGGTGGTGCCCCCACATCCCCAACCACATGCACAGGCGTTGGGAGGGGAAAGGGTATGTGGTGAGGCAGCCCAGCTGTGGCCACATTTTTCACCTAAACTCCCACCCCTGCGGAGTGCACACAGACCTGGCACATACCAGGTGACAATCGATGATGACAAAGAGACAGTCAACTGTCACAACCTTACCACCCTGAGAATGTGTTCACAGAAGTGCTACATTGTATTGTGTGCATCCCTAGCTACTTAAACATAACCAATCTGGTGTGACCAAAAGGAAAACATGCAAGGTGCATATCCCACCACCCCCTGCAAAACAGGCCATGTAAATTATTGGTATGTCACCCAAACCCTCCCAACCCCCATGACCCCTGTCTTCCATGCCATGCCATGGCATGCAACAGCTAAACAGCAAACCAAATGCACAACACATAACAGTAGCGTCATTAAACATTAAGTGCAACGTGAGAAAGGTAAACAGGCATGAGACATTCACACCTGACATAGAACCTGATAAACTCACTTGGCAAAAATCTCCCACACATACAAAGGGGGTAATTATGAGTATGGCGGTACGCCATAGACGGTGCCGGTACGTCACTGGCACCGTCCATACCGTACCACCAAATTACAAGTAACCTTGGCAGGTTGAGGGCTGTGTGGTGGTCGCCACAGCTGCACCTGCAGCTACCACTACCGGTGGGCCTTTGTCAGCACGTTACTTACTGTTGGGTCACAAGGGTGCCAGGGTCGGATGCAACAGCAGCATCACCTGGAGCCGCAGGGGGTGGTGGCATGGCTGCACCAGTACGTTGCTAGACATCCTGCCCCTGTGGTGCACCCCTGCCTCTTCCAGCTATACGGCACCCTGGCGACCCTGGACTCCACTTACTCCCTGGTCACCCCTGCCATGTGCCCGACCACTCCCAATGCTGGCAGGACGTCCACCTGAGCCCCCTTAAACCTTTGGTGGCCTCCCAACCATTGCACGGATGTGCTAATGCCAATGGGAGGTGCACTGAACAGTTGTCCTGGTCAATTGGGGTGAAGGGGGCAGGGTTCATGATGGTAGATGCACCCCTGTGCTGCTGCAAGGCTGTCTGAGGACCCTGGGGATAAATGACGGTCATGCAACGCTCAGGGACACCAACAATACAAGAAAAATGTATACGCAGCCCCTGTAGCCCAGGTGCGTGTAAAAAAACCTCATACAGTACGCTGTGGCACCCAGGAACACAAAAAAACATGCAAGATTAACAGGTGGGCTACTATGACCTCAATACATGGGGTATGTGACAGACAGGGGCACCCACAGTGGGAAAAATAGCGTACAATAGCGTGCGCAACTCACCGCCTGCCTTGTGTGGAAAAGAAATACGCATAGGCACTGTAACCGCTGTGGGGTAATCGCGTGTGAACCCCAAAGTAGGAAAAACACACGTGTCGGTCTCCACTGAAAGCACGTACTGCACGCTGCAGACCCGCGTGGACCATTAACACATGCAGAAGGAAACAACCGTGCGTGGTATATCACTTACACGCTATACGCTAAGGCCCTTTCCTTGAATTACAGGCTGACGTGCTGTTTTTTCATGTGCCAATTCACTCTGCATCAAGCTGGCCACGCGACAACACATGGAAGACCACGCTCCTGCCCAGAAGGCCATTTTCCTGCCCCCCAGATCCCTGGGGAGCCTCCTACAAGCCATCTGCTGCTTGCTGCCTGCCTGCCTGCCTGCTGTCAACAGTGCCCTGCCATTTGGTGCCTGCACATCAGCCATCAGCAGGGGTCCAGTTGCTGTGACCACCCCTGCTGGAAAAGAAGACTCCCGACTGGTGTTCCATCGCTCCACAGCCCAGCCCCAGGACCCAGTTGCCCACCCACACCTGCCTTGGGGGTTGCCATGTCCAACGCAACACCATCCGGCACCAGTGGCAACCCCCCAGCAGAAAGGCAGAGGACTGCCAGCTTCAGTGCCAATGAAGTTGGCATCCTGGTGGAGCAAGTCCTGGGGCATTATGATGCCCTCTTCTCACCATCACGCGCCAACAAGGATGGATGGAAGAGGATCTGGACGGACATAGTGGGTGCCATGAACGTGGAGGGGGTGGCACCCCAAGACATCAAACACATCCAGAAGCACAGGGAGAACTACAGGTCCAGGACCCTCAAGAAGGCCCGGCGCCTCTTGGCCGCAGCGGATGCAGTGGGGCACCGGGCCCACCGTATCACCCAGCAGATGAGGGTCCTGGAGCGCATGCGCCAAATGCTTCACTACCAGATCCTCAGGATGCAAGCCCGTCTTGAGTCAAGCGGTAAGTGCCCATGCAATACCGTTTAAAACAGTGCATGTTGCAGTGTGGTGGTAGTTAGCTACTTGGCTGTATGTGTCACAGTCAAACTTGGGGAGCTTTTTGTAAACTCACTATTGGACCTCCGTGACTTGATGCAGCGTAACAGCTTTACAGTGTCGCAATGGTGCGTGCAGGAAACAAAGACATAGAGTTCCCCCACTCTGTTTGTCAGAAATGAAGTAAGAAGAGTTCTGCACACATCAATTACTGCGCCACAAAAATACCTTTGTGGCGCAGTAATTGATGTGTGCAGAACTCTTCTTACTTGGCTGTATGTGTGACATGGGTCTGCATGTGAGTCCAGTCAGGCGTGACCCACATGGATGGTGTATGTGTTACAATGCATCATGCGCAGCAGCATGCGGAATGCACACATGTATGCATGCCTGTGTCTGTACTTGGACATGTTTGGGGTGTGAGAGATGGGTGCTGCTGTCATGGACATGCATCGTGTACATGTCCGTGTGTCTGAGTACTGTGTGAGTGACTGGTAAACGCCATGGATGCATGACACATGTCCGTGACAATGCATTGATTCACTGATACATCCTAGACATCCTTGTATCCACTATTTCTGGGGGTATACAGGACCAAATGCATGACCCTACGGTGATGTGTGTGCATGTTATCAGTGTGTCTCATGATGCATGTGAGTTTTAGCCCACCATTGGATGTTTCTACAGTTCCCTGGACATGGATGCAAATGTTTGTTGCATGTGCCATGCCTATTCCTGCATGTGTGTTGCCTGCACTGACCCATGTGTTGTGGAGGGACATGATGGAAGTGACGTTTGACAGAGCCACACATGTGCCATTGCTTTGTGTCTAGGGGAATATTGTACAGTACCCTGATGCTTGTGTTCAATGTCTCCCTTTACACAGTGGTGAGAGAAGAAGACGGCGGAGACAGCGCTGTGGAGGAAAGCGGCAGGGATGCATCCACCAGCCGGCGACGCAAGGCCCAGTCACCCTCCCAGGTAATTCTATCATCCAAGAGCGAGGAGACTGGTGCCGCGTCCGCCACTACGGCTACAACGGAAGGGGAGGGTGAGCCCCCACAGGGGCTGGCGATGGCAGAAGATGGTGCAGAGCCATCCAGGTTGGTGGTGTGTATGGAGGAGGAGGAGGCCGCTTCTGAGCTGCACATGGGGCCTGGTGGGGGTGGTACCACTGGTGCAAGTGGTGCAGTCCACAGGCAGGGGCAGGAGGCAGCAAAGGTTGCCGCGGAGGGGCCTGTGCATGTCATTGTCCCTGACACTGTGGCTGCATCACCATGCACCAGCAGGGATACCCCGTCGCAGGATGTAACGCTCACCTGGTATCCATGGGGACGTCACACAGCCTGTTCTGACCTCTTATGACCTCAAACCCTTCCCTGGAGTCTACTCGATTGGAGACTGGGCCTGAAACACAGGATTGGTAGAGTTTAACTCCCTATTGTCTCTGTGTGCTTGAACCCCTTCTTCCCCGGGGTCCAACCCTTCCCTTTGATCCACAGCTCACCTTGTTTTCTTGGAAAGTGTGCTCTCCATCCTGATTTCAGCGCAGGGGCGCGTTGATTGATGCGGGCTCATTGTTGCCTAGTTACTTCACTGGCAAAAGTCCGACAGGTAAGTATAATGAGTCTTTTGAACAGTTCTCTAACTTTGTTCCTTTCCTTCCTTCGATGATGGCTGGCGTCCGGGGATGGCGACGTGCTGCTGAGATGAGTAGCACCGAAGGTGAGTGAGTAGGCGGCACCTCTAGGTGTTTCCACGCTAACCTGGAGTGTCTTTTCTCTCTTGCAGATGGATGAGAAGTTCCAGAGACAGAGTTCCCCCAGAGCGGCTGGGATTCAGGTAAGCGTTTGAAGCTCTTAAGCGAAGATTTTCTGAATGCTTACTAATGCCTTTTTTTGTGTTCTTTTCCCTTTTTCTTAGGAAGCGGCGTACCGGGATGGGATTGACACCGCCGAAGATGCCCACAGAACAGAAGGGGGGATGAATGATGGGCAGAAGCGCTGCAAGGTAAGGCTGTTCCTAATGGTGTTCTTGTTCTTGCAGGAGCTGAGCGCAGAAGAAAGATGCAGGCCTCCTGGAGACAGATCCGAACACAGTGAGTGTCACGCTGCAGGTGCAGAAAACGCAAAGCATGCTTCTCAGCCTGGGCGTGGCTTAAATAGTCTCTGAGTATCCAAGGTGTCTCTGGGCTAAACCACACCCAAAAGACTAGACTGCACATGCAGTTCTGGGAACCGAAATATGTGGGGGCATCCATTTTGTCCCCATCAATGCACTACAAATCCAATCCCCAATGTTATCCTATGGGAGTGAGTGAGTCTGGTGCCACAAGCGCCAAGTCTGACTCCAAGTGGATCTTTGGAGGGATAGAGAGGCCCTTGAGGGCCATGTAGGTGATTGTGGCCTGGCTCCAGCCTGACATCTTGGAGGGCTGTAGACATGAGGGGCAGGAATCATGACACAGGACCGTCCACAGGTAGGGGGGAGGACCCACGTCATCTGGCACTCCTCTACCTGCCGACGTGGTAACCCGTGACAGGATTGAGTCCGTCCTGATTGGTGTCACATTGCGCACATGTGTCATTCGTGATGACGTGCATGCTTCCTGGGGGGACCACCCACGTCATCACGAAGAGATGTGTGCCAACGTGGCCCAGCTGGGAGGGCTCATGGTTGGGGGTTTCCTCCATGTCCGCTCTGTCTTGTGGCCCTCTCCTCCTCTGTGTACACTATATGCCAGTCGTTCTCCGTGCCGTCTTCTGGCCCAGATGCCACCAGTGCCCCCTGTGGACCTGTCCCAACCAACGCAGCCAGGCTGGGGGAGATCCCATCCTTGCCACAGTCGGGAGTCGGAGCTCCAGCATAGGTGGTCACCCCAGCAACTGGACCCCTGGAAACAGACGATGTGCAGGCACATACAAGCAGGGCACCTGCACAACGGCCCCGGGTGTTGCCATCTACCCGGAGGCAGTCGTTGTGGTGGCGGCAAGCAGCAGAAAGGCGGGGGCAGGCTCGGCGTAGGAGGCATGAGGCCTCGGGGCCCTCTACATCATCGGGGCAGGCATCGGCCGGTGGACCCAGGATTGGGAGTTTCTTCCGTGTGGCAGCGGTTGGGCCAGCGAATAGCCGCCTATGAATATAGTTATTTAGGTTTAGGTTTCATTTGTTTTTTATTATGATTTGGAGTTCACAGGCTTTGCTCCACTTTTTGTATATAGTTGCATTTTAGATAGGGTTTTAGGTAGGTTTCCTTTTGTTTTGGTATAATGGACCCTTCAGACGTTCATTTATAATTTCTCAGGACATGTACATACTTTTTTTTTAGATGTTCACATGGATTAATGTTTTTTTATGCTGTTCAATTTATGATTTTTTTCTATGGACTTTGAGTATGGACCACTTATATGTTTTCATGTTTTGGATTTGTTTTTTCCCTTGGATTAGACTTTCTTTTTCTTATTGCACTATTTATTTCTTCATTTGCATGTGTGGTTTTCATTTTGTCATTTGTTTTACTTTTAATACATTTCATAATCGGACATTATTGGTGTGGTCTACTATGATTTATTTTGTAAATAATGTAATGTGTGGCTCTGTAGGACATTTGTTGATGGGCATGCAGTTCTTTTCAGAGTATCATGGAATGGGTAATTTACTAGGAAGTGGGTGCAGTGGATCGTTGGGTGTTTGTACTGGGGATGGGTGTGTGGGATTTGGGTTGCCATTAGGGCCATGGGTCTGTATAGTTATGATGTGGTGTTTGGGAGGGCATGAGTCGGGGCATGCTGGCAGTTGCCTGTCAATGGGGGGTGGGGGTGACATGAGTCGGGGCCTGCTGGCAGGTGCCCGTCAATGGGGGGGTGGTGGGCGAGATATGAGTCGGGGCCTGCTGGCAGGTGTCTATCAATGGGGGGGTAGGACATGAGTCGGGGCCTGCTGGCAGGTGCCCGTCAATAGTGGGTGTGGGGGGACATGAGTCGGGGCCTGCTGGCAGGTGCCTGTCAATGGGGGGGCATGAGTCAGAGCCTGCTGGCAGGTGCCCGTCAATTGGGGGGGACATGAGTCGGGGCCTGCTGGCAGGTGCCCGTTAAAGGGGGTGTGGTGGGGGCATGAGTTTGGGCCTGCTGGCAGGTGCCCATCAATTGAGGGGGGATCATGAGTCGGGGCCTGCAGGCAGGTGCCCATAAATGGGGGTGGGGTGGGGGGCATGAGTCGGGGCCTGCTGGCAGGTGCCTGTCAATTGGAGGGGCCATGAGTTGGGCCTGCTGGCAGGTGCCTGTCAGTGGGGCTGGGGGGGCATGAGTCAGGGCTCCCAAGTGCATGGTGCCATGTGGCCTGCCTGCAGGGCATGGGGAGGGTGAATGGGCTGCCTGCGGGGCATGGTCGGGGTGGATGGGCTGCCTGAAGGGCATGACAAGGGGTTGTAGGGGTATCCCCTGTGGTGTGGGCTGCCTGCGGGGCATGGTGAGGGGCACACCCGGGAGGACCCACACTGCCAAATCGCGTATGAAACTCCCTGCGCACCCCTGGAATATGCATAACCTGCTCGCGCCAGGCCAATCGCGTGTGATACTCCCCACGCACCTGTAGAGGAGGTCCCAGATAAAGCCTGCATTCCCATTGCCCATTTCGAAGTACCAGGAACGTTCACACCAAAATATGTGATGTATGATGAGCAAATAAACCAGCAGAGAGTCGCAGTAGGGCTCTGCCCAGTGCCTATCAGAAGGACAATACCTGTTGAAGTACCGATACCCAGAAAACCATGTACAGTAAGGTATCCAGTGAGAAAACCCTACCAACAGATAAAACAAAATTAAGATAGGCTAAACACTGTCCCGGAAGAAACCCAAAAGGCCTTAATGGAAGATGAATGGTGATGTCACGAAAGCCCGGACTAATGTGCAGAACCAAGGATAACACAAGAGACGAAATGCCATGAATAAGGATATTGTGAACCTAGAAGGAGATACGATGCTGAAATATAAAGAAGCTTAAGATGTAAAGCAGGATGAAGTCATTAAACCAGCTAACGCCTGTACATATGTTTGAAACCACAAGAAGGCTAAGAAAACAGTGCGGCTTGCCATGGTGCTCTCTATCTCGCCTATCTTCTCTAACTGCTTCTCTATTGACTATCCTGCTCTCCTCACTAAATCTGGTAGGAAAAAGTTTAAAAAGGACATTCTGGTCTCCAACCCAGGCCTCCCTATCGCTGACACCTACACTAGTGCCTGCTCTAAGGAAACTCTCACTGACATCGTCTTTTTCGTGCCTTCGCCTGACCTATGGACCCTTCATATGGTCTCTGTGCTCTCTCCTTTTTCGTCTTCTCCCATTAATGGTGGCACCCGTTGGGATGTCCTCTTGGCCCCCTTCCGCTCCTCTAAGGCCATCATTAATGTCTACGCTAATGGGACCGTTTTGGTCCAAGGCCCTCAGGCCAACCTTCACCTCTTTGATAGACGCTTCCCACGCCTCATCAACTTCCTTTCCTCTCCTGCTGTCCCCCTCCTCTGTCCTCGGCTACCTTGCCTCTACCCTCCCTCCCTGCCCCCTCTCGTGCTCCTTCTTCACCTCCTTCTTCTACACCTCCGGAGGGCGTACCTCTGATCTGTACCCCTCCCCGGAAGTCCTTCAAGGATGGCAACCTTCTCCACATTGCCACTCTTAACTCTCGCTCTGCCATCAAGCATTCCTCTGATATCTGTCGCCTTCTTGAGGAACTGGACCTTGACATCCTCGGTCTCACTGAGACATGGTTCACAGCCAGCTCTGTCACCAGCTTTGACACACTCCTACCTGACGGTTACAAGATCCTCTCCGTGCCCAGGCCCAACCGTGCAAGGGGGGTGTTGCCCTTATCTTCTCTGAGTGGATTCCTGCCACTGTCACTCCTACGCAGTCCTACTCCTCTTTTGAATGTCTTGTCTGCCGACTCTCTCTCTCTCCTAGCCATTCCCTTACCGTGGCTACTATCTATCGGCCACCTGGTCTAATTTCCTCCTTCCTCTCTGAGTGGGTTGACCTCTCCTCCTTACTCCTGTCCTCAACCACTCAACTCCTCTTTCTTGGTGACTTCAACATCCACCTGGATGCCTCCTGTCCCCCCACTGGACTCTTTTGTGATCTCTGCGACTCTCTCTCACTCTCTATTCTCCCGTCTGCGCCTTCTCATTCTGCAGGGCACACTCTTGATGCTCTGATCTCTTCTGACCTTCCCCTCTCCGTCCCTCTCTCCACTCCTCTCTCCTGGAGTGATCACTTTCTCCTATCCTCCCACCTCACCCTCCCTACCCCACAGGCAAAGCCACCCTCATCATTGCCACCCACCTTCTCGGTCATCCGACCCATGAAGCGTGTGTCAGTTGAGGCTTTCACTGACAGCCTCCCGCCCCCGCCTCCCCCTTCGCCTGACTCCCACCCTGACACAGCCCTCTCCATGCTCCACTCTGCTATATCTGATACTCTTGATATCCTTGCCCCTGTCATGAGAATCCGCCTGATGCCCAAAGCCAAATGTAACTCCTGGTATGACTCGAATCACGTCACCCTAAAACGCAAGTGCAGGGTGGCAGAGAGGAAATGGCGTGCTTCATGTTCATCCTCTGACAAACTGGCCTGCCGCCTGCTCCAAAGGCAATACCGTCTCTCCATTCTCACCAAGAAGAGAGCCCTTATCCAAGCCTGCATCTCTGCGGCATCTAACAACTCGGCTGAACTCTTTAAAATCTGCAAGGAGCTTGCCAACCCTGCTGCAGTCTCTACCTCTCCTGTCCCCTCCCAGGCCCTCTGCACTGCACTGGCCTCTCACTTCATCTCTAAAACTCAGGACATCCTGTCCTCACTCTCCTCCTATCACCTCCCTCCCTCTCTTCCCGGCTCTTCCTCTGGCCCTTCTGCAGCCACCCCTCCTCCCTCCTTCTCTGCCTTTCCCCTTTTTTCTGCTGACGAGGTTTCCAGACAAGTTCGATCTATGAAAGTCTCGTCTAAACAGGTTCACCCCTGTTCCTCCTAAACTATCAAGGACCACATCGACTCCCTGGCTCCTGCCCTGGCTGACTTTTGCAACCACTCCTTCGCCTCTGGAGTCTTCCCATCCCCCCTCAAGCCCTCCCTTGTGCACCCTCTTCTTAAGAAACCCTCCTCCGACCCCTCCTGCCCGGCTAACTATCGCCCAATCTCCATCACTCCCTTCCTGGGCAAGCTCCTGGAGAAACTGGCAATCTCCCAGCTTAACCTCCATGCTGAAACTGTTGGTAGTCTTCATGACCATCAATCTGGCTTCAGAGCGGCCAGAAGCACGGAAACTGCTCTCCTGAACATCCGTGAGGACCTGCTCTTGAACCTCGACTCCAACACTCCGTGTGTTCTCATTCTGCTCGATCTCTCTTCTGCCTTTGACACTGTCAACCATGCCATCCTGCTCAACCTCCGAGGTCCAATTTGAGTCCTTCCTCTCTGACATCTTTTTCTCCACCTGTGGTGTTCCCCAGGGATCTAATCTCTCTCCCTGGCTGTTCAACCAGTATCTGGCATTCCTTGCCCACCGCATCGCCGCTCTCTGCCCCAACTTTCAGTGCTATGGGGACGATATCCAGCTCATTTTCAGGCTACCCTCGGCCTCCTCCTCTCCTTCCCTCATCTCTGACTGTCTGTCTGCTATCCAGGAATGGTGTGCCGCCAATGACCTCTGCCTTAATGCCAGTAAGACTGAGATTCTACTCATCGGCACACCCACTTCCTCCTTCCCTGCAGCTCTCTGGCCAGCCTCTATTGGCCCTCTTCCTGCGCCTACCTGCAAGGCAAAAAACCTCGACCGAAAACACTCTCCTTCTCTCCTCATATATCTGATGTCTCTAAGAAGTCACACTACCAGCTGCACCTCCTCAGAGGTATTCTTCCCTTCCTCTCCTTCCCCCAGAAGCTCACTGTCTCCCGAGCCCTGGTTCTTTCGAAGCTGGACTACTGTAACAGCCTCTATCTTAATCTGCCTGCCTCCACTCTCCGCCCTCTGCAACTCATCCAGAACAGAACTGCAAGACTTGTCCTTGGCCTCAGGCCCAGGGACCATATCTCTCCAGGACTGAAATCTCTACACTGGCTCCCAGTGGCTGCGAGGATTAAGTTCAAAACCCTCTGCATTGTCCACAAGGCCTTCTGGGGCCTGGGGCCTAAATATCTTCAACTCTCTCTTCCTAAATATCATCCTTCCCGAGCTCTTCACTCATCCGTCTCCAACTCCCTCAGGGTCATCCGCTTCTCGAAGCAACGAGCTGGGGGTAGATCTCTCTCCGCGGCAGGGGCCTCCCTCTGGAACAGCCTTCCTGCCTCCCTAAAACTTGAGGAGAACCATCTCTGGTTCCGGAAGCACCTCAAATCCTTCCTCTTTGCTTCTGCTTTCTCTCTCCCTCTCGCCTGCTAAATTCTTCACTCAAACTGCACTGAATCTGCAACTGGGCCACTCTCACCGACCTCGGTCCTGGGCCCAGCCACTCTCCACTTGCACTGCCTCCCTGGCAACTCCTGCACTGCGGGACTGTCTCTGTATCCCCACAGCCCCCCCTTCCCAGCACTTGTCTGCACTTACCCTGCACTTGCCACCAGTTGGCCCTATTTATTTATTTTTATTCTACTTACTTTGTACTGCACTTCCCCCCTCCCCTTCCCCTTGCCTTTTTCCCTTCCACCTACCCCTGCACTTGCGCGGTCTGAATGACACCTGGCCTAGTAGGATCGTTGTCTGTCTTCCCCTTGTTCTCCCCTCCCTGCCTCGTCGCGCCTTGAAACACTTGCGTATAGGCGCGTTACAAATGCCATATCATATCATATCATATTATGCTTAGTAGAAGATAGACTGCAGCAAGCCCCACCTATACATATCGAGTCAACTTTACACAAAAGCATAATCAACTCAGGTTAAGAGGCCAAACAGGACAGGATTTGTATTCCAGCTAAAACGAGAAGAGATGGCTGAATTGAAACTCAGCAGAGGCAACGTGAGCCAGGAAGAGCCATGGTCAGACCAATGGAAGAAGCGAACAGTAGCTTCGCAGAATTGAAACTTAAGAACAGAATAGCCTATCTCAGGAAGGTTGAGATAAGGAGGCGAAGGCAGGTGGCAAGCCGAATAAGAACTAAATGCACAAATTGAGGGAAACTCGGCAGATTCACGGTGTGAGTAGCACGTGACCATCCGAGCGAGAAGGAGCACGGGTTCACACCTATGCTTGGCAGCCGCCCAGACAGAGATATCATAACTTCTCCTGACAAGAAGACACAGTTTGGAGGCTGACCACAGCCAACTAATTGACACATAGCCACTAAAGTAATGATGGATTGAAGGAAGGCCGGGTGAATTGTGGGGCACCCTGCACCTGGCTGACCATTCTGCATGCTGCTAAGTAAAGTGGAAATGTATGCATGGGGTTGAAGCCAACCCAATAACAAAGGACCAAATAATCTAGGGTCCTATACATATCAGAACCAATGAGACGTCGTACTCTTAATGACGTCCACAATAGTAATGTTAAAAGGAAGGGCGCCCACCTGATAGTGTTTATCCAATCCTCTCACTCCGTTACCATATACAGATATAGTACTATAGTAAAGTTACCTTTTCCTAACCAATAGAACTGCATGTTAACTTTTGAGAGTTACACGTCGATGATGACAATTTTTGAGCATAAATGTTACTGTTTGAATGAAGTTCAAGGGAGTTGAAGCGAGACAGGCTATCGCATCACTGTTGATTTCCATGTTTCCCCGTTTTTTTGTACTTGTCATTAAACAGACTCCCCTTTGCCAAACCATTGAGTTGTCCTTAGTGATTGGTGTTGGAGTAGTAAACCTGCACCCCCATCCATCTCAAAGGTGCAGCTATCTTGACTTAAAGTACTCTGGAGCAAACCCCGACTCTATAGGCCGGCCGGGGGTCTCCCCAGTACACACCCCTCAGAATACGTTCACCCCGCTCATGCCAGTGAAACTCCCTGCGCACCCCCAGTATACACGTACCCCGCTCGCGCCAGGCCAATCGAGTGTGAAATTCCCGGCACACCCCTTGGAATACCCGTACCCCACTCGCACCAGGCCAATCGCATGTGAAGCACCTCCCCGAATACACGTTCCCCACTCGTGCCATGCCAATCGCATGTGAAACTCCCCGCGCACTCCTCGGATTATGTATACCCCGCTCGCGCCAGGCCAATCGCTTGTGAAACTCCCCGCGCACCCCTGGAATACACGTACCTCGCTTGTGCCAGGCCAATTACGTGTGATTCTCCCCGCGCACCCCTCGGAATATGCGTACCCCGCTCGTGCCAGGCCAATCGCGTGTGAAACTCCCCGTGCACGCCCAGAATATGCGTACCCCGCTCGCACCAGTTTAATTGCATGTAAATCTCCCTGCGCACCCTCGGAAAACACTCAGGCAGACCATCCACCCTCACCATGCCCCGCAGACAGCCCATCCACCCTGACCAGGCCCTGCAGGCAGCCCATGACCCCTGACCATGCCCCATAGGCAGCCTATCACCCCTGACCATGCCCTGCGGGAAGCCCATCACCCCTGACCATGCCCTGCAGGCAGCCCATCACCACAGTGGGGATTTTTTCCATGCAATTTGCTGGCATAGGTGGAGTATGTGTATTCGAAGGGGTGCGCAAGTTCATTTACACACATTTTGGCTGCCACGAGCGGGGTACATGTATCAAAGGGGGTGCACAGGGAGATTTTCACATGTTTTGGCTGCCAGGAGCGGGGTACCCGTATTCAAGGGGGTGCGCGAGTACATTTTCACACATTTTGGCTGCCGTGAGCGGGGTAGGTGTAGTTTTTCACACGATTACAGTGTAGCAGCCCTGTAAACTGGTCCAGGGTTAGCGCATCCCTTTGCACCGTATTGGGGATTTCAATGGCTTTTCCTTGAACAAGGGGTGTTCTTGGTAGCGTCACTGGTGCTGCAGGATGTTTGCTTCGCCATGGCTCCAAACTCTCTGCACACCCCTCGGAATACGCATACCCCGCTCACGGCAGGCCAATCGTGTTTGAAACTCTGTGCGCACCACCTGAAATACGCATACCCCGCTCGTGCCAGGCCAATCCCATGTGAAACTCTCTGCGCACCCCTCGGAATACACGTACCCCACTCGCACCAGGCCAATCGCGTGTGAAACTCCCCACGCACCCCTGGAATATGCACACCCTGCTCGTACCAGGCCAATTGCGTGTGAAACTCGCTGCACAACCCCCGGAATATGCGTACTCCACTTGCACCAGGCCAATCACATGTGAAACTCCCTGTGCACCCCTCGGAATATGCATAACCTGCTCGCACCAGGCCAATCGCGTGTGAAACTCCCTGCGCACCCCCTGGAATACATGTACCCCACTTGCACCAGGCCAATCGCATGCAAAACTCCCCGCGCACCCCTCGGAATACACGTACCCCGCTCGCGCCAGGGCAATCGCATGTGAAACTCCCCGCGAACCCCCGGAATACATGTACCCCGCTCGCGCCAGGCCAATCACGTGTAAAACTCCCTGCGGACCCCCGGAATACACGCAGGCAGACCATCCACCCTCCCCATGCCCCGCAGGCAGCCCATCCACCCTGACCATGCCCTGCGAGCAGCCCATCACCCCTGACCATGCCCTGCAGGCAACCCATCACCCCTGACTATGCTCCGCAGCCATCCCACACCACAGTGGGGACTTTTCCATGAAATGTGCCTGGCGCAGGTGGAGTAGGTGTATTCAAGGGGGTGTGCAAGTTGGTTTCCACATGTTTTGGCTTCCACAAGCGGGGTACGTGTATCAAAAGGGGTGCGCAGGGAGATTTTCATGCATTTTGGCTGCCGCGAGAGGGGTACCCGTATTAAAGGGGGTGCGCAAGTACATTTTCACGCATTTTGGCTGCCGCGAGCGGGGTACACATATTCAAGAGGGTGCGTGGGGAGATTTTCACACGTTTTGGCTGCCGCGAGTGGGGTAGGCGTAGTTCTTAACCCGATTACAGTGTAGCAGCCCTGTAAACGGGTCCAGGGTTAGCACATCCGTTTGCGCCGTATTGGGGATTTCGATGGCTTTTCCTTGCACAAGCGGCATCCTTGGGGGCGTAACTGACTCTGCGGGATGTCTGCTGCGCCACGGCTCAAATGGCTTGGGAAATCCATGAATACGCGCTGCGTCATAATGCTGTTTAGTCCACACGGCTGGAGCACGCTGGCGCACACTTCCTCTCTGCGCTTCCCGCATGCGCTGCTTCTGCGTTAAATTCTATGAATTACCCCTGTAATGTGTTCCTATTTTTCTTCACTGTACGTCAACAGAGGGTCAAATTGACACTTGTCAACTGCACCAAATCTTTGGGGTAAATGAATCAGTGGAATAATAAAATAGGCCGCGCAATGGGCAAGGTTGGGTAGCAATGAAATTGCTTATCTTCTCTGCTAAGCACAGTAGAAGTAGTCGTTTTGGCAGAGGTGAATGGGATTATCATTAAAAGTACAAAATAACTGTGGCTATAAAAGACCATTATCCAGGCACAGTGGCACCCTGTTAATAAGACCAGGGCCTATGATGTTCAGATCATTCCATATACAAACATAAATTAACAGACGCACACATGAAGTCCAGTGAAGGTAAGAGGAGAATAACAACACTTAAGCCCTGATTCATGGAATTATCTTTGCATAAAATCGGCACTTTGCGTGCCATTCTGCATGCAAAACCCCATTTCTCGATTCATGGAATCGACCACACTGTACTTTTTCAGGACTTTTGTGGAATTCATGCAGGTCTAGCATGCCTGTGTTGGGCCTACGCAGAGTCCAAAATAGGGGGTGGTACATGCAGATGGGAAAGAATTAAGCAAAAATGTTGCATGCTTAGGGACATTCCACGGCTAAGCAAATGCACGCTCATTCCTATGCAAACCCAAATGTATTCATGGATTACAATGCGCAACCTTGCGTCGCAAAAAGGTACATGTGATCCATCTACCACATGATAGCAGGTGTAAACTTCAATGCGTATAGGAACCAATGCGTATAAAGCTCACAATGCTCACCAAACTAACGCCTACAGCCTTGATGAACCCAACAATAGTAGGAGCTGTCGTGCACAGACACCGCAGGAGGAGGATGTCCAGGGCCCAGATCTTCGCACAACGTACCACGCTGTTTGTGAAGCTGGAGGACCAGGTATACGGTACAGGTTGCCCCCCCATGTAATCCGAGACCTCGTCAGGGAGTGGGAAGATGACTTAGCATCACCAACCATCTGCTCCAAGGCCCTTACCCACCTTGAAAAAGTGCTGACTGCACTCCATTTCATTACAACTGGGTCCTTCCAGCAAACCACAGCAATAGTTGGCGGGATATCGCCGGCCACACAATCCCGCTGTATGCACCAGGTATTGTCATGCATGAAAGCACATGCAATTCTTAAGCAAGTAAAAATATGTTGTGACTGAAAAAAAATGCATTAACCAATGGGACTACAGCCACTGGGCCTGATTTGTTTTACACCCATTTCAGCAATTTATAGTTCTTGGCCCATGACTTTATATGTTCATCATTTACCTTCTGTACTTCATGCACTGCTTCCTTCCTCAGCAGATGAGCTGCACAGGACATCATTCCATCTTCCCATCCTATGAACAATGCCAGCACCCAGGCATTCCAGCCCTCTCCATCGCAAAGTAGCCCAGTTCACTTTAAACTGTCCTCTAATAGCACATGCTGCTAGATGACTGAGGCACTTCACATCTTGCACCGTCAACTCTTATTAAATGAAGGTTCTTACTGTACTCATGGCATAGGGGATGGGAGAGCAGGCGTAGCAGCTCTTAACAGACTCTCTCAACCCGACCTTTCTCATGTGTTGGTACTACATATTATTCTCCAGGTCAGCTAAATTATAAAGATAGGTATTTATCCGCTGGTTATCTTCTTCTTCTTCTGCATTCCTCTTATGCCATTTGCCATTTGACATAGCGAAAGAGGTCAAAGAAATTATCATTTGTACTCATACTAGGAAAAATCACGGGTGTTGTGTTTATAATTGGACCATTAGGATAATAAATACTTCAAAATGTAAGGTACAGAAAGAAGAAGAAAATACACAGGTATATATATATATATATATATGCATATATATATATATTAGGCATAGAAGTTTAGAAAAACATTTGGTGTGTCATACCAATACTCGTTGACTCGCGCTCTATCTATAACCACATTATCTTCTTCCTGATTTATTTTAATACACATGCTCAATTTACATTTGTTGTTGCAAAATCTGCTCAATTATCGCAATAATAAGTCTTCTTATAACTGGACAATTTTTTGGGAGGTGTGAATATTGACATCTCTCCTAATGAAAGGAGGGTATGACTGAATTATAAACACAAACATTGCAACTATAATCCAATGTGTTTCCCCTATCGGTTGGTAACATATATTATTTTTTTTAAAGTTTCCCAAAAATGAATCTGGCTATTGAATTCTCTAATTGCAATTTTTACTTTTTGAAAAATCTCTAGAAAGTACGTTTAGCCTGTGGAATTCTCTGCAAGTCCATGAACTTCCTGCTACAGATTTTTAATGAGTATCCAATGAATTCCAGTCCAAAAGAAATGTGTGCTAACCACACGCTGTTTTATCGTCCTTTTTCTTGGTCATCAAATGAATTGGCACATGCTGCAATTCATCTTCTTGTCTTGCTTCTTGGTCAACGTGTGCTGGAGGGAGGGTCTTGCCTTTGCAGATTTTTACATCTCCTAAATGTAACCAAGCTCTTCTTCCAGCCACCCTAACTGCAGTAGGAGAAACTTCCTCAACGCAAAAAGGACCATTAAACCTAGGTTTGTGCCATCTATGGGTAACAATGTTTATAACTACTTGGTCTCCACGATACAACTTTGGTGGTGGCAATAATTCACTCAGATTGGTTACTGGGCCATCCTCTTCTGTGTACCTTGACCCCTCCCTCCGATGCTTGACTTCATCTGCAATGAAAGAAACACTGGTAATCATACATGTCAAATAATAATGCATCTCATCAACTAGAGGCTGCGCTACACTCTGGACATCACTCCTGACTCCAGATGGGGGCGCAAGGGGAGCCCTCATGCAGCGCCCTGTCACAAACTCATGGGGCGTAAGATGTTGGTCTGAACATGGCTGATTTCAAAGGGCATACAAGGATAGTTGTATAGCCATCCCTTTTTCAAAGTTAATCTGATTTTGGCTTGCCTCTCCTTTAGGAGGCCATTGAGTCTCTGACATAATCCGTTTGCTTGTGGATAGTAAGCAGAAGAAAATGTATGTTTTATACTCAATAGAAGTCCTATCTGTGCAAACAGCTCATTGATAAAATGTGGCCCTTTCTCTGACCTCAATACTTCACATAAACTCCAGCTTGGAAATACTTTGCACACTAGAAACTTGTCTGCGCAAGTGGCATCAGGGTGTGTACGAGGACTGGCTTTGATCCATCGAGAAAGGGACATACGACCACTAATAGATACCTGTATCAATTACATGTCTGTAGCATATCGATCAAGTTGATATGCAAATGCTAAAATGGGCCATTTGGGTGGGATAGTACTCCTCCCATCATTCTTAGTGTATGCCCAGCTGTAACCCTGTGACACACAATGCAATTCACAATGAACTGTGCAATGTGTTCCAATAGATTGGGAACAAACCCGTCTTCTGCAATTGTGGCAGCAAGACTTTCTCTGGTTGACTGCTAGGGGTAATGCAACTGCTTGAGTGTGACTTTCAACAATGCCACTGGCATCACTGGCTTTCCAGTGCTGTCCTGTCTCCATAATGCATCAGTGGGGGATAAAGAACACCCCTTACATTTCCATAGCTCCTGCTCTTTTTGTGGGATTCTACCCTGAATCTCTATTAACTGCGTAATTGACAGCATATTAAACACCTCTCATACTAGAATGCTTCTATTCAATATTTCTTTAACATTCTCAGTATCAAAACCCAAAGTTTCAGAAGAATATTCAACATTTTTGGCTTCCAAATCTGCTGCTTTGTTTCTGCGAGAGATTAAGTCTTTTCATTTAGTATGCACTGCACATTTTACTACTGCTATGGCTACTGGGAGTTGTAGTGCCTTAATGATCCTGTCCAATATAGATTCATGTTCCACTGGAGTGCCATCTGCGCAGAGATAAACCCTCCTTTTCCAGTGTGACAGCCCTGCATGAACGGTTGATATCACATAGGCAGAGTCACTGTACACCGTCACTTCCTGATCTTTGTGTTTCTTGAGCACAACAATTGGCGCTACTAATTCTGCCACTTGTGCTGAAAAATGAGGCATAGTCTTGCATCGCCACTATCTCAAATTCACCATTTAATCTGTGTCTTACAACTGCGGACCCTGAATGCCTCTCCCCACTAGTTTGGTCAATTTTCAAAGAACCATCAATAAAGATAATCTCCCCTCCTGCTAGAGCATTTTCTTTGACATGGGGTATATCATCATAGTTAGCCAGTCATGCACATGATCACCTTCTTTTACGGGTTCAGCTATAAACATGGCTGGGTTCCCTGTTTTACATCATACAATCTTAATTGTGGGGTTGAAGCGTATTACTTCATAAACTGAAGCTCTTTGTGATGTCAATGTAACTTTGGGCTTCTCTAAAATAGCAAATAAAGCATGTTCCACATTGAGCATCATAGCACAGCCCATGGTAATACTTGTAGACTTCTCAATTGCAAATGCGGCAGCAGCCAAAGATTGTTTACATGGAAAATGTCCTCTTCTAACTGGATCTAAAATCCAGCTGTAATACATGAAGGGTTTGAACCTTAGTGTTGTTCTTTGTGTGAGCACCGGTGTCCTTACTGACCCATTAGTGTGCGAAAACAAATACAATTCCTCACTTTAATTGGGGATTACCAACATTGGAGCTGTACAGATTGCTCTTTTTAATTCCTCAAATCCTTCCTCCATGTCTTCAGTCCATTCTATCTTTTCCCTATGTGTGCTTTCTTAAGTGCTTGAAAAAGCAGTTTTGTATATTTGGTGTAATCGAACACCTGGGCCCTATGATTATTGCAAAAGCCCAACACTTGCTGCATTTGCCTCAGTGTATTTGGCTTTAGTGTCTTCATGATAGCCTCAGCTCTCTCAGGTGTAACTTTCTTTTCATCATGCAAAATTAATTGGACTATGTACAACACCTCTACCTGGCAATACTGTAATGTCTCCTTATCTACCGTGTATCCCTTGTCTACCAATATAGTCATTAACTGAACACAGTCTTGTCACCATTCATTCTCTGTTTCACTGCAGATTAATATGTCATCTGCATATTGAATTACCACACTCTTGAGTTCAATGTTGCCTAAACCCATTTGTAGGACCCTGTTAAAAATTGACAGGGACTCACAGTACCCCTGAGGTAAACTAGTATGTTTTAGACTCTTTTGTCTGAACATAAAGGAAGTAAGGTCTTGTGAGAATTTATGTGGTGGAATCGAGAAAAATGCATTTTTCAAATCGATCATCATGAAGTATTTAACTTCGACTGTGATGCTACACAATATTGTCACAGGATTCGAAACTAATGGAAACTCTGCTTCTACAAACTGATTAAGAGGGTGCAAGTCCTACATAAATCTCCACGGCCCCCCTTTTGATTGTTTGATCGGATACACCACAGTATTACACAGATATTTCAATGGCACTAGAAGTCCCTGATTCATCAATGCTGAAGTAGTTTTAAATATGCTTTCTTCAGCTTCTCGAAACATAGGATACTGTTTTGCTCAAGCTAAAATTGCTCCTGGCTTGAGTTTTATTTTAACCTCTCCTTTTTCCTTCAAATAGGCCCACATCCTGAATGAACTCTGGTCATTGCCGCATTAGTGCCATTCGCTGCTGAATTGCCTCTTCGCAATTTTTATCCAATATGGAATGCTTATAAAAAACACAACCTCATCATCTATATGTTCATCTCTGAACATATCTTCATCATGTTATATCAGTCAATCTTCCTCAACAGGTATCAATGTCCTCCATTCTGTTCCTTTGATATCTACTCCTTCAAGCATTGCTTTTTCCCCTCGTATTATAGCTGGTTCTAATTCTACAGGAATAGTCAGCCCTTCTTCCTCATCCATTGGTACTTGTGGTTTAAATAAGAACTCACTGTGTAACAATTTTGTTGTAGCAAATGTTGGGGACAACCCAAGTGTACCACCTGACCCGTCCTTATCCACTAACTTTTCTCCATATAGCATAACTATACTAACCCTACCACTCGGGGAACCAATCCGAAGTGGCAATAGGTTTTGTGATGATTTTCCCAGGTGACGCAAGTAGCGCGTCATACTGCTTTAAAAAGGGCCTGCGAGCCCCACTAACGACGAGAGTCTCACCAGAAGCATACGAGCTGAGACCCATCCCTGCCGTTACTATAATAAACAGCAGTACTTACCTTGCTCCTTGTGTGTGTCTCATACTCCTTTTGGGACGCGGGAGGAGTTGGGGGCCTCCCCAGCCCGGAGCTCCACGGATGGCTCTGCCGGCCCCCGGGAGAGTCACCCCGACAAGTTGGAGGCACTGTTGAGAACTGTTTGAGGTCCACTTACCCTGAGAGCATCGTTCCAATGCCTCTTGCAACAAGGCAACCCGGCAGCGTGGCCCCCTCTGCTGTTGCCCCCTTTTGAGGACTACAGGACCATCGCGGAACTGCGAGAAGACCGGACAGCGCAATCCGGATATTGGCCCTCTGGAGCCGATTGAGAAGTATCCTGCCCGCGGTTGCCGGGTGTCCAGACGTGGTCCAGACGAGGGGAGGCGGCAAGCTGCTTTGGAGGGGTGCACGCAGTCGAGTGTCCCCGGCTCACGAGGACTTGGTGAGTATGACACACCCAACAAGCAATGTAATGTTGTGCGGGAGGAGGGAGGAATTGTAATAAGGGTGGCGGGAGGTGTTTTACAGTGTGTTGAAAAATATTTGATTAATAAGTGTTGACAGACGAGGGAGCGGTAGCGGGTCAGGCAGGAGGGCCGTCTTCTACCGCGTCACGAGGTAAACTGGGTGGAGCGCAAGCTACCACGTGTGGTTGTTTAAGGCACTGATTTGTTCAGATCGCGGGCACCTGTAAGGGGGATGTGTGGCTTTCCTATGAATTGTTGTTATAGATCAATGAGTAGATGAGGATCCCTACTAATTGAGTGTTGAAGCTCGTTAGGTAGATAAAGTTTCCCCGCAGGAGGTAGCTAGTTTTGGCCCCAAGTGCGGTAGATAATTGGCTGGTTAAGTCCGCCTGGAGAGGGCGCGTATCACACGCGAGGCGACGCAGTGTACGCAGTACGATTATAAGAGTTTATTGTGAGTTATCTTGCTCCGGTTGTAGCGAGAGGACAGCTGTGGGGTTTATGGGGGACAAAAGGGTTAAAACATATCACGCGCTCTTTTTTCATCTTATAAAGGTTTCTTACCGGTACTAGTTGCAGAAGGTGGTGACGTCACCCGCAGGGCTTGTATTGGACACCGCAACCATCTCGGGTTGATCAAGCAGTGGCCGGGGGATAGGAAAAGGGAAAGAGCGGGATAGAAGTGGTGAGAGGGCAGCGCACGGAGAACGCTGCCAGCTCTCGAAGAGGGAGGGGCGAAAAGGGGAGAGGTGGCTGCGCACGGAGAACGCCGGTCACGCTCAGCAAGGGGGTTGGAAAAGGGGAGGGAGAGGTTTGAAGAAGAAGGAAAGGTGGGGCGGCTGTAAAAGCATGCCACACATGGCACGCAGCCGCAGGGGGCTTTGTGCACCACGGCCGTAGGGGGCCATACTGGTGACATCAAGGGGGACAAACAAAGGAAAAGAACTGTATATTTTGTGATTGTATTACCTTTCAGCGGATGGTCAGAAATCCCCAGTTTACGGGGACAGGTAAAGAAGTTTGATATTCAGAAAATAAAAACTGTAACATGGCCACATATTACGGGTCAGGATCTGGGGTGAGGGGAAACGCTTTAACTACACCCCTCCAACACATTTGCACGTCACTATCACCATACAAGGAGAAAATTATCAAGTACAGTATCGACTGGACACAAGGAACAGACAACAAAATACTGACACCATGGCCGCCTAACGGCAGTTTTGACTCATACACACAAAACTCGCTATTGACATATATACACAACACGTACAAGGGAAAGAAATTAGCTCACCATATAGAGATGTTTAACTTATGGAAGATGTTGCGTGTAGCGTGGTTCAGTGTGTTCAGTGTGTTCAGTGAGAGACGGTGTATATTAGAATGCATTCGCTTTTTATACATTTTGTGGGCACTATGTCCAGCCCCACTTTGGGTTAATATTCTTCTTTATACATCACCAATTCTAGGGTTTGTGCTGAGTCTCAAATAACCGCATTTAACTGGTTTGTCTTTAATACATGTAACAACAAGCGTATGCATTAACTGTGTATCCTAAAGTTTCGCATGCAGGCCTTCTTAAACATAAATACAATGTAGTAAGACAGATGTTCTTTGGTCAGTATGAAAACACATTATCTCAATATATGCTCATGGATTAGTTTCATTGCACGAGTGATCCCTTTACACATAGGTCAACGAAGGACGAGGTCTCAGTTCATGACCTCAACAAGTGGCCTGCAGGCAGATTACACATTAGCTATGTACAGAGGTCAAAACGGCCATGTTGTATTTTGCAATGACATCGTCCACCATTTTAGCTCACAGGGTGACTTTTCCACAACGAATCCTAAAATGGCGGCCTACATAGATTGGGGGTCAAGGCCTTGCAACACAGATTTCTCTCGCAAGCGACTTTCAAGCAGCTTGGCGTAGGCCAATATTAAATATATTGTTTTTACAATAGGAGGCACAATATACTTTCTATTCCGACAAACCCTCCTTTTGGCCTATGCCAAGTGCTAAAAACTACTTTGAGTCTCCTTGCAAATAACTCCATGCATCATTATCCATGTACCCTGAATCACTATCTGAAATATCTATTGCCATTAGGTCTTTTGCTAAAATATCCTTTAACACATTCTTTGGAAGTCTTATCTGAAGCATACACCTTATGTCCTATCAAATCTATTGCTTGTGCGCAACATCCCCCTAGCATCGAACACATACCAGGCAGACACTGAATACAGCAACAAAGAAACAACAAAATTCCCAAAATAATTAATAAGATCGAAAGTACCTTCCATCCCGAAGATCGCAAGAAGTCCCAGAACCAAGTGCCAAGATCCCAATTTCCCTTGGGAACATGCACTTCGGAACTAAGGACGTGCAGATTCTGGATTGCCTTGAAGATAGTTGGGGAGGAATCTGGGCCGAAAACGCAGCAAAGTGGACCCCACTAATTTACATACTCCACCACGTTCAGCCAGAATGACATCTAATGCCATCCGGTTCTGGAGTGCTACTAATCTTATTGCTTTCTGCTCTAATGTCATGTTGTAGAGTATATCCGTGGTCTTGTTGATGGTTCTGTCCAGTACTCTCGCTAGTCTCCTGATATCTTCTAAATTCGCTATCTGTCCCCAAAATGGCACAACTGATTTTGATATGTCTCCCAAGACTTGTGCTGGGGTGTCACCATTCTCGTCCCGCTGTGGGCGAGCCTTTGAAATTTCTATAGTACTTGCTATAAACACCCCAGGTAACAGGATCCCTAAATAACAAGTTCCCTGCAAATCCCTGGGCAACCATGGGAATGCTACATTACCGCAAACGAAATAGACAGGTTCGCCTACATACAAAGGTCTGTCTTTCCCAGTCAAATTTGCAACTAACTTTTCTCCATATAGCATAACTATACTAACCCTACCACTAACCCTACCTACCACTAACCCTACCACTCGGGGAACCAATCCGAAGTGGCAATAGGTTTTGTGATGATTTTCCCAGGTGACGCAAGTAGCGCGTCATACTGCTTTAAAAAGGGCCTGCGAGCCCCACTAACGACGAGAGTCTCACCGGAAGCATACGAGCTGAGACCCATCCCTGCCGTTACTATAATAAACAGCAGTACTTATCTTGCTCCTTGTGTGTGTCTCATACTCCTTTTGGGATGCGGGAGGAGTTGGGGGCCTCCCCAGCCCGGAGGTCCACGGATGGCTCTGCCGGCCCCCGGGAGAGTCACCCCGACAAGTTGGAGGCACTGTTGAGAACTGTTTGAGGTCCACTTACCCTGAGAGCATCGTTCCAATGCCTCTTGCAACGAGGCAACCCGGCAGCGTGGCCCCCTCTGCTGTTGCCCCCTTTTGAGGACTACAGGACCATCGCGGAACTGCGAGAAGACCGGGCAGCGCAATCCGGATATTGGCCCTCTGGAGCCGATTGAGAAGTATCCTGCCCGCGGTTGGCGGGTGTCCAGACGTGGTCCAGACGAGGGGAGGCGGCGAGCTGATTTGGAGGGGTGCATGCAGTCGAGCGTCCCCGGCTCACGAGGACTTGGTGAGTATGACACACCCAACAAGCAATGTAATGTTGTGCGGGAGGAGGGAGGAATTGTAATAAGGGTGGCGGGAGGTGTTTTACAGTGTGTTGAAAAATATTTGATTAATAAGTGTTGACAGACGAGGGAGCGGTAGCGGGACAGGCACGAGGGCCGTCTTCTACCGCGTCACGAGGTAAACTGGGTGGAGCGCAAGCTACCATGTGTGGTTGTTTAAGGCACTGATTTGTTCAGATCGCGGGCACCTGTAAGGGGGATGTGTGGTTTTCCTATGAATTGGTGTTATAGATCAATGAGTAGATGAGGATCCCTACTAATTGAGTGTTGAAGCTCGTTAGGTAGATAAAGTTTCCCCGCAGGAGGTAGCTAGTTTTGGCCCCAAGTGCGGAAGATAATTGGCTGGTTATGTCCGCCTGGAGAGGGGGCGTATCACACGCGAGGCGACGCAGTGTACGCAGTACGATTATAAGAGTTTATTGTGAGTTATCTTGCTCCGGTTGTAGCGAGAGGACAGCTGTGGGGTTTACGGGGGACAAAAGGGTTAAAACATATCACGCGCTCTTTTTTCATCTTATAAAGGTTTCTTACCGGTACTAGTTGCAGAAGGTGGTGACGTCACCCGCAGGGCTTGTATAGGACACCGCAACCATCTTGGATTGATCAAGGAGTGGCCGGGGGATAGGAAAATGGAAAGAGCGGGATAGAAGTGGTGAGAGGGCAGCGCACGGAGAACGCCGCCAGCTCTCGATAAGGGAGGGGCGAAAAGGGGAGAGGTGGCTGCACACGGAGAACGCTGGTCACGCTCAGCAAGGGGGTTGGAAAAGGGGAGGGAGAGGTTTGAAGAAGAAGGAAAGGTGGGGCGGCTGTAAAAGCATGCCACACAGGGCACGCAGCCGCAGGGGGCTTTGTGCACCACGGCCGTAGGGGGCCATACTGGTGACATCAAGCGGGACAAACAATAAAGGAAAAGAACTGTATATTTTGTGATTGTATTACCTTTCAGCGGATGGTCAGAAGTCCCCAGTTTACGGGGCCAGGTAAAGAAGTTTGATATTGAGAAAATAAAAACTGTAACATGGCCACATATTACGGGTCAGGATCTGGGGTGAGGGGAAACGCTTTAACTACACCCCTCCAACACATTTGCACGTCACTATCACCATACAAGGAGAAAATTATCAAGTACAGTATCGACTGGACACAAGGAACAGACAACAAAATACTGACACCATGGCCGCATAACGGCAGTTTTGACTCATACACACAAAACTCGCTATTGACATATATACACAACACTTACAAGGGAAAGAAATTAGCTCACCATATAGAGATGTTTAACTTATGGAAGATGTTGCGTGTAGCGTGGTTCAGTGTGTTCAGTGTGTTCAGTGAGAGACGCTGTATATTAGAATGCATTCGCTTTTTATACATTTTGTGGGCACTATGTCCAGCCCTACTTCGGGTTAATATTCTACTTTATACATCACCCGTTCTAGGGTTCGTGTTGAGTCTCAAATAACTGCATTTAACTGGTTTGTCTTTAATATATGTAACAACAAGTGTATGCATTAACTGTGTATCCTAAAGTTTCGCATGCAGGCCTTCTTAAACATAAATATAATGTAGTAAGACAGATGTTCTTCGTTCAGTATGCAAACACATTATCTCAATATATGCTTGTGGATTAGTTTCATCGCACGAGTGATCCCTTTACACATAGGTCAACGAAGGACGAGGTCTCAGTTCATGACCTCAACAAGTGGCCTGCAGGCAGATTACACATTAGCTATGTACAGAGGTCAAGACGGCCATGTTGTATTTTGCAATGACATTGTCCACCATTTTAGCTCACAGGGTGACTTTTCCACAACAAATTCTAAAATGGCGGTTTGACCTAAAATGGCGGCCTACATAGATTAAAGGTCAGGACCTTGCAACACAGATTTCTCTCGCAAGTGACTTTCAAGCAGCTTGGCGTAGGCTAAAATTAAATATATTTTTTTTACAATAGGAGGCACAATATACTTTCTATTGCGACAAGACTGCAACTGACAGCCGCCGAGGGGTACTCCAACCCCACATAGAGCCCTCCATCATATGCCCCTACAGATAGCTACCAGAGGGGGAAGGAGGTGACCAGCACGGTGAACTTAAACTCCACACAGGCAGGAACGAAGGGGGGGAAAGAAAGTGAGGAAAACATTGCAACCATAGGACCAGACGAATGGGTAGCAGCACAGGTGCTCCTGAAGCTCCGAGGGACATTAACAGGGGAAGAAGAGGACGCAGTGAGGAGGATGGCAAAGGATGAAATGGGTGACACACAGACAGGGACCGAGGTGAGTAAGACAAGAGAAGGTCAACTGTCACAGGCAGAGGAATAAATGTTGGAGGACAGGTTGGCTGAATTAGGAGACGCACAAAGTGCACTGATCAGACAGTTCGAGCAAGAAACACGAGGAAGGAAGAAGGAGAGAAAGGAGAATAGGGACGAGCAGCAGAGGATGAAGGAACAAATGAAAGGAAGGAAGAAGGAAGCAGAGCGGATGAAGGCAATAGCAGAGAGGGTGTCACGTGCAGAGCAACGAGAAATGAAACAGAGGGAGGAAGAGGAAGAAAGGGAGATGGAACTGTGGAAAAAGAAAATACTATCTGAAAGCACCCAGAAAAATAAAGAAGATAAAGCAATAGAGAGAATATTAAAAAGGGAACGGGCAAAATGGGAAAGGAAGGAAGAGCAAGAGAGGATACTAGCGAAGGTAAGTGCGGAGGTGTTGGAAGAACTAAAAAGGAAAAGAGCGGAAATAGGTGGTGAAATAATTGGAAAAAAGGATGAGGAAAGTGGAGGGTGGAGCACGGTGTAAGAACATATACACGCCAGGATTTGGAGGTGGCTACAACGTCAACACAAGGGGCAGATGTTAAAGGAGGAGAGCACAAGGAAGCAGACTTAATAGACCTAAGGATGGTGACAGTGGGTGGAAAACGCACGGAGTGGGAATGATCTTTTCCTGATGGATTTTGCAGCGAGGAGGAAGAATGTTTAGGGAAAAGTGGACGAGATGGCAATGGGCAAAGTTTAGAGAAACTGTACATTACACGCACCAACCACGAGTCATCATGGTCGTGCAAAAGAAGGGAAGAAGATGCGAAAGGTGAAGAGAAGGTAAAAGAGGTAGCAACAACTATTAACACTGACACCGGTACAAATGCCACACACTCTAACAACACGACCTCTAGCACCAAGCCCACTGACACCAACCCCTGCGCACACCCCATATGTCGACAGACTTGGGGACCTCCCAAGACGCAGACAGGAAGAACGGGTAAGAACGCCCACAGTGAGAGAAGAAGGTAACAGGAGAGGACGATAGAGCAATTAACAGTAATATTGATATGATTGAAGAATTACCCGACACAGAGGAAGAGGGTGAATACACAGACATGACCCCACGGGCACGGGGGGAAATGAGGGGGTACATTTTAATGCCACTTCTGTAAAGTCGAGGGGCCAGACCACAATATATCCCCTGGAAGCATGCCGATAAAGAGAATATTAAATGCAGACCCCCATCACTAAGTGGAGGAGCAGGGAAGTGGATATATGAGATGGAAAAACACACTGCGGGGCAAACTAGCGGTGGGGGACGCTCTTAATATCAATACTGGGGGATGCTGCAGATGACATCTGGAAAAGGGCAGGCTTCCCAGGGGTCACAGTAACAGACACGTCACATGATGGCGCGCCATTTGCAAATTGCAGACATGCGCTGTGGCAGTCCTTAAGGGTCCAGTACCCAGACACATCAGCACATCAGACATAGGAGCAATAACGTCACGCAAGATGCGTGAGACTGAAGATCCTGTTGATTAAAGGAGATTCAGGAGAAGTGGCGCTTGGAAACGCGGGAACCGTGCGATAAAACACCAGCAATTTTCTACCATATACTAATACAAGGACTCCCGGAGCAAGTACAAAGGCAGCTGAAGAAAATAGTGGGAATGGAAGTTAAAGCCTGGCAGGAGATACAACTGACTATAGTACACCACTGCAGGCTGTGGCAGGAAAAGATGAAACAAAAGGAGGAAGATAGGAAGGCCGAAGAGGCAAAACTAGTACAAAAGAAGCTATCAAAATATGCCATGGAAGGAGCACTAATAACAACAACCACCCCCACGGAGGTCACGGTTGCACAAGACACAACACAACAACAGGTAGCACGACTACAACAGCCAGCACAAGTAATAACACAGCAAATGCCCCTGCCCCCACTATACACGCCATACACAGGAGGAGGATACATGCAAATGGGAAATGGATACTCTAAACACTACAGGGGGAGGAGTGGTATGACAAGAGGGAGGAGCTATGGCCAACAGGCACAACAACAAGGAGGGTCCAGGGGCTACTACCAAAACGGACAACAAGGATACCAAGACAATGCGGGGGGTTTCCCATGGCAGGCCAGAGAACCACAAACATGTTGGACTTGTGCGATGGTGGGACACATGTCACGCACCTGCAGGATGAGGCCTAACCAGACAGCCTGGGGAGAACAAGGGCAACAAGAGCATATGGGGGAGCAACAAGTTTACCAACAACAACGGGGAATACAACAATGCCTACCACAACAACAAGCACCACCACAACAACCACCACCTCAGACACAGGTGCAAACATACTCACCACCACAGACACAGGTGCAAACATACTCATCACCGCAGCAACAGATACAAACATACACACCACCACAGCAACACGCGATAGCAACACAACAACACAAAGTGCAAACGGTACAGCAGCTCACACAGATACAGGACAATGCAGTATCAACAACTGATACACCCCTACAACAGACACAGCTGGGGAAGGTGACAATATTGGGTCACAACCCTTACACAGGAGGCGGTCAGTCACTATACCCATAATAGGACAGCCCACAGATGTCTTTGATGTGTCCCATCCTATCAGTAACACCTAACACTGCGGAGGAACCACGCATACAGGTGGCGATAGGTGACAAAAATGTTTCCTTCCTAGTTGACACTGGGGCCACTAGGTCTTGCATAAGGGAGGGGAAGTTTAAATTGTCTGGCAAAGCTATGCACACTCAAGGATTCTCTGGGGCTCAAGGGTTGGTTCCCTTTACTGATAACATCTCCTTATCTATAGGAGATCACGACATGTCTCTTCCACTTCTGTACTCGAAGCAGTCACCAGTAAACATACTTGGAAGGGATATAATGAGCAGACTGAATATGATCATCTCCTTCATGGAGAAGGGTATAAATTGCTCCACACCAGGCAACAACATGCTCACAGCACGACAAATATTGCAGGCTTACTGTGGCCAAACAGTGGCCTGTGCCAGGGGACAAAGAACTCTTCCAATATGGGACAGACATGGCAATAGCATGGTTGCCTGGAATTGAGGGCAAAATTTGGAGAAGGCCAGCAGCTTACCTATTCAGACCTGAAACACCAGCAAATGAAAAAGAAGGGAAAACGATTTCAGTAAGCATTGAGAGCATTATGGCAACTGCAGATTACATCGCAGTACATGCCCAGGACAGGGAGGGGAGGGCCTAGAGAGCTGTAATAGCACTGGCAGAGGGGTGCAGGCTTACACAGGTATCTGATGAGGAGCTCTTCTCAGATGATAATGGAGAGGGAGAGATGGTGTTTGGGATGAGCATTAATATATGGTTGAAGGTAACATACAAGCAAGTGGCACTAAAAATGGCAATGACACTAGAGGCACCTGCCCCTATACCAGTACCATTTTATGAGGAAGACATGGCAGCAGTACCAGCATCTCTGTGGACGTGGACCACCAGTCCATATGACGTTGGCTGCATCAAAAGCATTGGTGGAGTGAAAATAAAACTAAAAAAGGGAGCAATGTTTCCCAGAGTGAATAAATACCCACTATCGAAAGAGGAAGATGAGGGCATATATGAAAGAATAACAGCCCTGATAACAATGGCATATTGATACCATCAGAATCACCATGCAACACTGCTGTGTACCTAGTACGCAAGGTGAAAGGAGGGTCTTGGCGTTTCATCCAGGACCTTAGGCCCTTAAATTATATTGTAGAGGCAGAGTACCCCATAGCAGCTAACCCAGCCACCATACTATGTGGAATACCGGCACCCTGACTCACAAGATCTAACAAGCTTCACATACCGCAACACAAAATGGAAACACAAGAGGTTGCCCCAAGGGTACTGTGAGTCCCCATCCATCTTTAACAGAGTGATACAAATGGATTTGGGAAACATTGAGATGGAGAGTACGGTGCTGCAATACATTGATGACATCATCATTTGCAGCACCTCTGAAGAAAGGTGTAGAAAGGACTCAGTAAAGATGCTCACAGTGTTAGCTGAGAAGGGGTACAAGGTGGACAAGGAAACGTTACAGTACTGCCAGGAACATGTGCTCTGCATTGGTCAGCTTATCTCTCAGCATGTAAGGAACATTGCACCACAAAGAGCACAGGCCATAACCAACACAACACAACCACAGACAGTGAGAGAATTACAGCAATTTCTGGGCCTATGCAACTACAGCAGGGCATGGGTTTTTGGCTACAGTTCATACATGGGACCCCTGCTCAAGGCCCTCAGAGAAGCACAGAAGGGGAATAAAAAGTTGGGATGGACAAGGGAAATGAAAGAGGCTTTTGATGAACTAAAAAACGCCATCTCAACAGCACCAGTGCTAGCTACCCCTAACTACGAACAACAATTTTTCATTTTCTCACATTGCGACTCAGCAGTAATGAAGGCAGTGCTGACACAAAAAACAAGCATGGGACACAAGTCCATGGCTTTTTACAGCAGAGACTTGGATCCTGTAATGTTAGGTCACTTCCCTTGCGAACAGAGCCTCGCAGCCACAGCTTTTGGGGTGGTGAAATCATCATCAATAACAATGGGATGCCCCACTACACTGTTCGTGGAACACGCCCTCTTTGCAATATTGAACAAGCCCAAATCAACATTGACGACACAGAGGGCATCAGGCTACGAAATAATACTATCAAGACCAGAGCTAACAATTGTAAGGTGCAGCAATGTAAACCCAGCAAAGCAAGATTTATAGCTGCGGTAGTTGAAGATGGTGACTATGCTCAGAATTGCACCCAGGCCATTGAAATTTACTCCAGCACAAGAAAATTTGAGGAAAATGCCCTAGCAGGGGGAGAAATAATGTACATTGATGGGTCATCAACAATTGACCAAAGCGACGGTGTTAGAAGGACAGGAACAGCAGTGGTTAAGTTGGCAAAAGACTGGATGTATGTGCCAGTAAAGTTTGTTCAACTACCACAACATTACTCGGCCCAAGCAGCAGAGCTAGTGGCCCTAATTTTGGCCTTAAAAGAGAGCTATGATAAAAGAGTAACAATATATTCCGACAGTGCATATGTCACATCAACAGTCCACTCAGGATTAATAAAATGGCAAAGGAGAGGGTTCAGAAGAGCAGATGGTACGCCGGTACAACATGCCCTACTACTTGCAGAACTAATTGAAGTTATTGAGGACCCCAGAGAAATAGCCCTGGTAAAGTGTCAGGCACACACCATCGGGATGACCCTATCTCAAAAGGTAACGAAACAGCAGACGCACATGCCAAGCATGCTGCGTATTTTGGAGAAGTTTGGACCCCCCAGAAAAAGGAAAAGATAAGGGGAGGGTGGGAGCAAGACAAATGCTGATGAAGGATGGGTACACACACATCCCTGACACACATATAATGGAGTTACAGGCAGCAGCACCTATGGCAGAAATGGAGCTATGGGTAAAAAGAGGATACCCAATGTTACCCACAGATGCATTGTGGCGTCAGAATAATACAGGGAAGGTAGTGATGCTCCTGGCCCTACTGAAAACAGCCCTGGAGCAACTAAACCACCCCACGCACACAGGAAAGGAAGTGATTGCAGCACGAAAAAAGGAGGCTTGGTTCTGTCCCGAGTTAAATTCACATGTTGCAAAATTTATCAGCAGATGCCTAACTTGTCAACAGTTCACAGCCGGTCACACGCTGCAAGTGCTAAAAGGTACTATACCGCGGCCAGAAGGACCATTTCTGCACCTACACATTGACTACGTTGACATGATAAATGTATGTCAAGGAAACAGATACATGATTGTAGTAGTATGTCCATTTCCAAGGTGGATTGAGGCTAGACCCTGCTCTCATGCGGACACATTCAGAGCAGCAACATTTTTAGTGAGGGAGGTCTTCCCCAGGTGGGGAGTTTGCGAAGTGCTGCGGTCAGATAATGGCCCGCACTTTGCAAATGAGATGTTCGATCACATAACTGCAATGCTTGGCATCAAACACAAGTTTGCATGTGCATATCACCCGCAGGCTAACAGTATTTGTGAACACCTGAACAGCCTACTAAAAGAAGAATTGCCAAAATTCAGCAGACAACTAAGAAAAGCTGGTTGTACTGCCTCCCCTTGGCCCTGTTTGAGCTAAGAAATAGGCGAGGGTCTGATCACCACCTCACTCCCCACGAGGTGGTGACTGGACGTCAGATGCACCTTCCGCTAACTCCACCCTCAAGAGCAATGACCGATTATGAAAGTTCTGCAAATGTTTTTGGTGACAAAATGTATGAATATGTGTCTTCCTTGATTACTAGTGTCGCCTTTATCTCTCAACAGCTCGAGCGCACGCAGGGCGGGTAGAAGATCACCCAACAAGAAGAAACAAATGAAGAACAAGCACAACCAACAAACTGGACTATAGCGGAAGGAGACCACATTCTCCTCCGCAACTTCAATTGCCGGTGGAACAGCCCTCGCTTTACAGGGCCCCATCAGGTGGAAGCAGTAGCTCATTTTGCTGTAAAGTTGCACAAGAGTTATGGAGCCACCTGCATAACGTCAAGCCCTACAAAGGAAAGACCCGCCATCGGATTGACGACAGGGCCACCGCAACGACATCAGCATCAGCAACACCAACAACAGACAAAGACCCAGCAACTACAACAAAAGACATTTGTGGCACTGCCCCTGACCCCTCCCCAGCTACAGACACACCCATAGACTTTGGACAATCGCCCATAGCCCTTCCCATGGTCACGAGATCTCAGAGCAAACAAACGGATGCCCCGGCCAGCCCCGTCCCTACCACCACCCAATAAAGGACATTGTCTAAAAAGAAGTTAATGCTGCTCAACACATACAAACACATGCATGTTCTCTTTCTCTTTTGTCTTGCGCATGAAGGTACCGCATATTACTGTGTTGTAAAGAAAGTGAAGTTACTAACGTCGTGTCTTGCCCAGGGGTAAATGCTACCCACAGATGACAATACCCCCGAAGCGCTGTCACACCAATTTGTATACCATATAAAGAGACCAAAATATTTAAAAAAGAGAAGGGTACGTGCGTATTACAACATGTTCATTTTGGCCATAGAACAATCATTCCCACATCTCCACGAGCACTTACCAGCTCTGAGAGATAGGTCACTGAGATTAGTGTGGGAACAGCTTTTCGCCTCGGCACTAAATGACTATCTGATAGGGAGAGCTTGATTAAAGAAAACTAACAAATTAACACATATTTTCAGAATTTTCAGGCGGGCATCTTTAATATCATAAAGAATAAGCTGCAGGACCACAGCAAAGGTAAGAGCAAAAATGCCAGTGGGATTAGCTATTGTAATAAAGTTAATAGGTGTGTTGGTTATCACTGGTCTATTGGCTGCCTCTGTCTGGCAGACACACTATGCTTACAATGTTATGGCTGCACCTAAAACTAATTTACCCCCTCCCACGGCTGCAACAGGTACGGTGTCAGGTGGTGCAAGTAACCCCAGAGATAAAAGCAATAGAGTTAAATGTAGCACACATGGAGATAGTAAGGGGATTGACACACGTCTCGAACAACATGTGGTATCAGCACATGACCAAAATTGGTAAGGAGACAACTAAGGACAACTGCTACGTGTGCTCGTTGATCCCATACGCTATGAGCGCATCAAGAACATTTGTAGCTACTGAAGTACCAGCAAAGACAGTCGAATGCCATATATATTTGGCATTATTCCAAATGAAAGGACGATTTCAAGGGACAGTGGTATCACTTCAATGGGTAACAAGGGACTCATACCCATATGTAAATAACTTCCTCAAGACATATCTGATGTACCATAGCAAACGCCTACATACTGAAGGTTTCAGATCCATGACGGATGGTCCTGAAAAAGGAGAAACAAAGAAAGTAACGTTAAAATACCTGCCATGTGATTGGTATGCAAGCGAAATTGCTGGTGAGCAAGGGCGTTGGGAAAGACCTCTAATAACAATAACTGGGAAAATATATACGAATGAAGGATGGGAGTGGCTGGGAGCAATATGGTAACAAGAGAAAATATTAACTCAATGAAATACCACAATGACACATGTTGGATGATGTGGGTAAAACATGTACCACTGTTGACATGGCTGGAAAAGGACAAAGACCCAATAACTATACTACCGCTAACTGCACCCACACTGTGCTATCAACACAACAGCGATTTGGATGTTGGAAGTAACAACAACTGTAATATAACAATACTGATGCCTGAGGGGGGTGCCGGGACTGCAGTTCTAATGGACCACTATTGGGCCTGCGGCGATAAAGCATACCACAGCCTACCTCCATCATGGAATGGAATATGCACTATGGTACATGTCAACGTACCATCTCTGGTTGTACCCCAGAAACATGTCAACATGGGTAACTTCCCCAAGATGGACGAAGGGAACAAAAGGAGGAAAAGATCTGTGAAGTTTGAAGAAGGTGACGAGAACAACAACAATAATGTTTTGCCAAGAGTGAAAAGACAAGGAGAGTCTCTGACGGGGAACTACATGTGGGGAAGATCAGAAACAGCTCTCACTTCCATTCCTCCAGAACGCAGACTATTTAGCAGAGCAGCAATGTTCTTCTCATCAATAATACATCCAGGACTACAGGCATATGCAAATGCAAAATGGCTCCAAATAACCTGATGTGAGCTAATGATGACGATTAATTTCACCGTCAATGGATTCAATGCAATAAAAGAAGAACTGAGGGCAGTACGAATGGTAGCACTACAAAATAGATGTGTGCTGGGCCTCCTCACGTTAATGGAAGGAGGAGTTTGTGCAAAAATTGGATAATCATGTTGGACATTCATGCCTGCTAATGACGCAGACAATGGAGCACTTACTGAGGCAGTATCACAACTCGCCCTGATGCACTCCAAAATGGTCGACGAAAGTAAAGGAGTAGAGAAAGATGGCAGCTGGTTTTCATTTTTATGGTCATGGATGCCGTCATGGCTGTCAGATGGACTGAAACTAATAGTAGGATGCATAATACTAGCAATGGCTGTGTTGATTGTGATAAAGTTGTGGAAAGCTAGAAAAGCACGTACAATGGACGAAATGGTGGAAATGGTCGGCATGTACGCCCTACTACCAGCTGAAGATGACAAGCAAACAGACATGATTATACAGGAACGTGAGAGACTGCGCAAACAAATATTGGACACCCATATAGACCCACCATCTGTGAAGGTGTAGAACCCAAGGAACACGAGTAGCTATGTTGCAAGATGGGTTTACTGCAAACCTGGCGGCTGTGTTTATATGTATTGGTCATTTGAAGATCATGTCAACCACTATGGACACCTGGCGGAATAACGAAAGTATGGAGAGTGAAAGGAGATAAAGGAAAGGATGATTTTGTGGTTGACAAGTCGACCAGAGGGGGGACTGAAGTAGAAGAATGGGATAACACCCTCCCCCCAATCTCATCCAGACCATGGCCTAGAGGATCACGACCCAGACACTCGTCACGAGAGGAGTTCATTTACCTACCGGATGACAAAATACCCTGGTTCAGAACCTAAACATAAGAGGAGTATGCCCACCAGCATGCCAGGCTCAAGCCGACGCCTGCAACATGGATCAGCTCGACTAGAACAACAGCCACAAGTGTCCACATCATTAGAGATGCCATGACGACATAGCCGACAGACAAGAACACATGTGCCACCATGCACACTGGTCACTCACACACCAACCCACACGAAGAACATACTCAGTGCTATGACGTAGGTGACTGACACACCCACTGACGTGCATCGTTGTTATTTTTCACGTAGGCCTTCTACAGCACTGCAGAAACGCAAGACACCTGAAGAGCTTGTGTACATGCTTGCTTACGCTTTTTCTCGCCACCCATCCCTATGAAGACCCCACCGTGTATATCTAATGCTGCTTGTGACACTCTGTTGCCCAGCAACCTCCATACTATGGAATATGTACCGCCACCCATGAACTAGGCCGAGTAGGCCGCAAGCAAGAGTTTCCGGGTAGGAGTCTTGCAAACGAAAATCCTCTCAGAACAAGAGTACAAGTGCTGACCATGCAGAACGAGCCCCCAACGAGAGCTCGCAGCCAAGGCCACGATGTTGCAACTCGCATGCCGCGAGCCCAGTGCCAAGGTTACACCTGTAAGTGCCAAGCCCTCAGAGGCAAAATACAAAATCTAATGCTCATAATTATGCTCCAGCTACGGTCTAACCACACGTGACCAAGCTGAACTGACAAGATGCCAAGCTCACGAGGCAGCAAACCGCCAGGGTCCCACGTCTGGGACACAGATTGCAACAACGAAGCGGCAAGTTGGACACATACAGAGATGGGAAAGACCTGCTCACTAGTCCGCAAGCAGACCTGTCCATTGTCCACCACAAACACATAGTTGCACATTGTTGCTAATGTCAGGTACATTGCGAGCTGGGAACGGCGATGGTCGCAGGCTTGGGGGCTCGCGGAAGAACCAATCAAAATACAGGGGGCTCATCACTGACGCCATCACTCTTAGCCAATCACTACGGGGCTCTGTGTAACAATTTTGTTGTAGCAAATGTTAGGGACAACCCATGTGTACCACCTGACCCATCCTTATCCACTAACTTTTCTCCATATAGCATAACTATACTAACCCTACCACTCGGGGAACCAATCCGAAGTGGGAATAGGTTTTGTGATGATTTTCCCAGGTGACGCAAGTAGCGCGTCATACTGCTGTAAAAAGGGCCAGCGAGCCCCACTAACGACGAGAGTCTCACCGGATGCATACGAGCTGAGACCCACCCCTGCCGTTACTATAATAAACTGCAGTACTTGCCTTGCTCCTTGTGTGTGTCTCATACTCCTTTTGGGACCCGGGAGGAGTTGGGGCCTCCCCAGCCCGGAGGTCCTCGGACAGCTCTGCCGGCCCCCGAGAGAGTCACCCCGACAGCCACTTGCCCTGTAAATGCAATTATAAACTCTCTTACATTTAAATAGTGTAATCCTGGAGTGGAGTGCACTATTCCTGGATCAGGAAATGAAATTGTCATGTTAAGTTTTGTCATTAAATCTCTACTCAAAATGTTAACTGGCATTTGTCGCGAACATAAGAAGGGGACAGACATATAACATTCCCCTACAGAAACAGGTATAATATCAGTAAAAGGAAATAAATTCGTAGCTCAAGAGAACCCTTGAGCATTCATGGCAATACCTGACATTGGGTATTTTCCCTCCCTTATACAAGAGTGCCTTGCCCCAGTGTCTACAAGAAAAGAAAAGGATTTGCCTCTTATCATCACATCAACCCTTGGTTCCTCTTGGGGGTCTGATGTTACTGATAGTCCTGAGCACATCAGGTCACCCTGTGAGCTGTCCTATTGATGGTACAAATTAATTCCTGTCCTCGTGAAAGGGTTCCCTCCTACAACAGTGACGCCCCCTTTCCTAGGTGTTAATATTTGCCCTGCATTCTCATTCTGTTGTGTTTGCATATGTGCTTGTTGTGACTGCAGTGGGTACGTTTGCATTGACCCCGGTGGCTGTGCCTGCTGTGCTCGTGGTACCTATGTCTGATAAGATATCCTGGGCAAAGCCCTCTCATATTTTTTGTACTGCATGGCGGTGGATAAGCTGTGCCCCCCTCTTAAAGGTTGTCCATTTTGTGGCACGTTTCCTCGCCTTCTACATACACGCGCAATATGCCCTGTCATTCCACAATTCCAACACACTGGGGAAGGCCCTTTGACCAACCCTCCATTATATCCTCCCTGAGTATTCTGACTTCCACCATGGGCATTTTGAAATCCACCTTGGGTGTTCTGAAATCCACCTTTGGTGTTCTGAAATCCACCTTGGGCGGTATGAAACCCACCTCCTCTTCCTCTAAATCCTCCGGAACCCCTTCCTCATTGCCAAAACCTATCCCCACTTGGATCTGATGGGTGTATATTATTCATGCTCCCGTTATTTCTTGCATTCCTCCTCCTTCTCCACTTGTCAATACTGCCCCTTCTATAGCAAATTTTGATAATTTATTCTGAACTAACTTAGCTTTCTCAATCTTTCTGTTCTCATCTTTCTTTCTATTTTTCTCTTGTAATGCACGATAGTTAACTGAATCTCAGGTAAACGGCTTCGCTTCCATTCCTACGTGTTTTTTTCATTTGTCTCTGTACCTGTTCTAGCAACCCCTGACACAAAATATTATAGAATAGCGCCAATGTTTTTTCCAACGGTTCACGCATTTCAAGCTGCCATCTCGCTTGAATATCCTGAATGCAAAAAATAGGGTGGTCATCTTCTTTCATTTTACGTGTCATACTTGCGCCCATATCTGACATATCAGGATACTTTACAGAGAGCCCTCCAAACACCTGACCTGCAAATATTAAATGGAGCTTCATCATATGCTGTTTTGTGCTCACACACTCGCATATCCCGCTCGTCTCCAAATGTCGTCAGCTCTTTCTCCAAGGATATCTGCCAACAGATCTTTTATGTCCCCTATGGCGAGCGTGTTTCCACCTGTCATTTTCTCTAATTCATATATCAATTTCCCAGCCTCCAAAGTCAAACTAGGTAACTTACATTTTAAGTTATCCTTATTCACTTGATGCCATGGAATATATTGTGGTCTTGATCCCCCTTCTCTAGCAAGGTGAACTGTAAGAACCCCATCCCATTATTTGTTTACCTAATTTATGGGTAATCGGCCCTATTCATCTTTGTGCTGGTAACAACCTTAACCTACTCACATAGGCTGGAGATTATCCTCTCTCATTACTCAATTGTCTTCATGGAAGTTTGGGATATGGTATAGCATTGGGTGTTCTTTCCTTAGGGTATTCCAGACCCAATCACCTTACCTCCTTATCCAAATTTGAACTTTCCAAGGGGGCGCATGTGCCCTGCCCTTCTATGCCACAAACAGACTATCTTGCCTCGTCTGACACTGCTCTGCCCCATCTGGTGTGATTACCATCCTCCTTCTCTCTCTCTAATTTTAACCTGCTCAAAAACAGTGCTCTGCATTTATCATTGAACATGTTTTCCTTCTCATCCGGTGGTTTTGGTATCAGGGATTGTTTGCTGCTCCCTTGAGTTCCATATTCGCTATTCTGCCTTATTTGCTGATATATCTTATCGATCCTCTCTCCAATGCTTTTGGCATCATATCTTTCCTCTTTTTGTACTACTTTAGGTATTTCTTGACATTTTTCTCTCATTGGGAGAACTTCACTTATTGTGTCACATTGCCGCTGTATTTCTTCGCTTGGTCTTATTAATTCTTTAAGAAAGAGACTGGTATCAAGACCTCACTGCCTTCTATTTTGTTCTATTCCCTTTTCAACTTCCCTTCGCTCTCTTGCATCTTTCCTTGACTTCTGTTCTTCTTGTCTTCGTTCTTCCATCTTACTTTGATCCTTCGTTCTTCTTCTTCTCTCCGTCTCTGTAGTCTTTTTTCCTTCACTATTTGTGCCGCGTCTTCTCTCTTCCTTTCTTTCATATCCCTTTCTTCTATTTCGCTCTTCCGGCTGACATATTTCCTTTGTTCCTTTGCCCACTTTTTATCTTTTCGTTGTTCTTCTCTATGTATCTGTTCCCGTCGTTCCCTGCTTTTTCTTCCTTGCTCATCCTCCCTCAACCACTTTTCTCATTCCCTAGCCTTATTTTCTTGCTCTTCTTTGTCGTCCTTCTGCCTTACTTCCTCAATACTTTTCCCATCTAACTTGAGTAATATCTGCCCTCCCATCCATACATTCTGTACCAGAGTTAGTTACCTCATCAGCTCTATTCTTTTCTCATTTCCAGATCTTAATTTCTGTGTCTATATCTATTGATATATTTGTTTTCCAACTGCTTTCTTCTTTCTCTCGTATGAACATTTAGGCCTCTTCCTTCATTTTGCTCTCTTCTGGACTGTCATTGCTACTATACATGGGAGGTTCATGCATTGGGTTACTATACCCTGAAGCTTCTTTTAATTCATGTAAAGGATAAAATCCAGTATCTTCTGCATCTATGCTCTTAATGTTGAACGGAGTAAGATGAGCCGAGGCTCAATGCCCTCCCCTTTTTGCTGATTAAGCATCCACTCCTCCTGTATTGAGCCTTCTTTCTCCTCTTGGTACATTTTCCAAAGTTCTAAAACTGCCAGTCTTTTCCCTAATTTCTTTCCTGTGTACACAGTGTGCACATATGTGGTTGTGTGTTGTAATACCGCCTTTGACAATGATCACCCTTGCGGCCATGACATCAGCATTTTTTCAGCTCTGCCCTTTACCCATTCTGTATTATACTGTTTAAGTTTGGAGGCATGATTCTTCTTGCAAGTTTATTTCTATCGGCCGATTTCCACAAGAAACTCCACGATCTTCCAGCTAGCGGCGAAGGATACATGATCGTCCTAAACTCGAAAGTCAATCTAGTTTAGATCTGAAACCACACTGCAACCACATGAGTTTATGGCCCTTGGAACGTGCATCTATTATTGGATGGGATTACACCAGAATAATTCTGAGTCCAAATAACCAGACAAATTCAAGAAGATGGCAAGTTACTATTTTATTAACAATTATCTAAAACAGGGAGGTTACAACGAACATCAACAGACGTACACTCAGTCGCTCAAGGATTTTCACAAAAAATACAATTTATATAATTCATTATGTGTCAGAGTAATGTCATACTACGTGGCAATAGTAAAAAACCTATTAAGTGTCGGGATTGGTTAAGGGAGACATCTGTATATACAATCATATAGGTGCTAACATTCTTATTGGCTGTCCAATATCAGGAGGACAATTTATGCCTACCTCTTCATACATGTCATTTTAAGACAAATCAGCTGCACCGTGTTTCATTGGTTGCTCAAGCTATAAGGTCCTTCATTATATGGACTAATAAAATTGGTTGGCACGCTTGTGCCATGTCTGGAACATTTGGTTCAATTATCAGCACCTAAGCCAAGACCCAGGTGCAGGGAGATAGGACATGAAGCTACCTCACCACCCAATTAGCCCAACATCTCAAATCACCCATGCCTTCTGCCATGAAATTGTCTTTTTACATGGCCTTGCAGAGTATTTTCGTCTTGGGAATACACAAGACTGAGGGCACTCGCTAACGTATCTGGAACTAGAGGTTCAAACTCTATTTTCATTCTTGACTCACGAGACAAGAGACCACAATTTGGTTCATTCTGCAGCTTTTAAATGGTTTAAAGGAATTCAAACTTGCCATCCTGTGTGTTCTTTCTTGCACCTTAGCGTGAGAGGATTCATCCTCCGCACACTCGTTCTTCTTCGGCATAGATAGCTGTCCTCGATTTCTAGGATCTTGACTTCAGGCCAGGCAGCATCTCCACGCAGTTTCAGCAACCTGTTATTCTACTGTGACACAGCTTTTCTTTCCCCTTTCATGGTTTTTGGCTTATTTATTTCATGATACAAATGTCCAGTTACTATACAATGGCGGCTTTGCCTGCATTCTATTCACTAATTATAGCTAGCCTATATGATGACATGATCTATCTTGCGTTTCAGCGTCTGTACATTCTTCATGCTTCTGATTTCTGCAGAGATTTTTATCATGTAATCTTCTTTGACACTTTAAGGTTCATGTGATTCTTTACTTCTTCTTTTCTCCTCTAGGATCCATACATTATCTTCATTCAGTATCTCGGGACGTTGTGCATACTTTTTTATGACCTCATCTGTCTGTCTTCATCGTTCGTTCTCATATTTCTTCAGAGATCTCTTCCTGCAGGTCACCATTACCTTGTGGGTACATTCGATATGGTTTTCTCAATGGATATCTCCTTCCAAATACACGCTGCAGTATTGCTATGTTAGCTGGTGTCAGACAAGGCACAGTCTCATGTCTCCAATACAAAGGAGATAGGGGAGCGGGATCTCCTGCAGATGTATACATCTGCTCATCTACACCTACTCTTCCTTGTCTTAGTGTGTGTTAAGCTTGTCACCCTACAGCCATACATGGAGGTAGTAGATAGGTAATTGTGGTTCCTAGTGAAAGGAGGTGTGTAGGATGTGGAGTGAGGGTTTTTATACCTAGTTCTCCTGAAATGCTCTCGCTGATACCCAGAGGGGGAGTCCACCCCCAAGAGGACTATCGTGTAGTGGTCTCACCTCCCAGGATTCATGGGAAGTGTCTCCCCCTTGGGAAGAAGTGAGGACATTTCAGGATTTGTCACAATACTTAAAGTCTTTCTATTCAAATTGGGCATTAGAGAACATGCTGTGCCCCAGATTTGATTTTTTTTTTAATGTTTGAGCTTCCCCAAGGTTTATCTATCTTTCCCCTAATTTCTAATCGGTATCTTTCATTTCCCATGGATTACATTTGATCATTAAATATCACAATTTATAGCTGTGGGGATAACACCCAGCTAATCCTTTAAAATTTCAAAATACCCGGAGCCCTTGTTACCCTTTCCTGAATGTAACCAAAAATGATCATCGGATGGAACACATGCACCTCTCATTAAACACAGAAAATGATTGACATTTTGACCCGCATTTATTCCTGTCTTCTAGTAGGCACAGATAACCCCAAACTCACCCTGAACACTTCAACCAGAGTTATCATATTTGCATTTGATGGAAAATGTAGTCTTAGTATTAAAGATAGGAGTGAAGCAATATGCATACAAAAGTTATAGTATTCCTATACCTTCAATAAAACAGTTTAGCATTATTTTGTGAACGTCTGTTGTAGCCCACCAATCAGGAAGCAGGAATTCCATTCACTGTTAGCTGATAGTTGCCCATCATCTCTGCACAGGAGTCCTACATCAAAGGTTCCGTCTCAACCCATGCAGCCTGTGCTTCCAAATATTCGTTCTCACTTCTCACTCCTCTGTGTCCCATGTCTCTCCCTGCAGTGTGAGTCTCTGGTGGATTTGCTCATAGCCCTCTCCCAGCCCTCCCGGTGCCTTGCTTACCAGCCTCAACCTGAGTGATGGCACCAGCCATGACAATGTTTGCTTTCTCCTCGCTTTGCTTTACCAGTGCTGCCAGACACTGCCCTTGCAAACCGAGGCAGTGTGAAGGCTTCACCCTACAGTTTTCTAAGTGTATTTTCTTGCTCAAACTGCAACTCTCAACTGTCTTTCTGGCAGTGCAAGCCCCTGGCAGATGCTAATCACCTTACAACCATGGGACAGGGGCAATATTGGGCATTTGGCTTTCCGGGTACACAATGACATGAATTTCACTTGTCTCCAGGCACTAAAGCTTGGATAAGAGACTGTTTTTATACATTTTGAATGAAAAAAGAAATATAGTAATTAGGCAATGTAGGTAAAATAGCTTCAGAATACTATAATGCAATGACAAAAGACAACTAGATAAATGTAGATATATGGATTGTACAGACCCTTAATCATAGTCCACATTTCCTGGTATGTAGTAAGATGTTTTTGGATGGCATTAGAATCATATTGTGACTTCAGCCAGCACAATATAGTCTGGATGTTTGTTTCCACTTTTATGATAAATGCAGAAGTTCAATCTGTCCTATGCATATATGAGGACTTAGAAGACATTCTAAAAGGACTTATGAAAAACTGTTTGAAATCTTGTGTGTTTTTAGGGTTTTTAAAGTTTTGCATTCTCTGGTGGAGTATTTTGATCCCCACCACAAATTGTGCTTTTCAGTAGTTCACTGTTTGGCAGCTAGTGCTTCATTTCGAAGACTGTCTATTTTTTAATGGCCATCTCATCAAAAGCTGTTAAGGGATGATATTAAAAATGTTCCCCTGATAGGATTTCCTTTTTCTCTGGACCATATGGTAGTACTTTCAAGCCAATCAGAGGATACTTTGGTTCATAAAGAAAGGTGTGTTTTAAGATACCACCCAAGGGTTGTTGATTTCATGGTTTTTTTAATGTCTGCTTTGCAATGCTGGGAAATTCATGATCGGTCCCCTTTTCTCCCGCAGTTTGAATTGGGAAAAATTGTGTTCTGAGATTACAAACAGGTTCACTTTATAGTTCTTTCAGCATCAAGGACACCATCATTAAAACCTCAGACACAGTCAAAACACTCGGAGTCTATCTGGACTCCACCCTATCAATGGACAGGCAAGTCAGTGCCATCTCATCAGCGGCTGCGCTCACATCAAAAATCATAAATGCTGTGAGACCATACCTATCTCAGAAAAATTGCCTCAACATCGCAAGGGCCACAACTAGTGCAAAACTTGACTACTGCAACATTCTACTTCTAGGCACCTCCAATAATAACATCAACAGATTACAAATCGCACAAAACAGTGCCCTCAGAGCCGCACTCAGTATACCCAAGAGAGAGCACATCTCCCAAGCACGCAAAGATGCCCATTGGCTCCAGGTCAAAGAATGCATAATATTCAAAGTCCTCACCATCACACACAGATACATCGCCCAGTCTGCCCCAGCTCACCTAGTGGAACGAATACACCAATCAGCAGCCCACAAACTGAAACGTGACCAATATGCACACCAACTCTCAGTCCCTGCATTCAACAGAGCTAAAGCAGGCAGCTCTAGCTTTGAGGTTCTAGCCCCTAAAGCTTGGAACTCACTCCCACTCAGTCTAAGAAAAGAAGAATCCCTGACATCCTTTAGGACAGCTCTAAAATCAAAGCTGTTCAGCTAGACCCCCTTATGTCATGCATTGTCTCTAACACTTTCCCTCTGTGACCCGTAACACCTTCTCTACAATGTCTTTTACTGCTGTATACATCTACTCCTGCAACAATGTTATAACGTACACCGAATGTACACTCTGTATAATCTGTATAACATGCACCAAGTGGATATCCTGTAACAGCGCCACGATGCCTCCGGGCCATAGGGCGCTTTATAAATCCAAATAAATAAATAAATATGGTGTTTTGTTGTTTCAATTTTCATTTGGAGTGACAAGGCTATTTATTTGCTGCCTTTGCAGTTCACTGCTGATGCCAGTATATGTTTGGCGCCAGACAAATCTGGTTTAGAATTTTAAGACATCAAAAATCAAACAAGCAAGCAGGAAAATGCACATGGAATGAAGCTCTCTGGAGGAAAGGTACATTCAGATCAATTTCAATGTTGGTGGAGGTGAGCATTATGCAGTTGACTATAATTTTCGGACAAGAGTAAAGAGAAGCAAAATACTGTAAGGAACAAAACAAAATAATTATTATAAACGACTTTGCGACTACAAACATTCGATGCACACAATGAAAAATACCAAAGGCCATTTTAAACCTGTCTCAATACAATGGTTGGTAAATGTATTCTTCAATGGTTGGTAAATGTATTCTTCAATGGTTGGTAAATGTATTCTTCGGGATTCTGTTTTGCCTCTCGGCTGCCTCAGCATACTGGGGGTGATGAGAAAAATTAAGTTTATGTTGCTTTTGTAATGCAGCCATACTTTCTCACCAATTGTTATGTGTTTTGCATACCTCTATCACTGTTTATGCTGACAGGCACCCCAAATCATGGAACAAAGTCTATTATAAACGTTCTAGTGGCAGTTATGGTATCTGCACGATGGAATGGGTTGACCTCTATTCAACCTTAACAAGTTTCCACCACTTTGAAAACATATGTGATATAATAATATACTATTAATAATAAACAAACTGGTCATTGCTGAATTTCTGGGGCTGGCTGAAGTCTATCCGCAGCTCTACACATGTTCTGATGGATATGCTCCTGGCATTGCTTGTACAGCATTCCCAAAATTGTTTTGCTGAAACATGATGCACTGCCTGCAACAGCTATAGCAGAAAAATCTAGGGCATCCAAGTCTGGCTCCAATTTGGCAATCATGTCCCCCTTTAATACATGGGTGAGTCCATGAGACGTGCAAGCCAAGAAGGACAACACCACCTTTGGTGCAACAAGGTGATCATTTTTGTCTTACCAAGAAGTATCACAGAATAGATGACCACTTCTTAATGATCAAGAATCTTTTTTTGATTCTCGGGTGGCTACTTTAGCTTCTGCGCGCAGTTGATACTGGAGAATTCTGCATAATCATTTAGAGCGGTCTACTTTCATTTGCACTGGTTCTGCATTGCAAATGCTGCCCCCTTCACTTCATTGTCATTCATTGTACAAATGGAACTTGGGACTGTGGTCAATAGGTCACTGAGCTCTAGGATAAATATGCGTCTTTGGAGTCTGACTAGCCATTGGTGTGTTGTGCAACACGGCCAATACTGCTTTAGTGTTCTTGTCAGGAATGTCTAGGAGCAGCACTCTGTTCGGTGTACAATAAATAGTGCATTTAAAATTACATATGCGATTTCATGATACATAAGTTCACGTGGGCTGTTGGAGTCCATAAGTATGGGTGTTTGTAAGTAATGGGACCTAGCGTTACAGAAACCAGGTTAATGACTGCTTACTGTGGCAGATAAAGGAATGTCAGGGAAGTAGTCAGAATAGATTGCTGACATATAGCCCCCCTATGCACTAGATAAGAGATGATTGCCCTGCCACCACACATTGCACATATGGGCCATCATGATCTACTGGAATCAGGGGGTTCATGACAAGGTTCTCTCTGAGGGAATCTCAGTATTGGTGTTCATCTGGGGCATTCAGTGTTGACTCATTTGCATTGAATTTAAGGGCATTTGGATTAAGAAATGAGTCTGCACCTGGTGAACAGGATGGACAATTGCACTGGGGTTGGCTCAGGCACTCCTTCTTAAAATGACCATCCACTTTGGAGAAATAGCATGCTCTAGGACTAGGGAACTCCTTGTTGGAATTTAAGTGTAGAGCATCTACCTCTTCCCTGAGCCCTACCTCTAGCTCACTCTCGGAAAGATCACTCCCTCCCTGGGAAATGCAGCCGTGAAATTTCTGCAGTTGAAAGACCATTCGGTTGTTCTTAATGTTTTCCTTGTTCTGTTATTGTTAAGCAACACAATGAGTTGCCACAGCCAGTAGTTCACAAAAGGTGTTTAGTCTGCCACCCAATGCCGATAATTTTGAACTGCTGCTGTGGGAGCTTGGGTTGTCCTTTGATAAATGTGCTACCTACCCTTCCATGTTGTGTCTGTAGGTTTAAGGAAACCTGAGTGTTTTGTGAAGACCATTTTAAGCTTGTCTGGATAATCTGCTTGCAATTCGCCTTTGTTCTGTTTGCAGTTGTGCCTTCTGCCCCAATCAGACTTCCAGGGTCACACCTCAGTTACAAATGCAAATAGGGCTTTCATAAGTTCTGTGCCTATTTCTGGATCTTCATTTGCCCGCTGTCATTGCTGCATAGGTATCTGCCTGACCTCCACTAATATAATGAGTCCCATGCACTGGGTCATGTCATCACAAGGGGGTGCCGGGGGGTTTGGAACACTGGAAGACAATCTCCAATTCCTGGGTGAACTGTTGAGGGTCCTCCCTGATATTTGGAAATTCTTATACCAAATGACTAAGATCCCAGGGAGCATGGTGCATGTACTGTAACCAAGTTCATTTTCGTCAGTTGTAAGCCCCGGCAGTTGTCTCAGCAAGGCTTGAATGATAGGTGAATCTATTCTGTAATTGGTACCTCCACTTGTAAGGGGAGATGAAAGTAGGTGATAAGTGGGAATGTGCAAGAACCTACGGGTGGCTATTTCCCAGGTAACTGTGTTAGAGAATATTCAGGGGGTACTACAATGTGTCCCGACATCTGGTAGTTAAAGACGTTGGGGGTAGAAACTGAGGAACAACCAGCCAATGAGCTGACAAAGGTTTTGAACAAATGTTCCCTATTCTTTATCATGGATATCAATAGAGGCCTCTGTTTCTGGTGGATGTCTGTGATCTCTTTTCGTCAGTGCTTCCACCCATTAGTGTCAGGTTTGCCGAGAGACAGGGCCACAAGGCTTTCTTGGGAGCAGGGGTCCACAAGAGTCTATAATGGGGCTGTGCCCACTGGTTATGGAGAAAGGATCAGAAACTCCTTGATTTTCTCCACTTGTTGTGAAGCCATGCGGTCACAGATACCATGCAGAGCTTTGCTATCACAATAGTTTGTAAAGTAATCTGATCAGCCAGCACCAAGAGTGACATGTAGCCTTCACTGCCAATGAGCTGATCCTGGTATCCTGGTAGTCCTGTCAATCCCAGTGCTATGGCATCCCTATCCCCCACCCACAGAGCTCCCTTGGTTCGCTTTCAACAGCTGTATGCAGAAAAATCATTTTCTGCCATGTTTACCACCCCCGAAGTGCCACCAAAACATATTTTTGAGGTGAGAAAGTGGGGAATGGGGAGGCAATGACTGATGGCAGTTCAGGAGATCAAGTGGCAGCAGCTGATTTTACTTACTTTTTTGTTTCCTGCTATCTTAACAAGCACAATGCAGAACAACCAACACCATCCAGATATTTGAAGGGTTCATTGGTACTTTGAAGGACCCTACATACCTATTCATCTATAACCATTCTTCTGCCACCTACTGTACATTTTAAAAAATTCCACCTCTAGCCAGATGGTCCATGAACCATAATCTCATGTGACTACATAGATACATCACTTATCTAAGACCCTGTTTTTCTGCCCAATTTAATTTATCATTTCTTGGATCATATAGTTCGCTATCGATATGTTTAAATCATTTTGTGCAATGTCCAAAGTGTACAAGGATCAGTCAAATGGGCTAGAGTTCTATTTCACTGATGGAGACAGACATGTGATTGTTGGTAGTAGACAAATGGCTAAATGAAAATAGATTGTGTTTGATCTGATAGTTATTACGGTGTGTGGTAGGAGAGCCATGGTTGCAACATACATAAGTGATTCATTCTCTAGAATGTACTATGTATGTTTCAACAAATAGATGGAAATTGCACAGATCCAAGTCAAACTTTTTCTAGTGTCATACCAGACCATGCACCCACATGGGCACCAGCTACCATTCAAGCTATTCATCATAATAACAGGTCAAGGAGATTCGATGCCTTGCTTCTTTAAGACTCCACCTTCAGAACTAGGTTAGTATGGCTCATTGATGATTTCTTAAAACTAAACACTAGGTGGACCTGAAGGCTGGAATCCTATGGGATTCTCATAAAGCCTCCCTTATTGGTCATATGTCTGCATTCACAGCAAATACAATTACATTTGAAAAAGCCTAAATAAATATAATGGAACAAAAAGAAAAACATACTTGGGAGTGTGTGATCCACAGTTATTTATCACAGAGATTTAGAGGTGCTTAGAATTCCTAAATTCAACTTGAACAGCATCCTTATGGGTTCTATAAAATCAGTCCTACTTTCGAAAAGGGACTTTGGATCGTACTAGTCAATTGCCTTGCTATAAGGCAAGACAAATGCAATGTAGGTAATATTGCTGCTGGTGGAGAGACCTCTCATACCCATGATCATAAGATTGCTAATGTTTTTCTTAGATGTTTTTGAATACATGTACATGACATAGGGCCAGTCAGATGATCCCTCATGGGATAACTATTTCAGTTCTCTTACAGTGCCATTTATTTCAACAGAACAACAAAAGATTATTGACAAAAACATTTGAGGAGAAGATGTATAATAGCCATAAAAGCACTCTCAAATGGTGAAGCCCTGCATCCTGATAATTTATATACCTCATTTTTCAAAAGATTCAGTGATTTCTATGCCTGGACCTACTTTGCATAATCTCCTCTTTACCAAAGGATCTTCCCATTAACCTCTCCTTCAAACTAAAGAGCTATATCTTTAATACTTTGAGAATGCAAGATCATTTAAAAAATTATAGCTAATAGTATGAGTAACATCTGAGGCAAATTCATCCCCGCAGACTACATAGGTTTTTTTAAAGGGTGCATCTCTTCTGAAAATAGTATCATTTATATTTTTTGGCTTCTCCCACATAATGAACAAATGGGGAGATCCCACGGTTTTAGCCTCAATTAATGCAGAAGGATCATTTGACAGCATTAACTTGAATTTCATTCTACAGGCCCCGCCTTTGTTTGAGTTTGATCCTTAGGTCAGATTCATGATATGTCTGCAGCACACAAATCGTAAATCTAGCATGCTAGCAGTCAGTGTTCTGTCCCGCCCCCTTTTTTACATGTCCTGTAGCTTACGTTCTTTCCATGATGGTATTAAGCTAGAAGTGGAACTTCTGATACCCTAAATATGTGACCACCTAATCATTCAAAGAATCACATGTGGCAATAGATATTATAAAGTCTCAGCCTCTGTCACAGGGTTCCTTAATGCATAATTGATTTTGAGGAAAATAAGAAATATGATTTCCGATTGATCCCAATCTGGAGACCATTGTCCTAAGCCCTCTTGACCTACATAAGTTAGTGATGCTCCTCACAGCGCTACCTGATTCTTTCCAGAAATAATTGCACAAGATTTTCTCTTCATTTCTCTCGGCATGTTATTACCTGAATATGACCAGCTATGTTGCAGAGGGATTATGGGTGGGGAGTCAAATTCCCCATTGTTGACATGGAGATTCCATGCTCCACCCATTGAAATACTCAGCCACCCATAGTTAGAGACAGAGGATGAGGGATACTACTCAGCAGATCTAAGGGTTGTGTTGCATGCGCACACCAATACATGCACCCACTATCGCAACACCATGCAACAATCTGCTAGAGCAATTAATGCACGCTGTGCCTAGTACTGTACAATGGGATTAAGTGGATGCTTTTGATGGTGTAATGACTGGATGAAGGTTCAAGGTGAATCCATAGATTGTACGAAGTTGATATCGGATGTGTACTCACCTGACTTTCTTTTGATGCAATAAGAGCATGTTATAAAGGCTGGTGCTAGAGGGACCCTCCAAATCTTAATGCGCAGAGTGCAGAGTGTCAGGCTGGCACAAATTGCAACATTACACTGATGGAACCAACTCATTTAGGGTGGAGATGGAGTGGGAGGTGCACATTAGTCAACACGTAGACCAAACTTACTGGGAAAAGATTTAGGTGGGGTGGAGTCGTGCTTCCAATGCAGCAGCTATTGCACAAATCAGATACTTGGTGGGGAATGGTCTCGTGAGGACACCTTCCAGTCTTTAACAGGGGAAGTGCAGAGCCTCAGGCATGTGTTGGTTCTGTAGTTTGGCTCCTGGGACCTTAAGTCACATTTTATTCAATTGTCCCTGCATTCATAAATGCTCGACATCTAGATAGCAAGTGATTTGCTCTATCATTGTGACATGCATACCATTATCCCTCTACATAATAATGCTGTCATGGGCATTACGGATACATTCGGGGAAAAAGAAAAAAAACTCTTTGGTACCCTACTCGACTCGTTATAGGTATAAAAGTGATCACCAATAATTGGCAAAGTGGAAAAGGCATACATAAAGTCTCATGGTGGGATCTTGTATGCCATATAAAATCTATGGACTGAGCCTTCACAGAATCAGTACATATGGTAATCATAAGGACGCCACAATTCAAATGTGGTTACTCTTTCAAATTATCATGGACAGCTATGTCGTGAAGGGTCAAGGCTCAAAGTTTTCTTTTTTGACTGAATATTTTGTTTTCTCCACCAATCCTGACCATACCTCCAGTCCCTGTGTGCTCCTTCCTTCATTGTAGAATTTCAATTTCATAGAGTTGTTTCACTTGTTACAGTTCTGCTATAATTGACTCAAGCTTAATGACAGAGCTACAGCTATGTACATTGTTTACAGGTTTGACAAGGCGTGTTGCTCAAATAGAAACATGTTGCAAGATTGTGTTGATATTGATTGTACCTCCACTCCGGCATTGGCAATTTGATAACACTTTCCTTATGAATTGGCAGTGTATGTAAGGAGATTGGCTGATCTATGTTAGTGAACACTATATCCTCGCTTGGAAATTACTGAATTTCTTCTAATCGTTTTAAGCTCCATCATTCGGTTTACTGCAATGATGTGCACTGGCCCTGGTCAAATAAACCAGGAAGTAGTGAAATCATTTCAATATATTAGGCAACAAAGCATCCCATTTATTTTACAATAGTATGGAATGATAAATCTGCGTACAGTTTTAGGGCACTGCATAAACTCTCCTGCATGTGATAATCGAGGAAATCTGATGATGATATAGTTTGTGAAGATGCATCGAACTGCACCCAAACACTAAAAGTACAACACATTATGCACCTGCAATGCCAGAGATCTGCCATAATAGAGAATAAAAATTTCTTTTATCCCAAATTGGAATCATCTGTCATATCCGGAGCCTGGCAAACTTTCCGATGCTCATTTCAACGCAAATGCGACCAACCACCATCCCAAGATTATAATACAACCTTCCCACCCGCGATTTTAAGGGCGATATACAACTCAAGTAAAAGGATCACACCTTAAACCCATCATTAACACACGACTCGAGTACACGTGAATAGTGTGCATAATCGCATTCTTTTGTCATGAGATTACTGCAAGATTCAGAGGCGGTTCTGCAAAGATAAATCTTGTGCACAAACAGTGAGGAGATGTAGGAAGGAGGGCGTTCTATGTGTGTATGTTCAGGAAGTCAGCAAGAATCAGAAAATATGTGAACTACCATAACCCAAGGTGGAGATTCTCAAAAAGTAGGGCAAATGAAAGGAATGCTGAGAATGTGCTCATTTCATTTGCACTAGATTTAGAAAAGAGCAGGTTGCCTTATTCTCAAAGGTGACCTGGCCATTTCCACAGGGGGTGGAAAGTAGTGCAACAATGCTAATTTATGCATGTCCACAATGCTTTGCTTCGCGTGGCTCTGACCTTCCAGTGATGGCCACTGGGTGGCGTTGTGGCATGTGTGGCTTGGCTCAATTGGCATTTTCTATTTAGCTGGAAGTATTTTTTTCAAGCTTTTGTATACCCACCATAACTTAGCTCAAGTTTGGAGATAAAGTTAGCAGGGGGTCACAGGGTTTTTTGGTGCCTGCTAAATTCAGTTCACTTCATGCCCACATCTTATTGTTTCTGACCAGATTCATGGCATGCTTGTGAACCTATCAGGGTGAGCACTATCTCTGGCAATGCTCTTTGCTTTGCGCCTCATAGACACATGTGATTATATAACATTTTTGCATTATTTCACCGGATGTCTGATAAGCCTGGAGTTGGACCATCCACATAAGAATGTTCTATCACATGCAACAGGGCACAATGGATGTTCAATCCTTCATCAAAATGTTTAGGAACCCAATTGGATAGTGAGAGCACAGTAACTCTAATGTCAGTCTGTGAACACATACCTTGGTCCACAGAGGACAGAAGTAGAACATTTAGGATGTATTGGAAAGAGTCCTTAGTCCTCTGACTTTTTGAGGATTGGTTGAATTGGTCCAACAGATTGGTTATCACTAGAAAGAATGAAAAACGAAAAGGCAGATGAGGAAGTACTTGGGATGACATCTTTCTCTACGAGAGACTGCAGTGAGAAAGCTCTACTCAACTGTTGGATTGCCTATGTTGCTTGAGTATAATGAGCTAATGCAGATTTGGTCTCTACTTTGGCCTCTTTAAGATGATCGATGAGCCAGCTGAAGGGGCTTTTTTAGAAAGACTTCCAGGCCTTGTATCATCGAGGTACTTCACAGTCTTGATCCTTGAGATTCATTTTTCTGATTGTGATGTTGTGGAGGTTTTATTGCATGTTCAGCATGATTGCTGGTGGTGCATCCAATGTATTATCGTACCAGTACTCTGACTATCTGTTACCGCTCTATCATTAAACGATAATTGGTGTCAAGAAGGGAGGCCTGATCTGAATGGTGACATTGTGACCCTCTCACGCTTATGGAGAGCAATTCCTTCAATCTTTGAGGGATACCATTCTGGCTCAGAGTCCAAAGGCGGCCACTATCAATAACCTTTTACCTAATGCCCAGTCAGCCTCACCTACAAAAGGGAAGAGTGGTGCGAGAGCAACTGCCTCTCCCTGGCATCCACCACTATTGTGTGATTTCCACTCCACCCAACTGATGGACATCTGATAATATGAAATACTTAAAAAGCATGATGTACCAATTGGTCTCTCCCTGCATGCCCAAACAGTGGCACCCCCACATGATTATAAGCATCGACAACCTGCTGTGGCGGTGGTGCTAGTATCCGGTCAAAGCCCTGCTTATGGATGGTGACACTGGTGCAGTTTGCTGGGAGGGCAGAGATGCTTGGGGAGGAAGAGAGGATGTGGAACTGAGGGCTTTATTTGCGGTTATGTCCTTGCCCAGACGCTAGCAGGTGTGTCCTCCTCTCTGGAACCCCATTACCCGATGGAGGATCTAGTGGAAGATGAGTCTCTGGAAGATTACCTTTGTGCAGAACCAGCTAGTCTATGGTTCAATTCTATGTGCTTGTGTATTGTCGGGGCCCCAAAAGGGCCACCCTTGTTTGGTGTACGGTTGTTCATTGGTATGCTGTATAATATGTATGCCATATTCACTCCCTGCTCCCTCACTGCTCACCCTGCAGCAGTCAAACTTGCTCTCTTACACATGACAAGCCGGTCACTGTTTGGTCTAAGATATCCTCTGTACCATCTGTCAATGGCTGACTTTCCCCCTCTGAAAGAGCAGGCCATAGTGTAGACCCGCCATCATCTTCCTCCTCCTGAGGCATCTTCTGGGGGAACCACCTGTCTCTCCTCCATTCGCTTTTCCATCTCCTACTGCACCACCAGATGCTCCCTTTCCTCATTAAGCCCACACTCTGCCTCTGTTACCACTATCTCCTCTCCAATTCAGGCATTGCCTATGCATTACTCTAGTGGAAGCACAATAACAATGCCCTTCTACTGCACTAAGTTAAATATTGACAGCAGGCAAGTGGCGTTGTGAAGTCGTCTGCAGTGGTGGTGCAGAATACTGAGACTTTGCACTACCTCTATCATTGGAGGTGGACTTTGTTCTCAAGCACAGCAGAAGGGTTTAAAAACACCATTGCCACATGGAGTGTGGCACGGATACGTGGCGTTGTGAAATTGTCTGCAGTGGCAGGGCAGAATACTGAGCCTTTTCACTACCTCTATCAATGGAGGCGCACTTTGTTCTCCAGCACAGCAGAAAGGTTTGAAAACCCCATTCCCTTTTGGAACAAAGCACGGATAAGTGCCATTGTGAAGTGGTCTGCAGTGGTGACGTAGAATACTGAGTCTTTTCACCACCTCTATCATTGGAAGCACACTTTTATCTCCAGCACAGCAGAAGGGTTTAAAAATCACATTGCCATGCAGCACGGTCAAGTGGCTTTGTGAAGTGGTCTGCTGTGGCGGTGCAGAATACTTTCTCCTCTGCAGGAGCCTCCCTCTGGAATGGCCTCCCTGCCCCTCTCAGACTCGAGCAGGACCACCTCAGGTTCCCCGAAGCAGCTCAAGACCTTCCTTTCACTTCTGCTTTCTCTCCTGCTGTCCCTTGCTGAGCACTTGTCTGCCGAGCTAGATGGTCGCCTGGCTACCCTCTGAATTCAATGAGCACCAGGCTTCCTCCACAACCTGCAGGCACCTGCACGGCCTCTGGGCCTCTGCACATTCATGGGCCGGATCTGCAACCCTACAGTCGCACCTCCCACACTTTTGCACTTCTCATAGCTGGCTCCTCCTGCTGCCCTGACCGCACTTCCATTCTCCTTCCCCCTGGCTCATCTCCTCTCCACCTCCCCTGCATTTGCACGATCTGAATGACACAAGACCTAGTAGAATTGGTGGTTTCGTTCTCCCTACTTTCTCTTGTTGTGCCTAGAAACACTTGTGTACAGGCGTGTTATATCAAAACATACCTTGACTTTTGACTACCTCTATCATTGGAGGCAGACTTTGTTCTCCAGCAGAGCAGAAGGATTTAAAAACTCCATTGCCGAGCTGCACTCCATACAAATAAGTGACATTGGCGGTGTGTGAGCTGTGTGTTCGTGTGACCAGATACCAGCACTGAATTGCGGTGGTGAAACTGCAGTCTGATTTTCATGCAGGTTTACAGCGGAGGAGGAGCTGCAAACTTCAAGAGTCACCACAAGCACATAAAAAACCTGCGGTCAGCACAGAGCACGCATGGTGTGCGAGCTGTGTGTTTGTGTCACCAGGTACCAGCACTGAATTGTGGCAGTGAAACTGCAGTCTGATTTTCATGCAGGTTTACAGTGGAGGAAGAGCTGCAAACTTCAAGAGTCAGCACAAGCACATAAAATTCTGTGGTCAGCGTGGAGCGCTTGCGGTGTCCGAGCAGTGTGTTCATGTTCCTATGGTTGGCTGGGCTACAGGGAGGCTGGAGAATCATCCACTACTGGTCATCTGTGACATCGCCAACACATCAGGAACTTCTGGGAAGCCATCTCTTCAAGGTCAGTGAACGACTGAGATAAATTGGGTTCTGGCGGTTAGTAAGAACTAACTAAAGTGATCATCTAAAAACTGTTACAGAAAATAGACTTTGAGGCTACAGCCCATCCGAACTGCTCCCTTATTTATAACTAACCAACTAAATCTAGCAGCTCGGGGCTTCAACACTTACAAAAATAACTGTAAGTACTTACCAGATCATGATAACGACAAGCAACCAATAACTAGTCACTGGGTGATAGATAACAGAAGAATGAACATTCTAAAAGGCCCAAATAAGGCAGAATATGACAATGAAATACTACCTGCATAGTGGAGTTCTGTCAGACGACCCGAGGGCACCAGAATGGGATGGCTCATTCACAGCAAAAGAGAATACTACGGGGGCCTCGCTGACGCCACAGGCTGGTCAATTTTTGTCATCCGGACAAGAAGTAACAGTGAGTGTTCAAGTCCATGCTTGTGCCCATGTTCAAGAACTCCAAGACTGCAGTATGAGACTACAGGGTAATATGAATTCCGACCAATTACTGGCATTAGGAATGGAATATACCCTTACAGCGACAAAGCTCAAAAGGAATATCAAGGATCGCTTTCCAAAAAGAAGACATCAGAGCTTGGGAGAGCTAGATCTGGGAGGGGTGAATGAGAGAAATCCCCCTTTCAACTAATGGATGTGGAACAGGATGCAGGTCCTTCTTTTTTAGGGGGGAAGGTTTTTCCCAGGAAGGTAATCTGTCACCCATAATAACAAACATAGTATATAAACGTTCGCTGGCCGGCCAAAGCATGGAACACCCTTCTTTGGACATAGGAGAAACAAGAAAAAAAACCTAAGAAGTAGGAAATCAGCAAAATCCAGGAGAGGTCGTGCAGGATCCAAGAATGAATGAAGTCACCTTATCAGCACTGAACTTTGTGCTAACTGTGTTGGTAAACGTATTCAAACTGTTAAAAGGCGAAAGTTCAGGCCCACTCAGGGATACTGCTGGAAGTGGGCCAATGTGAATCCTCAATGGTGGGTCTAAGAAATGTATTAAATACACCAATAGTACCATCCTTAAAAAACCTGATGGAGGAGGTTGCAAATCAAACCCTTGACACACGTTTGATTAATAGGGCCTTACAAGAAGCAAAGAACAAAAAGAAGGAGGTCCAGGGAATGATCATCGAATGATTAAACTGCACTACTGTAAAAAAGTAAGCGGCGAAAGAAGAGGAGATTGCACCCTTGGACGACAGACTGGGTCTCACATTTGATGATACACCCCTCTCATTATCAACTATGGCAGAGTTTCACAGAATGGCACATGTAGCCGAGAGTGATGGAGTAAAACCACCAGAAAGCCACTTAAACATGCCTCTTAAATCTGTCCTAGCAGAAGAGACTTCTTAAACTGTCTGAAATGAAAGTGCGCACCAGAGTTATCAGGGGAGAATAAAATCCAATAGAAACGGTCTCAAAAGGGGAAGGTTGGAGTCTACATCCTTGGAGGAAAAGAGAGGAAAAAAATCAAAGAGCAGGATATCAAGGAAACTGAAGAATACAGGCACAACATGTTTCATTAAGGCCTTAAAAGACACGAGTCTAGTAGACACAAATAGATCAGACAGTTTGCAGAGGACGATTGACCTGACCGGACCAAGAAACCATGAGAAACCTACTACAGGGACAGAGGACCAAAACTTGACCACTTGAGTTATGCCATTAACAGAGAGACGAGTTCCAGAAAACTCCCAGGATACAGGTGATCAGAGCAAGCATAGGTACACAGACAGAGGTGAAGAATAATGACACAATGTATGTCTCTATTAATAGCCCTCGAAATGATAAAGGCATAGACCAAAGGAATAAAAAACAACAGTCCATCGTCACCTTTGGAATGGCTCACATTAACATAGCGATCAAACTAATAAAATGAGCTCCTATTTTCGTGCAGGGGAAAAAACAGTTGCCAAAGCAATTAGATAACCAGAGTGGGTCATCGATAACACTGAAATCTAAAATTTTAAAATTGGCTCCAATCTTCCTACAAGGAAAGACAAAACATCAAGAGGCAGGGCAGGCGAGTGACATTACGTCGTACCCTGTGGGTTTACCGCGTGAGATCCAGGAAAATGGAGGGACTATCGAATCAGACAGAATTCCTCACACCATACTAGATTGTCTGGTGAAAGAGAGAGAGACCAGTGAATTACCCAAGTGGAGGTGAGAGGAGGAGGAGACGGTTGTAAACCAGGAATCAACAACCAAAACTGAAGAAATTGCTCCCTTCGCCATTCCAAGACTCTGGTTCAAGAGTACAACTAAAGTAGTGAAAGATAAATCTCTGAACTATGGGGCTATTTTGGCTCTCCTATATAAAATCCCAGACGCATACTTAGTTTCCATAGAGGACATTGAGTTTGTCAGATTTCCACTTGAGCATACTGTCCTTGTGGCAGAGGTGTGGTTGAAATCGAAGGTGGGTGCAAGGGCTGTCTTGGTAGCCACCAAAGACCTCCAAAAACATGGCTTAGAGGTCTACACGGCATTGCCTGAACGAGATTTAGAGACACTTTTGGGGGATCAAGTAGAAGGCGGTAACCACAAATTGAGTATGAGTAATAACAACAGAAGAATGCCTGACTTAGAAAAAACAAATAGTAGTTCAGTCCAGCAGGAGGATTCACAAAAGAAAGTTTGGTCTATGCGCCCCGAAATCCTAACTCAGGTATTCCAGAAGTTTGGTGTGGGAATGGAACCTCTTTAATAGGGAATGGAGATTTGTGAGTTGGAATACGTGGGGTTCTAATTCCTTTAAAACAACAACAATGAAGGAGAACATTTTTTGGAAAAAATATCTGATATTTTTCCAGGAAACATGGCTATTAAACGTCTTGCAATTAGAGGGTTTCAAAATTGTACATCAGTCAACATTACTCCAGGGGAGGGGAAGGCCATCGTGAGGTCTTACTATTGCCACCCGAAACACCATAAGCCAGAAGAGCGATGGCAAATCTTAATTGCCATAAACATATATTGGAACCCTGCTTGTCACAATAACACAACCTTTTTAGAATCATTGGCAGGTCTCCTGACTAAGACTAAAGTGAATCTAGAGCATCTGGGATACCAGTCCTTTTAGCAGGGGACTTCAACACACAATGTATCATCATTCAGCCAGGGAGAGTAGGTTGAGAGCTAAAAGAGTTACTGCTGTGGGTAGTAGATGGTTAGCGTCCCTCTCAGTGTGGAACCTGAAAATTATTATGAGTACAATAGAGGGAGATGTCCCACTTGCTGCGACCTGGATACGGGGCAGTTCAGCCTCTACCATTGATTATGTGTTGCTTTCTGCCCAGTTATTTAAAATCTGTACAAGCTTTCTGGTCAAGGATAGGGGCACAAGTGACCATAATAGTCTTGCAGCGGTAATATCTTGGTACTCCTCTTGGAAAGTGGAATATCTTTACCAATAATTGTATGTGAATAATTGTAAAAATAGGTTAGTAAAGTGTAGAAGAGATGGGGTACATCTTAATGATGAGCTGCAAAGGGTATGTCGGGATGCCTGACGAAGCCCTCAAAAAAAGATGTAGCCCGTTATACTTCCAAGAATTTCTATGGTCTACTGATCGTCCTACGGCAACAAATAACCATAAGCAGAGATCACACCAACACATGTTCAATGAGGAGATCTGGTTAAAAAAGAGAGAATTGCGCAATGAGCTGAGGGTCAATGAGGAATACATTCCCAGAACCAGAAGCATATAAAAAAAGCAAACAACATTAGGAAAGAGTAGAAAAACTGGTCCTGGGAAAACTAAGTATTACGACTCCAAAAGGATTGAGTGTTGATGCTAGAAGCATTGTGCAATAATAATTCTCGTAATTTCTGGGCAATAGTGAATTATGCAGAGGCCGCCCAAAAGATTGATCAAAGAAATTTAGTAATAGAAATAGAGTGCATAAACTATCTGAATTTCCACTATAAAAAAGCCATCAACAAAGTACGGTTTTGAGATCCCAATCATTTTATATGGCTTAGAAGTGAAACCCCTGGCCTGGGAAATGAACTAGCAGAGATTGCAGTGTTTCATATGGAAGAAGCTTGTTTCCCTATATCGACAGATAGTGGCCGCACAGGTTCATTCTCTTTATGAGAACATAGATGTCCATCTGAAACACTCTTCATCGATGTGCTTATGTAACTTAAAGAAACTAGTAATCATATCACTGACTGAGTGTGAGAGTGACATTGATACCCTTGTACATAAGCCAATGAAAGTAAAACAGGTGCTGATGGGCGCTGACTGGATCCACACAATAGATGACATGTGCAAACTACCCTTAGCAGGCTCACTTTTGCCAAATGACAAAAAAATGGGTTTCTGCCAAAGTATCTAAGGCATTTCCCTGATTGGAAAGGGAGACAGACCTTCCTAAGAGTCTGGTTAAATTTGAGGTGTTGTCCTGTTGGTGTCGGAGTGGAGATGCAAAAAAACTCTGCACTACCTGCGAGGTTCCGAGCAGGCAGTTCATTAAACATATTCCGATGGAGCGCAGGGGCACCTTGGATGTGGAGGTAAGATATCTCCTGCGATTTGTAGAGAGAGAAGACAGACTGACCTCAGAAGTGTTATGGGACAGGCTTGTAGCGGGCCGTGAAACAGTACTGACCATAAGTGTTATTCGGGTCCTGCAGACTTGTGGAATGATATAAACTTTATAACATCAGCAGAAAGGATATACTAATGTGAAATGACAAATGAAAACACAAAATGTATTTAACATATATTATGGAATAATACGTTTTCTAAAGATTTATGTGATTTTATGAATATGTTTTCTTTGGTTTGTACATGCGAAAATCCGTTTTTGTCAGTTAAAACACAATTTAAATTTAAAAAAAATGTGAAGTGGTCTGCAGTGGTCAGCAGGAGTCAGTGGAAATCAACAGTAACACGGATGACTTTTGTGTTAGCACTGCCTTGTCCCTGAACATGGAAACGCTCTGAATAAAACCTAACATCAGGACGATACTGTTAATAACCCATAGTTGCCAACATGACCCATTCCAATCTTTAGGAGCTTATCCAGTCCTGTTCGACTTTTCTCATTATAAAACTCAGACTACGTGTCCCAGAATGCAAAGAAAAAAAACAGGACTGGATAAGCACCTACAGATTGGAATGGGTCAAGTTGACAACTATGATAACCGAAGCAGTTTGAGGGAGACAAAAGGGTAAGTGAAACCTTGACAGGAGTTTCGACTGGTCTTTGGTTTACTAATTTGTCCCAGCTTGTCAATAATTCTATTCCCACTGCCTTAGTGTTTTCACGCGTGACGTCCATTAATTGCCCATTAATTGCTGCTACAGCCTTTAACAAGTGTTTGAATGCAAAATGACTGCATCTGTCTCTATGAAGCACAAGAGGAAGGTGACGCTACAGTCATCACCCCCATTTGCCTTATGTGGCAGACCAGGACATGGTGCAGTACTGTTAAGCAATCCCAACCCTGAACCCTGAGGCCTACGGGATTGGTGCGCTATACAAATATACAAATGAATACATAAAACGCAGTGGAACGCAAAGTACCGCACAGGAGGGAACAAGTAAATGGTTGCAATACACATTCTGTAGCAGGCTCACCCATGCAGGTTGACTGTGTGTCTAAACAGGCCCAAAACAAACCAGAGTGCAGAAACACTCGTGGACATTCCATTTAGCAATCAAGCAAAAATCAGGTGCTTCTTTAACACTATAGTGAACGGCCCCAAACAGCCAGCCATAAATGGGGCGAGCTCTCCAATTATATTGCCAACAGCTAGCTCTCCATATAACATGGCTAGCCTCGACAATAGTAATTCACTACTTAACCACTGTCTGGGGTTACAGTGGAACCCCCCTTGGACCCACAAGGGTGATAACCGTGGAGGTAAGAGTCACAATTCTTAAACCTGTGTGTGGGCAGTCAGGAAAGAAGGATGTGACAAGTGCAAGGGAAGTGCCGCAGTGTGACAATTCCCTTGGCACTAACACCCTTCCAACTGGGAGGTGGGGAGGCTCCAGTGGTGAGGAGGAAAGGAACAAAAGGACGGCAGACTCAGGGGCGCCCAGAGATAGTTAGAGCAGGACACCGGAACAAACACATGCCTGCAAAATGAAGGCAGACATAGGAACAAAGGAAGACCAACGGAAGGGCAGCCAAATTCACATGTTGGGGTCCCATCCCATCTATTCAGCGCCCTCTAAGGCATTAGGCATATGCCCTGGGGGGATGTTTGGAGGCATAAGGTGGTAGGAAATGTGCAGCATAGCCATTCCTTACTTGTCCCGCTGGAACACACGAGAGAGTGGAGGTGGCAAGAAATGTTAAAACACCCACCTTTCCCACCCATCTTGGCAAAACAAGTTTGCAAGCGGAAACTGGACAGGTTTCTAAGGATTACCAACTCTTGACACAAAGAAGACAGCACAACGCTGTCCAACAGTAGGAAACTGGACAGGTTTCCAAGCATACATAGAACTCTTTACACAGGAGAGGGGGCGTCACCAAGCGACAACGAGGATGGCCGCATCAGTGCTGAGCTCTGAGGGCTGAGAAACCTTTACTACAACATGAATACTTAATTTTCCTATTTTTCGCCTGAATTCACTTTTTATAAGTGCTATTAGATGCAAAACGCTATCAGCAAGCTTTTGTATACTCTTGTGCACAGAAACATTAAACAGCTTTCCCTCATATCTGCCGGTCTCAACATTCGATCCCGCTGACCTACCTCAGAGGATTTCATCACCTCATCATAGATCTTCAAATTGCTGCGCTCTTTGAATGATTCTTCAAGGACGTTCTTCTTCAAAAGGTACTTTCATCTTGTACCTCATTCCATCCTGCATGGTGCTTAAATGACTCTGTTGGTGATCATACGCAGTCTGCTCGGCTAGAACGTCCGACGAGGCCTAAAGCAGAGGCTTTTCATGGTCAGCTGTGCCGACACGTCTAGTCAGCTGACACGGCTGACTGGATATCCCGCTCACTATGGGATACTCGTTCCATGCACCACAAAGTTCTCTCATAACTCATAGTATAATCCAATAAAATGGCAGTTGCTTAAAAAAAAACATCATCATCTGACAATGCTCCTTTTAATGCCTGAATGGAGAAAATTTTAGAGGAACTTGGCAACATTCGATCATCCATGACACTTGCTCATCTTGCATAGAAGAGATTAAAGGATTTAAAATTGATATAACAACATTCTCAGATAGACTTGATGAAACGGAAGCAATAATAGGTTTTGTTGAAGATAGAGTAGAGGGTCTTGAGAGCATGCAAGTAAGACTCATGCAACTAGAGAATGAAGTCACAGAACTGGAAGACAGAAATGAAAGGGACAATCTCTGCTTTTACGGAATTGAAGTGAAAATTGAAGGAGATGATCCAATTCATTTTCTTATCAACTGGATCCTGCACTTCTAGGAATAACCTTCTCACCCCACTGGAATTGCAAAGTGCACACAGGATTCGCCCACGTATTTCTAAGAACAGCACCTCGCCAAGACCATTCATTGCATGCTTCCTACGATATCAGCAAGCACGTCATATCCTACTTGCTGCCAAGAAGAATTCCCCCATCCTGTTTCAGAACAACAGAATCTTTATTTCTTCAGACTTTTCCAAGAGCACACAAGCCAAAAGGAAGAGATTCCTGGATATGAAACCTACTTTGAAATCTCTAAACATCAGATACGGCTTGTTAGATCCTGCTAGGATGATCATTAACATTCCAGATGGCACCACCTTAGAATTTACAGATCCAAATGATCTTCAGAACTTACTTCAAGCTCTTCAATCATCGCCGTTGGATGTAACTTCCGCAAATCTTTTGGCCAACACATCCAAATTCAATCGTCCATCTCAATCGTCATCCTTCTAAATGCCCAAGAACCAACACATCAAGTATACACCCAAACGCAACAGATCAACTTCATCCATTCTGCTTTAAACTCTGTCTACTTCAACTCATCTAAGAGACAAGTCAAAATCTCCTATCAAGTCTACTAAACGTCTGTTCTCAACTCCACAAACTTGACTAAACTTTAAGATACGGATACTTTGTAACCTCCTTCTCTAATATGCTGTTTCCTCCTCAATGATGCACTCAGTGGTTGCTACCTGTGTTCACGCCGTTACAATATTAGTTGAATTTAGTTTCTCTAGCTCTTACTTCTCTTCGCCTATGCTCATTCCATCTCTGTACTGTGGCCTCCCTCATGATACTCTACTTACTTGCTTTCTAATTAATGTTATCTTTATCCTTCTCTCATTACTTGTTTTTATATATACTTTTATATCCAACTTATATTCTCCTATATGTTCTTTCATCTATTGTTGTCTCCCCTTCCTATGTTTTCCCCCAGTTATTCCAAGGTTGCAATTACATTTAGGAATCTTTATTTCATTGATGTTTTGAAGTTTACTCATGGCTACATGTTAATGTGTTTTCTCTTTATGCTTTATACTCTAGTGATGTCATTATTTTTTCTTTTACTTTTAATGTCTATTAAAGTTGTCACTTGGAATGTTAAAGGATTTGGACATCCTATCAAACATAAAACAATTATTTCCCAACTTGCCAAACAAAAACCCGATAGTATATGTCTCCAGGAAACTCATTTAAGCTCCGATAATGAAAACTCCAAGATTAAAGCTCCCTAGATAAGTTACACTTTTTTCTCCAATGCTTTAGATAAAAAAGATGGAGTTTCTATCTTAGTTGATAAACATTTGAAGTTCATACCAGCTAGTGAAGAAAAAGATCCAGAAGGTTGATAGATAATTGTAGATGCTATTAGCAATAATTTACCTGTCACCATTGTCAATATCTATGGCCCCAATGCACCCAACCTCCTATTTTGGTCCAATTTTCTTACAAAATTGTCACAGAACAACCCTGATAAACTGATTTTTTTTGTGGCGATATTAACCAGATTTATGATTTTGCCCTTGATCGGAAATCCTTGGCAAATTTTGTTAATTCCAAACCTCGGAACAGTTTCCTGAATCTATTACAAAACGTAAACTTAATTTACTCTTGGCACTTCTGTTATCCAGAGACTAAAGACTTTACATTGTATTACTCACCTCATCATTCCTTTTCCAGACTAGATTATGTTTTTGTTAACTCCTCCTTAACTTCATCCATTCTAAACTCTGAAATCGGCCCTATAACCATATCTGAAAATGCTCCTATTTCCACCACTCTTGAATGGACCCCCACACCACTTATTTCGTTCCGAGATGGAGATTCAAATAGTTTCTTCTTAAAGACTAATCTTTTGTAGATAAAACAAATTCTTTTATAAAATAATTTTTCTATAATAATCGCCCTGAACACACCTCCATGCACAACAATTGGGAGGCTTTGAAAGCCTCCCTCCATGGTTTCATACTCCAATTTGTTGCCATTAAAACATGACAATCTGAATTCACACACAACACCTTGTTAGCCTCAATCAAACGCCTTGAGCAATCTTATTATACAAAAATCCAACTCCCAATATCATAAAAGAACTTTTAGCTAAACACATTGAATTCAATAAAATTTACACTGATAAAGCCGCAAATTCCATACTCAGGTCGAGAACCAAACTCCACTATGGATGCAATAGAGCTGGAAAAATGTTGGCATCATATCTAAAAAAGAAAAATCCCATATAAACCATATTATCTCCTCGGAAGGTAACAGATTGACCAAACCAAAAGACAATTATGCTTTTCTTCATTTCTACTCTAAATTATAGACAATTATGCTTTTCTTCATTTCTACTCTAAATTATACTCTTCTGATCCCTTTACTGACCCTGATGAAATTCATTATTTCTCCAAAGCTAACACAAAGGAAAACTTCTCTAATCCGAATGATCTTTCTCCCCTTGATACACCCATCAAGGGGATACACCCATCACCATTGCTGAAATTAAACAAGCCATACCTGATCTCAAACCTAATAAAGCCCCTGGCCCTGACTGATTTTCCTCAGACTTCTATAAAACATTCATGGAATCCATTGGACCTAAACTTTTAGAATTATAAGCATACCTTACTGAAATTGGGCAAAGCCCTGGCTCATTTGGCGAGGCCCTCTTAATACTCTTTCCAAAACCCAACAAAGATCCATCCATAATTAAAAACTATAGACCCATTTCTCTCATTAATTCAGATATTTTGCTAAAATGCTTGCTAAACGACTGGAATTGTTCCTCCCCAAACTTATACATCCTGATCAATCTGGGTTTTTAAAGGTCACCATGCATCTTATAACTCTAGACGCTTATTCAACACTCTAGCTCACTCTCAAAAAACACATGAGCCTTTAGCTCTTCTTGCCCTTGATGCTGAAAAAGCATGTGATCGTGTCTCTTGGTCATTCATGTCCCACTCTCTAACCTAGCATGGCCTCCCTCCATGTTTTATGAACTTACTTAAAATTCTTTACTCCTCATCTACTACTCGCATTCTTATTATTAACACCCTCCCTCTTTTCGAATTGAAAGAGGAACCCGTCAAATCTGCCCCCTTTCCCTCTTGCTATTTAATCTGGCCTTAGAGCCCCTTCTTCAAAGCATTAGAATGAACACTTACATTAAAGGTATCCCTATAAATGATACAGTAATCAAATTATGAGCCTATGCTGATAATATCCTAATTTACCTCTCTGAGCCTGCCTCCTCAATCAAACAATTATTAACTATAATAAATAAAGTTTACATTGTTTCTGGATACAAATAACATTTTGATAAATCTGAAGTCATGCCACTTACTAATACATGTAATCCTACCAACACCCCTCTATCAAGTTTATTATGGCAACTGTCTCATATTAAATATCTTAGGCTTCTAATCGCTAAGGATATCCATACCACTATCAATCTAAATACTAACTCTCTTATTAAGAAATCCACAGAAATGACTGAAAGATGGTCGCCTCTTTTCCTTTCATGGTGGGGACACCTCAACACTATCAAAATGATGACCAGCCCTATTATCCTTTACTCATTATCCATGATTCCCACTGTTATTCATGCCTCTTTCTATAAAAGATTTGATTCCCTTCTTCTTAGATTTCTATGGAACCATAAAGTTCTGCGCAAAGCTATCAATAAATAAAGACTTCCCAAATCCTCAGGAGGAGTCAAATACCCCAATTTCCAATTATATCACAAAGCTTTTGTCCTAAAACAATTAATTTATTTCAAACAATTTGAATAATTCCCACCCTGATAATGCCCACCCTCGGATAAATGTTGAAGCGAGCTATATTTCTCCACTCTCCCTTTCCCACTTCCTAATGACTTACTCCTGACCTAACATCACCTCTTTTCCCACACTACACTTTTTTACAATCATCTGACTTTTTTTCTAAAACTAAACCTGATGACATTTTTCTTTGGTTAGTAAGCAAAACTCTACCAAATCCAATCGCTCCACTGTACATAGATGGTACTCTTCTGGCATCAAATTCATCAAACAACTATTCCACAGCTCAAAAATAGTTTATTTCCCAAATATTTGTTCACAATATAATATCCCTATGTCAGACCTCCCATTCTACACTTCCTTAATCAAGTCAATAACTAAGTCCTTACCTACCTTTAACCAAAAATCGCCTGGTCCTTTTTTTAAACTTTCTAATTAACAATTCTTCTGCTTATGCTGCCAAACTTTATTTGTTTTTAAATGGTCGCCCTTCTTCAAAATCTCCTAACCTGAACAATATTAGACAATGGGAAATTGATTGGGACCTTCAAACCTCCTCTGATCAGTGGAACAAAATTTTGAAAATATGCCAGTCCACTTCCCCTGCCGTAAACCGGCAGGGGAATGTGTTAATTTGTATTGCATTTCAAAATATTAAATGTAATTGGAAGAATACAACTAATCTCTTGCTCAATATCTGGTGGAATTCTATCTGTTCAACTCATCGTATAGAAAAATGTTGTGCTTCTTCATTTGATAATTCACATAAATTTGACAGACAATGGAATATGTTCAAACAAAATCTCAATACTCTTGATGAATTAACTACAACCTTAGTTAGTATGACATTCCCACCCCTCCCTTCCCTACTGTCTTATGTCCTGTCACTATGTCTTTGTCCCCCGCTTGTTTTGTTGTCTTTGTGCTACCAAACCCTTTTAAGGGTTATGGAATTTACTTATTCACCATATTCAATATCAATCATATAAGTTTGGACTTTTGTAATCATATTTGTTTAAAATGATTAACTGTTCCTGTTCTGTTTGCCTTTATATTACCCTAATAAAAATTTTAAACAGAAAAAAAACTTGACACAGAGGAGCCAGCAGAACACTGTCAAAGTCATAGGCTTGAAGTGGCATGAAGGCAGCATGGATGGATCAGCTCCGACTTGGCCTTTCTCAGGAGCAGTAGCATTATGCCCCCCAACTGCTCCACTGATCGCATGTGCCCAACAGCACATAACCTTTTCGCCTTGATTGTTTCTGGTTTTGGATAATAAAGAAACCCTACAGCCTTATGTTTTTCCAAAAAGCAAACCCTCTCTGTGGTCTGTTATAACTAAGAAGGCAAACTGTGTTACTATGATGGGCAGGGGGTGGGGGGTTGAGGTGGTTGGTCTCTACAAACCCTGCATTATGACACTTCCAGGCTTATCATTTTGGATTTGGATTGCTACTACATGAAAAGCGTCAAACGATAGGGATGGCATATGCCATGTCCGCTGCACAAATCTCTCAGCCAGCCCAGACTTGAACCACATAGCACAATTATCACTGGATGAGGTTCAAATGAGCAGTAGCTCCTTCTTGTCCACGGTTAGTGTATCACAACCTGGGCAGGGGAACTTAAATCGCATGGCCAGCGGTAACTCTCGCAGTTACAGCTGACGGGATTGTTGATATGGTATCTGCTTTGGGATAAGACTGGCAGTAATTGCACTGAACATTCCTGGAGGATTGGGGAATTATGTTTACTGCTCAACCCGTGATCTGGCAGTAATACCGCTGGACAGGTGGCTATTAACAGAAATACAGTTTGGCTGTATCCCTGTCAGGATACCGCCCAACTCGTGAAGAGGCCCACAGTGATTTATCATTACAACCGGAAATGGCGGAGGCCTCTGATCTAACCTCCTTCTCTGTGCAGGAAGTCTCTCCCGGGGAAACAGCGGTGACCTGGAGTGTGCTTCTAGAGTAGCTAAGTTTGCTCTTACAATCTCAGCAGCTACCTCCTATTACTTCACCAACTAATCTACAGCCACGTGCCAAACGGAAAAGGCGCAAACCAAAAAATAAAGCAAAACAATCTGTCGGTTCCGGAGCACCTGTTACTATCAGGAAAATGGCAGGTGCTATGACAGCTACTGGATGGAAAATGGCAGGTGCTATGACAGCTACTGGAAATACTGCTTTCACTTGCATCGAGGCATTGGAGGGCTTCTCTCTCTCTCTGTGAACATCATTCTGTGAACTCCTCCTGCAGTTGGAACGTTACATAAATGACTGCATTTTCCAGAAAAGTCACCCACACTCCCCAATAGTGATACCATATTTTCTTTCACAACGACACGAATTAGTGTGGGAACCCAAAGCAGTATCCCCCCTTCTGAAGATATAGACCACAGACACCCAGATCAGGTGGAACAGGCATTTTCAATACATCCTCAATCTAGTGATGTTGGCGGCAAGCGTGACTTTAAACATATGGCCCTAAAATGGGGGTACTTGCCTACTAATCGTACACCGATGATCGCTATAGAAAAGCCTACTATTATGAAAACCACATGCACTACTGCTTACATGCCTACTCTCCTATGTGTAGGACTACGGGAACACAATTACGCTTTTGGGAAACCATAGCAACTGATGAGAGTCCTTTCTTTAATCGAGCATGCATATTGCACTTATTACATCAAGCCCCTGAACTATCTATTATTTCTTCCAGTGGCATTGAGAGCGTTGAACTCCCTGCTCTGGACAGTGTTACTAATTGGGCAATTATCACCTTCGTATCACCTGTGATTGCAGACAGGGTCAGGTTTTTTGCACTATGCCTCTTAAAATTAGGTAATGAAGTTCAGGCTCCTATTACGGCTCCAAAACCCATTTACAATGTTATTAATAGTTATAACGAAAACAGATGTCCAACAATAAAAGGATGGCAAACAGCAGGGGAATTGTTTCCAATCACAAAAGCGGTGAATCTTACCGACCAGGCAAAATGCAGGGAAATAGAAAGTCACCCAAATTGTAACTATTGGGCTGCCCTGGTTGGCACATCGAAGCCAAATTGGCAATGTTGGCTTACTCATTCGCTGCAGTTAGTTTGTTGGCAGAGGCGTTGCTGGGGGGAGGGGAGTTTAGGAGGCTATAGCCCCGGGTCTTTTGATTGTAGCCCCGGATAGAATCTCAGGGGCTACAACCAAAAGGCTAGCTAGCCCCAAGTCCCGGCAGCTCCAACATTAGCATAGCCCCGAATCTTTTCCGGACCTAGCAACACCACTGTTTGTTGGAATAATCAAGGGTATAAGTCTTTTTTAATCAGCTCGAGGGATTAACGATTGTCTGAGAGACTGATGTATTCTTTCTCCAGGAGATCTGGTTCAGGAAGTGTCTGGCCCTTGATGGTTACACTGGGTTGACCTGGACGGCTACCGGTAATGGCACTTGGCGTCCTAAGGGAATGCTATGCATATGAGTCAAAGCTGATCTGACCCATATGACGTTTCGGAAAGGAGGGGAGGACCCAAATTACCTTTGTGCAGTCATCAAATATTTTCCAGAAAAAAAAGTGTACTCTGACCATTACCCTTTACTACCCTTCAGATGGAGTATGCAATACTGGGTTACATGTGCGGATTAGTGGAACTGTGCAATGTTGGCGAGAGATTTCCTCAAATGCACCTGTTATATTGGCAGGAGATTTAAATGCTGATTGTTCTTGGGCTGGAGATGAAGGGCAATGTTTGGAGCGTTTGACTGCTGGGACGCATAATGCCACTTCTCGTGAGCTTTTTCAACAGAAATGGCTAACTGAGGGATTGCGCTGGTCTGCGATGCTTTTAACTTTTGACTTTCTTGCCGCGAGTTCCTTCTGATCGCAATTCACGTCTTGTGGTAAAGCCTTGGTGTAATGGCCACAATATCATGCCTGGACTGTATTTTTGTATCGCAAATGCTCCGGGACAGGGTAGAAGATCACAGAATCAAATTTACGGACTTGAGTGACCATGCGACTGTGTTGTTTTTCTTTTTTTTTTTATATTGATTCAGGTGGAAGTTCAAACAACGTAACATGCACTATTCAAGGAAACCGACTTTTATGGTCGACAAACTTTGTCAAAAAAATGAATGCAATACTAGTGGACAGCCCTTCCTCTCCTAGGGGGGGGGTTGCTTCAAAAAAATGGCTGGGCCTTAGCCTGGTTATAAGAAACACCTTACATTCCATTCTTTCGCCCACACAAGCCAGTTAAAAGCAACATGGCCATATCTTTTGCAAGACTGGCTGTGCAATTACCATGGAAAAGTTACTCACCTTTGAGGAAAAAACAACTAATATTAGATCACTAAGCAACCGATACAGAAACTGGCTGCGTGAGCACAAAAGTAATCTTAATTCGGCTAATTGGCAGGTGATATTTACACTGTTGAAGTCACATGATACGAACAAATGTTGGTATCTCTACCGAAAATATATCTCAGACCAAACCGTAAGTAGGTATGCAGCATCTCGCAGATAACGTGACTTCATTAGTAATCAAAGGGCCTCATTACACGGTAGGCGGTAAGGGTTTACCGGTACCGGTATTTTACTGGTACCGGTAAACCCTTACCGCCTTAGTACGAGGTCCCTTTGCGGGTTGGGGAATTTAACGCCTGCTTTTTGCAGGCGTTAAAAACCAACCCGCAAAGGGACCAGGGAGCTAATTACAGTACCGCAATTTGCCCATTCCCATAGAGCCCTATGGGGCAAAAATGGGAATGGGGAAGGGCAATGGGGGAAGGGGGAATTACCGCCCCACCAACTTGGAATAGGGCGGCATTTCCCCTTTCCACCAAGACGGTGCCGGTATTTTACCGGCATGGACCAAGGTGCTAGTAGCTAGTAGCACCTTGGTCCACCGCCATCCGTCTAATGAGGCCCAAAATGTTTTGACAGCAGATGGCGATGTTGCTATTGACATTGACGGCCTATGTGGTAACATTATAATCAATAAACTCAATTCATCAAGGGTGCGAGGCCCTGATGGTCTGGCGAATATCGTATACAGGGCAAACTTGGATTTGTGGGCTACATTTAGTACTTGCATTATACACTAATAATATCTTACACTTTACCAGGATACCTGACAGTTGGCGCACCTCGAGACTGATTCTGGGACCTAGGAAGGGAAGCTACTCAGACCCTTCTAACTTCTGGCTCTTGACCATTTTAGATATGATTAGTAAAATCTTTGCTTCCTTATTGTTACAACAGCTGACGTAATGGGCAGAGTCAATGACCTTATTAAGAGACAACAAATAGGCTTGTGGAAGGGGCGCTGTACAAGTTACGGTTAATGGGCCCTGCATTTACTAACAGCTAATGTAGGAACGTGTCCTCAAGCACGACTGTAACTTTGCTTTCTAGACTATACAGCAGTTTTCAACTGTGTTATAAAATCCAGGCTATGTAGCAAACTAGAAGATTGGGGAATTGACCCCACTATTATATTACATTAAACAACTATATTCTAATACTACGATCTATGTAAGTACCTCACAAACAGGCACTCTAAAAACACCCATTGCCACTTACATAGGCCTCAAGAAAGGCTGATTACTAGCCTATCTCCTATATAATCTGTAAGTAGCGGAACTAGACGCACACCTTCAGAAATGCCATGATGTTCCTCCCAAACCTGCAGGTATCCCGATCGCATGGATCTGCTACGCAGATGCTACCATACTGATTGACCAAACCCCAGTGGGCCTGTAGAAATCCATGAATGCTCTCCACCAGTATGTGGTCCTTAACAAGCTTAAATTAAATCATGTCAAAACAAAATGTATGGCCATTGGATCTCAGAGGCCCTGTAGATCACCCCATTCATGGTGGACAGGTGAAGGGAAACTTAAAAGCACTGATTCATACACATACCTGGGAATGCCCCTTTAGGCCGACCTGACATTAAAAACCTATAAGGAATTCTCCAACACCAAAATTGCATGCAAGTGTCAAGTGATAGTACATTGTATCAATCACAAGGGAGGCAGCTCCATAGAGGCCAACTTGAGGCTTGCAAAACGGGAATAATCCAGAGTATCATGTGTGGTTTAGAAACCCTCCTCTAGAGGCATATAGCATGGTTAGTTAGCGTGGAGGGCAAGCTTTTACGTTCCATATGAGGCCTTCCAAGATCAGTACTTGTTGAGGCCCTACAATTAGAACTTGGCCTAACATCACCATTGTCTCTATGGAAGATAGCATGCTGCACATTTCTGGTTAAGATCAAATTGACAGACGGTAAGCATAACTCGTTATTAGACCTATTTGCCAGGCACATTTCCTATAGATGTTGTAATGCACCGTGTCTGGATCTAGCAAATACTGTGGAGAAGGATTTAGCAGTTATAGGCCCTCATTAGGACTCCGGCGGAAAACCATGGTGCTATTAGCACCATGGTCGATGCCGGAGTCCGCCATGGCGGAATGGGGAATTACCACCCCATTCTAAGGTTGGCGGGGTGGTAATTCCCCATGCCACCATGGCCCTTCCCCATTCCCATTTTTGCCCCATAGGGCATAATGGGAATGGGGACGGTGGTAAGTACGGTACTGCAATTTGCGTTACCGTACTTACCTCGCGAGTCCCTTTGCGGGCCCCTACTTTAACGGCTGGTCTAGACCAGCCGTTAAGGTCGGGACCCGCAAAGGGACCTCGTAGTAAGGCGTTAAGGGTTTAACGGCGCCGCAGCCTTTTACGTCACTGTTAACTCCTTAACGCCTGGGTCCTAATGAGGCCCATAGAATTAAAAATCCCCACAGATTCAGAGTTTGGCAGATTTATTGTGGCATTGAAGCAGAAAACCATGGATTGGGATTGATCCTCATCCATTTCCGCCTTATCAGGGAAAAAAAAGATATGTCAATTATTTGCTGCAGGTCAATTTCATTAATCAGCCACAAACCTATCTAACAAAAAAAAACACCCCTCATTAACTTGCTTTATTCTTTATCTCCAGCTAAACATCCTGCCGGTATACGAATATACTGGAGCATAGATGAATACTCCACAGGAAGAAAGATTGTGTTGTTTGTGCGATAAAGACATTGGCCCTGATTACAAGGTGACTGGTAGGCTGGCGGTAATACCACCGGCCTACCGGCAACATCGGCTTCCTGTTTCCACCACCTGATATCCTGGTAATACCGGGATATTACAGCCACCGGAGGAATGGTAAATTCCGGAACGGGAACACTGAAGCACCAGCACTGTTAGTAATCATGCCGGTGCTTCAGTGAATTTTCTGCCGGTAGGGGCCTAAAATACCAGCAGGTCAGGCCTGCCGATAGTTCACTGCCCTAACCGGCAGACTCAGAGTATGATGGTCTGGAGAAGGTGCTGGTAACTGTTATTGCAATCACTTTTTTCCCAATCGGCATGGCCTTAATGAAGTCCATTGAGTCTGCAAGACACATTTTTAGCAGATTGTCCTGTCTTGCATCTCAATACGCAAAAGGTTATGGTGCCCCATGTAGCAACTTCGTAAATGTTTCCTCAGACCAATTTTGGGCTGCGTTATACTCTGCTAACTCCATGGTCATGATGGGAGCAGCTTCTTACAGATGGAAAAAGGTATTACCTAAATTACCCATCCCTTAGACTTGGACACTATTGACCTGTTTGTCAACGTTGTAGCATGAACGGGAAATTAATTAATTAACTTTTTCCAACTAGTGCAATAGAAATGTGGTAGTAGTGTTTGACATTTTGTAACCAAACGAAGTTAAATGTTTGTACTTCAATCAAGTACATGTTTTTTTTACATGTGTTGATTTTATATTATGTGCAAAAGGCTTGATATAGCTGCGAAAGAAAGAAAGAAAGAAAGAAAGAAAGAAAGAAAGAAAGAAAGAAAGAAAGAAAGAAAGAAAGAAAGAAAGAAAGAAAGAAAGAAAGAAAAGAAAGGAAAGAAAGTCCACCATAGTCATATCCACCACCTCTGGCATAAGGACCCACAGAACCATCCCTGCCTCCTTATGTGGCAGTGGCAGCCACTCTGTTGTTTTCATTCCTGCCTCCTCCTCATGCTCCCCGCCCCTTCCCTCGTCCCAGGGCAGTGGGAAACTCTCCATCATCCTTTCCATCTCTATTTTTCCTGAACTATCCTTCACTAACTTTCTCACCCCAGGCAACATGTGTGTTGGCTGTGGGTGTCTGGCACCTCTAAGATCCATAGCCACACAAGGCTCACCATTCACCTCTGAGACCTCCACCTGGCAAGCACTATCCCACTCCAATGAAATGTCACAAAGCAACATTATAACTTTTTCTTTGCACCTAAACCCGTGGCACACATTATTTTTGAGATCATTGTATGTTTCTTTCAATTAAGCAGATTTTCAGTCGTGTAAAGGGAAACAGACACAATGCCCCAATTCCTTTTTTTTATCCTATGATATGCTGTGCTTTTCATCCAAGATTGGATTTTTTTTTCCATTTCAATGCAAGTTGTTGCATACTTTCTATTAACTGGAAACATTTATCTCGGGCCTTCCAGCTACACATATTCTTATTATAGCTGGAAAACATTCCTGCCACAAATGGATGCTGCTTCCAGGATGTAGCTCACATGTTGTTTTTTTGTTTTTTTTAAATGGTGCTTTTCTTTCTTTGCATCTTTTTCTTTTGGAAAGATTCCCCTGCACTTCCATGGGGTTGCAAGTTAACCAAATTTAAGCATGCACCTAGAAGACATTGCCACAGTACTGAGGCATGTAGTTGTGGTTTGTGGAGCCATCATGTGACAATGCACATCATATGACATTACACAATGCTCTCTGCTGAGTGAGGTAGAAATACTATACATAATTTCACCTAACACTGCAACATTTCTTGGTACTGTAAACTTACATACCTCCCTTGCCATCATGTTACAGGCTACTTCGGGAATATGTCATACAGGGATTTTAAATGCTGCCTTAGATATGCTCCCATGCCCCAGGCCTCTAGTTGATGAACTCCTTGTTTTTGCAGTCTGGCAGGGTTTTATTCATTATGGCGCTTTTTATGACTCTTCCTTTGTCTTCTATGCAAGCACAATTGCACACCACAGGTACTCACTCCATAGAATGAATGCCGATGGTGTTCCAAGAGAAAGTTGTGCCTTAGATGGAAGATCTGACAACCAGGACTTAAGAAACCACAAGCTGTACCCAAACAATGACAACATGCCTACAGACTACCAAGGGCCACTTGAACACTGGGTCTACAGATCAGATCTGATGGGTACCTGGTCGATAGGGGCGGCAGAGAAGTTTACACAATCTTGGTTCTCCACCTGAGAAAGCAGACATGGCTCCTACTATTGGTGCCATTATGGATGACCCTACCCACATCAATAGGATGGGGTGCAATGTGGACTGGGGGCTGCAGTTCGCACCAGATTTTACTATTTTAGGTGATGGAGTTTGAGGAAACCATGGTGAAGATAATGTCTAAAGGGATACTATGGGCCTAATTCATGGACCGTTTTCCTAGGGGATTGCACCATTATAAAACACTCCCATGAATCAGGCCCTATATTGTCAAGGGCAAAGGACATATCAGGAAGAGGTATTGGCCCTCATTACGACCTTGGCGGAGAACCATGGTGCTATGAGCACCATGGTCCATGGCGCTAAGTTGCCAACTCCGCCATGGTGGTTGGCGGACTTACCGCCCCATTCCGACCTTGGCGGGGCGGTAAGTCCCCAATCCCCATTTACCCTTCCCCATTCCCATTTTTGCCCCATAGGGCATAATGGGAGTGGGGAAGGCGTTAATTACGCCACCGTAAATTACGGTGGCGTAATTAACATCAAGGTCCCTTAGCGCCATGGATTTTAACGCCTGCAAAAAGCAGGCGTTAAAATCACCATGGCGCTACGGGAACTCGTACTCAGGCGGTAAGGGTCGGCGAAGTTTACGCCGGCGTAAACCCCTTACCGCCTGGGTCGTAATGAGGGCCATTGTGTCTACTTATACATTATGTGGGAGACACTGGGAGGTTGACAGATGTGTCGCGCTGGCTGAGGAGGTGAAAGAGTAGAACAGAAAAGGGTCAATTGAAAAATAGGAGAAAATGTCCCAGATAAGACTGGCCACCATTTACCATCATATTGGCCATATCTAGGCCTCTTGCCCTTACAGAGGTAAAGCCTGTCTGTGTTGCTGTCTCTGTGAAACAAACTGCCTGCATGACCTGATGCGTGTGTGCATGAGGGGAGTGATATACTGGTGCCTAAACACTATTCATGCCCCCTGCGTGATGAGGGGGAGACCTCAGCTTTGGTAGCAGGGGAGTCCAGCTGTCAAGCAATTGTGTATATATATTAATCAAAGTGGTTTGGGGTCGTGTTACCAGTGCCATAGAAACACACACAAGCATCACATCCACCTGTAAGTCTATTTCTGCCACATTAGGCATTGGACTCGATGCTCTCAGGGGTGTGCCAGGTGGGGAAGCAGCAGATAGCACAAGCATATCAGTGGAAAAGATGCAGGTGGATGCTGGGTAGGCCAAATGACGTGAGGGAAAACACAGTTGGTGAGCAGGATGTGTCTGTATGCGGGATGACTTTGTGTGGCCCTCTAGACTTAGAGGTGTTTCTACAAATGCTTGCCAGAGACTAGCCGGTGGTTTAGCCAGAGCTCCTATATTAGCCAGAAGAACATGTTGAACGTGTGTGACTTTGTATGACAGTGTGCATTGGCTGAGCATGTTATTCTCTCATCACATAGTCTAGGTTATGTCAGTACACCACAGATATCCAGAAACCTGAGTAATGTTTTGTGATGTTTTCTGTGAATTAATCTGCATAGTTGGTCCAGTAGTACTGGCCATGTCTGTCATAATACGGGTAGGTGGGTAACTTCGGCCATGTTGTGTAGAATGAGGCTGATGCAGTAGGTCACCTGTCTTTAACTGTGTGATTTCAATGTTGTATATGTCTTGGTGCAGAAAAAGAAAGCAGTGCTTTAGAATGCCAATGGGTATGCTGATGGTACATCTGGTGTGGCGATGTAGACCTTGTTATACCCCCTTGAACTGGGGGTTCTCCCAGCCCTTTAAGATGGGTTAGCAATACCTTAGAGATGGATGGTGGATGCAGAGTTTACTCAGTCATCAATAATAGAGACAACTCAGGTAGTTGACAAAAGATACTGTTTTAATATCAACTATCTATAACAGGGAGTACAACAGACAACAGCAGACATCCCTCATCATAATCTCTCTCGAGACTTCTCAAAGCATTTCATAATAAAATACATTCTTATGGTAATAGATCATCATTGGTGCCTTTTAACCTGCGTATCACTAACATCATCCTATGTGGCAAACTACAAAAAGCTTCTTAGCATCAAGTGGGGCAACTATGCCCTTCCCTAAAAATGTGTCACTATGAACCTAACTAAATAAACGACTTCTAATTGGCTACACAACTATAGGATCCTTGAATTGGCTACACAACTATAGGATCCTTGAATTGGCTACACAACTATAGGACCTTTGATCATGCGGCCCCCAATCATTGGTTACTTTACAACCGCCGTTAGTACCTTCCAAACCTACATTATCAGCACGCAGGCTGAAAGTCCAGGTGCAGATGAGCTTTTCTTAACCATAGCTTCCCACCAAGTAGCATATCCATCCATCATCACCTCAGTGGTCCACTGTCAATTAGGTCTTTGAACTCAGCCTTGAACATGTTCTTTGCTCTGGGGAATTCAGGGGAGTGAAGGCACGCTTTGCTTTGCACTTGTGCGTAGGTGTGACCATCATGTTCGTCCAACTTCTTCTCCCTACATGACTAAAGACCACAAAATTGAGCTTTTGGTGTATTAAAACACTATTCTTTAATATATCTCTGACATCTTCTTGTTTCTGTCCATGCAATCTGAACAGGAGATTTGTTCTTTCACACGATTTGTATCCAATGTCAGCTCACCCCAGCCTAATATATCCTCTTGGCTCATCCAACCTCGTCTTTCTAAATTTCGCCTGTAATTCACTTGTTTTCTAACTGTGCCACACTGTGAAAAGGGAAAAAGTGGCCTTCCTTATTTTGCTCAGCTCTGCTATCGTACATAGTGAGAACATTCATCCTTTACTGGCTCCAATATATATATATATATATATATATATATATATATATATATATATATATATATATATATATATATATATATATATATATGAACGTGCATGTTGGCGCATGCCGCAATCTATTCACTATAATGCTAGCCGTTAAAAATACTTTATCAGCTTAAATATCTTTGCATGTGTACACATGTGAAGTAACTTGATATCTTCATTACTTCTGTAGCATATGTTTCTTCATCTTGAACCCAAGATGTCATGTATCTTGATACTTTCTTGATGCCTTACAGTATTGTCTGCATTCTCTCATCTCGGCATCTCTTTTCTATACGTCAACTTTGCTCTGTATGACGGCCGTTGTGACATCACCATTATTCTTCGTCATCCAACCATCCTGTTTCTTCCGGGGCTTCATTCAGATGACCATCATATTTTCTCGTATGCAAGTATGGTTTCCTCAAGGGGAACCTTGCCTCCCAGATTCTCCTCTGTATCAGTATTTTCACTGGTACTGCACATGTCTCACACTCTGGCATCCAACATACAGGTGCTGTGAGCGAGATGGTTGAGGTGGGGGTACTTAGCTCCTTCTCTACACCTTTGACTATGTTTTTGTCAGGTTGTTGAATGGTGCTGTGCGCTATGTCTACGGTATCCTTTGTCATATATGAACTGCGGGGGAATGTTATTTTATGTGCCTGCCCAAAATGTGTCTGTTTTTGTATAGACACCTTTGGATGAAAGAAGTTGTTGGGGTGTGAGGTGGGTGTAGTGGCCGACATGTGTGTTTGTCTGTAGACTTACACAACGGGACACAGTCCTTGTATCAATCTTTCTGCATTCAGCCTGACACCCAACTGGCCTCCAATATGCCTGCATCATGCTATACTCCTGGGAATCATTTAGAGTAGGCAGTGAACCACAGATGTATTGTATTGTTTTGTATTGTACTTGTCATTTATATAGCACCTTTTACCATTATTATAGTCTCAATGTGCTGGTAGTGGGAACGCCCTCTGTGACCCGAGTGCTGGAGGCCATGGAGTAAGATTAGAATGTGAGTGTGCATTTGGCCAAATATGGCTTACCAGGGCTGGCCAGGCCCCTGGTCAAGAGCAACCCATCTGGTCAGGCATTTGGATGGGTGCTGAGTTGATTCAGGAGATGGAGTGAATGCTAAAGACTCGCTATGTGTTCAGCGTGCCTGAATTTGGCATAGGATTATGCCACAACACCTCTGACATCAGAATGCACAAAGACATATGTCAAATTCAGGCACTCACGCCTTCGTGTGACTCTTCTTTGCTGCATTCTTATGTCAGAGGTGTTGAGGCATAGTCTGGTCTAAGTAGGCGGAGAATTATGTGAACAGCATGACCACATTTTGTCATAGTCCTTGCTGTATTCTGATGTGTGTGGGTAGCCATGCCTGTGGCCAGTGTCCACCAGAGTGGTGCGTTATACTTACCTAGCATATTCGGTGGTGATTTGATGTTTGTGCGCCCAATTAGGTATTGGTGTCTTCTGTCGATTCTTGTGGCTGCGATAAAATGGTTAGCGACAATCTATGCTGCAACTATTTGCAACAAGAGGAGCATGGGTTCTTCTAGGCAGATAGTCTACCCAGATATCGTGCTCTTGAGTAACCTTCTCAATTGTTACCTTTATCATGGGCGGCCCATCCTATAATTCATGCATGCACAATACCTGCCCATCCCTCAGTCCTTCCACTGCAATTCTGGGGGTAGTTCTTGATTGGCCTCCTGATACCAAGATACCACCCCCTGGCCTTCTAGCATGAGGCATGGCCATGACACAATTCCTCCCATGCCAATTCCCTGCAGCATCCCAATCTGTCCAATTGCAATGGTGGTGATTGTATCACCACCACTTTGAATGTGATTTGCCTGTGTTCCTGTACATGGCAGGTGCAGTGACCAAACAATCCTGTGATATTTCATATATAAAGGGATATGTTTCAGCTAGTGGCGCTTGTGGGAAACCAGGGTCATGATTGGTGTATGATAGTGTGTGTGGTCTGGGCTGCCATGATAATGTCCGGTGCCGGCAGGTGCTGAGAGATTGGGCCACCTCGAATACAGCCAGCGCCACATGGGGTTTCAGTGAGATACAGCAAATAGCCAGGTTTTGAGGAATTATTTGAAGGAAAGGTAGTTCTCGGTGCGGCAGATGTACATAGGAAGAGTGTTCCAGATGAAGCTAGGATAGAGAAGGCTGAGCTTCCAACTCTGGTGAAGTGGTAAGGGGTAATAGCGACGAGGAGTGCTGAGACCGATCAGAGGTTTCTAGGGGGTTGGTAGTGGATATTTTTTTTCTGAAGGAACTCAGGCCCTGTATTATGGAGGGCTCGGAGAGTGATGCACAGGCCTTTGAAGGTTTCTCTTAGGCTTACAGGGAGCCAGATTAGTACTCTGTGTGCGGGGTGATATGTTCTCTGAGCGAGAGGGCAAGAAGCAGTCTGGCTACTGAGTTTTGGATTTGTTGGAGTTTCCTCAGATGAGTTTGGACGCCGAGATAGAGACAGTTGGCGTATTCTAAGCAGGACATGATGATGGCCAGTACTGCAGAGACTCTTTGAGGATAGGAGAGGTAGGGAAAGATTTGTTTTAGGATGCATAAGAAGTGGCAGGTTCTGGATACGGAATTGATCTGTTTAGAGAGAGATAGTTCTTGAAGACTATATTGAGGATGTGCTTGCCAGCTCTAACTATGAAAGATTCTTCCAGTAGAATCCTCACTGTCAGAGGCCCTTACAAGTCTTGCGCTTGCAACCGGGATGCATGGGTGGTAAAGAGAGAAGTAAATGCACCCTGGATCTGGATTTTACCTGGCCTTTAGGACCTACAGGGTCATGTACTTTGTGGAGTAGAGTTAAAAAGCATTGTCAAAATGCATGTATTCAAATTGTGTGCATACTTCTTACTCTAATCCATCGTTTTCATTCATTTTTATGGCAGAGAGGGGTCAAAGAGCACAATTATAATTTACGGCAACACCAACCCCTTCGTCATACAAATGTGCAATCGCTTAAGTCACCATTACATTTACGTGCTGGTGCAAATGTTTGGATTCCTGGGGAATTCACCAACTTTTTGAACCAGAGGAATTCATTGCAAACTCTGCCCATGTGTAAATGGCAGATGGTATTTACTAAACTTGCACTATAGAGTTCAAAAACAAAAGCACACATGCGGTTGATTACGCCTGCATTTACACCTTGGTTTTGCACTTTGCCAGGTCGGACCTGGCAGACAGAAAGGCTCCCGCGAGCACAGCATGTCGGATGCACCGGCACCGTTATAAACGGTGATGGTGCATCCAACCTCCCCATTCCCTATGGGGCAGAATGGGAATGGGGAGCTTTTTTTTTTGTCCGGTGCCCGCGAATGTGCAATTACTGGGTCTGGCGGGGCCAGAATGCCCCAGTAATTGCCCATTGGCGGGCACTTGAAAATATTGGAAGTTTTGCAGCAGTCTTCAGGTTTTAACAGCAAGGCTACCGCCAAACTTGTAATGAGGCCCAATGTCAGTTGTGTGATGTCGGCCATAGTTAAATGCTTTGAGCACCATTACAATTAGGGGCTTGGGACTGCATTAAGTGTTTAATGCAATGTTCAATGTTTGCTGTTTTTTTAACCAATTCTTTTTCTTGATTGGAGGACAGAAGCTGCTTCCTACTGGTGCTGTGGAGGTGGTAGTCATAGTTGTTTGGTGAATATGAGCTTGCATATTTTTCTATTTATTCTTCCCGTTTGGCTAGTCCAATCAGCGGGTCCCTCAGTGGGACGCTCTTCTGCAGCTGTGTCCTGATGACCCTTTCTTTCCCCAACCCTTACCTCCAACTGTTCCAGTCCGCTTACATATGGACTGCCTATTCTCCCAGTCCCTTCCGTACAGGTAATAAACCCTCAGGCACTGAAGCACAGTGTAATGAATAAATATTGGAACGATCACTTGCATGGAAGAGAACCAAAGTCTCCAGATCCAAGCAAAAACCTGAAACAAAGTGATTCTAAGTCCAGATGGGACCAAACCTACTTGCAGATCAACCTCAGCTTGGCAAGTGATATATTTTAACAGTGACAATTCAATGTCTACCATAAACTAGACACACTGTGTCAACTTTGAAGGCACCAGTTCCGACTGTACAAGTTTACCAATGAAGCCTCAAAGCTGAAAAGGTTTCACAGTTACGGTCATGTGTTGTTGTAGGGCCAGTGCATTCAGGAACATGGTGAATATGTAATTAATGTAATAGAGTGAATGCACACCGCTGGTTCTCAGAAAGGCTGAAGGTGCTTGATAAAGCACTGAAAACAGGCCAGAGGAAAGGCGGGTGACCTAAAGTGTTGAGCAAATGATCACCTGAATTGTTATGGATCAAACACACCTAACTGTGACCTTTAACATGATGTCAAGTCTTCTGTTGATCCCCAAGCCATGACAGGCCCTAGATGCTTCACCTTGGAAGACCTCTTTTTACAGTTATAAGGATCATTTGCGGCCGTACATCCCTCAGTAGGCCCTTTGAGACCAACGGAAACCGTAAAATTTAAAATATAAGATAGAATAGTTCAAATGGTTTACCGAGTAGGGTTGTCAAACTGAGAGTCCACTTGGGTTGCAAAATATAAAATGTATTGGGTCAAATTGAATATAATGTGATTGGCAGGTAGGCAATGTGATTATGCTCGGATTGTGCAAACTAGGAATATGCTAGGACTGTGAGCACCAGCGGTTCAGTATACTAGAACTGTGGATACTTGGAATACTGTGCAAAATGTGGAAATACAGGTATCATCCAACTGATATTAAAGCAGGATTCAGCAAACTGGGAATGTACTCTGATAGTAAAATTAGGAAACGAATGGCATAATGTAAAATGGGAGAGTACTGCAATTGTCATATTGGAAATATACTAGTGTTTTCAAATCGGATATTTCATTGCGATTATCAATGCTGGAATATATATGGAGATTGCACAAACTGAAAATGTACTAGGGTTTTCAAATTGGAAGTCTTTTGCAATTGGGTCAACAGGGAGCAAACTGCATCAGACTAATTTGGAGTATACTGGCATTGCTGAACTGGGATTTGGAAAATGTCTATATAGTGTATTGATGTGGGAATACACTTTCTTTAGCATGCTGTGTATATATTGCCATACTGAAAACATGCAATGTCAGACTGGTAGTGTGGTTTTACCAGGCGTTAAGGACGGGACCCGCAAAGGGACACAGGGGTCAATAACCGTACTGCAATTTGCGGTACTGTTATTGCCGCATTCCCCCTTCCCATTTAGCCCTATGGGGGCTCAAATGGGAATGGGGAATGGCTCTGGTGAATGGGGAATTACCGGTCCCACCAACCTCGGAATGGACCGGTAATTGCTCCATCCACCAGACCAGAGTCGGAACGATTTTGAAGGCAGCCATTGAGCTAATAGCGCCAAGGCTACCTCCAACCTCGTAATGACCCCCAATGTCGTTTTAAAAAAAACAACATTAAAAAAGACCAATTTAGAAAGACCACTCTTTGACTGTACAGAGCAGTCTTTCTAAATCTGCCACACCCATTTCGCACAGGAGTGCTCACACGGCTGACAGGTGCAGTCGAGACGAACACAGGAAGACGGATGATCGAGGTGTGGTAAGTGTGTTTTTGCGTGTGTGTGTATGTTGTGGGGTGGTGTTTGGTGTGTGTGGGGAGGGGGCCGGGAGAAGGGTTTTGTGTATATGTGTTGGTATTAGTGGGGGATCTTAGGGATGTTAACAGGGAGAGAGTGCAAGATTAATGTGGGGGATCGGGGATGAGACCCCCGATTTCAGAGGTGAGTTGGGATATTTGGTGAATTTTAAAGGCTGCACCAAATCTGACGAAAAATAATGGTCTTTTTGTGTGCACCCTTTAATATTCGACAATATCACATAGAACCGATTTAATTTGTCAAAATGGAAACATACTGATTTAGTCATACTGAGAGATCACTGAGGTGACAAAATGGCAAATATACTTCATGTTTCCAAACAGAATTTTGCAGTTTTGGTATAGTGGCATTGTCAAACTGGCAGTATACTCTTATTCAGCAAAATGTAAAGATACTCCAGTTTATTTATTTGTTTATTTATCCAAAGTTTTTATAAACCGCACCACATGCCCGGAGGCCTCAGAACGCGCACATACAATGGGCAGACAAAACAAAAAGCAATTCAGGGAGGGCGAGAGATCCAGCGGCAAAGGACAAAAAGGAGAGGGACAAGACTGATTAATGAGGGGATAGGTTAAAGAGATATGTTTTCATCCTTTTTTTGAACTCCACCGTTGTCTGAATAGCTTTGAGGCTATACAGGAGTGAGTTCTAAGCAATCAGACTCTGGACATTAAAGCTGAGTCTACCAGCTTTAGCAAGTAAGTAAAGAGTTTATGGGTTAGTCTGAGCTTCACGGGCAGCCAGTGAAGGTTCCGCCTGGACACAGTTATGTGAGCTTGTCTTGAAAGGCCTGAGATGGCATGAACTGTTCCATTCTGTGAGACCTGAAGCGATGACAAGTTAGACTGCGAGCAGCTACTCAGGAGGATGTTACAGTAGTCCATGAGGGAATCAATAAGAGTGGTGGCAAGAGATGCTGCATTTAAGTGAGTCAGAAAAGGTTGAATGTTACACGTAGTTTATTGATCAGCCCACAAGCGGATCGAGTCTGAGCAACGTGCTGATTCATTATTAGCTCTGCATCTAAGACAACACCCAGGGTCTTCACCTTTTTTGCAACAGGAATCATAGTGCTAAAGATTAAAAAACTCTTATATTCGGGTGGAGAACTGGAGGCAACGATCAAAAGCTCTGTCTTCTTAGTATTCAATGCAAGAGAATTGATAGCCATCCAGATATGAATTGGAGCATAAATGGAATTAAGTTTGGCCCAGTCTTGAGAGTAGAAACCTGTTTGTTTTACGACAACCTGGGTGTCATCACCATAATTAGTATACTGGACACCCAGGCTATTGAGGTCTCAGAAAGGGGATTATATAAATGTTAAATAAGATGGGGGAGTGACATGACCCATGCGGGACACCATGAGAGATAGGAGTGGGCTTCGAGAAGGCCTCACCAACACTCACTCTGATCCATTGAGATGCCTTGGGAGAGCAACCTAATACAGTGCGAAATCTATCCTCTAATAATGCATGATCCACAAGGTCGAATGGAGAGGACAAATCCAACAAGATTAGCATTGCTGGTTGCCCAAGATCAATGCTGTTTAGTAGGTTTTCCTTGAGATCCAGCATAGCCGTTCAGTACCATGCCCCATTCTGAAACCCGACTAATGATCCACAAGAATCACATTCCTTTCAACACAGTTCTGAAACTGGGTATATGCCACCTCATTAAGATTCTTTAGAAGAAAAGGGACATTTGTACAATGCTGATAGTTATCAGCAGAAAAAGGATCAATATTTTTCCTTTTTTAAGAGAGGGGTGACCGAAGCCCCTTTGAGAAATGATGGGATAGACCCCTCGGCAAATGATAAGTTAATATATCTTGTAACCCAAGGGCAGAGCACATCCATGCACTTAATGAAGAGGCTGGAGTGGAAGGCATCACCCTGGCTCGAAGTGGGCTTCATACTGGAGACAATTTGTAGAATAGTAGTTTCAGAGCAAGGGACAAAGGAAAAAAGGGGGTGGTGGTTTTAGACAAGCTGGATTCAGCACTGCCTGAGCTGGAGTTGTCAATGCGATAACATGCGTCCCTGGTGGACTGAATGCTCCTTTGAAGCATATTTCACTTGTTAATAAAGGCATCATGAATGGTTTGGCACCAATCTTTATCTTTCACCTTGGCCTGCACAGAACATGGCTTACTCTTGAATTCACTTAGGATAGCAAATAGTTCCTTAGAACTAGATTCTGCATGCATAATCCTATCATTATACAAAGAAACTTAGCAGAGATAATAGCTTCATTGTATTGCTTGACCAAAATGTTGTAGTTGGCCAGAGTGGTGGGTGAGGGTTTTTGCACCAGCAATGTTCAGCACCCCGTTTTTTCAGCTTAATTTGAAATATGGTGTCATCAAACCAGCCTTGTCAAACTAGTAATACATTGGTGTTCAGAATAGTGGATAAATAAAAGAAGTGATCAAACGTAGATTAACCTAAACCCATGTAACATACCACTGGAAAAGTGGGAATATACTAGCATACTGCAATTGTGTAATGTTAATGTTAAATGTTAATATTAAAGGTATTTGTATGGCGCACCATCACCACTGGAGTGGTCCACAGGCACTGATAAACTGGATGTATTCTTGAATAGTAGTGGATGGAATATTGTGCAAACTAGTGTGTAGAATGTGAAAATGCTTAGTTTATCAACTGGGTATATGCTGCACTGGTATCTGGTAAGTCAAAAACATACATGGGTGGCATAGCTAAGAATATACCTGCATATTTTCAAAAAGAACCATATTTTGATTGTAAAACTGCAAATATACTATGCCTGTAAAAGATAGAACTATGCTATGAATAGGAATCTCAGAATGTGCTCTCATTGTGCAAAGTAGGAGTTTACTGAGGGTGTCAAACTTAAATTTGTTGACCCAAGAATATACTGTGATTGTCAAACTGGAATCTTACTGAGATTTTCAAACTGAGAATTGTAATTTACCTAGGGGTTTTAAAAAGGGAGCATACTGAGGTTTTCAAAGTAGGAGTATAATGGGATTGTGTAAACTTGCAATGTACAGTTGTGTGAGTACTGGAGGTAAAATTGTGGATACTGCGCAAAATGGAAAAATGCAGGTTTTGTACAATTTACATATATAAAAGTGAGAATTTTTGGGTGTGTGGCTAAGAGTATGTTCCCTATACAATTCCCCACCGTTTCACCAATCTGCACCATATTTTGCAGTCACCTCTTAGGACCCTTCTATACATTACTGGCTAGATGACATTTTGACAACCCTTCCCTTTCCCTAGATTTCAGCAAAAGTCTCTGGGTTTGTGGCTTTGTGTTTGTTCCCTACACATTTCCCCACTGTTTCACCAATCTACACCAAATTGTTTGCAATCTCCAGTTAGGACCCTCAGGTCATTACTGTCTACATGCCATCTGCATTCCCCACCTCTTCTCCTGGAATTCAGCAAAAGTGCACATTTGGGTATGTATTTGTTGGTGTGTGGCTTCACGTATGTTCCCTATACAATTCCACACTGTTTCACCAATCTGCACCACATTTTACACAGTAACCTGTTAGAACACTCCGGACATTACTGGCTACATGATGTCTGGACACCCCACCCCTTTCCCTGGATTGCAGCAAAAGAATCTGGATTTGTGGGTTTGTGGCTTCACGTATGTTCCCTATACAAGTGAAAACTTGCGTGTGAGCTTGTGACGTTGTGTATGTTCGTTATACAATTCCACACCGTTTCACCAATCTGCACAAAATGTAGCAGTCACCTGTTAGGACCCTCCAGACAATATTGGATACATGCCTTTTGGAAACCCCTCCCCTTTTCCTGGATTGCAGCAAAAGAATCTGGATTTGTGGGTTTGTGGCTTCACGTATGTTCCCTATACAATTCCACACTGTTTCTCCAATCTGCACTAACTGTTGCACAGTCACCTGTCAGGACCCTCCAGAGATTACTGGCTACATGACATTTGGACACCCTACTCCTTTGCCCCGATTTCAGCAAAAGTGAAAATGTGTGGGTGGGTTTATGGCTTTGCTTATGTTCCCTAAACAATTCCACACCATTTCACCAATCGGCACCACATTTTGCACAGTCAACTGTTAGGACCCTCTGGACATTACTGGCTACCTGGCATTTGGACACCCCACCCCTTTCGCTGGATTTCAGCAAAAGTCAACATTTGTGTGTGGGTTTGTGGCTTGGCAAAATATTGTTTCTTATACAATTACACACCGGTTCACCAATCTGCACCAAACTTTGCAGTTACCTGCACCTATGAGTGAATGAAAGCCCAGGCAATGCTGGGTATATCAGCTAGTTGTGAATATAATTGGATGCAACAAAGTAAAAACCACATGTTATGTTATGTTATGTTATTGAAATGTATGGAGCGCTCAGTCACCCTGGGGTATCATGACGCTAGAGAGGGAGGATGGTAAGCCATAGGCCCAAAGCAGCAGTCATCTAAAACAGATATATTTTCAGAGCTTTTCTGAAAGCCAGATGGTTAGGTAGTTTTTTCACTGCCAACGGCAGATCGTTTCATAATTGAGACGCGGCCACCGAAAAGACCTCACCACCAATTCGCGAACGTTGCAAGGGAGGAAAACAAAGCAGTCCTGCCGAAGCTAATCGGAGCAAGTGTTTTGGAAGGTAACGAGTAAATTTGTCCAGAGATATTCTGCCCCTTGGTCGTGCAATGCCCAATGGACAATGCAGAGTGCCTTAAACCTAATGTACTGGGCCACCAGAAGTCAGTGCAAAGAGCGCAAGAATTTGCAAGCGTTGGAGCCGTTGGACTATCCCTTTAGACTCTGCCAAATAGAGAGAATTACAATAGTCCAATGGGCTCAACACCATGGCCGCAACCACAGGTGGACGAAGGGAGGCAGGTAGCATGTGAAGCACCTTGTTCAATATTTTAAGATGGAAGTGGCCAGTTTGACATACCACTGAAACTTGGGCAACCATAGAAAGATAGGCAGACACAACCAACCACTCCTCGGTTTACCACGTTAACCGCAGGAATGGGAGGGAGACCAAGAAACGAAGGTCAGAAACAAGACACCCAAAGTGAAGTATCAGGGGGGAACCTACCACCAACACCTCCGTCTTGTCTCCATTCAATTTCAGCCAATTGTGGTTCATCCACTCCCCTACAGCTGACAGGCACTGATGAAGGCACAACGACAACTCAGTCTGATCAAGTTCTAAGCAGATCAGATCAGAGTGTCGTCGACATAAGAACAGCACCTGATGCCGAAGGAGCGGATGAGACACACTAATGGCCAGATGTAAATATTAAAAAGAATGGGATACAAGGCAGAGCCCTGCGGAACCCCGCAGCTAAGGTGGCAGGATCCAAAGAAAAGGGGGAAAGGAGAAGAGTTTGGGTTCTATCGGCCAGGAACTATGAGAACCAGGCCAAGACTTGGCCAGATATTCCTATCTGGGCCAGGCGGGTTTGCAGAGTGGGATGGTCTACGGTGTCAAACTGTTTAACATCATCTGATGTTAAAAACAGGAACGACTGGAAAAGTGGAATCACCATACTGGGAATATACTAGCGTTCTAAAGTCTGGTATTTTATAAGAATTGACAATGTCAGAATATACTCAGATTGTGCAAACTAGGGAATGTACTAAGGTTGTACAACTGGGATTGCATTGTATTTTGACAATGCAGAATATGTTGGGGTTGCTAAACAGGAAGTACAGTGTCAGTCACAAGTGGAGTTTGCTGGAATTGTTGAATGGCGACTGTACTGTCAATGAGGAACTGGGATTTTGTAAAATTGGTCTATGGTGTTTTCAAACTGTGACTATACTGACAAAATGGGGAATGCCAAATTGGAGGCATACATTTATTGTTAATCTTGACAATATCAGAACGAATACTGGCATTGTGCAGCTTGGAATTTGTAGGGATAGTACAAGCTAGAATTATTTTGCAGATATTATATTATTAGGATTTCTACTATGCACCGCTACTGTTTTCATGGTCTCCAGGCACACTTGCAGATCTGAAAGCTAGTGGGTTGACTTGGTTAGGAAATGGCAAGATTGCAGTGCATTGTGATGAGATTGCAGATCGGAAGTACCTTTAGCTCTGCATGCTTGTAAGCTTTCTTGATGTGATATGTAGAAGGTATTAAGGGATATGTGCCCAGAGGGGCAACTGTTTGGTAGCAGTGTAGGGTGCATGTTGTCAAGAGGTTGAATATTTAAGTTGTAGTTGTAGTTGTAACATTGTGATGTTCCAGGTCTGTGGAAAGGATCTCTTTTAATAGTTGTGTGCTAGTGACATTTGTGTGTGGTGATTAAGGTGGAGCGAAATTGAGGGTAAGTCACAAGTTGGAGATGTTGTTAGGGTTTCTGTAGTGCTTTCAAATGATTGGCCTTGCTGTTAGTCGCACTGTGGTGAGATGTATTTGGCTTTAGGGGTTCATATGTCAAGATGTTGTGTATCGAGGTTTCGATATTCCAGAAGACAGGAAAGGTAGGCTCTCAGGGTTTGGTGGTGCCTTGATGACATCTAGTTGTAATAGTTTCCTGAGAGATGTGTTCTAGAGGAATGGGTGCTAGCCGGCATGGCATTCCCTTAGATTATGTCAGTGTTTGCTGCTTGATGGGACCATGTTCACCTTTCTGTCTGTTAAGCATTGAAAATCCAGGTTTCTAGGCTTTTCATGAATTTCAAGTGCCCCTGTGTAGCGTTGATTTTGCTTGGACGTTTTTGGCCACCATACTGGAAAAGGCAGAGCATCTGTGTTTTTCTCTGCAAAATCTAATTTCCAATAGTATGCCATTTTTCTATCTATGTTCTGTGGTTGGTTGGTACAGTCCTATTTTGTTTTGGTGGAATTCTGCTCCTTGACCTCAAGTGCTATGTGGAAGAGGGTGTTTTCCTAGTCGATTCTTGAAAGAATTAGGGAGATGACGACCAGCACTCTACATGTGAAAGAGAGCTAGGGAATAATCTGTCTGATAGGGAGGAGAAGGTAAAGGTACTTTTTTGACTGCTGTTTTTTCAATGGGTTTCAGGGTGAGTCAATTGTCCATGAATATTCCTAGTTTCTTTTTCACTTTAGATGGGTTAGGGCAGTTACCCATTTCCAAAGGCCATGGTAGAGGTTTTTCAGGTGTGGTGTGATATGAGACTATCAATACTTCGGTTTGAGCTGGATTATTCAAATGTTCTAGCGTTGCTAAAATTCCTTCTTGTAGTAAAAGTTCCAACAATATTTTCTCTGAGTTAACACTATGCCAGTATACTTTTAGTTATACCACCAGACTTATGATGTTTGCCGGCAGTGTGCCCGTCTCTAGCTTCTCTAAATGCATTGTGTTGGGGTTGGGTTTCCCTCTTCCATACGATTTTCTTGGTGGTAGTTGTTTTTCCTTCATGAGTTAGGAGTTGATGCATTGCCATGTTGATAGTAAAAAAGAAACATTAGATAATTGTTTCATAGTACCTGAATGGGGGGAGATGGTTATTAGACCTTCTTCATAAAAGGTTCCATTGAGGGTGTAGCTCACAGTTTTTGTTGATCCTTTGACCATCTGTTTCAGATGAAGGTTGAATATGTAGGAGATTTTTGATCTGATTCTGTTTGCTCCTTGAATCAAATGTTGAAGTCTCTGAGGACCGTTAGACGCTTGTGTTGTATAAGAGAGCAATTATATTGTAAATGTTTTCTGTGGTGGTCTGTCAATAAGTAGGATGGAGAGGTTGGTTTGGTGGTTGAGTTTTAGGTGGATCGCAAGTCTTTCACAGTCTGTGAAGACCATGTGGTGTGAAATTGAGGCTTTTAGGCATTCCTTGTGTGCCATGGTGGAAAATTACTCTTTTGCCGGTCTGGTTTATTAGGATGAGCTTGAAGTTGTTGGGGATGGATTTGTGTGGTATTACTTTGTAACTGTCTGACAAGCAGGTTTCTGTTATAAAGAACATGTTGGTTCCGAATGTGTAATAATTCTAAATTTGATGAATCTCTGTTCTGTTCTAAGAGGTGGAACAGTCATCAATCAGGCTGCAGTGTATCATGTTTCTTTTCCCGGGATCACATGTCAGTGTTTTTGGATGTCCGGTGTTAGTTCCATGTTCTTTTTGTGAGTGTGGTGTGAGTTTTCAGATGGTTGATTGGTTGTGGGGATGGACAGCTGCATTGAGTCTGATATTTTGTTGCAAAACAGGTCCAGAAGATTACGTATTAGGTTGTTTATTTTGTCTGATTCGAGGAAGAATCTGGATGTTGGGTGGTCTGTGTTGATCATAGGAATGTATCGGTTAAGGGGTCTTCTTAAGGTTATGTTGTTTTAGTTATGTATGCTGTTATGAGTGGGCCAAGGTTCCAAAGTTGTTCTTCTTACATTATATTCTTGGGTTGGTTGCGTTTATGGTTTGCTCTGGGGATTTCCAAGGTTTTCATTCTTATACTCATGGATCTGTTGTCCTGACTTATTTCTCATTGTGTGGTCAATGAAGGGTGTGGAGGGTAGAGGACCACCTAGATGTGAATCAAAACAGGCCACAATAAAACAACAATGTAATCTGGATTTTCGTGAAGCCTCTATGTCAACTTAACAGGGTAAACATTTATTTAAGAAAAACAGAAATGCTAAAAAAAAGCTTTTTATTACTGATACCTTGATGTGAACATCATAGAGCAAAATATACATTAATGCACTTTCAAAGGATACCTAGGTATGAAAACACAGAATGCAAAATGGAATAATTACCTGCACTTTTTTGGGGATACCTAGATTTGAAGGACATTGGAGGCACAGTATGGAAAAATGTAATTCACTTTTGTGGTGTACCTAGATGGAGACAATAATAGAGCATAATACAGAAAAAAAACAATGTGATTTGTCTGGATACTGTGAGAGGTCAGTAATGCGAGGTGAACAACTGCTTGTAGTATTCTGAAAATTAGACATTTTATTAAAGAAAACATTTGGAAATAAAGCCTTGCTTGCCCTACTGTATCAGGGAATTCGCTTTCTGTTCTAAAGGCTAAGGGAACAACTAACATAGGTAAACTATCCCTCATACTAAACAACACAACATTCAAAGTATATAATAAAACAACATAGTATAACAATCAAGAATTGAACAATATCTGGATGACCTTCACCTGTCCTGGGAAAATCCCTTCCCCAGGGTTATTAAAGTCAACTTCCCAAATGTTCAAAGGAAAAGAAAAGTGTTGAACCAGTTCTTATCAGTTCCAAATTAAAACAACGTTTGTTCAAACCAAAATCCACTAGTAACAATTCTCTGGTTTCTGTTGAAAATATCCCCTTCAAATTCCATCCAACAAAATAACATCAACGATAATCCTGGATTTCTTCTTTTCAAGATTATTTGTCGCAGTTCAAAGAGTAGGTATCAAACTTCTTCATCTACAACTTCACAATTGGTTAGGACCTCTGTAGTACATTTGGTATAATTGTCAGGATGCTTCTCTTTTAGTTGCTGCTTCTCTATTAAGGACTACTCTTCTAATATTGTTACTATGAGAACAGTTGCTTTTGTCCCACAATATATCACTACTCCAAACCACTTCAATGTGACACCCACTGACAATATTATACACCACCCCATTTCAGGTACTTCTGCTTTAGTTTTATAGTTCAGAATTGTTAGGCATATGATTAGAAGACACTTCGACCTCTACAGGTAGGTAAGGCACTCTTCCTTTCTATCCTCCAACAAAATGGCAGCCTCTTTGCCTATTCTGCCTGTCTCACTACCACAATATTCTTACTGCTGCTTTGTACTTCAGAGTTATTAGGCATGTACGAGCAAGACAGTCCAACCTCTACAGGTAGGCAAGGCACTCGTCCTTTCTATACTCCAAGAAAAGGGCAGCCTATTTGCCTCTTCCGTCTGTCTCACTGCCACAATATTCCTACAGCTGCTTTGTACTTCAGAGTTATTGGAGCTGTAAGATCAAGATACTTCAACCTCTAAAGGTAGGAAAGGCAATCTCCCTTTCTATACTATGAGAACAGATGAGCCTCTTTGCCTCTTCCACCAGTCTTACTGCCACAAATATAACCTGCTGCTGCCCCAAAACTGACTTCCTCTCAGCTTCAGCACTCTTCGACATTATAGCTTGTTTCCTTAATCTGCTTTACAATCACCCAGCTCCCTTCCCCAGCTTTATTCACACCTTCTTGGTTCCAACAACTACCCCGAAGCTGTAATGCCACTCTTTCAGCTTCAGGTAACAATGCCACACTTGTATCAGGGGCCACTGTACCTTTAACAACTTTATAGTACTGGTTTCACTATGGAAAGGGTTCACCTCATGGCATGTCCTCCTCATCAATATAATAACTTCTGAGATAAAGAATGATTGTTCAGGATACTACAAGGCTCAGCCTTCAAAGAGAAAATATAATTAGGCACACACAACCACTCTTTAAGATAGCTCTTTAACCTTAAAGGGTTGCAAGTAAGTGTATTCCCATATAATATTACAGAGGTGATTTCAGACTTTTCTCGAGAAACACAATTGGCCACATGTGACTTTCCTTTGATGCTGTATTCACTAGTATCTCTTGTGAAAGTCAATGTTAGCTTTCGGAATGGTTTTAACAAGTGTTCCCTTTTCAATTAAGGACACACGACCCCTCCGGCAACAGTTAAAATGTTCAACATGGATGTAATGTTCTTTACTTCTTACGTGAGCACTACGGCTTTCACCATTAGTGCACCTGCTACATTTCATTGTTAGAAATGGGTCTTCAAAACAGCAAACAGTCCTCACTCTACTCTACATCCCTCCCTTCTCCATCACCCGCTCTCAGGCCTTTCAATGCTCCACTCTGCTATATCTGATAGTCTCGGTGTTCTTGCCCCTGTCATGAGGATCCACTTGAAGCCCAAATCCAAGTGCAACTCCTTGTATGACTCAGACCTCGTCACCCTTAAACGCAAGTGCAGGGTGTCTGAGAGGAAATGGCATGCTTCTGGTATATCCTCTGACAAACTGGCCTGCCGCCTGCTCCAAAGGCAATACCGGCTCTCTGTCCGCACCAATAAGAGAGCCCACATCCAAGTCTGCATCTCTGCGGCATCTAACTACTCGGCCGAACGCATTAAAATCTGCAGGGAGCTGGCCAATTCTGCTACAGTCTCTACCTCTCCTGTCCCCTACCAGGCCCTCTGCATTGCCCTGGCTTCTCATTTCATCTCTAAAACTCAGGACATCCTTTCCTGTCTCTATTCCTCTCCCCCTCCTCCCTCTACTCCCTGCTCTTCCTCTGGCCCTTCTTTGGCCATCTCTCCTCCCTCCTTCTCTGCCTTTCCCCTGTTCTCCCCAGACAAGGTTTCTAGACAAGACTGATCTATGAAAGTCTCATCAAAACAGATTCACCCCTGTTTCTCCAAAACCATCAAGGACCACATTGACACCTTGGCACCTGATCTGGCTGACCTTTGCAACCACTCCTACGCCACTAGAGTCGTCCCTTCCCCCCTGAAGCACTCTCTTGTGCACCCTCTTCTTAAGAAACCTTCTGCCGACCCATCCTGACTGACTAACTATCGCCTAATCTCCATCACTCCTTTCTTGGGCACAATCCTGGAAAAGCTGGCCATCTCAAAGCTTAACCTTCACACTGAATATGTTGTTTGTCTCCTTGACCATCAGTCTGGCTTCAGAGCTGCCAGAAGCACAGAAACTGCTCTCCTGAACATCCATGAAGACCTGCTCTCCAACCTTTATTCCAACAACCCTTGTGCCCTCATCTTACTTTATCTCTCTTCTGCCTTTGACACGGTCAATCATGCCATCGCACTCAACTGGCTCTCTGATTACCTGATTATCACTGATGAGGCCCTGGCTTGGCTGACTTCTTTCCTCTCCGATCGACCCTCCCAGGTCGAACTTGCTTCCTTCGCCTCCTCTATTTCAATCTCTATCTGTGGCATTCCCCAGGAGTCTAATCTCTCTCCCTGGCTGCCACTCTCTGCCCCAACTTTAAGTGCTATGCGGATGACAGGCAACTAATTTTCAGGCTCCCTTGCGCCACCTCTTCTCCCTCTCTCATCTCTGACTGGCTGCTATCCAGGAGCGGTGTGCCACCAATGATCTCTGCCTTAATGCTAGTAAGATCGTGATTCTCCTCATCTGCACACCTGCTCCCTCCTTTCCTGTCACTCTCTGGCCGGCATCTCTTGGCCCTCTTCCTGCTCCCACCTGTGAGGCTAAAAACCTTGGGATCATCTTTGACTTCACACACGCCTTCTCTCCTATCATCTCGGACATCTCTAAGAAGTCACACTACCAGCTGCACCTCCTCAGAGGTATTCTTCCATTCCTCTCCTTTCCCCAGAAGCTCACTATCTCTAGAGTGCTGGTTCTCTCTAGGCTGGAGTTCTGCAACAGCCTCTTTCTAAATCTGCCTGCCTCTATTCTCCGCACTCTGAAACTCATCCAAAACAGGACTGCAAGACTTGTCCTTGGCCTCAAGCCCAGGGATCATATCTCTCCAGGACTGAAATCTCTGGACTGGCTCCCAGTGGCCTCTCTGAAACTTGAGGAGTACCATCTCCCATTCCAGAAACACCTCAAGACCTTCCTCTTTGTTTCTGCTTTCTCTCTTCCTCTCCCCTGCTGATCTACTGGCTGAAATTGAAAGTGCACTGGTTACCTGGCTACCCTCTGATCTCGGGCCCAGGTCGCTTCCCCCCTAGTTGCACACCTGCACTGCCTCCCTGTCAACCCTTGCACTCAGGGGCTGTTTCTGTATTCCTACAGCCCCATACCAGCACTTGACACCTGATGTCCACACTTACCCTTGCAATTGCCACCAGCTGGCTGCACTTTTATTTATAGTTTATTTATTTTACTGTTTGTCCTATGTACTGCACTGCACCCCCTGCTTTCCCCTGCACCTTTCCCCCTCCCGCCCCCCTGCACTTGCGCAATCTCAATGTCATCTGGCCTAGTAAGATCGGTGTCTCTGTCTTCCCTCTGTTCCCCCTCCTTTGCCTCGTTGCAAGTTGAAACACTTGTGTATAGGCGCTTAATAAATTCCATATCATATATCATATCATGACACCCCTTCCCTACTACTCTCCTCTTTCTAGCCCATATCACCAGATGAGGTCTCTAGACAAGTTCTCTCTATGAAAGTCTCTTCCAAACAGGTAGTCCACTGCTCCTCCAGTACTATCAAGGACAATATTGCCTTCCTTGCTCCAGCATTGGCTGATTTCTGCAATCACTCCTTTGCCACTGGCTCCTTCCCGACACTCCTCAAGCACTCCCTTCTGCACCCTCTCCTCAAAAAGCCTTCTTCCAACCCCTCCTTTCGGGCTAACTTCTGCTCTACCTCCATTACCCCCTTCCTCAGCAAATTCTTGGAGAAGTTGGTCATCTCCTAGCTGATCCACCACACTGAACGTGTTGGTTGTTTCCAAAACCACCAGTCTGGCTTCAGAGCAGCCAGAGGCATGGAAACTGCACTCCTGAACACCTGTGAAGACTTACTCTCAAATCTTGTTCCAACTCTCCTTCCGTTCTGTTCCTTCTAGACCTTTCCTCTGTCTTTCATACTGTCAATCATGCCACCCTTAAAAACTGTCTCTCTGACACCCTTGGCATCACAGACCTGGCACTGGAGTGGTTGACCCCCTTCATCTCTGACCTACCATCCCAGGTTCAACTGTGCCCTTTTCTCTCCTTAAACATACTCTTCACATGTGGCGTCCCTCAGGGTTCTTTCCTCTCGCTGTGGCTTTTCTAGAAGGCACACGTCCAGCTGCAACTCCTCAGATGCATTCTCCCTTTCCTCACCTTCCCCCAGAAACTCAATTTCTCCAGAGCTCTGGTCCTCTCTAAGCTGGACTACTGCAACAGTCTCTTCCTCAACCTGTCTAAACCCTCCCTTCACCCCTTCACCTAATCCAGAATAGGACTGCAAGACTTTTCCTTGGCCTCAAGCCCCAGAACCTCATCTCTCCAGCCCAAAAATCTCTCCACTGCTCCCAGTTGCTGCAAGGATCAGGTTCAAGACACTCTGCATCACCCGCAAGGCTTTCTGGAGCCTGAGACCCTGCTACATCCAACTCTCTCTCCCTAAATACCTCCCTGCTATAGCCCTTGTGTCTTTTAGCTCCAACTCTCTTCAGATCAGACACTTTTCCAAGCTGTAAGTGATTTCACTCCGGTATACACCCAAGTCACGCCCAACATGTAGTGCACAATTGAAACCCTTATTTATTTTTATCTATAAGTTCAATATTCTGAACGATATATCACTCGTATCACACCCTTCTCCTGGAACCCCCCGGTCACAATGAAACCAGGAATCAGGCAAGTCTGCATTTTGGAGTTTCATTTGCAAAGTGCTGCTTCTCCCTCTGCACTCTGTTTGCTGGTCATGGAGCCAACTGGCACATTTTCTGCAGTGTATACTTTATTCCACCACACAGGCACCATGGGTGGCCGGTTCTGCATCCATATTTTTGTCTGCTGCAGAACATGGTTTTTGTAGGTTTTTTGCCGCTCACCAGAGTTATACCGCCATTGTTGCACTTCCTTGCACCATACTATCAGAGTGATGCTGCATAGCATAGAGGAGTGGGTCAATACATCCCACAAAGCAGAGAGTGTGGGGTAGATCTCTTTTCTGCAGGTGCGTCCCTCTAGAATGGCCTCTCTGCCCATCTCAGACTTGAGCCGGATCCCATTAAGGTCTAGAAGCTTCTCAAGACCCTCCTTTTCTCTTCCTACTTACCTCTCCCTCCCCCTGCTAATGTCCCTCTCTGCCTCATTTTGACTGGCTGCCTTGTTCCTTCCGATTCACATACAGCACCGGGCCCTTCTTGCCCAGTCTACAGCAGTACTTGGTCTCCCATGACCCCACTAAATTGCACTTGACCTACCGGGCTCCACCCTGTACTAGCCTGGCTGGTCCTGCACCCCATATTGAGCCCACCCTGCCCCTTCCTTGCACTTAACATGTGGACCTTCTTTCCTTTGCACTCTCTGCTTTCCCCTGGCACTTGTCCACCTGGCTTCCTATTGCACTCGCCTAGCCCAGTGGCCTCCCCCTTGCAATTGTGCGCTCGCCACTCTGACCTGCACTTCCTTTCCCTCCAGAGCATTAGCACATTCTGCTTTGACCGACACTTCCCCCACCTCCCCACTGCCCTGCACTTGCTGTAACTGCACTTGCACAATCCGAAAGACAAGGCCTCATATGACCGTTTTTGTTTTCCTTCATCCCTGTCCCCTCCCTCTTTTCTTCATACCTGTTCCCCCCTCTTTTGTCTTCTTAAGCTTTGAAACACAATTGCTCTACAGGTGCATTATAACTACCCAATAAATAAAAAAAATACAAGCTTTTAAGTAAAAGCGAGTTACTTTACAGCTGGTTACAGTTACTGGCAAGGCTTGCTGAGTGAACCTGAATGCTGAGTGTCACTCACCAGCTCCAGGCACACTGTGGTTGTGGGCTGCTTCACTTTGTCGACCTTCTCAACTTCTACTACTGCTTTAGGTTCACTTGAGACCCACACCCATCTGCAGTACAGGTGTCTCCAGTTTGGAAGGTGAATGGGAGTCTCCTTTACTCCCCAGTTCCTCGGCTTGCCTTCTGCATCTGCTGGCCCTGGGCTTCTTCAGCATGGTCATGACTCTGCAATCACAGCAACTTGGCGCATATTGAGAAAACTTTCCTCTCAGCACGTCTTCTTCAGTGCAGCCACGACAATACAGCTTTTGAGTACACAGGACCCTTTCAGAACTTGCAGGTGAAATCTTCTGTCTCCACATTCTGGTGTCCCTTCTTTGTTCCAACTTCGTCATGAATTGAATTGCCAGCCTCGTGCTTCTCTTCTACTACTGCCAGCCTTCCAACTCCTGCTCCAGCTCTTTCTTCCTCTCTTTACCTGCTGCAGCCTTTTATGCCCCACAGATCTGACAATTGGCTTCAGGTATGAGCCATTAGCCTCAATTGCCTGACTTCTGAAAGGGCTATGAGGCTTAATTGCCTGACTACTACAACTGCATGCGTCTTCAGTCCTTTTCCTCATTTCAGTCCCTCTAGGATTCTGGAACATGTAGTTTGTTTCTTTAAAGATACGCTTTTCTACTTCTTGATTATTTGACATGGTAGATTTAATTCCCTTAGTAATTTTAACAGAGGGGATGTGGGTTCTATGTTTTCCAGAGGAAGATGTTTCAGAGAAGACAACATTTCCGCCATCCTTGGAATTGAGTAAGTCATTTAATTTTAGAAATCACAAGGAGTCTCTCTTTTGGTATAGTATAGTATGCTTAGTTGTTATAACCTTAGGGTTCACCTCCTTGGGTTTAATAGGAGATTGAGAGACATTAAATGACAACAGGCCATAACCTCTTTTGGCAGTGTTAAGAGTCTCCCTATCAGAGGAAAAATACTGTGCCTCATCCCACAGAATCTCCTCACTACTCTGGACCCTGTCTCCACCCAGGTGATCATCCCACAATACACCCCCCCACTGGATTGGGATCAGGAAGCATCTGCCTTCCCATGGCCACCTGAAAAGAGACTTTAGGCAGGATTTGAGTGAAGAATCAGCAGGAAACCTTCACATACCCTTCTCCTAAACACCTGACCTCCTGGTACAGGCTCCTGTTCCTCTCATACTTCTGCCTCCCCACATTCTTGTTAGGTTAATTCTGTCTCATTACACTGTTTTGTGCCCCTCCATCGGGCCTGGCCTTGTTTATCTACTGAATATATACATAAAGATATATCCCACCCTGAATCAAAATAATCTCAACGGAAAGAGAATTTAGGGCTGATCACTCAGTTATTGCTTTCCAGGTGACCTTTAAGTTGCATCAATCATCTAATTGGATTACTTATGAACGTCTTAGAATAATTGAGCCAGTTGGAGAGAGAAAACATTTTTAGATAATGGGCCTCATTACAACCCAGGCGGTAGGTTCCCTACTTTACCACCATGGTGTAAACTGTGTTTACACCCTGGTGGATGGCGGATTTACCGCCCCATTCCAAGGTGAGTGGGGCGGTAAATCCCCATTCCCAATGTACCCTTCCCCATTCCCATTTTTGCCCCATAGGGGATAATGGGAGTGGGGAAGGCGCTAATTACGGCACCGTAAATTACGGTGCCGTAATTAGCACCAAGGCGGGTTAGTGCCTTGCATTTTAACGCCTGCTGAAAGCAGGCGTTAAAATGGTAATCAGGCATTAAGGGTTACCCTTAAACCCTTAACACCTGGGTTGTAATGAGGCCCAATATGTGCTTTTTAAATCATGTTCATCAAAAATAAAAACCATTAATACAAGAATACTCAGTGTTCAACGTATTCATCCTTAATGTGTTCCATAATACACATATCATAATCAAAGAAAAAGCATTTATCTTCATGATTCATCACAAAAAACATTCAACAATGTGACAAACAAAATTAAAATTTTGAGGTGTGACATTAATAGTGAATTTTGAAAGGGAAAAACTTAAATTCAGTTCCCTGGTTTGACCCCCTGTGGTGGGTGTCTTGAAAAGGTCTCCCTATATCTTTTCCTTGTAATGACTCTAGTAGGAAAATGAGGCCAGAGTTAGTGAGAGTTCCAAAAAGAAAAATATTCTTTAAATTCTGTTCTGGCGCTTTAAATTAGCCATGTTTCTGGGTCTTATATGGTAAAAGAATTCTTTGCCTACGTGGGGCTTGGTTCTCAACAAAGCTTTCCACGTTTCGGCGGTCCTTCAACTTTGTTGTTCGTCCACCTTCATCCGGGTGTCTTATTCGAAGACCCTGTGTGGATTTCAAAAGAAAAAATGGGGGGGTGGTTTTAAATTCCCTCTCTCAATGTTAGTCAGTATATATCTGACTCCATACAGTGTGAATGAGACCTCTAATGTATCGGGTTGTGGCTTTACCTGCCGATCATATCATCCCAAGTCTTGAGTCGTGTTTGGACTGGAGTCCTCCCTCAACCTAATGCGTGGCTGCCGTTACACACTCTATGTACCAAAAGTTCTGAAGTAGGTGGTCCAGAGTCCCCTTCCTAATTATGGTGACTCTTGTCCCTGTAGGGATGAGACAACAGAGATGGAAAAACTCGGGTTAGAGTAAACCAGATGGTGTGGTTTGGGAAGTGTAAAATATAGGGACGCCATTTTCAAATGTGGGCCCTGGTGGATTACCTGACAGAGGGTCCAGGCTTCTATTAACGTGAAGTGGCCTGGAAAGGTGGCTAGAAAAACATCCCTGGCGGTGCAAAAGTCGTCTCCAGCTCTGGAATGGTCCAGTTGTGATCGCCTACAGCTAAAAAGTAAGCAAGCAAACACATGTGAAACTATGTATTAACTACCGCTACTGGTGTAGAAAATACGTGGGGTGAGCAAGGAATACAGGTCATTGTTGTACCTGCACGTGGAAGGCTGTCTGGTCGCGCTGCACCCGGAATGCCTTAGTTGTTTCGATGTGGTCCCCTCCGGTCTATGGCCTGTAAGACATTAGACCGTCATTACTGTCAGGGTGATAAATGTGCATTATGTGCGAGTATAGTGCCAAGCACATTTTTTCAAGAATGCAATAATGCTGCTGTGGAAAAGTGTAATGGCTCTTATTGCATGTCATATGCCTTGGGAAGACTCTGGTTCTCTTCACAATAGTCAACTCCATGCCTGTCCCGGGGGTAGAGGATTTGTGGTGCGTGGCTGGGGCTGTAAACTATTGCTTACCTTTGTCCGCCCTTCGAGGTGCCGCCGGGATGCAGATGCAGTCGTGTGTGTCTGTATCGAGTTGTTTCCAGCGTCTCTCTGAGTTGAGTGGCTCGTTATTCTGGCGTTTCAGGCTTTGGTGTTGCGATCTGATTGGCGCACGTGACCCCGGAATTCCCGTCACGGGAAAGTCTACACGTCCTGTTGTGTGCTGTTGTCATAGTGATGTGGCTGCTGCCATTAGAACACTCGCTGCGGGTAAGTGTCTCTTGGAGTCAGCAGCGGTGTCCCGCTCGGGCTTACCTTTATGCCTTTCACCGCCATATTGTTTGTGTTTAGGCATGTGTACTGCGGGCCAATTTTAGTAGCGCTATCTTTCATAGAGCGAGTCAAAAGCTTAATGTGCTAACCCCATTTCAAATAAAGAGGGGCAATGCGATCTTGAAAGGTGCCACCTCTGTGTAGTGCAAGGGGAATTGTGCACTCCCTTGTTGACATGCTTAGTGCCTATATCAGCTTGTTATGTGAGTTATGAAAATGCTGTGTTGTTCATAGTGGGCATTTGTAATGCAGCCAAATTGAATAGCGCTGCCCAGTGCCAATCTGGAGTAAAAGAGAAAGAAAAAAGATTGAAGAAGGTCAGAGTCATGAAGTGCTGTCCTCATTTGGAATGGAAAAACCAAGGGGTCTCAAAGCAGATGTGGCCTATGCACAGTGCATCTGGGTTGTGTACTCCCTTGTGAGCATGTTTTGTGCCCATCTGGTATGGGTGTGTACAATGCCTGTGTCAGTGGGCAAATTCTCAGTTTGCAGACGCTGGAATTTGTGTACTGGGCTGTAAATTCCTTACACTCTTAGAAATAAGGACCTTTTAGTGCACCACTGGTTGAAATATTTCATTTAATCCCTGGTGATAGGAGTCTAATCGGTGAATCCATCTGGATTCTTTGTGTAATAGACTATGTGTTAAATCAGCTCCACCCTTTACTTTCTCTAGTACCCGCCATTTGATGTCATTAGGTGAGTGTCTGGCTTCTACAAAGTGTGACACCAAAGGTGCTGACAATGTTTTGCACCGAATTTTGGATCTGTGTTCCGAGATCCTTAGATGTACTGATCTCATTGTCTGACCTACGTACCTTAAACCGCATGGGCATTCTATGCAGTAAATAACTTGGGAGCTCTTGCAGTTAGTGAAGTCTTTCAAAACCCATTCCCTGCTGCCAATTTTGAAGGTTTTCATTTTGCTCGTGAATTGGCAAGCCACACAATTCCCACAGGGTTGGTGCCCTTGTATTGGCCGTAATGTTCTTTGTCCTGCTTGCAGAGAATCCACTTGAAAAAGGGAATGCACCAAATGATCTTTACGTTTTTTGGCCCTTTTATATGCAAATCTTGGCGGTAGGTCCTCTGGTAGATAAAGTTTGGCAATATGCCAATACTTCTGAATGATTCTCTTAATCTTGGCTGTGTGTTTGCCATGCGTAACTACACAGATGAGGCGATCGACCCCCTGCTCTGTCGAGGCTTCTTTAGTCTGCAAGAGTAGTTCCGTATTGGTATTTAAGGCTCTTTTAACCGATTGGTCCAGAAGTTTTTTGGGGTAGCCTCTTTCTTGTAGCCTTTTGGACAACATTTTCGGTTGTGTGCGGAAATCCTCTCGCAATGTGCAATTTCTACGTATCCGCAGATATTGGCCATAGGACAGGTTCTGTTTGGTTGTGAAAAGAGAAACAGAATATTGAGGCTGAGTACCCCAAAAGGAAATACACCAAACGCAGGTTTCAAAGGAACATACAAAGTACTTTATTCTCTATCAAATACAATTGCAAAAACAGTGCAAAGTCAGATAGCTATCGGCCCTCAGTACAACACAACAAACTCCAGCGTGGTTCAGTGTGTTCAGTGAGAGACTGTACATTAGAATGCATTCGCTTTTTATACATTTTGTGAGCGGTTGGGTCAACCCCTTCTTTGGGTTAATATTCTACTTTATGTGTTACCTATTCTAGGGTTCGTTGCCGTGTCTAAAATAACCGATTCTAACTGGTTTGTTCTTTATTACATGTAACACTAAGCATATGCATTAACTGTGTATTCTAAGTTTCATATCGCAGGTCTTCTTAAACATTTATAGGATATAGTAAAACAGATGTTCTTTGTCCAGTGTGTCAATACATTATCATAATACATACTCGTGGAGTGGTTTCATTTCGCGAATAATCCTTTTACACATAGGTCAACGTAGGACGAGGTCTCAGTTCATGACCTCAACAAGTAGCCTGCAGGCAGATTACACATTAGCGATGTACAGAAGTCAAGACGGCCATGTTGTATTTTGCAATGACATCGTCCACCATTTTAGCTCCCAGGGTGACTTTTCCACATAAATCCTAAAATGGCTGTTTGACCTAAAATGGCGGCCTACATAGATTAAAGGTCAGGACCTTGTAACACAGATCTCGCAAATGACTTTCAAGCAGCTTGGCGTAGGCCAATATCATTATATTTGTTACAATAGGAGGCACGATATTCTTTTTATTCTGACAAAACCTCCTTTTGGCCTATGCCAAGTGCTAAAAAGCTATTTTGGGTCTCCTTATGAATAACTCCATACATCAGTATCCATGTACCCTGAATCACTATCTGAAATATCTATTGCCATTAGGTCTTTTACTAATATATCTTTTAACACGTATTCGTTGGAAGTTTTATCTGAGGCATACACCTCATGTCCTATCGAATTTATCGCTTGTGCACAACACCCCCCTAGCATCGAACACATACCAGGCAGACACTGAATACAGCAACAAAGAAACAACAGAACTCCTAAAATAGCTAATAAAACCGAAAGTATCTTCAAACCCCAAGATCGTAAGAAGTCCCAGAACCAAGCGCTTAGATCCCAGTTTCCCTCGGGAACATGCACTCCGGAACCAAGGACGTGCAGATTTTGTATTGCCTTAAAGATAGTGGGTATAGCTGTTGAGCTGGGGCGACCACTTTTTTGATAGGGGCTTGTGGGATGTGGTCAGAAAATCATAGACGAAAAAGGGGTTTTCCCAAAAACAAGCTACCTATTGTTGTCACAATCTCGGGCGCAAGGTCTAGGTAAAGATGAGGAACATGCAGGAGAAACATAATCTTATTATAGAATCAATCTGTACAAAAGCTAGTATTTTATTCAAAAAACATGATTTTATTTGATTACATAAAAAGATTGAACATAATTAGTTCGATTAAAAAAACACCAAAGATGACCAAAATCACAATCCTGTTTAACAGAAACGGTTAGATAATAGAGGTAGTCATGTGGGACCACTTCATTTCATCCAATCATGTATCAGGCCTATTTTCTTTTATGAATATAGGTGATGTTAGTAGTTGTGTAAGTGACTTTTCAACACAAACAATGACTCATGAAAACATTTTTGAACGATCACTAATGATACAGTATATGGGCATAAGCCCATCTGTAAACAGTGTCGACAGGTTAGCTCTGTTTCCAGCCTTATAGGTCAACACCAGTCTTTTGTGAGTGGCTGTCGTCGTGGGATGGAAGTGAGACCATATAAGACTTTCGTCAGGACACGTTAAGGCGGTGTTAGTAACCCCAGCATCGAAATCTTCATACTGGGCTGAGAGTATCAAAAGATGTATTTCTAAAAACAAACAAACACAATAGGTTCAAAACTAGCTAAGTTCCAAATGTCATTCATCAGCAAGCCTCATCAGTATTTCTATGACCTGCACTGTCTTATTTTAGTGGGTGTGCAACCAAGAAAACTGAGTGGTTAATCCCCTCAGTCTCTTTCAAAGTTAGTTAAATAACTTATATTTTTGGAGTATCTTATTACTGATCAGTAATACTGATGAGGCTTGCTGATGAATGACATTTGGAACTTAGCTAGTTTTGAACCTATTGTGTTTGTTTGTTTTTAGAAATACATCTTTTGATACTCTCAGCCCAGTATGAAGATTTCGATGCTGGGGTTACTAACACCGCCTTAACGTGTCCTGACGAAAGTCTTGTATGGTCTCACTTCCATCCCACGACGACAGCCACTCACAAAAGACTGGTGTTGACCTATAAGGCTGGAAACAGAGCTAACCTGTCGACACTGTTTACAGATGGGCTTATGCCCATATACTGTATCATTAGTGATCGTTCAAAAATGTTTTCATGAGTCATTGTTTGTGTTGAAAAGTCACTTACACAACTACTAACATCACCTATATTCATAAAAGAAAATAGGCCTGATACATGATTGGATGAAATGAAGTGGTCCCACATGACTACCTCTATTATCTAACCGTTTCTGTTAAACAGGATTGTGATTTTGGTCATCGTTGGTGTTTTTTTAATCGAACTAATTATGTTCAATCTTTTTATGTAATCAAATAAAATCATGTTTTTTGAATAAAATACTAGCTTTTGTACAGATTGATTCTATAATAAGATTATGTTTCTCCTGCATGTTCCTCATCTTTACCTAGACCTTGCGCCCGAGATTGTGACAACAATAGGTAGCTTGTTTTTGGGAAAACCCCTTTTTCGTCCTTGCCTTAAAGATAGTTGGGGAGGAATCTGGTACAAAAAACACAGCAAGCGGACCCCACTAATTTACATACTCCACCACGCTCAGCTAGAATGACATCTAATGCCATTCGATTTTGGAGTGCTACTAATCTTATTGCTTTCTGCTCTAATGTCATATTGTAGAGTATATCTGTGGTCCGGTCGATGGTTCTCTCGAGTACTCTCGCTAGTTTTCTAATATCTTCTGAATTCGCTATATGCCCCCAAAATGGCACAACTGATTTTGCTATGTCTCCCAATACTTGTGCCGGGGTATCGCCATTCTCATCCTGTCGTGGACGAGCCTTCGAAACTTCTTTAGTACTCGCCATAAACACCCCAGGTAACAGGATCCCTAAATAACAGATTCCTTGCCAATCCCTGGGCAACCATGGAAACGCTATATTACCGCAAACGAAATAGACAGGTTCGCCTACATAAAAAGGTCTGTCTTCCCCATTCAAATTTGCAACGTTGGCACAACCTTTAAAATCTCCCATTGACTGAGTGCCATTCCTCTGTATACAGAAAGAAACTGAATCGGGGCTATGGTTAACAGTGTAAGAAGGAGGCACGGCATCCTTATTGCCTATCGGAGCCATTTTGAAGGAAATCAAATATTGAAAAGGACGAGACAGTCTATCAGAAGGCCTAATAGAAGCAACATTCGGTCTACTCCTATTCGAAAAAAGAGAGCATCCCAGGGGAGTCAAAACACGTTTCTCAAAACTATTCAAATTGGTGCCATTGAAGTTCCCTGAGACGCTGTCATTCCATCTGCCAAAGAGCAGTGCTCTAAGAGAAGCATAGCAAGCAGTTGTCAACGGTAAAGGATGAATATACCAACCTAGCCCCTTATCCCAATGTTGCGGTAAATGTGAACAGACCCAACAATTGGATCTGTTAAAAATGGCATGTGTAGCGTTCATTATAAGAAGAAAAATATTATTATGATACCTTTGTCTGTGCTGGGAATCTCTAGGGGACAAAGTATGCGAATGCACAAACGGTGTATGAACAGTGGGTATATTTACAGTCGGTAGCGAAAACTCTAAAGGATAAGCTTCTTCTAAATACTAAAGACCTACAACAGTGCCTATTATAAAACCAAATATTACTGCAAAAAGACAGCAGTACGTTTTCGGGGCCCAGGCATTTTGTCCATTGTCCCGGTTGGTCACCCCCTTATTTATAAGTCCACTACGAGCGGCGGCGGTAGCAGGCATTGCAGTCTTCAGACGGAAACCCCAATGTTCGTTGCTGGCGACCTCCCGGTCGCGCGATTTCTTTGTCCTTCCAAAACCGTAGCCAACAGAATCCCCTTTTCTCAAATTTTGGGCACAAATAAGCCCTCGATGATTCTTCTCCTTCCTTGAATGCACAGTTGAACCATGCCAAATGTCTATTTTCTTGGACGCAAGTGATATCTGATTTTTCCTGGTTCTGATTGATCCGGAAGCAATGTGTCGTCACTTCCCATTGGAAGCAACGTATCCGGGACAAATGAAGGGGCTGCGTTTGCAACAGCCGCTCCCGGGTGCAAAATTGGTGGAGAGTGTGGAAACAAAATGGCAGCTTCCCCAGGCCGCTCGGGCTTAGAGATATTCTCCAACACACTCTCGGTGCTGTTTACCGCTTTGGGATCATTGGTTGCAGTATCAGCAAGGGGTTCTGCTTCTTCTGCAACTTGGCACAGGGTGAGGAAGTTTCTTGATGTGTGACACGTGGATCCAATTCTTCCGGCCAGCTACCCGCACCGCGGTTTGGGTGACCAACAGGACCTGGAATGGCCCTCGCCAGCGAGGCGTGAGGCAGGAGGTGCACTCAAATGACTTAGCAAGCACCCAGCTACCAGGTTGTATGCCGTGGCCCGGGCCGTTGTACCGCACAGGTAAGGCCTCTCGTACCTGATGGTAAATCAAATACAGGTTTTTAGTCAATTGGCTACAATGATCAGAAAGTAATACATTTTCAATATCTCTTAACTTTCGACATTTTAGCAAATTCCAGATATTGGCAGGTCTCCCCATTACCACCTCAAATGGAGAGAGCCCAGTCTTAGTTTGAGGGGTTGTATGCATGGCTAGTAACACGATCAGTAAGGCGTCCGGCCATTTTAGTTTGGTGCCGGCACACGTCTTAGCGAGTTTGTTCTTGATGATACCGTTGTGTCTTTCTACCAGTCCGGCGCTCTGAGGATGTCTGGCCGAATGGAACTGTTTGTCAATTTGTAACGGTGTACATATCTGTCAGATTACAGCGGCGACAAAGTGTGGACCATTGTCCGACCAGATAACTCTCGGCAAACCGAACCGGGGGAAGTATTCTTTTAACATAGTTTTCGCAGTGGCCATAGCTGTGGCATCTTTAACAGGGAAAGCCTCGACCCACTTACTAAAGGCACAAATGACTACCAATACATAGTTTAAATTATTGCATCGCTCCATTTCAATGAAATCAAAGTGAATTACTTCAAATGGGACAGAGGGTGGCCCAAAACTTCCCCTCGGGGTTGCTGTCCCCTTTCCCACATTATGTTGTAGGCAAATCATGCAATTCTGGACATAGTGCTGAGCAATTTTTGAAATTTTTTCGTTTACCCACACTCTTTCTAACATTTTCGTCATCTGTTGAGCACATACATGCGTAGGACCATGTGCCATTACAACCATCATTGGCACATACGCATCGGGGAGTAGCCATTTCCCATCCACCTTGTCCACCCAACACCCATCGTCATCAAGTTCTCCCAAGCCCTCAGCCCACCTCTTTGCTTCTTCTATTGTGGCATCGGCTTGGATATCCCGTACAGTCCCCACTCCCTCATCCATTACATTAGCTTTTTCAGTTTTCCTTGAAACATACATCTCCGTAAGGAGATCAATGGCAATTTGTCTGGCTATTTGATCAGCGAAAGCATTCCCTTTTCCAATGTTATCTATAATCTTGCGATGTGCTGTACATTTTACAACTGCTAGCTGGGTAGGGAGCTCAAGTGCTGAGAGAAGTTGCACTATTAGGGTACCATGTTGGATCTTGGTGCCATGCGAGGTTAGAAATCCTCTTTCCAACCAAAGTCTCCCAAAGTTGTGAACCACCCCAAAGGCATACTGACTATTAGTGTATATATCTACTGCAAGCCCTTTGGAAAGTTCACAAGCTCGGGTTAAGGCTATAATCTCTGCGGCCTGCGCAGAATTATGTGTAATTCTCTTAGTTTCCACAACCGTGCTTAAGGTAGTAATTGCATAAGCGGCTGTGGATGTACCATCCATAAGTTTAAAGCAGGAGCCGTCACAAAACAGCTCTCCTTGCGGATTATCCAAAGGGGTATCTTTCAAATCAATCCTGCCCTTTGTTTCTTGCTCGGTCGTGTACAAACAATCATGTGACTCTTCGTCACCGCAAGTAATATCTTGCGGGAAAAGTAGGAGTTCAGCCGGATTAAGAACACAACACCTCCTCATTTGAATGTGAGGGGCAAACAAGATCAATTTGTATCTCGTCAACCGTGCGGTGTTGCGTTTGAGTTCGGTTCAATAGAACATCTACAGAGTGAGGCACCATCAGGGTTAAATCATGGCCTAGGACTATTCCCTCACTCTGTTTTAAAGACGCAGCAGCAGCAGTGACAGTGCGCAAACACCTTGACAAAGCGCATGCTACAGGATCAAGGGCGGAGGAATAGTAACCGCACGGCCTATTCTTCCCTCCATGCTCCTGCGTTAATACAGCCAAAGCACATCCATCACGTTCATGCACAAACAATACAAAGGCCTTTACATAGTTTGGTGTGCCCAAAACTGGTGCAGAGCATAATGCAGTCTTGAGCAAGTCAAACGATTGCTGGTGTTCCGAAGTCCATGGCAACGGCGAAGAAATGCCCTTCTTCGTCAAGGCCAACATCGGTTTGATCACTATTGAAAAATGTGGGATCCATAACCGACAGTAAGAAGCCATACCTACCAAGGCTCTAACTTCCTTCTGTGTATTTGGGACAGACATACCAGAAATGTGTTTTATTCTTTCAGGTGTCAATCTTCTTCCCTCCTTTTACAGGGGATAGCCTAAATAGGTGACCTCCTGGCATTAATATTGACATTTCTTAAGCAAAGCTTTGTGACCATGCTTAGCTAGATGAATAAGAAGTAACACAGTGCCCTCCTTACAGGCAGTCTCAGAGTCTGCAGCCAAAAGCAAATCGTCAACGTACAGAAGCAAAGTACAAGTAGAGGGCAATTCAAGGGTATCAAGTTGCTCTTTCAAAGCCCTACTATAAATACTAGGACTCTCTGTGTACCCTTGAGGTGCACGAGTAAATGTAAACGAGCGTCCCCCTAATGTGAAGGCGAACAAATATCTACTATCCTTGTGTATAGGAATACTGAAGAACACATTCTTTAGGTCCACAACACTAAAGTAAGTAGCTGTAGCTGGAATCATGGTTAAGATCGTTGTCACATCAGGCACAATTGGAAACTGCGGTGCCACGACTTTATTAATGGCACGTAAATCAATTATAAAACGGAATGGAATTACATTATCACCTTTCTTGTACACGGGTAAAATCGGACTATTACACAAACTTCCTGAGATTTCTTCAATCACACCACGGTGCACAAAATCGGAGACAATACATTTCAAAGCTTGCTCGCCCTCAACCGAAATCGTATACTGGGGAATGCGTGGCAGCTCAATTCCATGTTTCAAAACTATCTTAACGGGTTCAATCTGCAAAACACCGACATTATTGTCATCGACAGCCCATAAGCTTTCTGGTACATCAATGAATTCTGGATGCAAAGGTCTAGCCAGAAATTGCGAGGTAGAAGATTGCTGCTGTGAAATTGTCAAGCGTACTCCATCAGAAGAACAATAAATCACTGCATTTAATAATTTTAACAAGTTGAATCCCAGCAAATTTTCACCGCAATCTAAGGTCAATAGGAAAGGACACTGGTCCGTAAAATGACCCAAAGAAATAGGTACTGGCATAGAGACCGGAAAAATAACAGGAGTACCGGAAAACCCTACAGAAACATTGGTTTGCCCTGACAGTGGAACGTTGGAACCCGTGAACGATCAATGGAATACCTCTGTGCTCCAGTGTTTATCAAAAACTGATGTTTCCTATTTCCTACTGTCATTTCAACGTAGGGACCTTTCTGATTGACGGGAATAGGTGTAGGTTCCAAACCCTGCTTCGGGCAATCCTAACGAAACAGAATATTGTCAAAAGGAAGTTCTTCAGACAAATATGCAGCGGTAGAATGATCGAATATGTTCCTAGTATCCACACTCGGAGTCTGATTGTCCTGCGAAAAAGGTTGCTGAGGGTCCTGTGTGAACTGACCTCTACCAGGGCCCCCTACGTCCGGGCGACCTCTAGATCGCCTACCCATGTTATTATTCGACCTCTGTTGAAGGACGGAGCATTGTGCTCGCCAATGACCCTCTCGTCGACAATAAGCACATTGATTAATGTTCACAGGAACCAAGGGCACATTCCCCTGTGGGACCTACTGCCCTCTAACCTGAGAGTTACCCCCTCTGGGGCCTCTAACAATTTGCTGCAATAACACCTTTGTCTTTAAATCACTTTTCCGTTTTTCAATCTTATCTTTTTCATTGTTGGCATGATTTTCATAATACTGAGCCATATGCAGTACTTCTGATTGCGATTTTGCCTGCCAAGCTCTCTCAGAGGACATAATCTGTGACTGGATGTCAGGCAGTAATCCACTTACAAATGTATCCACAAATAACCTTTTCCCAGACTCTGTGCCTAGGTCTTGTCCACTGAAATCCGAAAATACCTGCTCGAACCGGTTAAAGAACTCGGTAGCACTCTCAGACTTTCCTTGGACACAGGCCATAAGCTTGTCCTATATCATTCTTTTTTCAGGAATTATGGTTTTTAACTTTGCAATGATTCTATCAGGCAAGGTTAATATCACCTGCTGTGGTCTTTCACCAGCTGGCCTTTCCCCATCAAATCTAGTTAAATTCGCCCATGTATCTCCTAGGCCGGGTACATCGTCAATAGTTCTAACTTGTTTCCATAAATCTATGGGCAGGAGTACTGGAAACAACAAATCAATGTCACCCAAGGTGAACACTGAGGATTGCAAAATGGATTCCATCTCTTTATAGAACCCTGTCAGATTTTTCCTAATATCAGGAATAAACGGTCTAATGGTGTTCACTTCCTGTCGTGAAAAGGGGACGTGAACAAACTATGATACATAATGTGCGGGAATGTCCACAGCGGCTATTACTCATGCAGCATCGGCCGCAATCTCAACCTTCGGCACAAATGACGGAGGTACCTCTCTCATAGGCAGCTGAGATGTAGGCAACTGCGAACGCTTACTAAGCAACAGAGCCAAATTGAGATCTAAAGCAGTCGAAGAAGTGTCAGACGAAAAAGCTCTCTTATAAATACTCATAAGTCTGTGGGACAACTAATCTTCCTCTTTACACGTTCATCTTGCAGGTACTCTATCATTACCTGTATCACTTTTCTCTACATTTCCAACGTATATTGACTATATGTGTCATATACCTCAACTGGAGTTATCGATATGTCTGAAATTTCATCTAATCGCATCTTTCTTACAAATTCGCATTTCCTCCGAATAGCGGTTTACTACACGGAAGGTACTGTTTCTGTACATACATACTTTCCTCTTCATCATTCTCATTCCGTATCCTTTCTAACTCCTTTCTATATTCAAATAACCTTTCGACATGCTCATTTACCTTCTCCACAATATCTCTGGAAAGTGCTAAAGTATTTAGATCCCTTAACCCTTGCGGAACATCTGTGTTATTTAATCTTCCCCACATTATACATAACTGAATTCCCAAACCGTCAATAAAAACATTTTTCTCAGGAAAATTATCCGTATTAGAAAGTGTGGAAAAACCACTAGCCTGATCATCCTTCTCCATACAATGTTTAGCCCATGCAATTAACTCACGTTTCTTCTCCGGTGGTACAGCACTGCGAGTGACAACCTTCAAGCCTGCACCATGATCGATTACAAGCGGCCCAAGACCACTTGGAAGACAGGGAATAGGCAAATTCGATGGAGGAGCTATAACAGGTGCGACAGGAAGAGGCAGAGAAGCAGGCAGAGGAACAAGAGTCAAAGGAATAGGAACAACAGGTTGAGTAGGAAGAATAGGAATAACAGCAGGAAAAGGTACCGCAGCAGGAAGAGGAGCATACGGAGGTGGCGCAGAGGTACCAGGCCTTCATTCATTTAATATTTTCTCAAAATACTCATCAGAATCATGGAGATCTTTGGAAGGATAGATTTCCTGAATACCAAGTGAAAAAGACCTCTCCATATTTTTAGCCGACTCAGCCTGTTTATCCTGATCATATAATGCTTTTTCGGCAACCGTCTTATGACGGCGCGCATGTTTGTCTCTACTCTTAAGCTGTATAATGCCTCTTTTTTCCAATTCTGTAAAACATCAAATGCTGCAGGTCTAGCCTTTTTCTTTAACAATACTGACTCCAAATATTCAATGCGAGGGATCTCAAAACTACCATTGATTGGCCACTGAAGTTCGGAGGTATGTCTGGTTTGTCTGTGCCGAATATCATTAAATACTATACTTCCAATGCCATGCTTACAGTACATAGTACATGCTGGCGACCCCTCCTGTGGTGCAGCACGGCTAAATTCCAAAGATTGTCTATCACTGCGGAATAATGCCCTAAAGCAGGTAGACAATTTCCCAGGCATATATCAAATTCTTGGTGTTACCTGGTCAATAATTGTGTCTGCAGATACAATGTGCCAAAATTAAAACTGCCAGGGTTAAATTAAGAATCGGGTCACGACTCACCTGGCCAAACCTAAGGAGGACCGATTGGTACTTCTAAGAATCTTACCTAACTAATCTTACCTTGCGTATGGTGATTTCGGCAAATCTGCCCGCCTCGATAAGTGGACCCTCGTCAAGATGCAGTCTCAGACCACAGGCTAGTCGTCCAGGGATCGGATTGTGCAGCGCTGCTGAGGTGTCTCGTCTCATCCAGGGGCCCCTTACTTTTGTACACCGTCCGATCCCGGTCTGATAGCAAGTGTCAACCTTCAACAATCCGGCATCAATCATGAGGGTCCCCATTCGGGCGCCAACTGTGAAAAGAGAAACAGAATATCGAGGCTGAGTACCCCAAAAGGAAATACACCAAACGCAGGTTTCAAAGGAACATACAACGTACTTTATTCTATATCAAATACAATTGCAAAAACAGTGCAAAGTCAGATAGCTATCGGCCCTCAGTACAACACAACAAACTCCACCGTGGTTCAGTGTGTTCAGTGAGAGACTGTACATTAGAATGCATTCACTTTTTATACATTGTGTGAGCGGTAGGGCCAACCCCTTCTTTGGGTTAATATTCTACTTTATGTGTTATCTATTCTAGGGTTCGTTGCCGTGTCTAAAATAACCACTTCTAACTGGTTCATTCTTTATTACATGTAACAATAAGCGTATGCGTTAACTGTGTATTCTAAGTTTCGTATCGCAGGTCTTCTTAAACATTTATAGGATATAGTAAAACTGATGTTCTTTGTCCAGTGTGTAAATACATTATCATAATACATACTCGTGGAGTGGTTTCATTTCGCGAATAATCCTTTTACACATAGGTCAACGTAGGACGAGGTCTCAGTTCATGACCTCAACAAGTAGCCTGCAGGCAGATTACACATTAGCGATATACAGAGGTCAAGACGGACATGTTGTATTTTGCAATGACATCGTCCACCATTTTAGCTCCCAGGGTGACTTTTCCACATAAATCATAAAATGGCGGTTTGACCTAAAATGGCGGCCTACATAGGTTAAAGGTCAGGACCTTGTAACACAGATCTCAGATCTCGCAAATGACTTTCGAGCAGCTTGGCCTAGGCCAATATCAATATATTTGTTACAATAGGAGGCACAATATACTTTTTATTCCGACATGGTGTGCATCGGATGATTGCTGGTGTGGTGTAGAAGAGTATTTCTATCTGTGGTCTTGCGATGGAGATCACAGACTAATTTACCATTGGGATGTTGAATAGTGAGATCCAAAAAGGGGACCTTTGACTTACTGTATTCAATGGTAAACTGTATGTCTGCATTGCAGGAATTTAACCATTTCCAAATCAATAAGAGTTGACTCAATTCTCCAGTCCAGATAAAGATGACATCATCGATGTACCTGTGCCAGTGATGTACTTGGTGTCTCCAATGATTGAGTGCGGAAAACACATATTCCTCCTCATATTTGGCCATAAAAAGGATGGCCAAACTTGGGGCAAATGCTGCCCCCATCGCGGTCCCCTTGATTTGGAGGTACATCTGTTTGTCAAAAGTGAAAATGTTTTTTTGAAGGGCTATCGTCATTAGTTCTAATATAAAGTTTGTGGGAACCCGATCTTGTAAAGGATTTCTGGTGAGCCATTCTCAAATACATTCTATCGCGGGTTCCTGCGAGATGTTGGAATAGAGAGACTTAATGTCCATTGTGACAAGAATCTGGGTGTTTGGGTCAAAAAGTAATTCCTCAAAGATGGTAATGGTGTGTGTGGTGTCTCTCAAGTATGTGTTGGTTTGGCTACTGAGTGGTTGTAGAAATTTGTCCACAAATTTGCTCAAAGGTTCCAGAACTGAACCACATCCGGAGATTATGGGTCTGCCTGGCGGGTTGATTGGATCTTTATGAATCTTGGGTAGGGCATAAAAGCATGGGGTTCTTCCCCCTGGAGTGGTAAGGACATCAGCTTCCTTGGAAGATATCCAATCTCTTTTTAATGCATCATTAACCACTTGTGTTATTTCTAGACTGAGATCTTTCGTGGGATCCTTACGCAGGATGGAATAACATTCACGATCCCTCAAAATGGTCTGCACCATATTTTTATAAAGAGTGTTAGTCATGATCACAATACCTCCTCCTTTATCTGCCGATTTTATGACGATCCCTTTGTTGTTCTGTAAGTCTGTCAGGGCTTGTTTCTCATCCCTGGTTAAGTTGTGGTAGGCTCCTATTTGGTTTTTCTCCTTATTGGTTTTTTGAGTTTTGCAAAATCATGTAGGATACATTTTTCAAATGTCGGAAGTTTGTTGGGTATCTGACTGTCCGATGGAGTGAAAGTAGATGGTCTATGCAACCCTGTGTCTATTTCTGGATCTTCTTGGTCCATGGAATGTTCTTTGAAGTAAGTGTGAAGTCTTACTTTCCTAAGAAAAGTGTGATTTTCTATTTCGGAATCGTACCAGTCCGTATCTACTGTGGGTACGAATGATAGGCCCTTCATGGGTACTGATGTTTGGCCCTCTGTAAGCTCGATATTAGCTAGATTAAATATCTGTGTCAATGAGTTGTTCAAATTGGAAGCTGTTATCTCTGCCTGCCTCTCCTGGGTCTCTGGCACTGCCTTCCTCCTCTTTGTGCTGGTCCCCATTGGGGGTACCCCCATGGAGGGTTGCCAAAACCACCACCCCCTAAAAAAGGGAAAAACTGTGGTGGTGGATACGGAAAATTAGACTGAGGTGTTGCTATCAGTCGTTGAGATTGATCGTCCGAAGAGGAACCACTGCTGGATCCTGAAAAATTAACCCCTCTACGTTGGTTACGTTGTGGTCTTGTGGGCTGGGAACCCGCTTGTGCACTTGGATTGAGATTTGCTAAATAGTTATCCGCAATGTATGGGTACACAATGTCTAATTGAAAATATTTAATGTCTTTTTGCAGTTTTTTGGTCTTCCTGGATAGTGTTGTGGTTTTGAAGTCCTCAAATGTTTTGTTGAGGTCTAACAATTGTTTTTGTGCATCCGTGATAGTTGTGTTGGATTTAAATTTATTTTCCTCTGTCTCTAATTCTTTCTGCATCTGATGATTGATTCTCTGCGCCGTGGTGATTGTTAGGACCATTAAGTCCCGGCTGCACTTTGTTGCAATATAACTGAAATTCGTTACATATTCTTTGTCATCCGGAAAGAGACATGGCGTGTTTCTAACTATTAGGCCGATCGGGATGATACTTGCTCTCAGATATTGCCTTAAAAAATGGGCATGTAGTTCAGTTCTGAATGTTCTCTTTTTTAGTCGAAGTATTTCATCCCCTGTGTTACTGGTACCACTTGTTTGTTCATTATCAGTTGTTAAATCAAAAAATGATGGCCCTTCTATGGTGTCCCGTATTTGCTGGTCGGTAAAACTGAGCGTTGCATGCTCTGCCATTGCCTTGTGTATGTGGGACCAGGTTAGTGAGTAGTCTCTGTTTATAAGGTATAAAGGAAACCACACCGAAGCTATCAGGCTGCCCAGACCCCAAACCAAACACTGTGTGCCACAAGATTTATGTTGCTTGGGAGAGGTGAAAATTTAATAAGTGATGGACTAAATAATTGTGAAGAATTGCTTACAAAGTCCTATCTAATGCAATTTGGTCCTTAGCAACTTCGGTTGCCCGTATTAATATCAAGATAAACTCCCTTGGGCGTTATAGGACGAGGTTGTAAAGGGTGAGGCTACTAAGCCTCCAAATACCAAATATATACATAAAGATATATCCCACCCTGAATCAAAATAATCTCAACGGAAAAAGAATTTAGGGGTGATCACTCCTTGTTTATCTACTGTACTTATGTACCTAAGTATGTACATTATCATCCTTGAGGACCACCCAGTGGCGGTCGAAACACGTGTCGGCTGAGAATTTTGGCTGAACTACTTGGCCATTGAAAGCATTAAAACTGCTTTGCAAATTTGTATCTCTGTGACAAATGAACTCAATTCATTATCTGAAATACTTATAATACTGTAATTAACCAGTAGGGTAGAGCGCTGACCTCCAAGGCCCGTCTCCTTCCTTTTAACAGTGTGTTACACGCAATAGGCCTGTACGGGTGGCCTATGGGTCCTGGTACATGCAACCTCCCACCTCACCTTTCACCTTTTGGGCCCTAGAACCTTCCACACAAAGACCGAACCCGTATGCACCTTTTTGTCTATTATTTTGGTATAGTATGCTTAGTTGTTATAACATTAGGGTTCACCTCTTTAGGTTTCATATGAGGTTGAGAGACATTCAAATGACAATAAGCCATAACCTCTTTTGGCACAGTGTTAAGAGTCTCCCTATCAGAGAGAAAAAACTGTGTTTCATTCCACGGAATCTCCTCACTACCCTGAACCCTGTCTCCACCCAGGTGATCCTCCCAGAGTACACAACCCCCAAGGTTAGGATCAGGGAGCGTCTGCCTTCCCCAGGCCACCTGGGTGGAGACTTGAGGCAGTGTTTCAGTGAGGGATGGGCAGGATTCTTCACAATACCTAGAGTGATGTATAGAGCATGAATAAAATTTCAATTTGCTTAGGGAGACCAAGATGTGAGAAGATATAAACAGGGGACAGCTAGGTCATTGGGCTGTGTTCGTGCTGGTAGAGAGATTCCCAGACCCCCCTTTGTTTGCATACATTAACTTTGGGTTTCACCCTAAGTTAACAGGGCAATCCAGACGTGGACCCCTTGCTCACTGTTCTTAGAGAGGCAACAGTTTCACCTCACTGATGATGCCCAACAAGGCTGAAACACGTGTATGGGGTTACTGATGGTACTCTTGTTCAGAGGAGAATTGCCTAGCATTTCGGCGCTGGACTGCCCCTGGGCAGGACAAAGGCTGATATGCGGGGAAATTTCTTCTCTGTGAAAAGGACAGTGAGCTAAAGACTTGGTAGAGTCTCTCCCAGGGGTTATTCACCCAAGAACAGGTCATTGGGCTGTGTTCATGCTGGTAGAGAGATTCCCAGACCCCCCTTTGTTTGCATACATTAACTTTGGGTTTCACAGGGCAATCCAGACGTGGACCCCTTGCTCACTGTTCTTAGAGAGGCAACAGTTTCACCTCACTGATGATGCCCAACAAGGCTGAAACACGTGTATGGGGTTACTGATGGTACTCTTGTTCAGAGGAGAATTGCCTAGCATTTCGGCGCTGGACTGCCCCTGGGCAGGACAAAGGCTGATATGCGGGGAAATTTCTTCTCTGTGAAAAGGACAGTGAGCTAAAGACTTGGTAGAGTCTCTCCCAGGGGTTATTCACCCAAGAACACGTCATTGGGCTGTGTTCGTGCTGGTAGAGAGATTCCCAGACCCCCCTTTGTTTGTAGACATAGCACATGCCAAGTCTCAATGGTTCTCATCTTCAGTATCCCTTACCTGATTGTAGGAGAAGTCAGAGACAGGTGTCATTGAAGGACTAGGGTGAAAGGAAGACAAGAGGCCCCTTAGCCTATGCTCTTCGCTGGCTGCCCTTAGCTAAATGGAGAAATAGGACTGGAAAAGGATGAGGTGACTTCTTGGGCCTATATGAGGCCTACATTTCACAAAGGGATTGTAGGAGAGGGATGTGATATTTTTCTAGCTGCAAAGCTACTTCTGTATTTTTCAAAGGTTTATAAAAGCGAGGGAAGACAAACAATCCAAATAAATGCCCTCACCTTGCTTTTTCAAAGGCTTGAAAGGGAGCGAAATCAGGGATCAAGATAAAACAAATCAACAACAACTCAGAACAGAAAACAAGTAGCCTATTTCAACACCACATTCATCCAAACAGCATCAAACAGCAAGACAATGGCATGTCCTTTCTACCCCTGCTTCCTAGGACTGGGGAAGGGTCAGGTGGCATACTGGGTAGAAAGGTGCAGGTGGCATACTGGGTAGAAAGGTTGCAGAATTCTACAAAGGGATTGTTGGTGAGGAGTGTGGAAAATGGCTACCGGAAAAGTTCCTTCTGTTTTTCAAAGTGTTAAAAGAGAGAAATTAACAAATCCATATAAAAAACACCTTTTGCTTTTTCAAAGGTTCAAAGGCCTAGAAGAGTGGGAAAATTAGGATAAAACAAATAAACCAAAATACCACAGAGTGGAAAACAAGTAGCTCCTTGCCACACAAAATCCCTCTCCAAACTGAATGTGTATTGGGATAGTCAAAGAGTTTACTAGGATGTTCTAAATGGAATTTGAGAAGGTGAGTGTGTAGTCTGATTGTAACAATGGCAATATACTGAAATTGTACAAACTGAAAAGATACTTTGTCTGACGAGCCATTATAGGGATTCACATACTGGACATATATTAGAAGTAGGAAAACGTGGATTATGCTGGCCCAGCCTAAAAGAAAAGTGGGAGTCTGTTTGAAAATGTTTAAACTGGGAATAAACTAGTGTACTAGAATAGTGTAATGATAACCTCAAATGTGTGCTGGGATATGTTGCAGCTTACTGTGCGAAAGGTCAAACACGGTAGTTTGTCATTTAGTTAAAATGGATGTATGTCTATTGCTCAAAAAAACAGCTTGAATCTCTTTTCTAAACATTTTTGTTGATTCTTTTAGCATAGATTGCGGTGATGGGGAGGCCCTGCCCCAATGCCTCTAGACCCCCACCAATATTGCCTGACCACAAACTCAATCTGCCATCTACATTTTGGTTGTAACATTTGATTAAAAAAATGTGAGCAAAACAAATTGGACGAATTGGCAGTTGAGCAATAGATCAAATACCATTAAAAATTGTACTAAGATTTTGGAAAGCTGGAAACATACCAGAGATTTCACTGTCACAGCGCCTTCACAGAACGGCGGCCTTTCAGGTAACACTGCGTGCACAGTTACTTCTCATCTGGTTCCATATCAGGAAGGGGTGGGGGATTGTGGGTGGGTTCCCCTGCCAAAAACCTGATAGGCTGTCGGAGGATGAGGGCGGGGAATGGATTGAGGGTTTCAGGGGTGTCCCCTGCATGTGGAGAAGCTGGAGACAGGGGGTGCGCAAAGGGATTTGTTTCCCTGCAGCACCGGAACAAGGCTTGCAGAACCGAGCTTCAGTAAAACCGCAATGCAGGAAACCATCATAGATCCGGTGGTATAACTAGAGGTTTTCTGACATTGGGTCTCATTACACGGACGGCGGTGGACCAAGGCGCTATTAGCACCTTGGTCCATGCCGGTAAAATACCGGCACCGCCTTGGTGGAAAGGGGAATTACCGCCCTATTCCAAGGTTGGTGTGGCGGTAATTCCCTCTTCCCCCATTGCCCTTCCCCATTCCCATTTTTGCCCCATAGGACATAATGGGAATGGGGAAGGTGCTAATTACGGCACCGCAAATTGCGGTACCGTAATTAGCTCCCTGGTCCCTTTGCGGGTTGGTTTTAAACGCCTGCAAAAAGCAGCCGTTAAATCCCCCAACCCGCAAAGGGACCTCGTAGTAAGGCAGTAAGGATTTACCGGTACCGGTATTTTACCGGTACCGGTAAATCCTTACCGCCATCCGTGTAATGAGGCCCATAGTGTTAATTGGGAGCAAATATAGATGGTAAAACTTTGAAATATGCAATAATTGTAACATAACAATTATGCTTCGATTGGAAAACTCAAAATGTGCTCTGATTGTGCAATGCAGGAGTTAACTGGGAGTGTCAAACTGGGACTATAGTTTACTGCACTTGTCAAAATCATATTTTGCTGGCTTTGCCACCCTATGAATATGTTGAGATTTTCAATTGTGGAAAATAATTGTGTTGGCCAAACTCAGAATACACATGGGTTGGATAAAATTGAGACTTCGGTGACGTTGTACCAGCCTAGAATGTCTGACTGTGAGAATGCTGGGATATTTCAAACAGGGTTGCGCATAACAGGGTTTTCAAACTGGGAGTGTAGTATGTGTGTTAAACTGGGAAATATTTCTGATTTCTGTAAACTGCTAGCATACTGTGTATGGCAAACTAGAGCACATTGGGTTTGTGAAACTTTGAATATTCTGGAAGTTCAAAACTGGGAATGTACTATGGTTGGGCAAACAGAGAACACAAAATGAATCTGTAGAAGTGGGAATATTCCAAAAATCTCACAAAGTAGGAGTACACTAACATTTTCCAAATTGGCAGTATACTGAGGCTGTACAGACTAGAAATGTATTGGGATGTTCCAAATTGAGGTTTACTAGAATTGTTTAACAGTAAAACTAGGAAACTGGGAGCATAATTGAATGGTGTAATAACACATTAGTAGTACACCAGGAATTGTGAAAATATAAACTGTGTTTTGGAATTTTGCAAACTGTCTATGTAACGATCTTGTGAAAATTGAATATACGGATATACTGTACACTAGGAATATTCTGTGGTTTGCTAACTGTGAATTCTGTGCGCTCTGTATACCTGACCAATCCCTAAATATACTAGACTGCCAAACTAGAAGCATTTGGGATTCTAAAACTGGTGATGGGATTGTGAATACTCAAAATACACTGGGGTTGTCAATCTTGGAGTTTAATACGATTGTTAAACTGCAGATTTAATGAGATTTTATGTCTGGCAAATATTGGGATTGGCTAAACTGGAAGCATTTGGATGATTAATCTGTGAGTTTACTGGGATTGTGCAAACTAGAAGTCTATTGCAGTTGTAGGAGCAAGACTGCAGGCGATTTATAGCTGGTGCTGCCAACACACGTACACTAGTGGCACTGGTGCAAGCATTTTCATTGCACTGCAGCTAAGACTGGCCATTTTTGGTCATTAATCTGGAAATGCAACTATCAATGTGAAATGTCCATATTAGTGCTGTCATACCGCTGGTACTCAGGCCTCGGGAGGATAGCTCAGGGGCAACATGCTCACCTTGGAAGCAAGAGGACACGCAACACCACAGGTTGGATCCCTGGGTCCACGCTTATATTAATCGCGTTATAAATAACCTATCATATCATATCATGAATTATGTGAGTGCTAGAACCAGAATGATGACCAGATGTGTGCTGCTGCACTTTTCATTGTTAACAAAAGCGCACGTGAGCTCAGTGTCTGAGCTTTCACCTATGCATATTGAGTACTTGTGTAGTACAACAAAATATGTTTATTTCACTGACCACTGCAAGTGTGATCAATGCTCCAGTGCGGTGACTACCATTAGTATGTTTATATGTGTGCCAAAACAAAGTTCCCGGCATCCCCACGAAACTCACCTTCCTTTGGCTTGCAGACTAACCAGTATTATCTAGACATTGCAGTCCAGACTGCGGGATAATAGAAGACACTGCTTGTGAGCCATAGGGCTTCACTACAAATGTGGTGGAAAATCGGCATTAAATCCACTGATTTAATTCCAGTCTTGTTGACTGTTTCCACCATTCAGTCCCATGGCATTACCACAATTGTATGAGTGGTGGTGTAAATCCCCACATTTGCAATTCATAGGATTCGTTCTGGATTTTCGGCATATTTACAATTAGCATTAATACTGCGTGGTAAATCTGGCTATTTTTGGAGGTCAAGTGGAGGATTCACCTCTAGCAGTTTTCTAGAAGGTAATCCTCCCCTTTACATCCAAACTTGGCACTCAGAGATGCGTTAAAAGTGCCGGTAATTCTATTACTGCCCAAAGAAATTGGCAGTAATTGAATTACGGTCCATTTTTTACCAAACCGCTGAACTTGTAATGAAGCCCATAGTCTCAGCTATGGCCACCGCCAGCATTTTTAGCTGTGCTGCACATTCATGCCTTAGACCTCCAGGGGGAGCAATACTCTTGCTGTTTTTTGGCAGAAGGTGAACCCTGCTGCGACAACACAGTCAAGGCCAGCCAAAGATGGGTTTTTCTGGACATAATAGTCAGCCAAACTTCAGCGGAACATTCTTACAAATCTGGAAGGCTTGAGTTTGGAGCCCAGAGTGTGAGAATGTATGTGTGTGTGTGTGTATATGAGTATCTTTGTCTCTGTCTGTTGTGTGTGTGTTGTCCCATGTTTTAAGACAAGGTTGGTTTGTTAAGAGATAAAAGAGATAGCATGAAGATGTGCTTTTTCATCTTGCATTTGCTTTTATGGGGGTGTGACCCCCCCATCCCACAGACTCATGTCATAAACTGACATCTTCCCGCACTGCATATATTCATAACCCTTGTTGTATCCTTGCATTTTTATTATTTAAATTCTACTATATCAATTTCAATTGTTAAACTGAATGGCATTTTTCGGTTTTGAGAGAGTTTTGCTCATTATAGTGTTTATTTTTGTGCTTATTTATGTATTCCCGTCCCCCTAACTTTTTTTTTTTTTAACATAATGCTTGTTTTGATATTCTAACATATTATTGCCATAGTAAGAGAAAAAACAGGGCCACATTAGAAAACCGTTGCACCATAGCAAGTGCAATTTTACATGGTATTAGCACTAGGGCATATACAGCCCTAGTGCACAAACAAATACTTTCAACATCATTCCGTATTAGCACATACTTCGCTCTGTGCAAAAATGCATTCAGCAAAGAGGTTTTTGCACAAGGACAAACGTTGTCTGTGGGCTAATACTATGCAAAATAGCACTTGTAGCGGGGCCGAGGATTTCTAATATGGTGTAAAGGGTTTTTGCCCAAATCCCCTAGAAGCCATTATCGCATCCTCATCTAACATGGGAAGGAAGGGATCTTTGCCTGTTTTCCCAGGAGGATAATTCAGGAGGGAGCAAACTGCCGAGACAGCGCCCCACTCCCACACCCCCAGCTACATTAGCAGACATCCCCGACTACAGCTACCTGCACCCGGGAATGCAAAAGGCCAACAGCACTGGCCATGAAGGTAACTGGAGTATCATCCAGCAAATGATAGGAAGAAGGGCCTGCATATTTGGGGGGTTGCGGGGTACAAAATCAATTAGTTGGTAACCACATTTATTGGTTAGACGATGCCATACATAACCTAATGAAAGTCATTAAAATATAGTGGAAAGGTGTGCAGCAGTGGGCGAAGTAGAGCGCAGATCAAGTGACAAAATGGGCACATTTTGTAGCATGTTTTCAGAAAATGACACAGTAATGAAGGATTGAAGGAGAATGGTCAGCAGTGCACATTCACAAACTGTAACCGCAATGGGAGATGGGACGCTGAATGGAGACACACTTGGATTAAGTAGCAGAAGCAATGTCAGGCTCTGGTGCAATACCTGGCTCTGGGGTAAATGCTGCAAACGTTTGGAAAAGGGCATTCTCATAGTTACCTAGACTGCGGCAAGCATCTGTAAGTAAGCATTGCATGCAGAATTACAGATGAGTAGCCACCAACCGCTGGAAGATAAACGATGTCCCACATTTTCTAGGGCTGGTGTAATTTACTAATCTAACTCCAGTCCCAGAATATGTGGGGAAAGCTGAATGGAGGTCAAAGAGCAGTTGGAAATTAATAGAGTTTCAAATTGTTATATATTCCACTGACATTAACGCTGGATGTCTATGAATGCACTCCACCTAGAGTTCGGAGTGTCTGCTGATTGGCAACAAGAGTGAAGCTCGAGATTTCTACGATATCACTCGAAACCGAAGTTGTAAGAAGTTCATGATGGGAATAATCACACGTGCACTATCTGTATCACCCTCCTATGGAGGGAAACCGGAAGTTGTGAGGAGTTCATGATGGGAATACTTATGCTTGCATTATCTTTATCACCCTTCTATGGAGGGAAAGTGTTACTAGTTTTAACATTTTCAATTGAGGGAAACTGTGGACATCTTAATAATTTTTTTTTAAACCGAGGGGATGAACTTAGAGGAATGTCTTAAACTGCCATCTTACTGCGCCTCTTTCTCTCCTTTTCTTTTTATATTTGGGCAGGTGTTCTTCTTTTGTTTCAATAATTTTGCTGTTACTCTGTATGCGAAAAGTGCAATAAACTACAGCACAACAAAAAATATTAACCCCATTGTTGATAGGTGGCTAAGCACAATTGTGTGTTGTTCAGGGCCCCTCAGACTCCCATGTCCAGTACATTCTCTGTCCCCTGTGACCAACAGTACTGTGGGTGGCTTGAGGGAGCCATAGGCAACCTGAGCCAAAACAAATTATTCAGGTGTCGCCACCCTCTCTCATGCCCCTCTATGTTCACCCTCCTTACCTCTGCACACTACTGGAGATTGGGCTGGTAGGGAGGGGGGAATAAGATTGCTGTATTCCAAGGAGTCGCGGTTCATGCCAGTGGGATATGACTCCCATAGTCCAATGGAGTGGCATTAGAGCCAGAGGATACAGCATTTAGAAAAATCTTGATGTGCGAATGGCTTCCTATATAACGTATGCACAACAATCCCCTCTTCTGATTGGCTAGCTAGTCCCCCTAGACCTAATGTGTGTTACTCCGATAGGGTTTGTAGTTTCTTTTAGTTTGCTTCTTTGTTTAGGCTAGAAAGAGACTGCATATTATGAAGATACCGGCCTTTGCATAAAATCTTTTCATCATTTTGCACCGCTGTTTTTTCATATATGGCAGATGGTTAAACTTTTCCTTCATGTTTGGGGACATGACAGTTCTCCAGCTCCATGCTTCCGTGACCTTCAACCTGTCACTGAAGCGGATTCTAAAATGCAGCACTTGATAGGATAATCTCCTGAATGGGATAAATGGCTGTCACTCCCCGGAGGCATTTGCCATGCTTGAAAACCAGCATGTGACAGGGACATCCTGGCACGCCGCTGAGAAGCGCCACCCGCCCGATAGTCTCAATTTCACGGGCAATGTCCGTCCTCGCCAAGTGATCCAGAAAGAATGACCTGTTTTCTAAGGAGGAATCATAAAGAAATCGAATACATTCTATTTTTCATGCTGCACAGTGAGGTTACTGGTTTTGTTGGGGTGCCTAACCAAAGTCCCCACCCTGTTCTCCACTTCTCGCTGCCACCCCCTGTTATCCGCACCCCGCCACAAGTCATTCTTGTGTCCTCTCCTCCCCTTCTTTCACTGTAGCCCCTCTTCTCACATCTGCTTCAATGTATCCCAAACAACACACTTCTTGTATTCCGTGCCCTCTGCTACTTTGGTGTCCCTCTTTCTTATCTCCTTCTTTCCTCCTATCACCCCTTTCTCCTTCTCTTTCTGTTTCTCTCTATCCCACCTATGTCCTCGCCCAACTGTCCCAGTCACCTGTATTCCCAATTTTGCATCTCCTTTTCTTATCCAATCTTTTTTTGCTTCTTTCATCGTCTCTTCTAAACCTCACCCCCTTCTTCCTTCTCCTTTTCTTATTTCTGCTGTTCATGTTTCTCTCCTACATGTCAGCTCCCCACCCCTATTCTCTCTCTGCTCCACAAGTCTCACAGTCGGGTCCAAGTCCTGTCGCCCTAAAGCAAGGCCCAAGACTCAAGAGGAGAATTTCGATAGCGAATCAGGGACCCCGACCTATTAGAAAACAGGTTTTAGGGCCTTTCAATGTCTCAAATTGCATCCTGCTTCCTTTGTGGATTTTGATTGTTGTGACAGGGTCAGAATCTAGACCCGGTCAGGGCCAGCTCAGACTCCTCTCTATCTGGGTAGGAGGGCCTACCAGGGCATTGCCAGAGCCTAACCAAACCCAGAGGCAGAGGAAGGAAGATGAGAGGAATCCTACTCCCTGATTCCCCAGAATGAGTGAACATGCCTGACGAATTGGCACCACTGTCCCCTCCACAAGGACTTTGAGCCTCTGTTCGGTCCAGGTTTCCTGTGTTTGTATTTCAGTCACATTTCTCAGAAAATGCCCCGACAGCAACCAAGAAAGGTCGAGGGGAGCAGCAGATATGAACTGATCATCACAAGCCAGGTGGCGCAGAACATTAAACTCCTGCGTTATAACAAAACACAACCTCACACCAAGAGATGGACCCTGAGCAAGCAGTGCCAGGAAATATTACCGGTGAAAGATGACAGAAATGGTGAGAATGAACTGTTTGGCTGCTGCAAGAAACCCAAAAGGGGGTGGGGCCGAACAAACATTTTGAAACCTCTCAGACCTATTCCGAACCTCAGGGGGGAATTCTAATAAGTGAGTAATTGGTCGACCAGGACTAGTGATGGGGAAAGCAATGTGTGGCACGAGGAGCAATATAACAGGGTTGGATGGGCTACAAAAATCCATCTCGGTCTGACCATGTTGAAGGGTCAGGTGAGGCGATGGAGAGCGCACAGTGGAGAAGAGTTGTGGAGACACTGTGGAGACACTGTGGTGATGTTTTGAAAAAGTGCAGTGTAAAGTATTGTTTGAGAGAAAGAGTGGTACCAGTTGGGATAGTGTAATCTGGTGAGAATAGGTCTCGGAGGGAGACAGGTAGAGGAGACAGAGACAGAAAGAGAGAGATATGGAGGTAGAGAGAGGAGTATGGAGTGTTGTGAGATCAGGGCACAGAGGGAGAGGAGTAAGGAACATCAGGACATGGAAGAAGCGAGAGACAGAGAGAGAGAGAGAGAGAGAGGAGACGGCTCATCCTCAAAGCCAGAAAGATTGAGGTCATGGTCCTCGGGCAGTCGGCAGAAGCCCAGTCAGTGTGGACTGCCAACTACTGGCCCTCTTCACTCCCCCCTCTGCTGGTCCCTGTGTCATTCTTTAAGAATTTGGGAATTAAGATGGCATCCTGCTTTCGGCACATCCGCATGTTGCCATTAGAATTAGTTTAGAGCATCTTAAATTGAAGATCTTGAGAAAAATCAGTCTGTTTATCCCAGTTAATTTGTGTAGTCTTGTGGTCACGATAACCATCACAAGAACCCTAAACTACTGCAACTCATCACTGCTTTCCCAGCCTACATTCCTGATTCAGCACCTGCAGGTAGTGCAGAAGTCTGTAGCACGCCTGCCCACCGGTCACCCTAAGTTTTCTTGTGTAACTCCGGTGCTCTGCATGGCTTTCCGTGGATTCAAGAATAAAGTTTAAATCCCTGTGTACTGTCCATCGGGCATATTATGGGGAAGGTGCTCTTTATCTCCAGGAGAAATGTGTTAGTATACTCACTGCAGTAGCCTACGCCAGGCTAATTCTCTATTGCTTTTCTAGAGCCACTATTGGGGGAGAGTCATCTCAGTGACTGCCTCTCAGTTGTGGAATTCGGTGACCCTTTCACTAAGGGGAATTAGTAATCATCTTGCCTTTAGAAAGGCCCTGAAAACCTTTTTATTCAATTAGTCTATCTAGCAGGGATGTCATTTCACCAAAATGCCAGAGGTAGCGGAAGTGACATCACACGACCCTTGCCCTCTGATGACATTACAGGAAGTGACATCATTTGACCCAACCCCATAGTGATATCCCGGCGGAATTTCCGGCAACTTCACTGTGAAGATCTCATGTATTTGATAGTACAGCGTCATGAAGATGCGCTCTACAAAAAATGTCATGCCTGCAGCACATAATCCTGCCCGAGTTCCTACATGTGTTTGTGTGGTCAAAAAGATAACTCCAACTGCACCCCAGCACAAGGATATCTTCCCAGGGATAGAGCCTTCTAGAAAACTCTTATGCAGTTCAATACAATGCAATGCACTAAAACACACACTGGATATATATTTTCCCTACAAACGCCTCCACTACATTATGAGTTTGACGTAATACATTGTGTTATCAGAATTACTGCCACTTTTACGGCACCACCGATTAAGCAGTTGGCGCTAATTCCGCTGGTGGAATTACTGTACAAAAATAGCAAAATTAACCCTGGTGCTAATTCCACCTGAATAATTACCGCCAAGAGTGAAAATGGTATTTCCACCATATTACAAGTCAAAATACAGCTATAATTCTGCCAAAAATGGGCAGTAATTCCACCAGAAATACAGTGCAGTTACCTGCACTTGGAAGGTGGAGGTAAATGCATACAGGTGATGGAAAACAAGACATAGGTGCACCTAATCCATTCTGAAAGGCTTCAAAATGTCTGAACCTGACTCAAATACACTTCCCAACACCATATTCCCAGTAGCTGTCCCAAACTGGGACATGCAGCTCCTCCTGCTCCACATTGAGCTGCAAAGGCAGCAATAGCAACACAGGGCACGTGGGCGCAGAGAGGAGGAGGATATGCCATACAAGGCGAGGGAAGATTCTCTGGGGCGTGCCCTCACCCTGGACATTAACTGACATCCAGATAATTACCCTGTACTGGCTGAACAGGGAGACCATCGTAGAGCTACTCACCCTGATCCATGATGATATAGAGAGCACAATCAACATCAGAACTGCATCACCCTCACTGCTGAAGCTTGTGTCGATCCAACATTTCTTTGCAACTGGCACCTTCAAGCACACTGTGGGCATGCTGCATGACATATCCCAGCCCACATTGTCATATGTGCTTGTGCAGGTGCTGGAAGCACTCCTGTGCCATGCCTCACAGCACATCTCCCTGCCCACCACCCCGGCACAGATACATGTCATAAAGGACCATTTTTCCACAGCAGCCTACCTGCCTAATGTAACTGCTGCTCTTGACTGCACCCCCAGGCTTCGGAAGAGCTATATCACAACAGGAAGCAGTATCACTCCATGAATGTCCAGGTCACCTGCAATGGTGACCACTTGTTCACACACTGCTTTGCCTGCTTCCCCGGCTCCACACACAATGCCATGGTCCTGCGGAGGAGCACACTGCCTGCATACACAAATAGCCACAGGGGCCAACAGACATGATTACTCAGTGAGTAAAAGTGTCATCACACAAACTGATCTTGCAGCACCAGTGAACTGCCATGTGGAGGGAAGGGGCATTACCACAACTGAACAATGCGTGGCATGTCAAGGACCTGTACATGGAGGACTGTAGTAATATATATAGCGCTTTATAATATTTATAGCGCTTTAGAATATATAGTGCTTCACTAAATGTGATGGCATTATGTTGGCAGCAATAATGTGGCACACACATATAGTCATTTTTATGTTGCCAGAATAACATGTGAATATATGGCTGGTGGCATGCAAGGTACAGGATTCATAATGCAGCAAAAGCTCAAAGTGAAACTGCAGAGAGTAAAAGTGTGCCAATTGTTTTCTTCTTTTGAATACCTCATGCATAGAAGACTACATTATTTATATAACTGACTGACTTAATTAACAATTACTAATCACTAAAGCTAACTCCCTAACATTATAATGTAGTCCTGTGTACAAAATGAGGTGAGAAAACATATTTTGAAATTCGTTTTTTTAAACGTGCACTGGCAATTTTTTTCTCTCTCTTCTGTGTTCAGTTTGCAGAAAGCAGAAAGTATGCATGGCAGGAAACGGAAAAAGAGACAGTTATTATAATCTGAAGCTCTCATTGTTTGGGACATGAGGGTGGTGACAGAATACATTTTCTGCTAATATGATTGGAAGAAAGTGTCTGCAGATATGTAACGTCACATGTGGGGTGGCTCTGAGTTTTTGTAATGGAAAAATGACAGAGGGAAGTTTAGTTCGGTCTGACTGGGCTCTGAATACAGAAGTACCTGGTCACTTTGCACTGGCTGGGAGAATCTTTTGTTCTCGCCGCACATTCTAAGCATCCAAGATTACAAGAGGGGCTCGTTGGCTGGGACTGCTCTTCTGTGGGGAGCAAGGACAAGGTTGTGTGGGAGAGATTCAAACAAATATCTTTGGTAAGCAGACACAGTTTAAGTGACGTCACTGTGTGCTGTTGGATTAATGACCGATCTACAAATGTCATGTAGGCATATTAGCCAAGGAAATCCCCTGCATTTTAATTCATCATGTTTATAATGTTAAAAAGTAATGCCTATTTTTAAAAAGGCTTATTTGCTCTGTATCTGTTGTTTTTCTTTCTCTTCTTCTTTTGTTACAGATAATGGTGCAATATACATGGTAAGATTTATATTGTGAATTGTACTTGTCAGCAATATAACCAATATATAAAATCAGATTGTTTAGAGTTTTTTTATTGCATTGGGGATTGCATATGTGGACACGGGGAGATTCATTTTCTTTGGTAATACATTTGTCAATTTGCCCATGCAGATAGAATAACAAACTGAATAAGCAGTGATAAAATAGTTGTGTGTGTGGGTGTGTCCTCCTTGCATGTTAGTTGGCGGGGATCTAATATAATATATAGATTACTCGAGGTCTATGAGCCAGTAATGATGCCTACGGGCACATAGATCACTGGTGTAGATAAGCCTGTGATACCGGCCACAGGCTGTAGGTGGTACTCTATGTAAAAGTGTTGGGTTTCCTTGTGTGTATAGGTCCAAGGCTCCCTATAGATCACTCGGAGGTATTCTCATACAAAGGAAGGTTTTGTTTCTGATGGGGTTATGATGTAAGGAAGGAAACTATGCTCACCACTAAATACCACAAATAACCTATTACCGCAAAATACTACAAGTAATACATATTACTAGAGTCTCCAATATAATATAACAAAGTATGGTCACTAGAATGATATGAGGCCGAACCCAATCTAAATGCAAGGATAAGTTATCACCAACTACCGCTCATACCGTGGCGGTAAGAAAAATACCACCAAACCCCAAATTTACACAAAATATCCTACAGGACTTGCCCTTACACCCCGCACATGACAGCCACCAACCCACAGGTTCAGGACATGCAGGACAACACAGTACTATATCATTAATGCATATTGCACCAACAAGCAAGCAATACACACACACACGACTGCACAAACCACAATACAATTGAACACATCCCTACACATCAAATGTCACAGTTCAGCACTGCACAAAGACCATACAACACTGGCAGAGAGTAAGGCCATGTACTAAGGTGACCATGTATGTGAGGCCATAATGGAAGTCAGACACCACAAACCTGCACAAGTACAACGAATCACCCATCAGGGCACATCCCTGATAACAACTCACAGGCCCAACACAGGCAACAGGCATTCTGCCATGCCAATCACAGTCCACGAAAGTGAAAATTGTTGGCCTTGAGCTGAGTGCATGGTGTAACACGACAATGCACATATTTCCCCATAATAAATTACATTAAATTCAAGTGTTGTTATGACAAATCATGTTGTACAACAATTCAGGAAATATGCATGCACAGATTGACCATCAATATGCTCTTTGAAAAGGCAACATGTCCACAATGTATTGTGACTGACACCTGTGACCTTTGACCTTGCAGGTGACTCTGGATACCCGAGCTATCATGGCTAATGACATTTGTGCACAATCCACGTATGCCACATGAGGTGGCATACAATGAGGCAGATGTCAGGACTAGACTGTGCATAGAGTAGACCTTTGGCCTGTTGAAGGGTTGTTTTCTGTGTCTACACTGGACTGGAGGGGTGTTGATATAGAGGCCAGCGAAGGTTGGACAAATATTTTTTGCCTGTTTCATGGTGCAACATCTGCCTCAGGCAAAATGTCCCTATCCCATGATGAGAACATGCCAACCCCAGAAGTCAATGACTGACTACCTGCAGATGCAGTGCTGCCACACAGTGAGTGGGAGGAGGGAAGGGTGGTCTGGTGAGGCAAGAACTAATAGATTATTTCTGATCATATCAATAATCACATGCTGCTCACCTTTATATATAGTCACATACCGAATACATCACATTCACACAATGAGGAATGTCCTAGCATTGCTTCAAGTGGTGAACATGTATTTAAAGAGAGGTGTGACAGAAGACATCCCCAACAAACCCTTCCCAGCACCCATCCCTAGCACACCAATCTGACCCACCTCCATGCCCCAACACCCATTCCCAACACACACTGCCCACCCACCTACCTCTCCCCAACAACCATAACTACCTACCTACCACATGCATTGTGAAAAAGGTGCAATGCAGTGTGTCTCTAATTTTCATGGCATCTTGTCCTTGCCAGGAAGTTCTGGTTGTGGTCGGTCACATTTCTCATAGAGCAGCACTGTGGACTGCCAGATGTGGATCCCTCCATGGGGGTCACCAAGGTGGATTGGTCATACCCTGGCCCCCAGATGTGCTGGAGGGTCAGGAGCATGCTGGCCTGAATTGACTTAGCAAAGGACGATATGCCCTTCATGAGCTCTCTAACCCTCTAACCACAGTCAGGGTAGTACTAGCCACTGGCGATTTTCATCACTTACGGTCCAAAGAACTCACAATCCTCTGTGATTTGCATTGAACGGATCACCTGCAGGTTCTGGACTTCAGTGAATGCATGTGTCTCCATGACCACTTGTCACCACCCCATTGTGTCCAGCCTCCTCCATATTCCCTCAAGAGAATGTGGTGCAATTGGTGGTGTGCTGTGGGGAGAGCTACACCTGAAGCAGAGGAACCCAAAACCCCTGTGACCTGCACTTGCATTGTGTCGCTCTCCGATTCCTGGTCATGCAGGGCATGTGCCTGGTCGTCTGGCTCAGGTGATGGGGGGTATCATGATCCAGATGGGTGAGGGCAGGTACAGCTTGAAGTGCGCCCGTGGCAGCATCTGGCTACCCTGACATGACCACAGGGGCCAGCTGTCGAGTGATGGTTGCAGCTGGCATGGCGCTGTTGGGCCCTGGTGCCTCACTCCTGCCCTTACTCATGCTCTTCCTATTACTGGGCGATTCAGGGGTGGTGGTTGATGTTTTTCCACTGATGGCCCTGCAATGGGAGGTAGATGGGTCTGCATCCTCCTCCTGCATAGACTGTGAACCAATTGGGTGGACAACGACATGCTTTAAGTCATCATGCATACTTGTATGTGGGCTTGCAGGTCACTCATGCTATATGGTGGAAGGTCATCATACACACATGTGTCTGATGGGCAGGGTTGATTGCAGACCAATAAATATGGCTAATGCAAGGTGGAATGGGTGTCTGCTGAGGGGTGCACCCCATTGGCATGGGCCCTTTGCCGGTTGGGCTGGCGATGTGGCACGTGCATGCGGTTGTACTGGGGGTTCACTTTGGCACTTGACCTTTCCCAGCACACATGGGTGCTGCTCATGGTTGTTTGGGCTCATATGCTAATTCATACTACAGTGCATGGGTATGTACACAGTTGTGGTAGCACAAAAACAACGGTTTTGTAGGAAATAATGTTTTAATGCTTGAAAAATCTGAGGCAAAAAGCTGGAGGTGTGTATCCTCTAACTCGTAAGTGCAAGGCGTTACAGGAGGGTAGCAAATCCAAAGGGGTTAGTGCTTCACTGTCCAGGACTGGGGATTAGATTCTGAAGCTGTGAGGTGGTAGTCCGATCTGGATCGGGTTAGCTGTACACAGTTGCCCACCTTCCCTTGCACATGCATCTGGTGGCATTGCCTTTAGGTGCATTGGTATGTGGTTGTACATTCCACTGTCCATTGGGCCAGGTAAGAATCCAGCATTGCAAGAGTGGTGTGGGGGGTGAGGCATGAAAGAAGTCCTAAAACCTCCACCCCCAAATGCAGTGTGCATGATTCCATATGGTATCATTTGCACCTGCCTAATCAATGTTTTTGGTAACATTAGTGGCAGATGGCATTTTAACACATACACATAACAAAACAGAAAAAACTGCAGGAAGATTACAGATGCAGGAAGCTCATCTATTAGAGCTCTGGGCAAACTATATGCAAACCTCCTAATTTGCATATGGATTGCACCAACAGAAGTGACTTCACAGAAAAGGACATGGCAAGGAGCATCACCAGTCTGTGATACTTGGTGGCACCATGATAAAGTGGTAAATAACTTTGTGTTAAACAAAATATCTAAATTGCAATATTATATATGGAGCAACTCTACAGTCACTGGGCTTATTTTTAATGATAGCATGATATATTAACACAGGCTATGAAGTGAATCACTTACGGAGGTGCAGTGAGATTACATGATTTGTCCAGGATCATACATTTTGGTTAAATTGTGAAACTGCGATCTGGACAATTTAAGCAACTGAACACGTCTTCCCATGTGTAGTTGATATAGATATTTATGAAGGTTTTGCTTTACATTTTATGTGCTTGAATACTACTTTATTGCAATGCCTTGGAAGCAAACCCCATTAAATAATAAACTTTCCTTTCATAATAAATGAACTTGACACTATATACATTGTCATAGAAATGTGTTGAGCATTAAGAGTATGGCTTTAGTTTTATCCTCCTCATCCTGCATGCAAACCCACAATAGCATAATGCAGATTAATGTAAGCCTAACACATCTTTAAAACCATAGTCATTTTTTCATTATGCACCCTTCTCACGTCTGATCACCCCCATTCACATTTCTTAAGGGACAAAAAGTCCCTGCTAATAGTCCCTGTTACCTCCCATCAGTGCCTAATGGCTACAATTGTAATGCTCTGTTGACACAGAGCAATGTGTCGGATCCTCGGGCAAGCTGCTCTGCTGCCCGGAGCTCTGCTAGAAAGGTGGACATTTGGGAGCGGGACACCTCTCCAATTCGTTCGACACCCTCATTGACAATGAGGGTGCTGAATAGGAAATGTGTCCTGCTGCCCGATCACAATTCACTGCATTGGGCCCATCTATGCTGAGGGATGCGTGTAATTTGACCAGTGCATTGCTATGGGACGGGGGGACATACTTATTTCACCAGCTTTGTCTTGGCTTCCGGCACCAACCTCAACACTCCCAACACCCTTGATCTCCTCCATGTGCAGGAAGCTGCTGGCCTTCTCCTCCCACAGGGTCAGGACAAGAGAGTCCACAATATCGCCTCCTATGGCAGATGTCTCCCACCAATGTTTTGGCAGGAGGCTGCAGACCTTGTCCTTGAGGTCATTCTACATTCTTTCTGCAGTCCTTGCTGTCCCGTGGGACTGTGCCCACTGCCGTGACCTTGTCACAGATGCTGGCCCCCGATGGTAGCCTTCCTCTGGCCAGATGTCTTTCTGTGCCTAGAGCCATAGAGCTCTTCAGCATGGACCACTATCTAAAGAGTGAGGACCTGCAGCTCTGCCTCACTGAATTTCTGTTTCCTGAGCTGCATATCGGGCACTTCCATTTGTCCTCAGACATGTTTTCTCTCCCTTCTGCCGTCTAGGTCCATATGGCAACTGGAAATGGAGGATTCATACTGGATTTGATTTTTTCAATATGGCCACCGCTGTGCTTCCTGTTCGAGATATGACGCTATATATTTTTTTTTCTAAAGGGGTTAAAGAACCTTTACAAAATCATTCACATGAAAGCAGACAAATATGAAATAAATTTCACAAATAGACTAAAAAAAAAGCATGTAGCAAATAAAACCTCTCAGGTTACTCAATTCATTCAAAATGAAAAAACATTCACAACCACGCAATAAAATGTAACACTTGTTAAATGTTAAAATGGATATAACTAAGAGTGTACACAGGAGGTAAATCACTGGAAATTCCTGGTTCAACCTACTATGCGTAATATAAATCTCTCAGGAAGTACTTATCATATACGACCTACCGTTCGGCTGTATCCAGTACTAGGGGAATCAATGGCTTACTTTCATTCAATTTCATAGACTTAAAGAAAGAAGCTACAGCCAAAGTTTCGGAGATGTTTCCTCCACTTATACATCGGTGCCAAATGTGCATCTCTGGAACCCACTGGTTAGCAGGGAACATTTTAACAAGGTAACAGCCTTTTATACATTAATACATTACAAAGTGAGAGGAGGTGTCTTGTTGTTTCAATATTACCTTCATGATGACAAAATCACTGGTTAGGTCAGTAGCAGAACTCATACCATGCAGTGAGAGAATTTCTTTATTTAGCAAAAAATTCAATCTCAATTGCAAAACAAAAATGTCTATGATGTTTATCTGGATATTTAATAAGGTATAGCGCAATCTCGCCCCTCTTTTTATGTTCATGGGCAAGATGAGCAGTGGATGAGTAGCTCGCTAATTTCTCATGAGTCGCAATCCAATCAAAATCATACAACTGATTTTTTACCTTACATGGATTTGAAGTGAGAGTGTCTACATTCGAATTCATTTTTTGTAAGATTCTCTCACAGTTGGTTTTAATTTCTGTGACAAAGTTTGGATGTTTCCCAGTAGCACAGAGATTCATGGTTTCTTGTAAATTCAGGTAAAGTGAGTCAAAAATGGGCAGAAATAGTCTCCTAAACAGAGACAATAAGTTCCATTCCACCCACGCATGAATCGAAATGAGGCCCAATTCATACCTTATTGCAGGGAGTGGGGCACAATTCGGGATCCCTAAAATGTGTCGCTAAAGCGTGGCTTCTCACAGGTCTAATGATTTCAATGCCATGTGTGAAACAGTTCCTGTCCTTAAATTAATTTAGGCACCACCTTTCCCACTTACAATTTCAGTACTGGCAAAATAGAGAAGGTTCCAAATTTCTGATGTATCGCAAGGGCTTGTGATATCAACATGGACGCCTTGTGATTTAACATGTTCCTACCATTAGCAAAGCCAGGGGCAGCCGAAATCATATAGCCAAGGTATGTCATGCGACAGGCTGATGAATCGATGTACCTTCCTAAGTCCACATTTGTTGGTGTTTTATTTGCGCATCTAGAAATTGCAAGAATTCTAGTTTTCTTTAAATTGATCTTTAGGCCGTTGTCTAAAGCAAATGCGGAAAAGGATTTAAGAAGCCTTTTTAGACCCACATGCAATTTATCAAAGAGAAGAAAGTCATCCACATATGCAAGACAGGAAATATACTGGGAACCTACATTAGGTGAGATTAGGGCCGCCAGTGTTAAGAAATCACTTGCGCCTGACACATAAAGATTGAGTAAACTTGCTGCAAGGATGGATCTACGTGATTTATCAGCAGCTGGTTTTCCCGTGACAGAAATGTTCGCATGGGAAATGTACGCATTACAAAATGTTTGTGCATTTCCCATGTGAACATTTCCATTACAAATCACACAGATTTTCTCATTCACACCCTCACTCACACCCTCATTCACACCCCCACCCTCTATTTACCTTTCCTTTAGACGGCTGTGTCCCTGCAGCCCTGCAGCGCCAGATCCCTTTCACTTCTGTCCTTTTTTTTTTATTATTATTTTTTTTTGCTCAGGAGAGTTGCGGGGGTGTCCCCTACAACCCCCGCCCACTATACTATACTGTATAGTATAGTGAGTGAGGTGTTGTGGGGGATATCCCTGCAGGCCCCAGGCTTCTTTGTTTTACATTTTTTCTTTTTGCTACGGTGAGCTGCGGGGGTGTCCCCCGCAACACCCCGCTCACTATGCTGCATATTATAGTGAGCGGGGTGTTGCGGGGGACACCCCCGCAGCTCCCGCCTTTTTCTTTTTTTTGTTCTTGTGGAGGTCTGGGGGTGTCCCCTGCAACTCCTGCTCACTGTAGTGAGCAGAGTGTTGCAGGGGACACCCCCAGCCCCATACCGACCCCACCGAAACACCTAAACACATACCACAAAATGTTTGAACTTTTGGTGGTTAGAACTTTTTCGTGGTGTGTGTTCTAGGTCTTTTGGTGGGGTCAGTAATTTTAACTCAGACATTTCGTCCTGTTCCCGCAAGGATACATCCCTGTCTAAGACTGTACCGCATGGGAATACACTGAGACATGGTGCCATCTCTATTCAATCTTACCTTTACAGAGGACTTCTCATAAAAGCCAATGATGAGCTCCAAAAAGCCACAAGGAATCCCCCAGTTTTTCAACTTGCTCCATATTCTGCCACGATCATCATGGTCGAAGGCAGAAGACGGGTCGATTGAAGCATTATAGGTACAAGCATCAGGGGTTGCCCAAGTTGAGTGTTGGATGTAACTGTGAACGGGGCTATTAAGAGATGTAGAATGGGCCTTTCAGAAACCAGTTTGAAATTTGGATAGTCTAGAAGTGTCAACTGCCCATTTCTCCAGGTGTTGAAGGAAGATCAAAGAGAATATTCTACTATCAGCATTCAGTAGAGAAATCGGTCTATAGTTTGAGGGATCGGCTCTTAGACCTTTTGTAAAGATGGGAACGATGAAGGCTATTTGTCAAGTGGAGAGAAAGGTTTTAGACGACTTGATGCTTTTAAATAAAAGGGTTACAACATTAGTCCAGTTTCTAAGATCCATTTTTAAGATGGCGTTAGACAGGCAATTAGGACCAGCAGCTCTGGATGATTTGCAGGAAGTGATTAAATCTAAAACATTGGTTAACTTAATTATTATTGGAGCTTTATTTATAATTGTGCTATTGCGAGTTTACTGTAGAATCTGAAGCTTTTACAGAACCCAAATCACAAAGATTCTGGAAAAACTTTGCCCAGGTAGCTTCATCAACTGCATTTAACTGAGCAATGCAAGTAGACAAGGTTTGGCCATTAATCAAAGACCAAAACATGCCAGCATCTTATCTCGCCAGAATTCGTGGGACCAATTCAGCATCTTGCTGGAGCAAGGACACTCTTTACTGTTTACAGTAAAACTTATACTTTTGCTTTACTAATTTACACTTGGTAGATTTCAAATCACTGGGAATAGATTGACACTTTATTCACCTAAGGGCAGCCCTCATCTTAAATGTATCGTCAGACAGTTGCTCATCATAGACAAGGCACCGGAAATCAAAGTATTGATGGATCCTTCATAATTCCTGACCTTAAACATGACGAGCTTCCAATCAAGAGTGGAACGGGCTATAGCTTCACGGAACTGATAAACAAAACTATTAACATTTAGGGATGTTTGTTGAACAGCATTGCCACCTGGACAAACTCTAAAATCATGGGGACCATTGGACTCATTGTGAAAGAAAGCAAAGGGAATATTTGAAGTGACTCTTAGCATGCAGTGATCGCTCCAAGTAGTCGGAGTAATGGAGAAATCGGAGCATAGCTCAAGCATGTCAGAATCAGTGAAAAAGTAGTCAATCAAGGTTTGACTCCGCCCATGATAACAAGTATAAACCCTATTGGGCTATTACTAATGTGCTCATGTAAAGAATGTACATTTAGGGAAACAAGAGTGGAACTCCAGGCTAGGTTGTTATTAGAGTATAGTTGGGAAAAGGAACTGCAGGATTTATAATTCGCTAGGAGGTCGTCAACCGGAATGGCAAAACATTTGACATTTAAGTCACCGGCTAACAGAGCACGGCGGGTGCACATCTTCCCTTCCATTTACAAACCAAATTGACAAAAGACAACAGAAATGTGTTAAGATCACCCACACCTCTACGACAATAGATATTGATCATTAGGATGAAGAATCCCTGTGTAGGGAAATCAAGCTCAACTGCCAGAAAACCGTATGGCAGATTCAAAATTTGTTGAGAGGACACCAAAATATCAGCTCTTAAGGCAATGGCCAAGCCACCATAAGGTCTGCCCTTACCACCAAATTTTGCTGCCTGAGAAAAAAGATGGTATCCATCCAGGGCAGGACTGATAGTAAGCCAAGTCTCTTGGATCCTTAGACATTGAGTACCTTTCAATTAATCTAAGACAGCAGGATTGCTACATAGGTGAGTGTGGCCCCTGGGATTCCACAACAATAATTTCAAGTCTCTAATTTCACACAGTTGTTTATAGAACCATTTCCATTGTTGGTAACACCAGGCATTTTGCTTGCTGAGACCCTGAATTGTAAGTGCCCTGCCCTCACAGGAACCTAGCTGTTTATTTTTGCCGTTCCACCGCTTAAGGTAATCGACAGGGGGTTGTCTTTAAGCGTTGGAATATGAGGATCATTGATTTCTTGCCACTGAAAACCCAAGTTATGCAATAGATCTTTTTCTGCAAAGACCAGGTCAAGCCCCAATTTAGATTGCAGATAAAGGTGAACCAGGGACACATCTTTTCTGTCTGGAAAAGCAACCCTGTCTATGTCAGCAGATGAGTGACAGTCAGTGTGGATATTTTAGCAATAATTAATAAGATTAAGGCAGATAGGGATAGAGGGACACAGGAGACTGGACTTTAGTATAATGTTATTAGCCTCCAGAGGATAACAATTAGCATTACTAGCTGCCCTAAGGGCTTCTTATCTGCTGGTAGTCAAGATTAAGAACCTTCACTCTGAATTGGGGCATAGCATTAGTAACAGCTCAACAATCACCTTCCCCATACACCCCATTCTTGAAATTCAGAGCAGCCCTTTAATAATCACAAGTGTGACTAGAAGATGGGTTAGGGAGGGGATGCTTTCCACCGTGACTCCATCACTGGTTACTTGCTGGTGGCAAACAAAGAGGGAAATGGATCAGTGTTTGTGCACCTGACTCAAAGTTAAAGTCAGATGTAGTAGATACATTTTTGCTCAAGCAATTCACATTCTCTTTAGTCTGGATGATAGCACCAGATGCACTTTGAAGGAAGCTCCCAATAGGAGCAGAATTTAACAAAGCATTACCAATGTGGATCTGTTCAGTTGCAATGTCCTTTGACTGCTGATCAGCCAAAATCTGATCAGAGGCCGAACCCAACAAGCTTGGGGAAAGAGCCATGCCACGTGTACAATTTCACATACAAGCATTCACAGAGGAAGATTCAGGCACCGTATGGTTACTTGCAGGTGGCAAAGTAGAAAGAGCTTTAGCCAGATCTGACACCTGGCCAACTGATGAGGGAGGAATATCAATCAGGGAGGCCTTAGAGCCTTCCAGTTGAGTAATCATCTGCACATAAGCATCATTTCTCGAAGTATTAGATACAACAGATGAGACGGGTATAGAGGGATGAGAAGAAAGTAGTCCACCACTACCAACTTTTGCCGCCAATGGAACACCTTTGATCAAGAGAAGATCTCCACACAAATCAGAAATCAAATTTGGTTCTAATTCAGTAGTAAGATTTTAAGTTCGTTTTAGTAGTCAGCCCTTGTAAGGTATATATGTTATTAGATGTGCTGGGTTGAAGATCTGAACCTGATTCTTCATGCACTGGTGTTAACATTAAGGCTGAAGTTTTAGATTGAGACTTATGGCCATTCAACGAATCATGTATGGTCAAATTACTTGGGAGGAGTTATATAGTCTCTTTAACAGTTTTTGATTCTTGGGCTTTTTCTTTTTTCCGCCTCGTCTGTGAAGACACTCGGGTAATGTAATTTGTTCCATGTGGGATATGGAAAGTTGTAGTGGTGGACTATCATAGATTTCTATGATGACAGGAGGTTCATTCTTAATAACATTACACCTTGGTACAATTGAAACATCAGAGACCACAGAGATATCACTAATGGGAATATCTGTAGTAACAGTATCCACCAGATTGCAATCTTGTTCAGGATCGATATTTGGTAGCTTGTCAACATGTATATTGCAGGAGGCTAAATGGCCGACACATGCTTCAAGATCTTCAACCTTGGTGTAAATGGATGCGGGCATGGAAGAATGAACCTTTACCTCATCCCAGATGTTGTTATAAAGTTTAACAAAAGAACTAAGGACCATGTTGAGTGCAGAGAGACTAGTCAAAGACAGTTAATACAGCCATCAGCTTCTCTAAGTGTGTGAAGAATTTCTCCCTCACTGGGTTGGGCAGAATAATCAGGAGAAGATATTGAGTGAGCTCTGCACTTTTCTTTGGGAGATTAAATCAATGAGTTTTGTGGGGGAACCAAATCGTAAGTTTGCTGATTTATATTCTCCAGGGTTTCACAGACCATCGGGTGAATTATACAGTCTGCATATTTGATGATACTTAGATCTTTCAAGTTGTTCATCTGGGTTCGATCAATTATAGTAGTTTGCCTAATTGGTACTAAAGTTTTAATTTCGGTGCTAGTCCCAGTTAATTTCAGGAAGTAGTCCAGAATACATAGGCCTGCAACAGGAGACCTAGGAGGAGGGGTGCCTGCCCGACCAGCTGAAGAGAGTCTGGGGCTGTGCTTTTTGCAACTAAATCAGCTTCAATATTGTCACACCTTACTGTGTCATGTGCCAGTTGGCCTCCAGTAGAGCCTTTCATTGTTTGAATTGCTCATGTATTAATTTTTACAGTGATGCTCTTTGGATCCATTATTAAGGGCACTGGGCGTTGGCTACATAGCCCCTTGCGAAGAGACATTGTTGTAGATGTACAGCAATGCCAGCTTTAGAAATCACAGAATAACAGTGAGTAATTGGGAATGTTGAAATGGTAAAGGCCACATAGGGAGAAAAGGAAAGGCAATATAGGTCCCTGCACAACACATAGCCGGCTCAAACGGAGTAGCAGACCCCACTGCAGTCACCAGCAAGGTTATATCACTTTTGGGATGAAGCAGTCATCAGACACGGTGCTCCACACCCCAACAAATTAGAATCAGAAACTCTGTGGTATCTGTATGGTTCAAAGGGTCAAGGATACTCACACAAAAGAAAGGAAAAAAGGGACTGCCAGTAGTCAGTTTACCAGCACAGCTCAAAGGGAGATCTGAGCCCCCAACAGTCACTGGCAGGATACAGTAAACAGTGTTTGACCGCAAATGATCAGCAATGCTCTGACGCGTTTGCACAGTCCAGAAACCGTGACGATAGTGTGCACTAAAATGAGCAGACAAGGAGACAGAGATCTCATAGTCTTCTTTAGTCATATCAAACGTCTATTCACAGGTCAAACATTTTTGTAGACTTCCAACTATTAGCGGAATGAAATGGAAGCGCAGTATTTAGGGACAGGAAGATAACGCAGCTCTGATGGTGCCAGACAATCCTGAATCCAGACAAGTAATAAGAACTAAGACGGAAGATCCCGTAATTAGAAGTTCTGAATCCTTTTAAATCAGTAAGATGTAGCCATTCGGCATGCAAAGTTCAAAGTGAGTAAAGAAGGCTTTCAGGATAAATGTGGCGCGTAGGAAGGAAGGCTTTCCAAAAATGACAGAGCTTGCTCCAGTAAACAGGGGAGGCTTACCAGCGAGCACAACACAATGGTGCCAATATTAAGTAGCAGATATTAAGTAGCACCAAGCGAAACAGAGGTTAAATATGCCTGAGCAATTGGTACTGACAGCGTTGTACAGGCAATGATCCAAACAGTATAGTTGTTCTGTGCAGTTAATAATGGGACTGTTCAGTGTTCAGTTTCCAGATGAAAACAGTAAACAGTGCTACAGCACTCCACTGCACTTCACTGAAAGAGAATGTTTTAAGCAGAATGACCCGCCTCCTTCCGATTAGCATGGTCGAAAGACTTCCAGGTAGAAAATGGTAAACACTCCATGACGCTATTTCTGCCAGCCGAAGTTCTGCCCGCTGTGATTCTGCTGGCAGAATTAGCACCAAATGGTTCAGCGGTAATGCTAATTCTGCCAATTCCAGGCCTTTCCTGGTTCACTTCTTACCTATTTAACAACACATTTGCTGTACCTTGGGGCGGCAACAACTCTCCTTCTTTTCCTCTTGATCACAGAGTTTCACAAGGGTCTGTTTTTGGTTCTTTTCTCTTTTCTCTTTACACTTCCTTTCTTGCTGCTGTCATCTCTTCGTTCGGAGTGTCACTTCATTTCTATGCAGATGACACTAAACTCTTTCTTTCTTTCTTTCTTTCTTTCTTTCTTTCTTTCTTTCTTTCTTTCTTTCTTTCTTTCTTTCTTTCTTTCTTTCTTTCTTTCTTTCTTTCTTTCTTTCTTTCTCGTCCTTCACTCCAGACATTCATGCTACTCTTTCCTCCTGTCTTACTGCCATTAAGTCATGGATGACCTCTCACTTTCTCACCTTAAACGCTGGAAAGATGAAGATCTTTTCTTTCCTGCTACTACTCTTCTGTCTCCGTCCCCTCCTCCTTTCATTCTCTTTGCCCCCTCAACCCTGCTGATTTCCCCAAATGCCCGTAATCCCGGTCTCTATCTTGACACTAATCTCTCCTTTAGTCATCAAATCTCACTTACCTCTCGTGCTTGTCACTATCACCTCTTGTACATTCGTAAAATTCGTCCCTTTCTCTATTTTCATGCCACTAAGCTTTTAGTCTCTTTCCTAATTTTCTCTCGACTTTTCGACTGCTCTGTTCTACTCTTTGTTCTCCCTTGCTCTCGCTTAGCTCCACTCAAATCAATCTATCATTCCTCCATCCGCTCGCTCTGCCTATTATTCTATCGTGATTCCATGTCATCTTCTCTTGACTCTCTTGGATGGCTCTCCTTTCATTCTCAGCTGAAATTCTATTTTCTGTGTTTAGCATTCAAATCTTTACAGGGTCTTGCCCCTGATTATCTTGCTTCTCTTATTTCATTTTACTCTCCTTCTCATCCTCTCCCCTCTGCTGGAGTTTTCTTATTCACTGTTCCACGTGCCCCTTGTGCACAATTTCGTTTTCGATCCTTTCAACTGCTGGCCCCTCTCCACTGGAATCTTCTTCCACTGTCTCTCCGATCTATAACCTCTTACTCTCTGTTTCGCTCCTCCATTAAAAATCACCTACTCCTGCCTGATTGTTATAGGCCATTACCGAATACAATTGTTTATATTGATTTTAATGTACTTTTCACTGCTTCTTTGTGAAGCACTTTGGTAATAAGCGCTATATAAATCTCAATAAAATACAAATACAAATACAGAATTAGAGTCTGATGCTCATTTTCGGCCGTAATTGCGCCAGAATTACTGTTAACACCAATGGTGTGCATGCTCCCACCAAGTTGTAATATGGCGGTAATATGGCGATAATTCCATCGGCGACCATGGTGGTAACAGTAATGCTGTATTACCACCAAACTCATAATGGGGCCCTTAGTATAATTGTTAAAAAGTGCTGCATGGGTCTCTGGCTACAAACCAAAACACAAACTGGAAGACAAACACCTCCTCTACAATTAAATACTTTTGTCTCCACTGTCTGGCATCTCAAACCCGACTCTTCCCTCTGTGACCACTGGCTGATTTCCTATCCCTTCATAATCCAACGGCAAGTGAATGAGTCAGCTCGATCAACCTACTTTACCTCATCTCTACCCTCTCTTTCATGGACATCCCCACCAACACCTCTCTCTCTCTGACCAATCCTGCAACCTCTTTAACCTTGCTAGATCCTGCCTTCTCTTCCTCGCTGTCATCAATATCACCAAATTAATATTTAAACCTGACAAATTACTTCTCTACGCAGCTGAATCCAGGTCCCATCGGACCTCTCTTTCCAATCACAGGTCCCCTCAAGAAGCAGGTTTTTCTTTTCTTAAAAATGGACCAGGATCCTTCCTTTCATCAGCACTATCCTACTTGTGTGAAGGTTTGTGGGCTGGTCGGGCGACAGAGGGCCAGGATATCTGCACCTGCCTGTGCTTGGTGCTGATTGTTGTGACCTTCGAGAGCATGGGCAGTGTGTGGCAGAGGAGAGCAGGAGACCGAGCAGCATTCCAGACAGCTGACTAGCAGCTGCGTTAGTCCTGACCATGGCGGTGAGTGTTGGGAGAGAATGTTTCCTTATGCCCAGGCAGTGGCGGTGACTACGGGGGGGAAAGCAGACTGAGATCAGCATTGGTTCACTGACTACAGCAACTTGCTCGGGGGTGCTGCATGGCTCCCCAAGCCAAAGATAAGTACAGCACCATAAAGGTGTAATGTGGAAGCATGTTTGTTTAAATTATGTTTTGGATTACAAACCGTAACACAGTGCACATGTATTAAGTCCTTGGATAGAACGGGGAAGTGTTTATTAATGCCTGCAGTGATTTCTTTTCTCCAACATCCAAATTGGCCCTGTGAGGTAACAGGGCTGCTTATGGGGATCTGTACAGTCCTGTGAGGTAACAGGGTAATGATTTGGACTACCCTAAAGAACAATTTTTGTTGAGTTACACATGCATTAGCCCTATGAGACTATGGGGCGGCAAACAGTGAATTAAGATGTGAGTTTACAGGGTATGGGGACATTGTTTGTTTAGGTTCAATGTGTCCAACATGAATTGTTGTGTTCCTCCTCATGCATGGCTTTTAGAAAGTATTACTTCTCATCATGTCTTTGTGTTGCTACATCAAATTCATCCATGTGTTCATATGTTTAAGGGTAAAGATAAGAGCCAAGTGACAGGGAGCAGGGCAGGGTAGTGAGCATTAGGTGGACAGGTACAGGTAGTAGGTTAGATACCATGGGCCAGACTAAATCAAGAGAGTATTGGAGCTTTATGTACGTGTATGTAAGTTGAATGGCATTTTCCTAAATTCCCCATACCCATCCATTTATGCATCCCTAACCCTCTTTTCAGTGACCCTAAAATCCCCCTACCTATTCAGAACCTCTCTGTAGAGGTGGAGTCAAGTACCCCCACCAAAGCCCCTCCCCATGATGCCTATAAATTGGGAGCCAGAATGTGAACCACATGCATTGCCAGTAAGGGTACCTATCCCAAAGAGAATCCTGGAAGTAAGATTTCCATTGAGGAAGCCGTACATGTATAGACGACAATATGGTGGCCATTTGAATGAAATCCCGCAGGAAGAGGGAAAAGCAAGCGAGAAAGCATATGGGTGATGTCATGAAAAGCAGAGTTGATCCACCCAGAAGAGATGCAGAAGACAAGGAAACCTAAGATTCTATAAGCGCTAAGTTCAAGGTGTTAAAGATGAACAACATTTCGGGCTTGAGATGAAGATGTTCATGCTACAGAAATAATGAAGAATTTATTGAATCATTTTGTAAATGTACAGAAGCAGTAACACAAGAAGACAAAGTATTCTTTAAGGCTGGCTATGTAGTGAATAGATTGCAGCAATGTACCAATGTATATACATAAGAAGTATAAGGACAATGATGATTCCACAATGCGCTTTAGCAGAGCTGGATTCCGAAAGCAGAAAGATGTTTTCAGTGTGTTGCTATTAGAAACTTAATCATGGAGGTGGATCAAAGAAAGGCATGGTTGGATCAACACCAAGAAGTCAAGGCCGCCTTGGGCCTGGATGTGCGTACAAAGAATTACAGAATGTGGGAAAGAACAATACTCCTGTCTCTAGTGAGAGGGAAGAACATTGAAGACGTCAGAGTTTCATAAAATAGTACTATTTTAAATGCAGTAAGATTTGAAATCGTGGTCTACAGTCACGGGGTCAGATGACAATAGACACTATGATGAACTGTATCGACACAGAGAAGACATACTATAATATATTCCCTCATATTCTTCAGCACAGAGAAGATTTCCAAGGCTGAGTTCAAAGCTTTAATTGACTAGTAGGCTGCAAGTGTGATGATGGATGCCAGGGCTAATTGGTGGGAAGCAATGGTTATGACCAGCCCACTGGCACCTGGATGCCAGCCTGCTTGCTGCTTACACATGTGGAATATTACAGAGGGGTACAATGGTGCCAACCAATTATAGAGGGACATGTAATAGAGATCCCTATAGATTGTGTAACCAATGGGACGTTGTGTATTTGATGATGTTTGTAGTGACCTGCACTTGAGGAGGGCTTAGTTGCCCTACCTGATGTTAGTGACACAATCACTTTCCCTGACCAGAATGGAACGTATACCTAGATGTTCCATGTAAGCCTATCACCATTCCAAATTGGTTTTTGTAGTTTGCAACGTAGATTGATGTCAATAATGATGAGTTTGTAGTACATAACCTGCCTTTTATTTGTTGATTTGAGTGTGAGGCTCCAGCGAACACGTTGATGATCGTTGTAACTCCCTGTTTTAGATAATTGACATTAAAGCAGTCACATTTTGCCAGCTTCCTGAGTCAGTTTTGATTAGTGATGTTTGAGTAATATTCTGCATCCCCATCTGTCTCTAAGTATTGCTGCCTCATCTTAAAGGGCTGGGCCAGATGGCCCAGTTCACGTGGTAGCAGAGATGATGGTTAAAAACCCATCTATCTAGTAAAATTTGGGGTCCCCGGTAATATTGGACGTCCTCCACCATTGAAATGGAAGAACGTGAGGCTCCCTGTAGATAGCAGCAATTAGTTTTAGTCTGTCAATATTGTCTGTCTGTTTATATGTTGCATGAGATATATGTGGCAGGGAAATGAAATATTGAGAATAGACTGTGGTGAAAATAATGAGATTTGAAGAAATCTGATGATTTATTAGTTAAACTGATAATGTTCAGCGAATTAGATTAACAAGTAAAATGTGATATATAGGTTTGGAACTGTGATGATTGGTGCAAGCTCATATTGTATTATTTTTCTGGAAAGCATTCATTTGTGTAAAATAACGGAAAGTGGTGATAGTCAATTGTGACTAAGTCATGATGGAGGGCATTACTCTGTTTGTACATTTGTGCAGACAGCTGCCAAAACACGCGCCCAACCTTAAGCAATACAGTGCAGAATGGGTTAATGGTATGGCAGATAAAATGTTCATGCCATGGCCACAAGGGGGATCGTTGTCTAAATAGGTCCTGCAACATATGACAACATACTTGCCTGCAGCATATACAGGAAAGAAGTTAGAAAAAAGATTAGCAAGCTTAGAGCTCTGGAAGATGAACCAGGAGGAATGGGAAAGCCCGCCTCCTGAGGACTGGATGCTTAACCAGTGTAAAGAGGGGGTGAAGAGACTTCTGCTCCCCCCTTCTGCGCCTAAAGTAAATGGAGATAGTGTGAAAGATGAAGGATTATATCCTTTGAGAGAGCTTAAGGTAGCAACCGGGTATAGTAACCCGACATATAAGTCACATGCACGTAGAAAGAGATATGATTCCTAAAATCCCAAGGGACCAGTAAAGAAGTGACCGACCAGGCATGTCTCTGGATATAGAGAGAGAAATAAAAAGATGGAAAGGAGAGAAAGACCAAGCTGACGAGATAGCACCCACTCATACTGAGCAATTGGATGGTCAGAAATTGCTCAATTCACAAAATTTAAGAGGGCAGGGTATGAGTTAACAGGGAAATGCCCCTACTCTATATACTTGTTAACACGAAAAATTAGGGCAATACACCACTGTGGTGTGATTCAGTTACAGCCTAAAATGCCTGTTTTCCCAAAACAGAGGATAAGCCAAGCATCTGGTTTTTGGTAAAAACCACTGTGGTTGTGGGCAGAAGTATCGGGAAAGAGAAAGGAGAATTGCTGTGGATGACAACAGCAGTACCAAGGCTGTGGAGGAAGACAGAAAGGATATGATGAATTTCTGACTGTCCCTTCCTCCCATCCACGTCTAACCCTATAGTGCGCTGGTGCACCGCCTACAAACAGGGGACAGGATAAGAAGATAAACTACTTCCTTCCACTATGTGTATGTGTTTGGAAGAGACAAATAGCCAGACAATTGGTCGGTGCGGTTAGTGGTTTGGTGTACAAACATGCTCTGGGTTGTGCATAATTTTAATGACCAAAGGATTGTGTGTAAACCACGTGCACCGGAGTTCTCTTTTAAAAAAACACAAAATTCTGACACTCCAAATAAGTGTCACAAACCAACAAAAAAGACAATACACAATCCACCTGGTGTTTTTTTAAGATGTAAGTACTACAGCATCAAGTGGGGTGAAGTAAAAATTGCTCACATACTACAAGGTAGGTTGATGTCTATTGAGTGTAGCAATTACTGTCTACCGGTTTCAGCGGCAACCTGTGTATTATGCCCACTTTCTTCAGGACAGTCTTTTGGTTTTAAACAGCAAAATAGGTCAAATCAGTACCTACCAAAGTAGTATTTTGTTTTACTCACAGGGTCACCCGTCTGCTCCAGCCCCAAGACATAAAAAGGAGGTGGCAAAGTAAAATTCCGCCTTACTAGATTTCAACACTTGGTAGGTGCTGATTTGACCTCATTTGCTGTTTAAAACCAAAAGACTATCCTGAAGAAAGTGGCCATAATACACAGGTTTCCGCTGAAACCGGTAGACAGTAATTGCTACACTCAATAAACATCAACCTTCCTTGTAGTATGTGAGCAATTTGTATTCACCCCACTTGATGCTGTAGTACATACATCTTGAAAAACACCAAGTGGAGTGTGTATTGTCTTTTTTGTTGGTTTGTGACACTTATTTGGAGTCAGAACTCTGGTGCATGTGGTTTACACACAATCCTTTGGTCATTAAAATTATGCACAACCCAGAGCATGTTTGTACACCAAACCACTAACTGCACTGACCGATTGTCTGGCTATTTGTCTCTTCCAAACACATACACATAGTGGAAGAGAGTGGTTGATGGGCATGATAGGAACAAGGCTGAATGTTATACAATTACAATAACTAGAAGGAAGTAGTTTATCTTCTTATCCTGTCCCCTGTTTGTAGGCGGTACACCAGTGCACTATAGGGTTAGACGTGGATGAGAGGAAGGGACAGTCAGAAATTCATCATATCCTTTCCTGTCTTCCTCCACAGCCTTGGTACTGCTGCTGTCATCCACAGCAGTTCTCCTTTCTCTTTATCGATACTTCTGCCCTCAACCACAGTGGTTTTTACAAAAAACAGGTGCTTGGCTTATCCTGTGTTTTTGGGAAAACAGACATTTTAGACTGTAACCGAATCACACCACAGTTGTGTCTTGCCCAGGAATTGCTCAAACCTGATGGAAAGAGCATTGAGGAAGTAAGGCAAGAAGAAGGTCAGGATGAATAGAATAAAAAAGACAGGGAACGAGACAAGCAATTTCAAGAGGACAAGGCTAAAAGAAAGGAAAGACAAAGAATGGAACAGCTGTATCAAGATGAACAGTTGAAAAACAAGAAAGAGCAGAAGAACAAAGAAAGTATGATGACAGACAAAGAGCCATCGAAGAATGAGATGAGCTAAAAAAGAAAAGAGAGGAAGAGAAAGAACAGAAAATGAGAGATAGAAGGATGCAAACACGACGAGATGAATAAATGTGTATAGCAAACAAGAGAAGCGAGATGAAAAGACAGGAAGAGGAAAAGGCTAGAGAAGAATCTAAAAAAGGAAGGGAAGTCAATGAAGAAATGGAACGGAAGAGAAGGCAAAGGGCATACAACATTGATCGCATAGAGAAATAATTAATGGAACCTAATCCAGTATTAGCATGGGAAGACATAGACAAATTCTTCCAGGCACATGAGCCAATGCCAGGTCCGTATAGAGTAAATCCAGAAGATGATTTTGATATCGGAAGCAATGGGGATAAAATTGATAAGGTTTATCATGACATGAGGACCAAGAAAGTATCAAAAGGCAAGGGAAAAAATTATCGTTTTGAAAGTACACAGTCACAAGGCAAAGAGGGAAGCTTGTTTAGCCTCGAGCATAGAGCTTTGTCTTTGGACAGGCTGACTCTGAATAGAGATGAGAAAGAGGAAAGTCACATGAGTTGGGGACAGGATATCTCAGACGAAGATAGAGAAACCTTCTCTGGGGTGGAAGGGGCTAGTGAACATGGTCCTGAAGGGTGTTCTCCTACAGACAGAGAAGTAAGATGGTCCGATCTAGACCTACCTAAATCTAAGCCATCAGAGTCACTGTTGCGGCTAGATCGACCTAAAGGGCAATCCCATAGTGAGAGGGGGGACTCGCCACCTTATGTGAGTATATTAAGGTAATTACCGGGAATACAACGGTGTGGGATCATTGTCTCAGCTATGGACAGGCAGACGTTGGGGGATGAATGCGATTTCAGGATTTCACAACTCCCATTGCTAGAGAAAGGCCAGACCACAGTATATAACGTGGCCCCATATGGATGAGGATAATTTAATTTGTAAACTCCTGAGTTTAACGTTGGGTACCAGAAAATGGATCTATGAATTTGAGAAAATGACACGAGGAAACTCATTAGCTATTAGGGACATTGAGGGTCTTCCAGCAGCTATACTTGGGGAGAGAGCTGATGATATTTGGGCAAGAGCAAGATAAGAAGGTATCACTGCTCAGAACACTGATCATGATGGAGCACTGTTCAATAATTGTAGAGCAACGGTCTGGAAAGCGCTTTGAGTACAGTATCCAGACATGTCAGATATGGGAGCAATACTGGTACGAAAGATGCAGGAAGGAGAGGATCTGTTGATTTAGGGTTGAGGAGGCTAAATTGGTGCAGAAAAAGCTATTGAAGTATGTTATAGAAGGGGTGATGTTAACTAGTGGAGAAGGGCAGGAAGCACAGCAAGTAACAGGTATTCCACAGGTGAATAACCAACAGCAGTTTCATTAAGGAGGGATGGGATTTGTACCACAAGGTAGAGGAAACTTCTGTGGAAGAGGAGGCTTTCAGAACAATCAAGGGAACTTTCAGGGTAACCAAGGTGGGTTTCAGCTCATACAGAATGATAATCAGGGAATGCAGGGAGGGCAGATTCAGAGACTTCCTCCTGTATGTTGTTTATGTGGAATGAAAGGACATATAGCGCAAACATGTGGGAATCAAGGGTATGTACAGAATGGGCAGTTCTCATGAGGTGGACCACTTTCCTGCTGCATATGGCACACAATATAGGGATGGGCTTGCCCAAGATCAAACAGTGTATCAAGCACAAGCGCAGAGAATACAACATGCTCTGCAACCACAGCAAGCACCATTGAATCCGCCACAAGGGCAGTCACAGCATGCTCCCCTGCAGATACAGCAGAGTGCAAACACAGGACAGTTGCTGACTACTTGGATAGGGGTCTCATCATTGAGGAAAGGAATCCTTTCATGGGCACAGGAATAAGCATGTACCTGCAATAGGACAGCTCAATGGGAAACTTGATGTGTTCGGTACTATCCGTAATGCCAAATCCTCAAGAGGTACCAAGAGTTCATGTCACGATAGGAGGCAAATCCTTTTGTTTTTGTTTTTTTAGTAGACACAGGTGCAACAGGCTCATGTATACGGGAGGGAACCTTTTTACTCTTGGATAATGCCATCAATGCTCCAGGTTTCACAGGAGTTATCAGTAGAGTTCCTTTTACTGCAGAATTACCAGTCTCTATAGGAGAATGTGATATGTAGGTGCCATTGCTGTATTCAATGCAGACACCAGTTAATATACTGAGTTGAGATTTCATTAAAAAGTTAAATATGACAATTTCTTTTATTGATGAAGGTATAGTGTGTTCAACACAAGGAATACATTAATTAAATGTTAGTGAATTCACTATGGCATTTACAGGACAGATAGCCATGCGAGGAGTACCGTTAGAACTAGAGGTGTTTCATTATGGGGTACACATTTTTTTAACATGGCTGCCTGGTTTAGTAGGTAAGATTATGAGGATACCTGATGAGTTTCACTTTAGACCAGAGATTCCCATGGACGAAGAGGAGGGACAGATTTTTCCCTTAGAGCTGCAAGCAGCTGTAGTGCGAGCGGTTTTGGCAATGCTCGTAGGATTTGATGATAATGGCAGAATATGGAGCACAGTAATTGCTATCGGAGAAGGTTACAGATTAACTGATGTCACTGATGAGGACATGTTTGAGGATGACCCATCTGATGACGAAGTAGTGTTCGAGATGAGCATTACATATTGGGTTACAGCAGAAAAACGTGAGATCCCACAAAGGATGATGATAGTGAGACAGCGTCCTGCATTTTTTGATGAAGACATGGCAAAAGTGCCAGTTTCTTTATGGACTACAGGCCCCTATGATGTAGGCCTATAAAAGGGGTTAGAGAAGTTAAGATTAAACTGAAACCAGGAGCAATTTAACCTCGAGCATAACAGTATCCAATGTCTCGAGAAGCAGATGAGGGTATTTTTAAGACAATATCCAGCATGGTGGATCAAGACCTTTTAGTGACCTCAGAGTCACCATGCAATACTGCAGTGTATCCGATTAAGAAATGGAAGGGGGGGTCGTGGTGTTTAATTCAGGACATGCGCCCAATTAATCAGATTGTAGAGACTGAGTTTCCTCTAGTTCCTAATCCAGTGACAATCTTATGTATTATTCCTATTGAGGCATGATATTTCACAGTGATTGACTTGAAACATGCATTTTTCTCAATCCCATTGCATAAAGATGCTCAAGATCTGATGTCATTTACATTCAGACAGACTGAGTTAAAAAGCACGAGATTGCCCCAGGGGTACTTTGAGTCTCCATCTATTTTCAATACAGTCCTGCAGATGGACTTAAGCAATATTTCTTTGCCAAGTATTGTGTTGCAATACGTAGATGATATTTTGGTCTGAAGCACATCAGAAGAAGAGTGCAGAGGTGACTTAGTTCAGCTATTGATTATTTTAGCCAAGAAGGGGTATAAGGTGGACAAAGAGAAACTACAGCATTGTCAAGAAGAGGTGTTATAGGGGGGTGCTGCTGGGCAGCCGACGGATGCAGACTTAGGACTCTGCTGCTCCGTTGGGCTGCCCATAAATACTTTTAAATATCCTTCTTCCTGACAAGTTACAGAATTGCACAGACATCCCGGAGGAGGGGGGAGTGACTCCATGCCATCCCCATGAAGTTTGGGCTGAAATCGGTGTTTGTGCTGCAGAATCAGAGCTATTTTATCTCCTGCCCGGGCTGCATGGCTGCGGCGTTCTAGGCCATGTGACACTTGTGGAGAGCAACAAGAGGAGGAGCTCTGGCGGGTGGTGTGCTGGCACAGACAACGGGAGAGAGGTAGGGGCTGTACAACCATGCCCACACTTGACAATCACCAGCTACCTACAGCAAGCAGACTGTGCTGGGCAGACCGCCTCACAGCAGCCGGCTGATGCGTGCAGGGCTCTCTGGGGTACAACCGGAGCTGCACACTGGAACAAGGGCTGGTGACACAAAAAGGAGATCCGACGGCCAAGCAACGTGACCCATGCAAAGACTGCAGCCGACGTCCGGAACACCGAAAGGATCAGACGGATAGACAGAAGGGACTGCCACGAACACACACACTGTGTGGAACACATTCAGAAGGCCCTCTCTGTGGCGTCGAGGGACTCCACCAAGTAAGAGGTGAGGCGTCGAGTCAGAGGTGGAAGCATAACAGACCCCTTTCCTTGTCATAAGGCAACCAAAAGTATTCTTGGTGGTGGCGGGGCAACTGGCTTCGCGACCCGCCTTCGGCATTGGAAGGCCGAAAACGCAGCAGGTGACGGGGCGCAGAGCCACTGACACACTGGTGCCCGGGACAGCATCCAGGGACATGAGCCGGAAGGCGAGCAAGGCCGACTATTCTGCGCAGTGAACATCTAAGGGGACAATCCATAAGGGGCCCAACCCCACAAGCAAAATAATCTGGGAATCGGGAGAGGAGGGCATGGACTGCCCCCCCTCTTAACAACACGTAACACGGTGGCCTACGGCCACAGTCCTTCTGCGACATAACAGGATAACTGACTGGTAGGCAATCGCGGACCGCAGAGAGAGAGAGGAGGAACCCAAAAAGACGCCAACAATATAAGGAAAGAACCCTGGTAGGGGCACACACCTCGAATAATAAATCCTCCCATCATTGAGACCAAGCAGAGGCCACACCCTATATGAGGCCCACCACAGATAGTAGACGTGATACTGGTCATTAAGGCCTGCGGCCCCGTGAATAAATAAACGGGTTATACCGGCGGTGCCCCTCCAAGCACAAGACAAAGGTAGGCACAGCACGAGTGCGCCCAGGCAGCCATACAAGCAAAGACAGTGCGAGAGGCCTGCATAAGACATCTGACCCACTGAGGGGGCTTGTGAGGTAGAGGGACTGCCACAGGGTGAGGAGCTGGTGACCACCCTCCGAGGGACGCCACCCCTCCCCAAATGGTCCGCGCAGCGAGCATACCAGATGGCGATTGTGGGCTTTCTGGCCTCACTGTGCACTGGTCCAATGAGAGCCACCTGCAACGAGACGGGGGCCCATCCTTAAGCCACCCCACTGTGTCAAAGATGGGGAAAGACCTATCCCACAGAGGAGCAACACAGAACAAAATTGACAAGTACACAATGAGTTACACAATGAGTACCTCAGCAAAGTCCCCTGGGTTGACAAACAAAGCGGAGGACAATACCACAGCCAGGGACACAGGCCAGACGCTGTCATTCACAGACATCATGGCAGCCATCAGTGACTCCAGGGCCTTGGTGGAGACTAAAATTGATGGCCTAGCCTCCGAAGTATCCTTTTTGAGACAATACCTGACAAACCTAACATCCAGAGTAGGGGAAATAGAACAACGGATATCCAACACTGAGGACACAGTAAAAAAATTGGAGGACCGCCTAGAACAAATGGAGCGGAAAATCACCATTCTGGAGAGCAGAGCCGAGGAAAGTGAGGGAAGGTCCCGTCGCAATAACCTTTGTATACTTGGCCTACCCGAAAGAGAAGAGGGACCTTCCATGGAACTCTTCCTGGAAGGCTGGCTATCGGACCTTATGGCTCCTAAGAAACTCTCACATTTTTTCTCTATTTAAAGAGTGCACACGATCCCTGTGGGAAGACTGGCTCCGGACCCCCACTTGAGATCCGATTGCGCACAACAGCACCTGCAAGGAGCCATTGTGGGTCCGGGAGGTGGCGATCCCCTCCCACCTCCCCGAGTGTGAAACTCTGCATCACTGGTTCAAAGGTTCTTGATCCAGCAGACCTGGCCGGAGACAGGGAAGAGACGAAGGGACCCCAGGGATTTCACCAAACAGGTTTTCATGTCTTTAAGGTTAAATGAGTTTAGGAGACAGGTGCTTCTGGTTGGGGGGAAGTACAGGGTGGGGGGAGTTCAAAGAAAGTTGGGGTGTGAGTTGTATGGAAATGAAATCGCTCCGGGGCCTGCATACCGCAACTCTGGAAATGGGGGTAGAGGTCCACTACTACACTGGGTCAAACATCTGAACAAACTACCTGCTCAGCCCAAATCATGCTTGGGGAAATTAAAATGTTTACGAGTTCATTTGGTTCAACATTTGCGATTCAAATGGTATAGTCACGAAGAAGCAATGGGGATGGCTTGGAGTAGACACCGAGATCGGGATTGGAGTAGACATCTAGACCTGGAATTAATGGGAGCATTTAATGTGGGGGTATACTCTCCGCAACAGCGCCAAGACATGAGTCACACGGACATGACACAGGTAGGACAGATCTCCCTAATGACCTGGAATGTTAATGTATTGGGGTCTTGCATAAAATGGAAGCTGGTACTCCAGTTTCTCAATCATTACTCCCCTGATATTGCCTTCAACACAGAGACCCAATTGCTGGGCACCAATTGCGGGTTCTTTAGGAGGTCCAATTATCCACACACTTACCAGGCTGGGTTCTCTAAAGGTTCCAGGGGCATCATAATTCTCCTTCATAAACGAATACCCTTCCAGGCCAAGAAAGTGAAAACAGACCCCCGGGGTAGGTTTGTACTGGTACTTGGAGACGTCTGGGGAGAGACCTGTGGCCTCATCGCAGCATACGCACACCCCACACAAACAACTGAACTCCTCAGAGAGCGACAAACTATAATGATAGAGGAAAAGGCTGACTCTTGGGCCTTGGGTGGGGTCTTCAATAAGGTCATGGAGGTTAATCGAGACAGAACATACAGGGGCATTAGGGTGGGGCAGGGTCCGACCAACTTGTGCACTTTTGTAGAGGCATTGGGGCTAGTGGACACGTGGAGTGCACTACACACCACGGACGCAGGGTTCTCATTCTATTCACATGCACATAGGTCATTCTCCAGATTGGATTATGTACTTGCCCCCAAGAATAGGGCCCATCGGCTACTATCCGCAGAACTCCTGGCGAGGGGAATATCAGACCACTCGCCCCTATTTATAAAGCTGAAAGGCACCCAGCAAAAAAGAGAACCTAACTGGCGCTTGAATTCCTACCATTTGGGAATACCCGAAATTGCAGCAGGACTCTCTAATAAGACAGTGGAATACTTCGATCTAAACGAAGGGTCAGTAGACTGCCCAGTCATCAAATGGGAGGCGTATAACACAGTCCTGCGGGGAGAAGCGATCTCCTTCGTGGCCGCTCACCAGAAGCGGCACATCAACAAAATTGCGAAGGCAGAGAACCAGGTTGTCAGGCAGGTGGAACAACTTCTAGTAGAGGGGACCCACACCTCACATGAAGCCCTAATAACTGCACAGGAGGTCCTAAGGAATATTGCCCTGGATACCGCTCGGTCGGCCCACTGGTTGGTCCGCAGTCAGATTTATGAGCAAGGTGACAAAGCAAACAAAACCCTTGTCTGGTTAGAAAGGCGGGAATTGAGTAAGGGCTAGGCACATGTCAATGAAGGGGGCATGCTGATGGGTGATTCTAATATCATGGAGGCCTTTGCCAATTATTATGAGCGATTGTACTCCCCCCCCCGGAAGAAGGACCCACGCTAAACACCCCAAATCTCCTCGACTCGATCACAAATCCTCGGCTGTCTAGACAACAGACGGAACTATCGAGGAAGAAGTGGGGGAGGCACTGATGCAAATGCAATCGGGAAAGTCTCTGGGTCCTAATGGGTTTCCAGTAGAGCTGTGGAAGCGATTGAGCGGGACGCTCACGGGACATATTACCGCAAGCTCATTCGCAGCAGGGAGCTGGGTGTGCTCCCCCCAGACCTGCAGCGGACGTGCATCGTGGTACTCTCCAAACCTAGGAAACCCCCAGACCAATGTGCCTCATATAGGCCCATATCTTTGATAAGCGGGGAAGGAAAAATCCTGGGGCGCATACTAGCCAATAGAATGCGAGGAATGAGAGAACCTTTGGTACACCCAGACCGGTGCGGGTTCATGCTAGGCAAATACATGCGAATGAAGCTACGGAGGGTTCAAACTGCCCTAGACTGGGCATCCGAGATCCCGGACCCGCTGGCCCTCCTTGTGGTCGATTTTGAAAAGGCCTTTGATTAAGTGGGATGGATGCTCTTTGGGAGATCATGAGACGGATTGAATTTGGTCAGGGCTTCATGTCATTTGTCAGGCTCGTTTATGCTCTCCCCGAGGCATCTTTAAGGGTGAATGGGAGATCGTCCAGGACATTCACGCTGTGTTGGGGGGCCAGGCAGGGCTGCCCCTTCTCACCTCTATTGTTCCTTCTTGCAATTGAACCCCTAGCAATCAGACTAAGAACAGACACGCACTGGACAGGGTTTCCTGGCCAAATGGAGGAGAGGATCGAGTCTTGCTGTATGCGGATGATCTCATTATATACCTAGGCAACCCAGTGGTCTCCTGCCCGTTCATATCCCAGATTCTTGCAGAATACCAACAGTTTGGGGGACTCCATGTGAATAAACAAAAAACAATATATTTCCCCATCCAGGGCAGCGACACAGCCATCCCTGAACCTTGTCCATACCCTTTTTCAGTGCTGGGCTTCACTTATCTTGGCATATCTCAGCTAGACACTGGATGATTTCCTCAGGCTTAACCTGCAGCCGGTGGTGGAAAGATTCAAGAAAGATGTTTTACACTGGCAGTCCTCCCTCTATCGCTACTGGTGAGGGCGGCGTTGTTTAGAATGATGACGCTCCCGAGGCTCCTCTATGCCCTGCAGAACGCCCCACTCCCATCCCTAATAAAACCTTTGTGGATATTGATAGAACCCTATGCACACTGCTCTGGGGCAGGAATCTACCCCGCATTGCGCTTAGAACCCTCCAACGCTCAGTATGGGGGGGGGTTGGATTACCAAATATTTGCATCTACTACTGGGCTGTACAGATAGGGGTGGTCAACAAATGGTTACATAACGACCCAAGGCTCGTGCATGTCCGGCTTGAAATGAGCGATAGCAGTTGCCTTCCCCCCTTCAGACACTATATTACAACATTTGTTTGACAGGTGTACGAAGAAGAACACTTCATACCCGACGAGTTTGGGAAGAGGCACACCAACACATAGGATGGGGCAGCAAGCCAACACTGATCCAGCCCTTATGGCACAACACACACCTCTCCGAAATACAAAAAATGGGATGTTTTGGTTCTAGGGACAAGGGGGGGGAGTATGCACACTGGCAAATATTATTCGGGGGGGGGCAACTTGTTGACTTTGAAACCCTGAAAGTGAAGCATGGACAGCCACCAATGGACCGCTTCAGATGAGCACAGCTCACACATGCCATCAACACCCAATTCCCGAACCTGGCTGACATACCCGCCTCCTCCCCGCTGGAAACAAATGTTCTCCCGGATTGCAGTCCCTCCAAGGTCGCCTCAACTCTCTACAAAGCACTCGACTCCTTTAGCACCCAGGAGCTTACAAAACTAAAAAGTAAATGCTAAAAGGACCTAGGCACGTTGGAGGCGGAAGAATGGGTGGAGGCATTGATGTTCCACTTATAAATTGGCATTGATGCCAAGCTGAGATTGATATAACTCTGAATATTACACAGGTCATACTACTCTAGAGCATTGATCGCTGGATGAGGTAGGGCTGGGGAATGGGAATGCTTCCGATGCAAAAGAACCGAGGGCACCTTCTTCCATATGATCTGGGACTGTGGAGTACTGCAGGAGTTTTGGGTGTTGTGCATTACTAAACTCTCGGAGATAATAGGATCCCTGGTACCAAGAGACCCGAAACTGATACTATGAAAAAGCATACCTCGGGCTGGATCTTGGGGTAGGAAAGAGACTGACCGCCACTACATGGGGCTCTGCAGATAAAATATGCATAGACCGATGGTCCAACAAAATGGAGGGGGTACCCTTGGAAATTTCAGAAAATGTGGGGGAAGTGGGAGAAGTAAGAACCGAATATGGCACACCGAAAAAAGCTCTCCCATAGAACTGGTAAACCTTCACCTGCTGGTACCCCCTCGCTCTCCCATTCCTTCTCCCCCCACCTCCGTGGTCAAGGAGTTGGAGGATCTACGTCTTCATGTCGAGCCTGTATTATTTACTGTCTACACTGTTTGTTTTTGACCCCACTACTTGTGCTGCAACTGTACATTCATAATATGGTTTTGTTTGTTTTGTTAAAAATATAAATAAAAAGAGTTATATAAAAAAAAGAAGAGTTGTTATACATAGGACAGTCAATTTTGCATGAAGGAAAGAAAGTTACTCCTGAAAGGGCTGAGATCATTTTGAAAAGAGCAAAACCGCACACGATAAAACACATGCAGCAATTTTTGGCACTGTGCAATTATGCAAGGGCATGGGTATTTGATTATAGTTCATACACAAAGCCATTGTTGCAAGCCCTGAAAAAGGCTCAAGCGAGTCAGGAAAAGATTGTATGGACTGAGGAATTGGAGGAAAGGTTTGACGGGTTGAAAAAAGCTATTTGCATGGCTCCTAATTATTCTGAGGAATTCTTTTTATTTTCGCACACAAATGGGACAGTTATGACGGCAGTACTCACTCAGAGAACCATGTTAGGGTATAGGCCCTTAGCATATTACAGTGGGATTTCAGACCCCGTAATGAGGGGTCACTTCCCGTGCAAACTATCTTTGGCAACTGCTGCATTCGCTATTGAGAAGGCTGCCAGCACAGTAATGAGGTGTTCCATGACAATGTTTGTTGAACATGCATTATTTGCTCTTTTGGAAAAACCTAAGGATACGTTAATGCAGTGGTCTTCAAACTTTTTTGGCTCGTGCCCCCCCTGAGCCAAGTTTGGGCAGGCCGGGCCCCCCTAAAAGTGCCGGATGGACAGTATGTAGAAATCGCTATGGACTTTTACGTGGCGTCACCGCACCCTACTCCCAATACAGACCCTGGGCTCTCCCCCACCATACTCCCACCACTTTCCCAGTGCTGCCGCCCATCCTGCTCCAACCAGAGTCCCATAACACAAGCATCCACACATCCATACACATTTAAATAAAAAATAAATCGCCATGAACTTACCTTCTGCAGGGGCCTGCGCATGGTTGCTAAAATGTCCCGCTCCAGGTTGCTCTGCCCGTATGTGCGAGGAGGCGCAGGAGCACCCCCTCGAACATACATACATGCAGTGCCCCAGCCAGCATTTCCAATGAGCTATGCAAGGCTGGCGAAGCAAAACACCCCCAACGTTGCATGGCTCAGTGATCATGTGCGGCTGCGGAAATGAACTGTCAAAGGCAAACAGTGTTTCCCTTTGACAGTTCAGCCAGCCAGGGAGCACTCCCTCAGCTGGAAAAAGCAGCTGAGGGAGTGCTCAGTGTTTCACTGGGCTGGCTCCTCCATAATGGGTGAGGTGGCAGTGGGTGGACGCCCCCTCACCCATTATGGATGAGTCGGCAGGCTTGGGCTGGCCTATAGGGCAATAGGGCGATGGCTGTACCAAAAATGCAAAATGTTAGTGTAGGCCAATCAAAATGGGCCACTTTTCTGGCCAATGTGGGCCAGTTTGAGGAGTTGCTTCACTATGCAGCTAGTAGTTTTGACCATTGTTGCTGAATAAATATTCTTTAAATATCACAATTTGTTTACATTTGAATAGAAAACCACCCCTTGGGTACTATTCAGTCTGTGACTAAAGGACTGAATATCCATTTGCAACTGCTGCCCTTATTTTCATTGGTGCCTAAGACCGTTTTATGGTCCAGTCTGACCATGTGAGCTGCCCCCTCCCATTTCCTCCAATCTAAAAAAAATAAAAATATATATTTTTTTTTTTTACATTTCATGCTGGGCTCTGGCGCCCCCCATAGGAGGCGGCTGCGCCCCCTTGTGGAGGTGCGCCCCACAGTTTGAAGACCTCTGCGTTAATGTCTCTAAGAGCTTCTGCTAATGAGGTAGTCATATCGAATCCGGTGACTAAAATAGTCACATGTAAAACTGTGAATCCTGCCACGTTTGTAGCTGAACCAGTGGCAGATGACGATCAGGCACATGATTGCTGCAACTAAGAGGAGTTCTATGATGAGATTCTGAGGGGGAAAGAAAATGCTCTAGCAGCTGGGGAGATTCCCTTTGTTGATGGTTCTTCAAAAATCAATCAAATTGATGGGCAAATATATACAGGTGCTGCTGTGGTAAGGCACATGGCTAATGGGGAATTTGAAGTATTGATACGTGCATGACTACCATCTCACTTTTCAGCACAGGCTGCAGAATTAGTGGCACTTATTGTTGCGCTTGAGAATAACACAGGAAGTAACCATGTACAGTGACTCTGCCTATGTTACGTTATGTTAACAGTGCACACAGGGTTAGCACATTGGAACAGTGAGGGGCACTCCAGTGCAATATGCCGCCTTATTGTGCAGACTTATTAAAGTACTATAGCTCCCAGTAGCCATAGCAATCGTTAAGTGTGCAGCACACACTATGAGAGCACATTTTATTTCACGCGGAAACCAAGACGCAGACGAAGAGGCAAAATGAGTTGCATTTCCAGAGGACATAATGAGCTTTGATACGCCTGATGTGAATGAGAGAATCATGGAGATGATGATTATAAATGAACATTTTAATAACCTGTCAAAAACACAGCTAATGGAAGTTCAAAGTGAAGCACCAAAGGATGAGAAAGATCTGTGGATGCGGAGGGGGTGTTCTTTATCCCCTTATGAGGCATTGTGGCAACATGAAAGCAATGGTGACCAGTGATGCCTGTAAGCTTATTAAGGGTGATGTTGGAACAGCTAGACTACCCTGCGCATGTCACTAGAGAAAGCCTTGCAGCAACCATTGCGGAGGATTGGTTTGTACCAAATTTGTTAGAACATGTTTCATTTTATGAAGTAAATTGCATAATATGTCAAAGGTTTACTGCTGGGAACATGCTGCGAACAGTTAGAGGTGTTATTCCTCGACCAAATGGTTCATTTCAGCATTTAGATATCAACTATGTTGATATGCTGCAGGTCTGTCATGGTTACAGATATATGATAGTGGTAGTGTGCCCTTTCTCAAGGTGGGTCAAAGCTGGCCCATGCACACATCCAGATGCCACTTGCGTGGCAAAATTCCTAATTCAAGAAGTATTTCCTAGATGGGGAGTATGTGAGGTATTAAGATCAGATAACGGCCCCCATTTTGTGAATGAAGTGTTTGAGCAAATTAGCTTATTGCTAAGCATAAAGCATATGTTTTCTTTGGCTTATCACCCGCAAGCCAACATAATTTTTGTGAGAGACTAAACGTCCTGCTTAAAGAAAGGATAGCTAATCCCAAATTAACATGGAAAGATGGATGGCTGCATTGCCTGCCTCTTGCATTATATGCCTTGAGGAATCAGCCAGGCTCTGGCCATCAGGGGAGGCAGCGAATGAGAACGCCTCTTACACTTCCATCAAGGGTTAGAAATGATGCACAGACAAAAGCAGAACAGACAACAGCAGAATTGTTAGGAGATAAGCTACCTGCCTACTTAACATGTATGACTCCAAGTATCTCTGTCATTTCAGAACAAGCCAACAGGGTGTAGTTCTCAGAACACAGATGAAGACCATACAGCAACCAGATAAAAATAACTTTTACTGCTACAACTTTTCCTTGGAGATAAAGTGCTAATCCGTAATTTTGTTTGCAAATGGCACCAACCCAGGTGTAATGCCCCGTTCATTGTGGAGGATGTGACTCCATCGGCAGTGAAAGTGCAAAGAAGACACGCTTGGATATTCCTGGGAGACGTGAAGATCTACAGCAGCAACACCACCACAGCCGCACCCCATTCAGATGCAAGTCAAGGAGAATTAGTTCAGCATGTGCAGACAAGATCGATGATGAGAAAGAAGGACGCAGAGACTGTCCAGTAGACAGATAAAGAGTTCATTGGACTGTGGTTCATTCGAGACACTCTTCGTAGCTGCCAAACAAGGAGTGAAAGGGAAAAGCTATTGTTCTTGAGCCACAGAAATTTGCTGACATTGGACTAAGACATATTGAAGTCTTGAAAAGACATTCAGACTTAGAGTTCGTCTTTGACAATTGGAAAAGGGAGCAGTTCCCCGATTCCTTTCTCACTGAATTTCTCTTTGGAAGTGTCCATGGTGGTGCCTAATGGCAATGTTCAGTGGATCATTCTTGCTGTTTTTCTCTTCATTCTTCTTGTTTATCCATCATTTGTTGTTAGAACTACTGATGTTCATGTATTCTTGCAAGATCCTACAAATGGTACAGTCGTGATGAGATTTATCACAGCTATAATAGAGCAAATCCTCCAACTACCTGAGTAGTGTTTGGAAAACACGAATGCGTCTGTCTCATGACGACAGAAATAGACTAGTTGGAATGGTCTTTTATTTCTTGATTGAAGAATGCCTGCATCTTTTTGGAAGACAAACTGATGTTTGTACATTTCTGAGAGATCCTAGGAATCAGTGACATAATTGAACAAGTACGCCTATTTTCTGAGGCAACATGGCGAGCATCCTAATGGTGTTGACGAATGAAGACATTCAAAACTTACTTGCCCTAGGCTTTTATTATATGCTGGAAGCACATCCTCATTTGGTCTTGAGAAAGGAAAACTCTTTTGTGTTCATCAGGAACCCTATCAACCATCCTGCCATGAGCCAGTTGCTTGTGGAGCTCATGGAGCAGATCCAGATATTGACAGAATATTTTAAGAGATTACCCAATTGTTTTTTCTTCCTTAAAAGTAAAAGTAGAAAATGGGTAACATTGATAGTAACAACAATGTGGCAAACAACGAGAGACCTCCATGACATGCAAGAGGGTATTGTTGCATCCGTATGACGGATTGGTATGTTATACATACATGTTTTATGTTTATTGTTATTCTACTTTCACTTACAGTACGGACTGTCTATTATTTAGATCCAAATAAGGCAGTAGTTCCTGTGTATCTTCCTACACATCAGGAGGGTACACAAGTGGCAAGTGTAAGACCACTGAGACCTTATGTGATTGTTCCTACTTCAGTAGCTTCTGTGGAGGCACCTGGTTCTGTGGCAATTGTCACTAGACATCCTTATGCAGGAAATAATCCTTTTGAGATCTTTGCTGAGCTACAGATACAGATTATTAAAGAAAGGCAAAGGAAGAGATATTTTATGACTGACCCTACACAAGTAGCACATGTAAAGACGCAGTTCTACTGACAAATGTTTCTATGATTCCCTCAGTAAGAAGAAACTATGCAGACATACTTCACAGTATGATTATAAGAGCTCATGAGGCAAGAAGGAGACCTAAGAGAAGTGCAAGGGATGATGATCATGACTTGAATGATTATCTAGAAAGCACAGCACATTTGGGAAACAACATGTGGTATCAGCACAGGAAAGAGGTAGGAGAGGGAACCTCAACAGAGGAACGCTATGTATGTGCACTCCTGCTTTTTAATATGGGGAAGTCTAAAATATTCTTAGCCATTGAAATAGATGTTCAGACAGCACACTGTCAATCTCACATTGCACTTTGCCGAACAAGAGTTCATTTCATGTGCCGGACAGCTTATTTAGCATGGACAACTGAATGGACACATCCGGATGAAGATTACTATGTGCAAGACACAAAGACAAGAGATAGATCCCACATGAAGAATCATGTGATAAGATATGAACAGCCTGGACTGAAAGGGGTTGAAATTAGGTGGTAAGTAAACAGAAGACTTGAGAGTCCAGGAAAATCTGCAGAATTCGAAGTTGGAAAAACAGAGTCTAGATGCAGATTTGTGGATCAGTGCTTTCTCCAGATGGATGGGAAGAAGGAGTAGTCATCTGCAGAGCATGGGTAGTGATGTGACCCTACAAACCGACTATTGACATTGTAGAGAATGGATGCAAGCCCCTATGGTAAACTACTGACATGGGTCGAAGATAAAGGAGTGCCCCTGCAGATAGTTTCTTTGCATAGTTTGAAGTTGTGCTTCAGAAATAATGTGGTTACTGTGGTTGAATCTTTGACATACCAGGAATGCGCATTGGAACAGCAGTGATAATGGAGCACTAGTGGGCTTGTGGATCCAGAGCTTGAATGAAGCTTTCCAAGGATTGGAGAGGACTGTGTTCTATAGTGAATGTTCATGTTACAGCATTGGTGATTCCTATGAGTGACCTGAACATTGGTGAGTTTCCAAAAGCAGATGTTCACTTGAGGAAGAAGAGATCTGTTGAGCTCCTGAATCAAATGAAAAGAGAGAACTATTTCTCAGCCAAGTCAATAGAAGCTTTTGATTCTATTCCATATGAGCACAGACTGTTCAGTCAGACTTCATCAATATTCACGATAATCTTCATGCCAAGGATCCAGACTGCAGTGCATACCAAGTGGGTACAGATAACCAGATCTGAACTTCCACAGACGATCAACACAACTATCAAGGGATTCAATGCAATCAAGGAAGAGATGAGAGCCATACGACTGATGACTCTCCACAATAGGTATGTCTTGGACATTATAACAGCCATGGATGGAGGTGTCTGTGCCAGAATCGGATAATCATGTTGCACATTCATACCTGCTCATGAGAATGGCAACTTGACAGAAGCAATAGAAATGCTAACGAAGCTACACATCCAAATGATATACGAAGTAGAAGACATCACTGATGACAGTTGGTTCTGATCACTTTTCTTGTGGGTTCCACAATGGATGGCAGATATGTTCAAGTTCCTTGAAGCCCTGATAGTGATGCTGATGCTTGGATTCTGTTTAATCAGGATAATAATCTCACAATATAAGAAGACTGCCAAGAAAGCTGTGGGAATGAAGATCTTGATTGATGTCGAGTCAGGATGAAAGATTAAAGAGCTGACAGACCAAGAGATCAGAGACTATGTGACGGACAGCATCCAGCCACCTGAGGGGACGAAGTTCTTGTACCCAAAGAACCACAAAAAATATGTAGGGAAATGGATTTATTGCAGTCCCAGTGGACATTGCATGCTTGAAGGAAGTAATAAAGATATGGATCCCTAAGAAGCAGTTTGTCAGACGAGGAGGTCTAGATGTGAAGACTGATGAGAGAGAGGTCGATAAATCTCCAGAGGGGGAGTGTAGAGGTGAAGTCGAGTACCCCACTCAAAGCTCCTCCCCCATGATGCCTATATGTTGGGAGCCAGAGTGTGAAACATGTGCATTGCCATTAAGAATACCTATACCAAAGAGAATCCTGGAAGTAAGATTTCCATTGAGAAAGCCGTACATGCATACACGACAATATGATGGCCATTTGAATGAAATATCGGTGGAAGAGAGAAAGCAAGCGAGAAAGCAGATGGGTGACATCATGAAAAGCAGAGTTGACGCACCCAGAAGAGATGTGGAAGACGCGGGAACATAAAGATTCTATAAGCGCTAAATTCAAGGTGTTAAAAATGAGCAACATATCGGGCTCGAGATGAAGCTGTTCATGCTACAGAAATAATTAAGAAGTTATTGAATTATTTTATAAATGTACAGAAGCAGTAACACAAGAAGACAAACTATTCTTTAAAGCTGGTTATGTAGTGAATAGATTGCGGTGATGCGCCAATGTATATGCATAAGAAGTATAAGGACTATGGATGATTCCACAATGCGCTTTAGCAGAGTTGGATTCTGAAAGTAGAAAGACGTTTTCAGTGTGTCACAGTTTGAAATCGAAAACTCAACCCTGGAGGTGGATCAAAGAAAGGCATGGTTGGATCAACACCAAGAAGTCAAGGCCGCCTTGGGCCTGGTTGTGCGTACAAACATTTACAGAACATGTGAAAGAACAAAACTGTCTCTAGAGAGGCGAGAACATTGAAGAAGTCAGAGGTTCATCAAATAGTAGTATTTTACTTGCAGTAAGACTCAAAATCATGGTCTACAGTCACGTGGTCAGATGAAAATAGACACTATGATGAACTTTATAGAAACTGAGAAGACAGAGTATGTTATACTCCCTCATATTCTTCAGCACGAGAACATTTCCAAGGTCCAAGTTCAAAGCCTTAATTGACTAGTAGACTGCAAGTGTGATGATGGATGCCAGGGCTAATTGGTGGAAAGCTATGGTTATGGCCAGCCCACTGGCACCTGGATGCCAGCCTGTGTGCTGCTTACGCATGTTGAATATTACAGAGGGGTACAATGGAGCCAACCAATTATAGAGGTACACGTAGTTTGTGTAACCAATGGGATGTTGTGTATTTGATGACGTTCATAGTGACCCGCACTAGAGGAGGGCTTAGTTGTCCCACCTGATGTTAGTGACCCAATCACTTTCCCTGACCAGTATGGAACGTATACCTAGATGTTCCTTGTAAGCCTATCACCATTCCAAATAGGTTTTTGTAGTTTGTACTGTAGATTGATGTGAATAGTAATCAGTTTCTAGTAAATGCCTTGCTTTTTTATGTGTTGAATTGAGTGTGAGGACCAAATGAACAGTTTTGATTATTGATATTTGAGTAATATTCTGCATCCCCATCTGTCTCTACGTATTGCTACCTCATCTTAAAGGGCTGGGTCTGATGGCCCAGTTCATCTCCATAACCCTCTTCCCCCCATTGACTGTCTTGTGGTGATCTATTTTGCTAAACATCAGTGACCCGTGCACAACCAAGGTGGGGGGGTCGTACTCCCTTTGGCTTCTGTGGTTAGGGATGAGTTGTGAATACCCCTTTAACTCCATCTCAGTCCTTTCCCCAGACTTGGATCACATCACGTATCAGGTGGCTGAAGACAACCACACAATAAGCATATGTCTTGCTCTCCTGGACCCCTTACTTCCTAAAATAAACCCCTTTCAGCCCTCACCTTAGCCCTGGATTCTGCCAAATCCTACTACTATGCAAAGCTAATCCTGTATCTATTTTCTTAACCCTGAAAGTTCTCTGTTACTCCACAAGCCTTGCTTGCCCCTTTGCACCCATATTCAGCCTTTATCTCTTAATGATTTGGCTATTTACCTCTCCAAAATCTGTCATATCAAGGACACCCTAAATACACACTTAAGCCTCCCTCCACCTTCTTCCTTCTTCCTTCTCTGCAACCCCTCTTATCTAATCTATTTGTAATCCCAGATAAAATGTAGGTGTCACTTGGCACCTCAGTAATTGCTGAAATAATTAAAAAGGACCAGAAGAAGATATAAACATGTGTATTATACGTGAAGGGAAATAAATTAAAAGTGCGGTGGTATTTAATGTTAAAATGTGCCTTGATGGTTTTCATGCAAATTTACCCTCACATTGTTCTAACTGTAAAACAGTACCTATTTAATGCGACAGACATTGATATTTGTAAAAACAAAAAAATGCACAAAGCATTTTATACATGTACCATATCTGACTGTCATCCTCCTCTAATGGCTAACATTTGATATGCTCCAGCTGGGGAACACAGGTACTTATGGTGGTAAACTTCTTTAATGGGTTGCCATCCTCCTGGGGACAGTGTACAATGGTGCAGAACCCTGGCATGTATAAGAACTTAAGTCCCCCAAATGGAGAGATACATCTGAGGGGACTACATTTCTAAGAGGACGGCTGCCACTAGATGTCCTGCCAAAAATGTTGCAGGCCTGCCTCAGACTTCGACTCCTGTTATTTAGCCAACGCAAGAGCATTGTACTGTTCTGGCGCTCCAAGGTGCCAGCAAGGAAAGAAGCAAGAAGCAGCCTCCTGTTGCCAGCAGCCGCCGCTGCCCAGGGCCTGTGCTTTGGGCAGCATCCGTAAGAATCCAGGAGTGACCCAATCCCACTGAAGAGTTTTTCCAAGGCCCATTTCGATGCTCCAGTGGTTTAGCAATTTGGATTCTCAAGCCCTTAAGAAAACAAGAATCCCTGCCTGAGCCCGCCATGCTTCTGACACTACAGAATCTAGAAAATAAAATATGCGTTTAGCTGCTGCCAGTAGTGTCTGGGTGTCTTTCGCCACACTATGAGTGCTCCTGTGAAGAAAAAAATAAATCTGCTAGAGAAAGAAAGAAAACCTATCTGCAAGGCCCCTGCAGCACTTCCATGTATGGGAGGGCACACAGTTCCTGCTGAAACTGCGCACCTCAGCCATGAGCTCCGGGGTCTATTCATCCGCACGGCATGCAGCGCATAAAGGAAAGGACTGGAGTCACGTAGAAGGCCCGCTATGTTAATGTTAATGTTAAAGGTATTTGTACCGTGCACTGTCACCAACGGAATTGATCCCCAAGCCCTCAGGCGCATCTGCAAGCGAGAAGGTGGGGTGGGTAAGTAGGGTGAAGAGGGAGTAGGATAGTGAGAGAAGTGGTGTCCTCTTGGCAGCTTCAGTTCGGTTTTCACCATGCGCTGGGCTTGGCTGTGAGTATCAGATCGATGTTAGTCCTTGAGTGCTGTTGGTGCAGCTTTTGTGTTGTTTGTTTGTTGTTGCAGACAGTTGAGCTTTTTGGTTAGTGGTGTGTCTCGCAACTAACATTCAAAATTTGGCTCAATGCCTAGATTTGAGAGTCCTGTACAGTGGGAGAGAGGCCTAGGTTTCACAATACAGCAGGTTTCACAATATAATAGGCAGAGATGGAGGCTACACCTTGATTTGTGAGTCCTATATCGTGGGAAAGAGGCCCAGGCCTCACAATGCAGTCGGTTTCAAATATAATAGCCAAAGATGGAGGCTACACTTAGATTTGAGAGTTCTGTATAGTGGGAGAGAGGCCTAGGTTTCACAATACAGTAGGTTTCAAATATAATAGCCAAAGATGGAGGATACACCTAGATTTGAGAGCCCTGCGTAGTGTGAGAGAGGCCTACGTTTCACAATACAGTAGGATTCGCCATACAATAGACAAAGATGGAGGCTACACCTAGATTTGAGAGTCCTGTATAGTGGGAGAGACATCTAGATTTGAGAGTCCTGTATAGTGGGAGAGAGGCCCAGGTTTTCATAATGTAATACAGTAGGTTTTCGTAATATAACAGACATAGATGTTTTTTTACACATACATTTGAGAGTATTATATAGTGAGAGATTGCTAATATTGACAATTCCCTAAGAGAGCGATACAGGTTAACATTCACAGTGCTATCTTCATAATCACAGTTCCATCCGAATGTGGCACTATCTAGATGTGGATCAAGGCAACATTAACATTTCCTCAAGAGTGTGGCTCAAGATAATGTTCACAGTACTGTCCCAGTAAAGCTTGGTTAATAATTCAACAATCCTCACCCTTTGTGGAGCTGGTTAGTAATAGAAGCCTGTAAGCTATGTTCTGAGGTAAGGTAGAATGGCAGGGCTTTCTGGAGTATAGTGATTGCTCTACTCCCCACTCGTGCCACACTTAGCTTAGTAGTTGCTACTGGTTGATGGCTGGCCACTGGCTTCCTGTGCTGACACCTGCAGACACTACCTGGAGACGTTATTTAGGAGCCGCCTTTTCCTTTGGGCCCATAGCCGCAGGGGCTGCCGGACAGAGGGCTGCCGTGGGAGGGTGCGTTAAGAGGAACAACGGGCCAATCAGGGCATGGGGCAGAAGGGATGAGGGGATATGGCCAGGACCAGGAAGCAGGGAGAGGGAGGCAAGCACGAAATGCCTTTTAATGCATGCTGGGAGGTCAAGTGATCTTTGGTGGCATGGAGGATGAGGGGGATGGAGTTCCACAATTTAGCTGCCATGACAGAGAAGCAGTGGCTGCCCACCCTCTCCAGGCGGTAACGAGGTACAGGAAGAAGACATACCTCTTGGGATTGGAGAAGCCATGTCAGCAAGTAAGGAATTCATTTTTCCTGCAGTTACTCGCCCCAAGGCCATTGAAGGCCCGATGGACGATAAAAAGAAACTTGTAATTGCACCCATTGTTGAACTGGGTGGCAACAAAGCGAACAAAGAACTGGAAGATATGAGAACCATAGGGCATCTTCGTGGAAATACGAGCTGTAACCAGTGAAAAAGATAGAGAGGTTGAGCAAGAAACAGAGCATTGCAGTAATCCAGGCTACTCAGGATAAGAGAAGCCACCAATAGAGGACGTAACTGAGCAGGAAGGAAGGGTAAAATGTTGCGAAGGACCCTGAGCCTTAAGTAGCCGGTCTTGCATATGGCTCTCACCTGTGCTGAGGTTGTTAAAGATGACTGAAACTTAAACCCTAGGTTCCTTACCTCCAGCACAGTTGGAGGAAAATAACTGAGGTCAGGGGTCCAGAAAGCAGAAGACCGGGGTGAAGCAGGAACGGATGGACAAGAATGGGGGACGTGAGAAGGGCCAACCACCAGTACCTCTGTCTTGTCTCCATTGAGCTTCAGCCAATTGTGGCCGATACACCTACCCACCGCTACCAGACAACCCCTAAGCTAAGCTGCTGTGTCGGGCTGGTCAGATGATCTGAATGTTGTCAGCATAGGAGTAGCACCTGAAGCCGTGGGAGTGGATGAGCAAAACAAGAGGCTGCATATAGATAAAGGCAGGAGACAAGGCGGAGCCCTGAGGGACCCGACAGGAAAGATGGGTATTGGCCGAGAAAAAAGATGAAAGAGTTAGTGTCTGGCTTCTGTTGGCCAGGAAGCATGCAAACCTGGAGAGTACTTGTCCTAAAGGCCAGCCATGGAGAGGCGGTTTAACAATACTGAATGTTACACAATATCAAATGTTGCGGACAGGTCTAAAAGAATCAGTGCCCCAACACTTCTTGGTTCACCAGGTGGGTAAGATCATCGAAAACCGAGACAAGCACACTCTCTGTACCTCGACCAGGATGGAAGCCCCTCTGGAAAAGATTTTGACATTTTGAGTGCTCAAGAAAAGAAGTGAGCTAAGGGGAAACCAGTAATTCCAAAGGTGTCATAAAGAAGGGAAGACGAGAGATAGACCAGAAGGTAGCAGGAAAAGAGGGGTTGAGAGAAGGCTTTTTCAGAAGAGTAATAGTGACAGCTCACTGTAGGGATTTGGTATTATCCTGCATCCTAATGGAACCTTTGGTCAGGGTATTGATTGACAATGGAGTGTTAAGGGTTAGAATGTTTATGTGTGACTGGGGTTCTATGTGAGTCAGTTGGGAGATGTAAGCCCACCTGGGAGGATGCAGGTGTATGTTGCCCTGAACCCAGATGTACCTGACATTACATGACTATCATAATGTACTGGAACTAATAAAGAAGTTACTGGAACTTCACCTGAGGTCATGGTCATCTGTGGGGAACAAGGAGTTCTACATTGGCGACGAGGATGCTGGCTGTGCTGGGGGGACAGCATTGAAGATGGCACATACACCTCCCCCCAACCCAAGAAGAAGACCTCCCAGGTAGGGCGAGCGCTTAAAACTGTAGGCGCAGAAGGGCCCAGCGCATGGAGCTCAGGGGCAGAAAGTAAGGGGCTGCGCCAGAGCCAGGGGCCAGCTGGCCTGTCACTAGAAGGACAGGTCAGGGAAAGAGGAAAGCAAGAGACTGAGGAGGGGCTGAGGTCCCAGAGACTGATTGCTTAAGGGGTCTGGGACCACTAGCTGCAGCATGGAGGGCTTGGTGCCCATGGCAGTAGCAATTTGAAGAGGCCTGGGGTCTAGTTACGCCTGGAAATTATGAGGAAGCCATGCTGGGCAGCTGAGGGATATAGCCAAGGCAGTAGCAACAGGAGAGGCTTGGAGCCTAAGCTGCGCCTGGAAATTAAGCAATGAGGAGGCATGCTGTGCAACTGAGGACTATAAGCCCAAGGCAGTAGCAACATGAGGGGCTTGGAGCCTAAGCTGCACCGGGAAAAGAAACAATGAGGAGTTATGTTGTACAACTTGAGGCCTGGAGTTGGGGCAGTAGCAATAGAAGAGGTTGGGAACCTAAGCTGCGCCTATATGTTAAATAGAAGATTGGTGGCGAATGTGAAAAGCGCCTGGAGCAGAGGACGGTCCTGGGGGGCCATTGCAGTGTTTGAGGGGGCTTGGAGCCCATACCTGCACCTAAGAGACTTGTAGCCCGTGGCTGCACCCTAGGGGCTTAGAGCCCATGTGCAGAGATGAAAGAATATTGCCCAAGACAACATGTGTAGTGCCTGGAGGGGCAAGGGCCCATTTGCAGCAGCGCTAAGGAGGTGCATGTAGGAGCTATCACTTATATGAGGTGATGAGGATCTTTGAGGGCATGTTGTCAGTAGTTCCTGAGGGGCTTGGAGCCTACTTAAGAACTGAGAGATGCGGTAGGAGGCAAAGGGAGTACAATTTTTATAGCAGGCGGCTGGCAGCAATGAAAAGCAGCATTATGAACATATCAGGAAAGGAACGCTTCGGGAGGTGATATTTACAAAAGGAAGTGTGGCAGATGGATTGGTAAATGCATTTCTGTTGCGGGCGGCTGCATTTCCGCCGGTTGGAATTTTTTTTCAAAAACCTTAAGTTGTGAATGATCTTAATTACCGGAATGAATAACAGAGGTCCTTTTAAGTTAAGAGATGATGCTTTCACGAGCATAAGTAAAGGAAGCAATTTGGTCTTGCCTTCATTAAATTGGTTAAGTAGTTATAATTAGTTATTGATTCAGAATCTGTTGTCATGTGAGGCCTGAATGGAATTTGGACAGAGTGAGTGCATGAGAGTGTGAACCTGTATGTTGTCAGGTGTAGTTTCTTGTGGGATAGGTTGTCCTGTAATAGGGGTACTTCATGGAAGTTGTTGAAGCTTAAGAGCAGAGAACAAAGTTTATAGTTTTTTAGATTGGATTTAGGTCTCAAGGGTGTTTGTAATTAGTCAACCAAGGGATTAAGTGATCCAAATATGAGGTTTTATTAAGTAGGTTAAAGTTGCATATTAGTAGAAAGAGATTGAGATATGCGTAGTAATAGTGTTTTCTGAAATGCTATTTGGTATTTATGTTGTAGGTACATTGGTATGAGAGGTATCTTGCAAGTGGTAGTTAGCATGTTTGATAGGTGTGCACGGATGGTGTGTAAAAGTCGTGGCCTCTGTTACCTCTGTCAACAAATACATGGTAATGTTATGATGCAAAGGAAAAAATTGTGGTACGGTCATGTTTAACTAACACACTTTTCCTTCCACAGATGGACATTTAATGAAATATAGGTTGCATTGACAACATTGCTAGAGTTTGGTATGTGGAATCTGAAGTATAGTTATGTGCACTAATGTTTTATTTCCACAGGTGGGACTTTTGTAATGCAGATGTATTAAGACCTTATTTAATGCTAAAGTTTAAAGTGCTAAGTGTCAAACAAAGTTTTTGTTTGGTTGTTTGGTTTAGAAACCATTCAGAGTTTCATGATGATACAGCAAAGACGATAGTAGATTCATTGATGTTGGTATGATGCTGGTGTGAATGAAGTGTGGTTTTCCCTAATAGGAGCTGTATTGTATTTAGGAATACTTTCAACATGGGCACTTGGCCATTGGGGTTGTTTGTGTTTTTGTGTCCCTAAGGAAGGGAGATATGTAGGGATTTGGTATTATCCTGCATCCTAATGGAACCTTTGGTCAGGGTATTGATTGACAATGGAGTGTTAAGGGTTAGAATGTTTATGTGTGACTGGGGTTCTATGTGAGTCAGTTGGGAGATGTAAGCCTACCTGGGAGGATGCAGGTGTATGTTGCCCTGAACCCAGATGTACCTGACATTACATGACTATCATAATGTACTGGAACTAATAAAGAAGTTATTGGAACTTCACCTGAGGTCATGGTCATCTGTGGGGAACAAGGAGTTCTACACTCACTTCAGTTCCACAGGGATCACGCCGGAAAAGCAGGAAAGATTAACCGCCTGCATAATCCAATCTGAAATATATGGTATAATCTCCTTAAGCGTCCGCAGAGAAATCACATCAGAAGATGATGCAGATTTAAGTTGCATGGTGCCTGTAAAAATGTCATCTGCTGAAAAAGTTGGAAAGACAGGCCATTGCTCTCCCGGGTTCGCAGTTAGAGCCAGCTCCCCTCCTGGGATGGGCCAATGGCCAGACTGCCTGATCTGGTTGCTTATGCTACTGACGTATTTAATAAAAAAGTCAGATGAGTCATTGTAGAAGGATTGAGTATGGGTAACGGCCACTGCAGAGTCAGTAGTGGATGACAAAAACCATACCAATAAGAATAATTCCTTCGGCTGGTTCAGAGCACTTTCCAACCTCTGTGTATAAAAAGAGGTTTTAACTAGAAGAATTGTCTGTTGGTAGGAATCACCTATCTAAAACTAGATCTATCAACCAAGGAAAAGGAGGTCCTCCATTTATATTCGGCCATGTGTTTTATTTGGCATAAGGCTTTCAATTTTCATTGTACCAGGACTTTGAAGGTCGCTCCCAACGCTGTTGCGTAATTTAAGTGGGGCCAGTAACTTGGCTACTGATGTGAACGTCTGTGTTAGAAAGGAAAAGTCTATCTTATTGGAGGCCAGACATTTTGATTGTATATTAGATATTAGATATTCCTTTGGGACTCTATTGCAGCTATGTCTCATCATTTTCTTAGGATCTGAATGGGTAGATGACTCCTTTAGTTGAACTGCAAATGGTACCACCCAATCGGCAGGCCATAGGACTGAAAACTGAGGAAATGCTGTGACCAGGCGTTTGGCAGCAAACACCAAGTCCAGCATATAGCCTAATCAGTGGGTAGGACCACAGGTGAGTTGTTCATAACCTAGGTCACTCATGGGTTCAAAAAACAAATGCACTGAGAGTGTCATGCAGGGACTAAATTTGATATTAAAATCTCACGTAATCACCAGGTTAGCGAATTTGATATCGAGATCAATAATTAGTTCCAAGCATTGGCTGCAAAAGGAGGAGTCAACTCCGGAGGGGGGGGGATTCAGTAAACTGTTAGCAAATGAAGTTTAGCAGTTCCAAAATGGGGCCTCAGACCAAACAAGCCTCCATTTTAATTGTGTTCACCAAAGGTATGCAAGTGATTGCTAAAACCGATTTAAAAATTACCACAATTCCACCACTAGAGTGACCCGGATCCCTGTCCATGTGAAGGATGTCATAGGTAATCGTGAGAATGTGGATCACAGTGGGTCCAGAACACTCCTACTGCCAAGTCTCAGTGACAGAGACCAGGTTGGGTTTCAAATCCTGCAGAAGATTTTGGCAACATGCTGCATGGGCCAACAGCGAGCGAGCATTAAGCAGCAACCCTTTATAAGCAACCGTTGACATAGGATCTAAAGAAAGGGGCACTTCTTAGGAGCAGGGCAAAACTGTAATGGAGGGAGCTATTGTGAGAAGATCATTACGGGTCCATATGATAAGGTCTTCCTGATAGCAAGGGGAGGGCCAAGGCCCATCCTGTGCACAGACAAGCACTGATGGGCTTAACTTAGGCGCCACTTCAGCGCAATGAGCTCATGCCCGCTGTGCCCATCTGCTGCGCTCCCGGGACAGGGTCTCCTTAAGTAGGCACATCCTATTGCCCAGGGCAGTCCTGCCCAGCTGCGTGTAGGCAGCGAAGATAGACTACAGCACACAAGTGTGCGTCAGCTATGATGAAAAGACTACACTTCCAAGACCAGCTGCGGCATGCAAAGCAAGGTCAGGCACCCTCCGCCCTAGCGGCGTACAAGGAAATCAAAGTGTAATTAAATTAATCATATGAAATTACAATAATAAAATCACAAGGTAGCCAGCATAACCACCACAGCCTGGTCACATGAACCAGAGCCTAAAAGGAACACAAAGTATTAGGTGAGAAATAAAATAAATTAAAGAATAAAAATCAGGGGGCTAGCAGTCTACATGATGTATCCACACAGCCCACAGTGGAACAGGAAAATAAGGGCCGAAATGGGAAGTCCCACCAAGCTGCATGTAGGCAGCAAAGACAGACTATGTCACACAAGTGCACATCAGTCTCTGATGAAAAGACTGCCCTGCCGAGACCAGCTGCGGCATGCGAAGTGAGGCCAGGCACCCTTCGTCCTAGTGGTGTACAAGGAAATGAAAGTGTAATTAAAATAATACGATAAAATAACAATAGTGAAATGACAAGGCCACCTGCGTCAAGTGAACCACCACGCCTGGTCACGTGACCCGGACCTTAAAAGGAACACAAAGTATTAGGTGAGAAATAAAAGAAATTAAAGAGTACAAATCAGGAGGCTGGCAGTCTACATGATTGATGGTATCCACACAGCCCACAGTGGTACAGGAAAATATGTCCCGAAATAGGCACTCCAGCCCAGCTGCATATAGGCAGTGAAGACAGAGTACGGAACACAAGTGCGTGTCAGCCTCTGATGAAAAGACTGCACTGCTGAAACCAGCTGCAGCAATGCGAAGCGAGGCCAGGCACCCTAGCGGCATACAAGGAAATCAAAGTCTAAATAAAATAATAAGATAAAATAACAATAGTGAAATCACAAGGCACACCCGGTCACATGAACCAGAGCCTATAAGCAACACAAAGTATAAGGTGAGAAATAAAAGAAATGTAAGAATAAAAATCAACGGTCTGGCAGCCTACCTGATGTATGTGGATACCCTATTCTTCAGTAAAGTTTGCCTGCCAGAGAAAATCCACCACAGCCATGGCAGGCCCTCAGTTCAACAGTGAATATTAAAGTTCATTAAGCTGTCCTCTCAGATACAGAAAAAGAAGAAAATGTGTTGCTCCATGGGCTGCGCGCCCTATGGCCCACCTCACCAACGGTCACTATAGAATAGGTTGTTGCATCCAGGGAAGGGCGGGGAGTGGTATAAACAAACAACAAAAGTGGGTATTCAGTCTCTCAGTGGTAGCTTTTTGGTCTGTGGACAGAAACTCTCCATAAAAGGATCCAGCCGTGCTGGTCTCTTGGCACTCACAGCCAACTCTTAAGGTAATTCATCAACTAGTAAGAAAAATAGCAAAAAATACACCATACCAGCTCTGTCTCTTCAAGTCAACACCAGCCAGAGTCAACAACACAAAGAATATTTATCAGACGGAGCTGAGCCAGAAATGCCTGTCTTGACCAGCACCAGGTGCCTTCAGCATGCAACACGACCTTGACAGGAAACTGCCCAAGCCCCATGGCCTTCACAGATTGGCATACACTCTAGGATCCAGAAAACAGGTATTGTGGAGGACATGTAATCCTGCTTTGACATCATTTTTTATTTATTGGGTGCCCTATTGTCAGTTTAATTTTGATTTTTGGACTATATGCAGCTGCCTTTCATTTGGAAAATATTTTTTTATTATTGGTGCATTACAGTTTGAAATATCTTTTAGCACATTAGATTTTTAAATGTACGTACCATTTATCATATTTTATGCATTCAACAAATACATTTGAAATAGTTTCTTTTTTAAACGTAGGGTCTAGGGAGAACTTGATATTTCATTTAAAGGACCTCTGAGCTGTGTGAGTAATGTCTACTGAACTGTCTTAAAGTTTGGGGCAACAAAAATAAAATGGACTGTACATCTAGTAGTTTCATTGTATGCACCATTTTCCATAAAAATGTAATTTAATGGTGCGGAGCTGTTCCGTTTACAATGTAAAGTAAGCGGCTCCTCGCTGCAAAGGTTTTATCATTTGCACTGTGGAGTGCAAATGTAGAGGGCAAAAGGTGGTGTACAAGCGTGTGCCCCTTCCCTGCATCAATACTGCCAAGGTGAGAGACGTTACTTACTGAGACAGCTATTCCGCCCTTATCCCCTACAGGTACAGCAGGGTTTGGGAAGTACAAAAGGAGAAAAGTGACATACCCTGGACAGGTGAGATGATAGATTCCTTTGATTAGTTGATACTAGCAATTGAAACCGCTCCAGTGTTATAGATTCCTGAGCACAAAGAAGACTTTTGTCTCTTTTCCCATTCCGGTGGAGTAGTGATAATGTCTGTCCTCGCACAGAAATGTTCTATGGGATACAAACCATTGGCATTCTACAGTGGGACCTTAGGTCCAGTAATGAGGAGCCATTACCCATGTGAGCAAGCATTGACTGCAGCAACTTTTGCAATTGAGAAATCGGCCAGCATAACTATGGGCTGTTCATTTACATTATATTTGAGCATGTTCTTTTCTTCATCCTTGAAAAGCCTAAAATTACATTGACTACACAGAGAGCTTCAGACTATGAAGTGATCATATCAAATCCATGAACAAATTTGTTAGGTGTCGAGTAGTAAACCCAGCCAGATGCATAGCAGAAAAGGTAAAGGAGGGAGAGTATGTGCATGATTGTACTACCTACATTGATTATTATGATGATGTACCTCAAGTTAAAGAAAATGCTCTACGAGGTGGGACAATTCTATTAGTTGATGGGTCATCGATGATAGATTAGAGCACTAGTGAAAGGCACAGTGGAACAGCAGTAATGAAGGTAGGAGAAAATGACAGCTTTGAATTAGTAACAAGCGCAATATTGCCAGTGCATTTTTCAGCAGAAACAGCAGAGTTGGTAGCTGTGATTTTGGCACTTGAAGCACATGAGGATGTGGCGGTAATGGTGTGTTCCGACTCTACCTAGGTGACATCTACAGTACACGCAGGACTGTCATGTTGGAAAAGGAGTGGCTTCCTGCATGCGGACAGCACACCAGTACAGCATTCACCATTACTAAAAAGGCCTGTAGACGCCCTTGAACTTCCATCAGCTATCGCCATAGTGAAGAGCACAGTGCACACCAAAGGTGTGGATTTGATTTCACATGGCAACAAGACCGCTGATTTAGAAGCAAAAATGGCAGCGTATTTCCCATAAGTATATGACATTGCAACTGACCCAAACAAATACACGCGTACATGGAACATGGTGATGAAGGAGGGATTTAATAAACTACCCATAGCAAAAATTGAGTTGCAGGGGTGGGCACCACCAAAAGAGCAGGAATTGTCCCCCATAGAAGCAATGTGGCAGCAGGACAGGACTAGGAAGCCTCTTATGCCCCTAGAGCTGCTTACAGTAGCACTAGAACAGTTGCACTACCCAGCATACTTAACAAAGGAATGTCTTTCAGTACTGATTTCGAAGGAGGGGTTTGTCCCTAACTTAAATTAGTACATTGTAAATGTCATAAATTGTCAATATTTCAAAAGTTCACTGTTGGACATTCTTTGAGAACAGTGAGAGGAGAAATACCCTGCCCTACTGGACCATTTCAGCATTTGCATATCGATTATGTGGAAATGCTCCACATTTGTAATGGGCACAAGTATGTGATAGTAGTTGTTTTCCCTTTTTCCTGCTGGATCAAAGTCGATTCATGCACCCACATGCCATGTCAGCTGCAGAATTCCTCAAATGGGAGGTTTTTCCAAGTTGGGGAGTGTGCAAAGTGCTACGTTCTGACTATGGACCACACTTTGTAAATGAAGTGTTTGGGAATAAAGTACAAATTGTCATCTTTCTATCCAGGAGCATTTGTGAAAGCCTAAATGGCCTCTGAAAAGAACAGATTGCCAAAATAAAGGACACTCTTAAAAAGAGTTGGCTACACTGTCTTCCTTTAGCACTATTTGCCTTACACAATCATCTAGGCTCTGGCTATCACCTGACTCGATATGAGATGATGACTGGCCGCTGAATGCATACTCCCAATGCTCCTCCCACACGGGCTTGTACTGATGCTGAGAATGCTGCAACTGTGTTGGGGAAGGAAATGCACGATTGTTTGACAGCTATGATGGAATCTCTCCAATGTATGTCTTGATGGTGCAGACTCAGCAGGGGAGGCTTGATGACATCAGAAGATGAATGTGAAACAACTGACCCGGACAATTTGTTAAAACCCCCTTTATTATATCCCAGCGACAGGGTGCTGTGCTGTAACGTTGTCAGACAGTGGCACACGCCCTGCTTTTAAGGACCTTTTACTGTGGAAGCTGTCAATCCATCTGCAGTCAGGGCAGAGTGCAGACGCGTGTGGATCCACCTCAGTGACGTCAAACTATAACAAGGTGAGACCACCCTGTCCCTGAATACTGAGCCCAAAGGTGAAGAAGATACAAGAAAACCTGGGACAAGATTGATGATGGGAGCCAATCAGCTACAAGAACAGTAAAGACAACCTTTTTTATATACAAGAACAGTGGTTCAAACATCCTTTAAAGGACCTTACCAAAAATAAAGTGTGTCCCTTCCAAAGTAAAAGAGAAATAACAAATGGTCCCCATAGCCATCCTGTTTTTCCTGGTCCTGTCATTCTTCATGAAAACGTTTACTTTCTAGGCACCTGGAACATTTGTCTGACAGCATTGTTATTTAACCTGAAGACATATATTGTTCTAGAAAGAAAATTCCTCTCACTTTTGACAAGGTTTTTCTTATAGATAGTTGCTCCTTTTAAGAAACAAATGAAAAAATTCCCCTGACAGAAAAACGTGTCCATTTAACAAGATAAGTGATTTTCTTTTAGTGCCTAGAAGCCTGTATACCCATAGGTATCTGCACAAGTTAGATAATCTAGCAATCATGAAAGGAGCAGCATTTTTCTCCTTGTTGTGGCTGTGCTTTGTTTACTGGTTCACAGTGCAACACTACAGCATGAGCAGCCAGTCAGGACCAGCCTTTCATGTTCTACATGATGTTAACACCAGTACAATACGTATAGTAATGCCAACTAAAACAACCCCTGAGACATACCCCAAACATAGCACTCCCTGGAGAAGGGCAAAAAGAAGTGTAATTGATGATCAACGCTTTATGGGACAACATTGTGATACTATTGCTCATGTCTAAATAATATGTGGTATTGACATATGAGCCAAGTGGGGAGACAGATGTCTGTGTTCCCTCATACCCTATGCCATGAGTGCTTCCAGAATATTTATAATGAGCAAACTACCAACACACGTAGCACACTGCCTGATACACCTCACAGCATGTATGACCAGGAGGCATTTTCAGGGAAGAAGGGCCTCGATTCACTGGGTAACCAAAGGAAGATTCTCCATGTGAGGATAATTTCATAAAAGAAGTATCCAGATGAGCGATGTTGAAGCACAACATGAGGTAATATATTGCATATTGTCAGGCCCAAGGAGAAGGGAAATAATAAGAGAAGACCACCAATTTCTGAAGTGCACTGACAAATAGGGAAGAGAAATCCCTAGGTGTTGGGAAAGAGGCCAATTACAAATAGAAGGAAAGGTATTTACCGCAGAAGGCTGGGTCCAAGGACTGATTGACTGTAAACCAGAGGGGCTTGTAGAGCAACCGAAAGTGGTTGTGGAAAAAGTAAATGAGTGCCTTACAGTATGGACCAAATACATTAAAATATGAATGTGGGTAGAGGATGAAGCAGGCCCACTACACCTTCTCCCCCTAGCAAAATGCCTCTGTTTGCATAAGAAAAATGGGCACAGTAAACATAGGAGGGAAATAAAGGGTGCAAACACATTTTTCAGGTGCCAGGAATGAAGGGAAGCACATCGGTATTAATTGACCATTATTGTGCTTGTGGTTCTAGAGCCGACAAACAGCTCCCTCGAAATTGGGGAGGCCACTGCTCCTGAGTGGTAATAAGTGCACTGTCCCTAGTCGTGCAGATTGGTCAGATGCAGATTGGTGATATTCCCTGGATGAACACACCTAGAAGATAAGAGGTCCCTCACCCCTAAACGCACAAGGAGGGATAACTATTCCTCAGAAAAGGCAGAAAATGCATAAATGACGCCATAACAGATGAGCATACATTGTTCAGAGAACAAAAATATTATTGACATCCTTCTTTACTTCCAGTATGAATGCACTGTTTGCAAAACTGCTGAAGATGATAAATACCACTGTGAAAGTCTTTAATGCCATAAGGGAAGAGCTGAGAGCACTCAGGCTCATGGCTCTCCAAAACTGGTATGTCCATAACCATATGATAGCCATGGAAGGTGATGTGTGCACAAAAATTGGTCTGTCTTGCTGCACGTATACATCTACCCACGATGAGAAAAATGGGACCCTCACAGAGGTGAAAACCACAATAAAAAATTTCACACAACAATGCTGGAATAGATGGACGACATTGTAGATGATGACTGGTTTACATACATGTTCTCATGGATACCCACCTGGTTGGCTAACACATTCGAAATGTAGTCGCCATACTGGTACTAGTACTACTATCTCTCTGTACCTTGAGAATAGCAATAAACCGAAACAAAAATACTACCAAAAATGCAGTAGGAATGAAAATAGTGATAAACATTGATACTCATGTTCATGAGTATACACAACCAGATGACTGCCCCATACACAAACCATGGAGAGGCCTATTGTACCTCATGGGTCAAAATTCACATATCCTCAGGGCCCCCACAATTACACAGAACGCTATGTGCATTGCGACTCTGAGGGGGAATTCTGCTACATGACCTGGAATCCAGGCGAACACATGACATGTGAGGGGTAAGTAAAATATCGGTACCCAAGTCCCCTATCTGGTGGAGAGCAGAAGAATGGCAGCGGTCGAGGACTCAACCAAAGAATGGAGTGTTTGGAGGCAGATGAATACATCATCCACAGCTTCTTCCCCTCCAAGCATCAATAAGGTAAAGGTGAGAGACGTTACTCACTGAAACATCCATTCCACCATCATCCCCTACAGGTACATCCGGGTTTGGGAACAATGTGAGCTGAGCATTCAAATTAACATTGTAAGAGTAAAAGAGCAGGCATTAGACACAAAGCAAATATGCAATCCACTTGAAAAACACATACATTAGGTAATATATACATGTAGACATGAAGAAAATTAACATAGCATCCACAGACATGAGGAACACTAACATGACCAACGTATAAAGTGAATACAACATTAACAACATGCAAATATTGCTCACTAACAAAGATGCATGAGTGTAGTTGGGCAACCATCTTATTAAAAATCGAAGAGAATTGGCACTATCCTCTCTGAAAGTTATCGTAGAGTGGAAGATAATGTCTTTCTATAGGAAATGCCTGGAACCAGCAACAAAGGGGGGGTTCGCAGCCATAAAAAAAGCAATGGCTGAGGGTTCGGAACCGATATTGACTGAATGGTCCAAAACAAACAGATAATCCTCATTAATCTGAATGAAACGGAAGAGTCCTTATTAAGTAACCCGGATCAAGTGAAAAAAAAATGTACACCAGAGACTGGATTGATACACTGGAAGAGCTTTATAAATACCAAGGTTAAAAAGAATTCTGGGCAGAACCGCAAAAATTGAATAGGTTACCGAAATATCTAAGACTTTTTCCTAACTGGTTCTTGAGAAAGGGCTTCTTAAAACTACGCCTTAACCTGTGGCCAAGTAGAGCAAATCACTACAGAAAGAGAGGGAGAGAAGAATTAAAGGAATGTAGATTGTGCAAAAATGCAATGACAGTGGGAACGCTGAAACATTTGTTGCTGGAATGCCCAACAGTGAGAGGAGAACGACAGACTTATTTAGGCTATATCTTTGGCAGGACTACAAATTCAAGGAAATTGATCTTTAGTGGTCATATTTGCTGAAAGGAGACAAGATTTCAAATGACCTTGCGGTAATAAAATGTATCCTGGTCATATTTGAGAAAATTGAGGGAGAAGATTTAAACGCAGGACAACAACAAGGAGTTGAAATACAATAGACTCTGGCACTCTCAAGTACTAAACAATGCAAAAGAACAGAAAGAGAAAAGAAACAATGCTGGCCTTTGTATACACTTTTATTAATATTTTTAGCATATTTTTAGAATTGTAGTTTCCAAAGTGAAAATTTTGTGGGTTTCATAGTTTTGTCGTTAGGTTTTTTTTTTCTTCTTGCTTTTACAATATCATTTAAGTTCACAATTAACTGCATGACTAATTGTTTGAGTGATCTGTTGAGTTTATTTTTTTTCCTGTGTTTTTCTTTTTTTTTTTGTTTCTTTTTTTTTCTTTTCTCTTTGTAAGAATAGCCAAAGGTTTTCCTTTTTTTGTGTAAACCAAAGAGCTAATAAAAATATAATTAAAAAAATATATCTTATTAAAAATGGAATCCAAATGAGCAGAGGCCTAAAAGCCTTGGGAAAACTCAAAAGGCTGAATCCACAGAAATACATATCCGTGCAGCGCTTAGACAGTGGCTGGCAACTAGTTCCAAGGCTAAAAGTGAAATTAGGGAAGATCGGAATGACTGAGCGAAGGCACGAGATAGCAATTCCCAAAACGCAAGCAGTAATTAAACTGTTACAAGAGCACAACCAGCCCTTGTCAGAGTATTTTGGCTTACTGTTGTTCTGCATCTGGCTATGAAGAATGACTCTGGAGTGTCCACAGTAGCAATGCAAAATATGACACAAACATTAATAATAGCTGAAATCGTAATAAACAAAAGGTAAATCTATTCCAAACACAGTCCCATCGTACGTGACCCCTAACTGGAGACCACTGACCATTCTTTAGACGCAAACATAGTTAGGACACCTGCCGAACTCCGTACCGCACACGTAAGCATGAGGCGGCACACAAGGCCAAGTACAAAGGGCTTGCCCAGTCTCATGGCCTGAGAATGAGGAATGGTAAATTTTAATTGAAGGAAGACTATTCCATGGGCTTCGCTCCTCCTACTCTATGTCTGGCGCAAGTCCTGATGAACTGTCAAGTGTCTGAGGTTGAATAGAAATGTACCAACCTATAAACATCCTTAGAGACATCCTTCCCTATCAATTAGTATGCCAGCCAACCCCTTGAAGTGAAGATGATGTAGTTTAACTTTTATCAATATATGGGTGGTCCCAGGTGGAGCCATCTGATATGTGTAATCCAATGAAAATGTTTAACACTTCTTGAATATTCATGTAGCTAGACCCACTAACTTATACTTGTTCCCAGTTGGTTTTGTAAACTGATAATATGTTATGACATCATTGATGACACATTTGTAGTACTTAAGCAATGGTTTTTGATAAGCATGTCGAGATCGATGAGATGTCAATGCTTGCATGACGTTCTAGCTTTGTTTAGATGCACATAAAGTTGGGTTTTGTTCTCCACTTTGTCTAATCTATCAGTGAGTCTGATTTGGATTGACTCTGCTTTCTCTAGGCCTATCTGGGATTCTTGGGGCACCTTAACACCCTCCTCTTCATAATACAAATGCTTGAAAATGAGCCGTGGCGTGAGTGGAAGGCGTTAATGCATTACTCAAGGCTTTTACGCCTTCCATTAATGTTACGGCTCAATTAAAAATGAGCTCCACTGTATTTAATACATGAACTGTTTTATTTTTGAATATCTAAACTTCTGTTCATATCCTCCCTGCTGGGAAACTAATTATGGGGGTTTAACACTATTAACTGCTGAAATGCACATGATGTTTAGCCTTCAATATTAAACAACGCTTGCTTTGCAAAGTGGTTTGCCCTGGCCTTGAGCCTTTTGAGTATACTTTTGGAGACTACCTGATTATAAATTGCCTATGGACAATTTATATACTGCTCAGTTTATAGCAACAAAAAATATACAAATACCCTCTAAAGGTGTTTTAAGATTGAGTTGATTATACATTCCACTGTCTGAATATTGTAACATTATTATTGCTTTTTATCTACCATCAATTTGTATTTCAATAAAGAAAATGGGCTCTGTAGTTTTTCCCTTTTATCCACTCCAGGTGGAGGCACTCAACTCTTTTCTATACAGGACCTTTGCTTTGTCCTTGCAGGAATCGCAGCCAATTTGCCCCCTATGTCACACCACAGTCCAACAACTCAAGAACGCTCAATGAACAGTGCATGTCGTCTTCTGTCAGCAACACATCAATCATACAAGTTTCTGACCCACTGTCTGTTTCTAAAGGGAGTGTTCGCCTGTCTTTTTCTTACAAGTTAACTTCTACATCTGGTCAGAGAGTATCACTTAAAGTGACATCACACCAGGAAACTGGCTGGTTTTGTATACTTCATAAACGTGGCAATGGATTCAAACATCATCCTCTAGTAACTCTATAAAAAGCCTATGAGTATTGTTCAGGAAGATCAATTCATACCTATGTTACTGGACCAACGTTTAGATGCTCAACTCTCCCAGATTCAAGCCTGGTAAATTAATCAAGGATGCACTCTGAGCAGCAGAGTAGGGTGGTAAAAAGGTACTGTTTAACATACAACCTAAAATAAGGGTTTGATACAAGGGTTTGACTGGTAAAGTATAGCTATGTAAATCATGATTAGATGCTATGGTGCTAGGTATCTCCCCAAAGAAGTAGACAATTAACCCTTGTCCATGAGTAAATCAAAGAAGGGTGCAGTGTCTTAGAAGATGGTTACACATGTTCCTTATAGCGGTTTGCATATTTCTGAAGTAGACCAGTTTCTCAAGAGAAGACATTTCACAATTTTTTAAGTCTCAGTTTACAGCTGTGGCAATCTCACAAAATCCTCACGTAGAATCTTATTTTATTAGTATTTTATTTATTTATTAATGTGTTAACAGCTTAACATAAGCTTTTCACATATAAATCAATAAAACATTTTATAGAATAAAGTTCAATTTGAATAAAACAAAGGTAATATCATTAATATGTATCTAATAATAATGTAACTTATATAAAATAGGCATTCAAGCTATATTATAAGATTTACATGTCAATAGCTCGTATAAACCTTAACTAATACAAACAGCCATATGACTAGTTATAGTCACAATAATAAAAATAGGTAAAATATCTCTATATAGCTATTTCTAATAAGTTTTCAATTATTAGCCATACGTTGTATACAGCAATATAGAGCTTCATTCCTGAGCCATTGAGCGCCCTAAGCCAAAAATCTTCACTGCAAATGTGGTCCAAATGGTGGACAAAGTCCCCATAGCAAGTTGCATAGGTTTTTTGCATGGCCGAACATCTAGTTAATACATGTTTTCCTGATTCAATCACCATATTATTCATGCATAACCGGCAGGATCGTTCTATCTTGGTGAGATTACTCATAATCCCGCTAATAGCCAATACCGGCAGTTGGTCCATCCGCAATAATAAAATAAATCGTCTTAATCGCGGAGAGGGGCGCAGAAAAAGATAGGGAACCGGTTTCTTAAAAATGTATCTCATATGTTGGACACATTTATATTGTTTCAACTCTTCCAAGTGTGCATAGTTTTCAATCCAATCATAGAATTCTGATTTTTTAGATAAGGCACACAAAGTAGTTTGAATGCCGTTGTGCCTATTTGACCAGCAAATCTTTTCCAGATATTCCTCCATTTGTTTTTTCATGAGAGGGAATGAAGACAATTTATTTATTTCATTATGCAATGTGTTCAAGAGAGGATTTTCTGTAACTGGTGACATCTTTAAATATAGTTCAGCTCTTTTTCTGAGAACTTGTGCTTTTAAAGATATCAGGCCCAATTCAAGTCTTAAGATAGCCATTGGTATACAATTAGGGAGGCCAAGTAATTTCTTCCAGAATTTTCCTTCTAATATCTGGAGCCACCCCAAATCCATGAGCTGCAGGGCTTCTAATCCATAAATAATCATAGGGGTTAGAACCTGTAGATACAGTTGTCGTGCAGCCCAGACTGTGTATCCGCAGTGAGAAGTGGAAAAGCGATATATTAGAGCACTGATTTGTGCCGCTCTCGTAATTCAGACTTGCTTACACATCGCATATTGACCCTTTGGCTCTATTTCAATTCCCAAGTATCTATAAAAGGGAGTATATTGAATTCTGGACCCTTGTATTTGTAGACTCACTCTGGCGATTTTCTTATTGCTGATGACCATCATCTGGGTTTTGTCTAGGTTGATAGTAAGGCCATTCCTATTGGCATAGCTCCATAATGCCTCTGCAGAATTTCGAAGACCTTTGATAGTATGGCCCATAATGACTATGTCATCCGCATAGGCTAGAACTGCACAGTGAGCAGGGCCAATCTTAGGTGGGCAGTTATGGGCTTCAGATAAGGCTTTTGGAATATCATGAACAAAGAGATTATATAGTGTTGGTGCTGTCACACAGCCTTGCTTGACGCCTCGCGATTGGTCGATCTTATTGGTCCTATTACCCTTTGCATCTAATTTTAGAGAGACTGTGGTATCCCAATGTAGCTGTTTGAGGTAATATAATATTCCCTTCGGGCATCCTAGATTTTCTAATTTGGTCCACAGCAAGTCTCTCGGCACTAGATCAAAGGCAGCCTTAAAATCAATGAATAATATGTATAATGGAGGACTGCCGGGAGATCTGG